>NW_017728997.1:45898987-45918283 GCF_001723915.1 Gavialis gangeticus | reverse complement strand
CAACAAACCCATGCTAGCTATCCCTCAGGATGTTGCCATCAGCCAGTCTGTTAAGAATGGTCTATTTGATAATCTTTTCCAAGACCTTCCCTGGGATAGAGGTCAGGCTGATGGGCCTATAGTTTGCCAGATCTACTTTCCTCCCTTTCTTGAAGATAGGCACCACATTGGCTTTCTTCCAATCTTTGGGCACTCCACCAGAGCACCAGGAGTTCTCGAAGATCCATGCCAGGGGCTGGGCTATGATGCTAGCCAGGTCCTTGACTACCGTGGGGTATAAACTGTCAGGGGAGGCTGACTTGAAGGTGTCACGAGGTCAGCTTTGATGGAAGTTAAGGAATCTCCCTCACCTGGGCCTCCCTGACCCACAGTGGGCAGGGGCATCCCATGGGACTGGTGAAAAACTGATGCAAAGTACCCATTAAGCAAGCTTGCTTTTTCATGGGCATTGATTGTCAGTTGTCCCATCTGGTTTAGCAGGGGTCCAATGTTGCTCTTGCTTTTCCTCCAGCTCCCCACATATCTAAAAACTTTTACCTTTTTTTTTTGCGACAGAATCTAAATACTTTATTAATTATCATTTATGCTGGGGTGTCAAACATAGCCCAGAGGCCAGATCCAGTCTGTGCAGCCCCTTTATCCAGCTCACTGGGTTACCAGCAGGATTCTGAAAGTTAGGCGGCATTTTGTCTCACAGAATGTGGGACCCTTTGGCCCTGCTGGTCATGGCTGTTGGTGGTGAGCCTCAGTTGCTGCTGTAGCTGGCCCTGACCCCTGCTGTGCTCTTGGATCCCCACTGCTGCTGGACCCCTGCTCCAGGTCCCTCACCATCTCTGGATCAGCTACTGCTCCTACTGGACCCCTCACCATTGGATCTGCCACCACTGCTTCTGCAGTCACCACCACTGTACAGGTCACAGTGGTTGCCCCCATACCCAGGGCTGGATCTGGCCAACAAAGAGCTCCAGTCTGTATCTGGCCCAGAGCCCCAAGTGAATTTGACACCTCTGCTCTACATTAAACAGATATAGCAATACTATATCAGTCTCCATGTAGTCACTTACAAGGTAGTGAATCTAAAATGTTCTACTGTTGCCCTTGGCAGACAACTGTTGTGCTTTTTGCACTGACCTATACATTTTCTTCATTTCCCCCAATTTAGTGTTTCCTCCAAGGTTTTCCTCAAACCAACTGTCATTTGTGTAACAAGCAGTAAGACTGATTACCTAAAGGGGGAGTGTCTCATGAGAAGCACAGCTGGGCAGCAGCATGGGAAGCCTGCCCCTCTAGAGACAATGTGCTGTGAAAATGGAATGCTTGTCCCAAGGAAGGTACCAGTGTCGGCAGATGAAGCCTGTCTGGAGGGACCCATTCTGGGAGAGAAAAAAGGAACAGGGGCCATTGTGGAGGCCTCCAGAAGAAATCCCTGTTGGGGATTGGCTAGGGAAGTCATGGATAACAGGGTTTTCCCCCTCCCCCCTGGGGGAAGAGAGAGAAATGGCCCACACTGCAGGCTGAAGGCTGGAGGAAGCCTGTCTGCAGGGGTTCTTCCCTGAAGCCTGCAGAGCCACTGAGGGAGTTGCTGCAGGCTCAGGGAGATGTCTGAGCCCAGGAATCTTCCCCCCCCCAAAACGTACAGGAGAGCTGTGCTGTGGCTTAGCAGGGAAGGATCATACAAGCCTTGCATGGGTGGAGTGTGCATGGAGCAGGAGGGACCGGAGGGAGACAGGCCTGGTCCAACTGTGTGCGGGGTTGAAGATGGTGGGACACAGGGAGCCAGAAAAGTCACCTGGTTCGTGGTGGGGAAAGGGGGGTTTAGGGGACACTTACCCCTACTTACCTGGGATGAGGCACCCTGTAGAAAGCCAGGACAAGGTGGTGACAAAACCCTCTCCTGATTGCCTGGTGGGGTTTGTATGTACTGGCCAGGGGGACTGCCTGAGCCAGCAACCCAGACCCTGTGGCCAGCTGCGTCAGGGAACAGAGATCAGGGGTGAGAAGTGTACTGCAGATGCCAGGAGGGAGTGATGGCTGGCAGCGTGTGACACCTGAAGTAAGCATAAAGGGATCCAAACCAAGGAGGATCTGCCCATGCTCCAGTGAGAGGGGCAAAGAAGTAGCTATTCTTCTCACAGCATCATCCCAGGCTGTTAAGTGTGCAGAGAGCCATCATATTCATCCTGGTGTATAAAAGTTATTGATTGGTTGTGTACATAAGTACAGGCAAACCTATAAGCCTGTAACTCAGTTGGTTCAGTGTTGGTGCCTTAATATCTATCTGTGATTACTACTCTCCTTGTAGGTTATGGGTATTCAAAGAAAAGGTTATATGTTGTGACCATCATTACCAGGGTTGTGGGTGTGTATTGTATGTTCTCTTTAATAGCCCTTATGAGTTAAACCTGTTTGATTATTTGTAATTTATACTGTATATAGTTAATCCTGTATATAGTTAACCCTGTTTGCAAGGTTCATCCTCTGTACAGGGGGACCCTCTTCTTGAGGAACGTGCTGCAGCTACAAGAAGGGTTAGGCAAGGTCACTGGCTACCAGGCACCCCAGGATCCCACTATTTGGTGGTGGCCATGGGTAGCACCGTGTGCCTAGGTTACATTTGCATTGTGAGACTAAAAGCAAAACTCTTTCAGTTTCCTTTACATTGTGCTTGAACTTCAGATTATTTGATGTCATGCTCACATAATGTTATTACAGCTTCCTGGTATCTTTAATAGCTGGTTCTAATGATACAGAAATGTCTACTGATTTGACAATAAGATAACAGTCTCAGTCAATGGCTATTTTGTTATTGTTTCATTTTGTATATCATACACTATCCAGTCCCTTAGTGCATCAACAACACTCTCTTTGGACTATTAGTGCTCTCAATTTTCTTAATTCAGGTACATGCTCTGAAAATAGTATATAGCCTGCACCTCCCTCTCCCAAAACCAGCTGGGGAAAATTGGGGTGTGTGCTATATGTGAGGAAAAGGGCTCCTCTTGTATCTGGAAATTTGGCAGAGGGTAATGGGCAGGGGGAAGGGAGGAGAGTGTGCAAAGTGGTGGCAACATTAACTGCTGTGGCAGAGTGGTGGCAGTATTAATTGCTGTGGTATTGGGTCTGACCCAACACATGGCTCTAGAGCTGGGGCGCGGTCTTCCTTTTGGACTCAGCACACAGCCCTGGAGCCAATGTATAGAGTCGGATTTGCCACGCAGCCCTGGAGTTGATGTGCCAGATTAGGCCTCCGTGTCAGATTGGGTCACTTCCCACATGTGGCCCCCAACTCCTGGCCCCCAGCCCTGCCATATAGCCCCATTGACAGCATGCTGGATCATGTCCCATCATGGGGCCCCAGCATCAGCATGCCAGATGGGGCCCCAACACATGACTGCTGGCCCCCCAGCCCCACAACATGGCCCCCACCTACTGGTCCCCAGGTCCTGCACATGGTCCACAGTCCTGGAAGCCCCAGACCTTTGGAACTTACCTGTACACCAATGTTATTTTTATTCCTTTTTGGGGCCTTCCAAAAATAGGGTGCATGTTATATGTGGATGTGTTATATGGGAAAGGCAAAACAATTCTGTTTCTTATTCCATTTATAAAAGCAAACAGGTCCCATACTCACCAATTGCTTTAGAAAGAGTTGATTTTTGTAAAATTGCCACAAACTCAGCAAATGTTTCGTCTATAGGCTTAACAGGAGCTGCTAGCCAATAGTGATCAGCACCAGAGAAAAGCCTGTACGTACTTATTCAGTCTTTCTTCAGAACAGGTTTTGCATCACACAAAGCATCATGTCATATAAGGTAACATTCTTTTCTTACCTGCATTTCTAAATGTGCAGATTTGGTCACTAAATGTCAAGAAAGCCTAGCCACCTAGGCCTGTGCATGTGGATGACTGTGCATGCCCAAACTAGGCCTATGTACTGGCAACAAGATGAAAGAGACCATCTCTTTCCTCCAAGGGAGTTCAGTGGCACTCACCTAGGGAGGTGAAGGTCCTGAGTGCTGGGACCTTTTCCTGGAGGGGGTTGAACCTGGAGCCCTATGATTTCCCATCATAGCACTCCAGACACCATACCACAGGCCAGCTATTATTTAGATTGTTCTCTGGTGTTCCTTTTGAAGTTGGCTCCTTGGGCAGCCACAGGAGAAAGACATGAGGGAGATCATTGAGGGCAAGACGAGTAGAGCAAGTGAGAGTGTGTGCCTGTTGCTTTGAAAGGAGTGGAAAGCTCCTCAGTTCTAGCTGGGCTTCTGCTCCCAGTAAGGCAGAAGATTCTCTCTGTATTGCCTCTCCATACACATTTTCCAAAGACTGTATTACTGGCTTTGCTTCAAGGAGCATAAGTGACAGCTGACCTGTGATGTGGTGTTAGCATGCTGTACTAGGAGGTCAAAGACACATAAACCTGTTCCCTACTACCACCAGGTGAGGGGAGCCAAAAATCCAGCACTTGCAGCTTTCCAGGTGAGTGCATTAACTATTGAACTATGAGGGGAGGTACGTGCACACGTACACTCCTCTGCTGTTCCCGAGCCTAAAACTAATACATAGAGGCTTTGGCCAACTCTATTTCCGGGCATCTAAGAACAATATGCATCCACAAGGGGCATGCATACAGGCTCTTGCTACTACTATACATGCTCATTCTGTGTAACTACGTAGTCTTGCACTTTTGTTCGCATGCTCAGGGCTATGTGCTCAGGGAAAAGAATGCCAGTATGTGCATAAGTGGTATTTTTGACAGTTTAATGATGAAAAGTGCCATCCAGCTGACCAAATCTGAATGCTTAGATGAACAAGAAGGAAATAGACCACTGCCCTTACTGACCAATTAGAAGAAGAACAAATATTGAATAACTGCTCTTTTGTGGAGCACTGTTCACCCTAGCTGAGAGAGGTGTCCTGGGGATAAGAGTAGTTAGTATGTGATTGCATAATTAATGACAATTGTCATACTGAAAATGCACATTTAGCCATAACTCTGGCTTTGCAAGTTTAATGCTCTCCTAACATAGTTTGTGTGTATTATATATATTACACCAATGTACGAGTAGCAGACACATGACACAAAACCCTAAACTGAGAAAACTTAATCCAGCCTGTTGGAGATTTGCCCCTGAAGGAATCAGCAGTAAAAACCTACCAGTGTAAGTTGCATCAATTTAGGTTTCATCTCTCTGTGTCCATTCAAACAAGCTATACCTGCTCCCTCACTACCTGGAAAGGTAATAGCGCCTGTTACCTTTGGGCAGTTGCACATCTGTCCATTCCTGACCCCTAAGTGGTTTATATCAATAAATAACAGTCTTTCAGCATAGATGGGCCATAAAGGGATCCTACCCAATTCCTATGTATGACATATTAACGATGGAAGAGTAAAAGACACAACAGGAAATGGGGCAGAGGCAGGAAAGGGCAAGGGAAAAGAGACAGTGTGGTAGTGGTGTAAGGTCCAAACTCACGTTTTGATAACTTGCCCCAAGTCATATCTGTCAGTCACCTCAGATGGCTGGTTGTAATCTTTCTTGTCCCCTAGGGTTACACAACCAAACGGCATTGCCAGGCCCGATGCTGGAAGGCAAAGAAGCTGGATTAGTGTCTGAGGCAGTGATGGCTGGGGCTGGCAAGGCAGCTACACAGATTACTTTACATCCTTCTTCGGAACACAGAGAAAAAAAATACAGGGATTAGAGCCCTACCCTCTGCTCTGACCCCCATCCCTTGCTTTCTGTCTGGCATCCACAGGTCCCTCTGTGAGGGACACCTGAAGAGCTGATGAGCTTGGCATCCTGTCTCTTAACAGTGGCCAGCACTAGAGGAATAGGTAAGAACTGAGGCACAGCAGATATGTAGCAATTTGTCTATATCATCAACTCTTACCTTTGTTCCTAACAATCGGAGTGGCTTAAACCCAGTCCAATATACTTTTTGCTATCATCAGTCAGGCTTATAAATCTGGCTAGTCTTATCTGTCTCACTGTACCTTGCCACGTTCTTGGCCAAGTTATTTGGCAGCAAGTTCCATAGCTTAATCATTCCTGAATGAAACAATACTTCCTCACACCTGAATTCCTTACCTTTCTGTTTCATTAACTTTTTATTGTTATTATGTTCTGAGTTGAAAGGAGTAGACACTCCTAGTCGCTCTTTAAGTCAGTTGTTATTTTATAGATTTGTGTCTGCCTCCCCTCATTCATCTCCTCTCAGACAAAGGTTCCAGTTCTTTAATCTTTCATCACAGAAAAGTTCCTTTGTCACTCTTTTCAACCACCCCGAGACCCCCATCAGTTCCTTCCCCTTGGAGATGGAGCAGGCAGCCCTGCACACAAGATCCAGATAAGGCTGCACTCTGGATCTATATACAAGCATTACAATAGTCACCATGATGTTTTCCCATTTGTCAAGTTCCCTAATTAGCTGTTTGACCACAGCTGCACTCCACTGAGCTGTGCACACTGACACCCAGGTCCCTTTCTTGAACTGATAGTGAATTTAAAACTCTTTAAGGTGTGCAAATAGTTTAAATTTTCTCCTTCAATGCATGCTACTCTGCCCTTATTGACACTAAACTTCTCTTACAGTCATGGGCAACTGGTGCTGCCTTAGTCAGGGGGCGGGGGGTGCATGTCCCCCCCGCAGCAACCAGTCAGCAACTGGGGGCAGGGTAACCCTGCGGCCAATCCCACCGACTGATCTTGAGATGGCCAATTGCTGCTGCCGCTTCCAGAAGTGCAACAGTGTTCCACTCCCCGGCCGGCACTTGTAGCGGGGGCACCAGCGTTCCCACCGCCCCCCTCCAAGCATCGGCTAAGCAGCAAGTGCAGCCAATCAAGGGGTGCACTAGCGCTGTCAGGGAGTACACATGCACTTCCTTGCACCCCCTACATGTCACCACTGCTTACAGTAACATTGCCTGTCCACAATGCCTGGTTGGGTCCCTTTGAAATTCCTCAAAGCCTTTTCCAAACCTGACTAACCTAAATAACTTTTTGTCATCATCAAAGTTAGCTACCCCCTTTTCTGGAACATTAAAAAACACAGGACCCAATATAGAACTTTGAGAAACCCTGCAGTTAAAGAAAACTGAGGAAAATTGACCATTTAGTCCTATTCTGTTTCTTTTTGATTTCTTAGCTTGTTTTTGATCGTAGAAAATACTTTGCTTCTCACTCCATGAGTTCTTTAGCTTCTTTAGTAGCTGCTAGCAAAGAATGTTATCAAAGGTTTTTCTGAAATTCTAAACAAATTCCTGCCAAAGTCAGACCACTACCTCCTACAGCAGGGTTGGGCAATAATTTCGACTGGGGGGGCCACTTAACAAGTTTCGGTGAGCTGTTGAGGGCCATACACATAAAATCTTTTAGAAGATAATATTTTAACAAATTGTAGATAAAAACAAATCTTATACTAAAAATCAAATATATGCTATAAAATATTTTAATTTTATTTAAAAAAATAATTTTTGTCCTGATTTATGTTTTTTTGAATAGCATATATAGAAGCAATTGCACACTAGCTCCAAATAAAGTCTTAGTCTTGTCTATTGTGGGGGGAAGGAGTTGTGGAGGGGGTGGGGGTGGGTATGTGCATGTCGGGGTGGGTATGGGCTTCCTGTGTGCTAGGTCCTGGGAGGCAGCCAGGGATGCAGGAAGGTAATGGGGCACATGCAGTAGACCTCACCCTGGTGGTACAATGCAGGTGCACTCTGTGCTCCCTTCAGCTGCTGGCCCCGGCCCCAGGCTGCATGCACAGCTTCCCAGCAGGGCTGCTTCTGGCTCAACTCCTCAGTTCCCCCCACCTCTGGCAGCTACTCCTCCTCCTGCCCCACTCCAGGTGAGGGGGTGGGGGGAGGAAGCTGCAACCTGATGACTCCTCCCACAGTGCACCATCTCCAACTCCAGCTCCCAGCCACCTTCCACACACTCTGCCTGCTGGGTGTGATGAGCAGCCACTTGCAGGTGGCTGAGTGGGTGGAAAGCAGCCAGGAGCTGGAGCTAAAGCCCTGTGTGCTGGGGTAGGAGCCACCTGGCTGCAGCTCCCCCACCACCCCACTTGGAGCAGTGCAGGAAGAGGAGAAACAGCCACTGGAGGTGGGGGGAGCTGAACAGCACCCAGGTAGCTGCAGTGGCACTGGGAGCAACCCTGCCAGGAAGCTGTGCACACTGGCCAGGGCCAGGCTTGGCAGGCACAGGTGGAAGTGCAGCACAGACTGCCTGGGGTGGAAGCAAGTGGGGCTCGACCCCATGTGGAGCACCATGGGGGCAGCTGTGGGCCAGATCCAATCAGTCAGAGGATGTCTGCCTGAAAGCTGGACCCAATTAGTTGACAGGCCATATTTTGCCCATCTCTGCCCTAGAGTCTCTATCCTTTGTTGTTGCTATCAGGGCTGTAGGCTGACTGAAGACTCATGGAGCCAGTTATGATGGTTACTCTATTGATGGCCTGGTTGATCTATAGAATAGCACACTGAACTTGGCTATAGAAACAGCAGCATCCAAGCATCCACTCCCACTACTGCATGAGATATGGCATCTGGAATGCAGGTGGCTCTTGATCTGTTCTGAAACTGAACAACTGTGGCATAGATCTTTCTTAAAGGACTATAGCATGGCAAGAAAATCTGGAGTGGACACCCTAAGGCAGTTAGGCAATTATTTAATCTTCTTTCTGGCAACTCCTACAACTTTTGCAGCCCCACACTGTATTGGTTCTACTTTTCCAATGGACACGTTGGCAAAGTAAAAAGGGTGATTCTGAAACTCTTGATCACTTAGAAAACACTCAGGATTTGTGCCCTGGAGAGGTCACTCCAGCTTCGCCAATGCATTGAAACAAACAGGAGTCAACAGTTACCAGTTATAATCCGTGAATAGATTGGCATAGATCCAGGCACCAGAGGCTGTCTCCAACAGTGGGAGAGGTCATTGCACCTCATTGGAAAATGACCATTTGCCTCAAGCTGGACAGTCCCCAGCCAATATGATGTTTTTCTGCCACAGTGACACTTCAGCAGGTGTTTGAAGCTTAGAGATTCAACTTGAAAGCAGTCTATTGTGCACCACCAGCTACTACAAAAAATATGAAGGAAAACCTTTTAATCCTAAAGACTGGAAGTTGGAACATAAGTACAGTGACCCCAGGTATATCCAGTGTTCTCCAAACGGTTGATGGTACACAAAACTGCAGTCATTGATGTGGAACTGCTAAGACTGAATGTTAATATGATCGCACTACAAGAGACTGGATTACAAGGCACCAGTTGCGTGAAAGAAAAGAACTACACCTTTTTAGGTGTGGCAAACATCCCGAAGAAATAGGAGAGCACGATGTTGGCTTTGCAGTCAAAAACAAACTGGTGTTTGCAATGGTACCACCAAACAAAGGCTCTGAAAGATTAATGGTACTTCGGCTCACTACTGCGACTGTGACTTCGACTCACTATTGCCTCTGGTCCCCTTACGTGCATACGCCCCTGTTCTCACCACTTCATCCAAATCAAAAGACCACTTTTATGATGAGCTTAGTGCCTTAATCAGTAATTTTTCACCTAATGAAAAAATCCTCCTGATTGGAGACTTCAATGCAAGGGTTGGCACTAAGCACACTGCCTGGCCTCATTGTTTGGGTGCCAATGGTGTCAGCAAAATGAATGAAAACGGGAAACACTTCCTCAAGCTATGCATAATAAATTCTTTCTTCAATGTGAAACCTCAACACGAGGTATCTTGATGCCACCCACGATCTGGACATTGGCAACAACTTGACCTAATTATCACCTGCTTACAAGACTTCTGTGATATTAACATCATGCAGTCCTATCAGAGTGCTGACTGTGATACTGATCATACATTGGTATTGTGGCAGAAGGCCACCTCTGTTTCTTCCCAAAAACTCTGTTCTGTGACAGTTTGGTTAAGATGGGCCCAGCAGAGGATACACACCTTACCCTATCTCTTTAGGTAACCTGAGCTGGATACATTTCTGAGGGAGGGGGGAAACCTGCTCCCTCTGCCTACATGACTGGCATCACATACCTGGGTGAGGGGCTTGGGCATCTTGGTGGGCTAGAGACTGCCAGTCTGCCCAGCAACCAGTGATGCATTTCAAATTGGTTGGCTGACAGCCAGCAGGTGCTGGCCTCCATTGGACCAGGTAAATGAGGTTATAAGGGCTATATAAGTTAAGGACTGCCCAGGAGTAAGGGGCAGCAGCCATGAGGAAAACTCAGAGAGAGAGAAGAGCTGGACCATATGAAACTTGCTCTCTCTCTCTAAACTCATGATCAAGGAACGGCCTGCCTCCCGAGGGAATCTCCACCTGCCTCTGGATGATACCTGTGAGTAAGCTACCTGAGATCTAACTAGATATACAGCTTCCAGTAACTCAGATGCGTGATCAAAAGCTACTCCAGCCACCCTGTTTGTTCTATGGTATTTCTCTGATACTATTCAACTCTGTACCCTATTCCAACCCTACTCCTTGTAACCAATAAAGTTCTCCTTTGTACCTAGCATGGGAAACTTAATGGGAGTAGGTCTAGATTATGCCTTGGGGTCCCCTTGGTTCAGCTGACTAAAGGAGACCACTACTTGTGCTTCTGACTGAGGGAAGCACCCCAGGTTCTTGAAGTGAGTCAAGTACCCTCGAGGGCTACTAGGCCTGTGTTTCCCAGGGGGCACAGTGCCAGAATCAAGCCCATCCCTGGGTGGTGGCAGCTCTACCCCCAGGCTAGCAGATGTGCTCCAGGAAGGGGGTCGGCCAGACATGAGGCGCCCCCAGGGAGGCACTTGGAGCCTGGAAGGTGGTCGGGCGCAGTGAGATAGGTGGCTCAACGCAGGAGCACCCCCTACTAGTCTGCCACAGGTATTAATTAGGAAAAGCCACTGATTATCTTGCTTGTGATAAAGCCCCAGGTGGATTGCATACTGGCTGACGTTATTAAGTGTAGGAAGTCTGTCATCCTCTATCTGCATGAATTAGTATGTATGTGTTGGAAAGAAGGTGAAATTCCTCAATACATGAAGGCTGCCAGCATAGTCACTTGAGCTATATCCGTACTTCACAATATCAGAAAGCTGTTCACCAAAGTCATCCTGCTAAGACTGCAGACCCTTGCTGACAGAGTCTACCGTGAGTCTCGATGTAGTTTCAGATCCAGCAGATCCATGACAGATATAATACTCACCTTGAGACAGCTACAAGAAAAGTGCCATGAACAAAGGAAATCTTTGTACATAGCATTTGTTGCTCTCTCCAAAGTTTTTGATCTTGTCAGCAAAGATGGTTTGTTTTCAATCCTGAAGAAGACTGGCTGCCTTCCTAAGCCCTTGAGCATCATCAAGCCCTTTCATGTATGGAACAGTGCAGTTTGATGGATCATGTTTGGAAGAATTAGAAATCAAGAGTTGTGTGAAACAGGGCTGTGTCCTAGCTCTGATGCTTTTGGGGATTTTCTTCACTGTCCTACTCAAATATGCATTCAGTGGCTCTTGAGGAGTATACTTTCAGACTAGATCCTATGGAAAACTCTTCAACCTTGCTCGTCTCAAACAGAAAATGAAAACCTGAAAGTTCTTGTCTGTAAAAGGCTCTTTGCTGACAACACAGTAATTGTTAGTCATTCAGAAGCAGGACTGCAAAGTCTCATGGATTGCTTCTCTTGGGCTTGTGATGATTTCAATCTGACCATTATTAGCCTAAAGATGACAGTGGTTATGGGTCAACAAGGCGATTGCCCTCCTGAAGTTAGAATAAATGATGAAAGCCTGGAAGTGGTTGAAAATTTACTTGGGCTCCACCATCTCACAAAATCTTGGCTTGGAAATTGAAATTAATGCTCACATTTGAAAGTCAAGCAATGCCATGGCTTGAGTCTACCCTGAGTCTCAAGGTATGAGACTCAGGGTAGACTCAAGGATAGACTCTAAAAGAGAGTTTGGAAAAAAGGAGCACTCACTCTGTCGATAAAGATGTCCACCTACAGGGCTTGCATACTTAGTTCTCTATTGTATGGCAGCAAAACATAGACTCCTTATGCCAAGGAAGAAAGAAAACTGAACAGTTTTCATCTTCGATGTCTCCACTGTATGCTGGGCATAACATGCCATAATAAAATCCCCAACTTCACTGTTCTGGGATGGGCCGAGATACCCAGTATGTTTGTGCTCTTGAGACAGACCAAAGACGTGTAAATTGTATGTGCGATGGCCACATCCCCAAGGACATACTCTACAGTGAGCTGGCCATTGGCAGACGTCAACTTGGACAGCCCAAACTCCGTTTTGTTGATGTCTGCAAGAAAAACCTTTGCAAGCTGTTCATCAATGGCCAATGCTGGTGGGAGTCAATTGCTTCGGACTGCTGCAAGTGGAAAGCCACCATGAAGCAGGGCCTATGCTGCTTTGAGATGGAGAGGGTCAATGATGAGATAGAGAGCCTTATTTTGTTAAACACTCGCATGATCAAAGGGACGGCAGGGCAGGCCCTATGAGGAGAGGCTACGAGACCTGAACCTGTTCAGCCTCCAAAAGAGAAGGCTGAGGGGGGATCTTGTGGCCTGTTATAAACTAGTCAGGGGAGATCAGCAGGCATTGGGGGAGTCACTGTTCCCCCGAGCACCGCCAGGAGTGACCAGGAATAACGGTCACAAGCTGGCAGAGGGTAGGTTTAGGTTGGACAACAGGAGGCGATATTTCACAGTCAGGGCGGCTAGGGTCTGGAACCAACTTCCAAGAGAGGTGGTACAGGCTCCTACCCGGGGGTTTTTAAGAGGAAGTTAGATGAACACCTTACTGGGGTCGTTTGACCCCAGTACTCTTTCCTGCCATGGCAGGGGGTTGGATTCGATGATCTGCTCAGGTCCCTTCTGACCCTGGAAACTATGAAACTATGAATGACCCAGAAATGGGGGTGCACAGTGAAATATCCAAGTTTGCAGATGATACCAAAGTATTCTGGGTAGTCAAGTCCCAACCTGATAGAGAGGATTTGCAGAAAAATCTCACCAAACTGCGTGAGTGGCCAAAAAAATGTCAGGTGAACTTTAATTTTGACAAGTGCAAGGTAATGCACCTAGGGAAAAATAACCTTAACATACACACAAACACACATATGCAATAGTGGATTCTCAACTATTTGTTACAACTCAGGAAAGAGATCTTGGAGTCACTGTAGGCAGTTCTTCAAAAACATCAGCTCATTGTGCAGTGGCAAACAAAAAAGCCAATAAAATGTTGGGCATCATTATGAAGGGACTTGAAAACAAAATGGAGAACATCATCATGCCATCCTACAAATCCATGGTGCGCCCATGTCTTGAATATTGTGCGCAGTTCTGGTCCCCACATCTCAAAAAAGATGAAGTAGAATTAGAGATGTCATGATTATGCAGACGATATCCAGCTCTACCTCTCCTTCTCTTCTAACCCTGGCCCCACAGATTCAGTCCTTTCCTAGTGCCTGGCTGTACTTGGGGGCTGGATGTGGGTGAATCAATTGAAACTGTATCCACATGAGACAAACATAATGGTACTATAGACCACTTAACTGGGGAGACTGAAACACCCATCTTGGATGGGGTTCAGCTCCTCTTATCACTCAGGTTCTCAGCCTTGGGGTGCTCCTGGATCTTCAGATGGCAGTGATAGCAGCAGTCCCACCTGGTGAGAAGGCTGCTACCCATTCTTTCAGCTTCAAACCTGATCATCATAATCCTTGCTTTCATAATGTCAAATCTGAAGTACTGCAACATGCTCTACATACTGTTGCTCCTAAAAGTTGTCCAAAGGCTGCAGCTGGTGTAGATCACAGCAATATACCTTCTGACAGGGGTGGGTCACCAAGAATACATAACTAGGCCTCCAGTATCTGAACTGGGTCCCAGTAGCTTCCTGGGCAAAATTTAATGTGTTGGTTTTGACCTAAATAGCCTTGGTCCTATATACCAAAGGGACCACCTTCTCCTTTATGGTCCATCACATCCCCTAGGGTCAAGTGAGAAAAATCTCCTGCAAGTACCACCAGTACACCAAATCTGTTTGGTAGGGGTGCAGTAATAAAATTTTTTTGGGCGATACTGATGGCTCATTAACAAGCCATTCAGCCGATACTGATCTGATTGCTGATATGCAGCCCGGCAGGTTGGACAGCAGCATCCTGCTTTGGGGAAGGGACATAGTGGGGACAGACTGAGGCCCCCATGGTGAGGGAGGCAGTGGGGCTGGGGCACGGGTAGATGCTACCCAGCTAGTGTAGGGAGGGGAGGGGAGTGGGATGGAGCCGTGATCAGCTCATCCAGGGAGAGTGGCGGGGTGACTTCTGCCACTGAGCGCACCCCCAAAGGAGGCACATGGGGCATATGCCCCCCATATCTGTGCATGGGGCAAGGGCAGACTGCCGCTATGGGCTGGGCCCGAGGGCAGCACCGGGCTCTTCCAAGCAGGGGGGTTTGGCCAGGACAGTGCTTGGGGTGGTTGGTGGTCGGCACTAGGAGGGGGAGGCTACAGGGTAAGCTATGGCCACCCCAGAATTCACCACAGCCCCTGCTCCCAGCGCTACCACCACTAATGCCTGCCCTGAGCACAGCCCTGGCCCAACCCTCCCACGAAGAAGAACCCAGCACCACCCCCAACCCCAGCCTGCAGTGGCAGCCCACCCTTGCCCTGTGCAGAGATCTGGGGGGCACATGCCCCCCCATGACTCCCCCGGGGGTGCATGCAGCAGTGAGAGCTGCCCCCGACCCCAATGAAACACTTGAAGCTCTGTCCCGTGTCCCTACCTGCCTTGGCTGGGCACCTGCCCCAGCCCTAGTCCCATTCCCTCCCTCACCGTGGGGGCCTTGATTTGCTCCCCCCACCGCTGCCCCTTCCCCCCAACAGACTTACCAGCTGGAGGCTGCTGTCCAAGCTGCCAGTCTGGCTGCATGGATGCTGCAGCTGTGCCCATGCACATGGCATTTATTGGCAACATTATCGCCCACATCAGCTAAATAAAACCGATTGCTGACAACGTCAATTTTCCTTTTATTGGTGCTGATATAATATGAATCATTGTATCAGTGAACCTCCACTGCTTGGTAAAATGTGTTGGAGGTCAGTCCTGGTAGTTGCTTCTTAGCTCTGGAGTTTCCTCCTTCTTGAGGCCTACCAGAGTCCGAGCCTGGACATCTTTCAGAAACGGTGCGAGATCTTCCTATTTGGGCAGCCATTTAGCAAACAAAGTTAGGCCAAGATGTTGTTTAGTTGTTATTTTATTTTGATATTTTACTTGCCCTGTTAAATTGTTCTGTTCTCTTACTATAAGTCATCCTGAGCCTTTGTTGGGATGGGCAGCAATCACATACACAAATAAATAATAAATAGAAATCCCACCATATTGGACACATCCACACATGCAGGCATGTGTGCTTGCAGCAGCTCAAATAACAGTGGCACAAATTTGTGCTGGAGATTTGTGCCTCAGCACATGTGTCTGAACATGCACTTTGGTGTGGGGCAAATTGTTCCACTTGGGGCAAGCTGACCCTGACCAGCTCCTCCTGGATCTTCAGCCATGGCCCTGGTGAGCAGCTCAGGGCTACTTGCTCTCAGGAGCTTCTGAGGCCCAGCCAGTTGGTATCTGGAGATACTAGCCCCTTGTGCCAGCTGGACTGCTGAAGCAGCCCTAACCTAGAGTACCCCCTGCATCCTGTACCCACTGCAGCAGTCTGGCAGCACAGGCTGCTGCCTGGCTGTGACCTGCTACCACCTGCAACAGCATCCACCCTCTTGGACCTACAGCCCCATGACTGTGCACCTGCCAGACCCAGACAGGGACTGCACAGCCTCCTGGGCTGTGATATGGGCACTGCAGCAGAGCCTCCTGCACATCTGGGCCACCTGCCAGTGAGCCGTGGTTGCACAGGTGCAGCACTGCTGTCATGTATTCTGGTGCCCCCACTCTGCCACGGAAGATGTGTTTGTTGCATTTTGAACTGTCGAACCGTGTCCTCCTGGCCCCAAATGCCCAGAAGGTCAGCCACCTCCTATGCCCTCAAGCTGAGTCCCCAGTGCTGGTCCTGGGCAGGCTCCTCCTGCCTGGGTTCCCCCATTTGCCTCACCAGCTGGAATCCTGGTGTTCCCCGTTTAAAAATTCCATATTCTCTGATAAAACCCCCAAATTCTCTCATTAAAATACCTAACATCCACGTTCTTCCATGATTAAAATGAATCAACACTATATAGAGAGAGATCAGTTGGGCAATGTTTTATTGATATATTTACAAATTTAAAGTAATCTGGAAGCCTACCAGTGCCTCTACCATCATAATAAAATGAATTCTAAATATCTATACACTTTGGTGTTTGCTTTTTTTTTTGGATCATAGAAAAATCAGAGCTGCCCCTGCCCCCTTCACTCACCAGGATGTGGAACACTGAGCAGCACTGGGATGCCAGTGCCCTGCCCATGCCCCTCACCCTCAACCTGCCAATGACCCTCAACTTCTGACCTGCAGTCTTTGCCTGCTCCCACTAGCTTTCTCCCAGCAGCCGCTCCATCTCAGCACTAGGACATGCTTCCAGCTGCAGCTGTCCCACCTGCTGCTTTGTGGCTCTGAGCAGTGCCAGCCCTTACTGTTCTGCTCCCCACACCTGTGCCCAGGCCTCAGCAATCCCCATGCTGTTTTTGGGATACCCTCAACTGGGGCACACGGACTGGACTGGGCAAGCCTCTTCCTTTCCAGGCTGGCTTCCCCCTGCACAGGCTGCTCTAGTGGGGCAGGGGGGCTCTAAGCCTGGCTCTAGCAGCTTCTTCTACCTGGAGCTCTCCCCCAACCCCAACCTCTCTCTTTCTCACACACACACACACGCGCGCACACACACCCCCTTGCTGTCACCTTGCCCCAGCCCATCACACCCCTCAAGTAGTTCCTAGGACCAGAAGCCCCCCCTGGCTGAGACCACATGTCTCAAGACTGGTGTGAGCATGAGGCAGGGCTGCAGTGTGGCAGTTGCCCTGGCAACCACGGCTCCCATCAGCAGGTCCTGTCCCATATGGTGGCTGGATATGAGATTTGTGGGGGGGATGTTAGGGGAGCAGTGTGGGGTTTGAGGGGGGTATGGGGGGTTTGTGGGTAGGTGTAGGGATGGGTGTTTGTGGGTGTGGGGGACTGTGTGTGAGAGTGGGGACCCCGCCTGCCCACTCCCCCCCCCCAGCATGGTGCACAACCTCTCCTGCAGCAGAGGCAGCAGTGGGCTGTCAGGATGCTTGTGGCCCACTACTGGCAGAGCCCCCAGCAGTGCATGGCACCACCTGAGACCCAGGGGCTCCATGTGGCATATGGTGCCAGCCCATCACACTGGACCATGCCTTTGCGCAGATACAGGCCAGCTCTTGCCACCAGAGGATTCACTGTAGTGCAGACAGGAAACATTGGGCCAGGCCAACTCCTGCCTCCATGGAGCCAGCTGGCCCAATGGCACATGGAGCACATGGAGGCAGGAGCTGACCTGGCCCAATGGCACACGGTTCCTGCCTGTGGTTCCAGGAACCCCAGATGACAGCAAGAGCCAGCTGGGTCTTATTCAAAGGCATGCACCAGCAGGCTGGGCCAGCTCTGTGTGCCACATGGAGCCTCTGGGTCTCAAGTAGCACCGCACGCCACTGGGGAGCTCTGACGGCCTACTGCTGACTGCTGTGTGGGGGCTGTGTGCCATAAGGGGGGGGCAGCAGGGGACCCACCCCTGCCACACAGTCTCCCCAGCCCAGTCCCCCTACAATCCATCCATAAAACCTACACCCTCACCCACAAACTCTGCACTCCCCACACAATCCTCCCACCCACAGTCCCCCTCTGGGTTTTCTGCTTCTGGGTTTTCTACTGGCAGAAGCAACAGTGCACCCAGTCAAAAAAACACCAGCCAATGCCCCAGTGCCTCAAAGGAAAGAAAGGCACCCAAATGCCAGTAGCATTCATGCAGGGGAAGAAATTCCTCCTTGGTCCCTACTGTCAACCAAGAAAATCCCTGAAGCACAAAACACACCTTCCACCCCTAGGGACCAAAAACACATGATTCTACATATCATACCACACACACTGATTAGTGATCAGAACTCCCCGTCTCATCATGCCATCCATTCCATAAACTTATCCAGGTCAATCTTAATGTATTTGAGGTTCTCTGCCACCTCTCCACCCCATCTGGTTTAGAAGACCACTCCAAATTTCACTCCTCTGGTATTTAGAAATCTTCTGATTTTCAATCTAAATGTATCCATCATCAATTTATAGCCATTTGATCTTGTGCTGCTTTTTAAAACTCTTCTCCTTTCTAATATACTCCTCACGAATGTTACTTGTAAAGAGTGGTCATACCCCCTCTAGTCTTCATTTAGTTAAGTTCAACAAGCCAAGCTCCTTTAATCGTCTTTCGTAAGAAAAGGTCTCAATTTCCATGACCATTTTAGTGATCCTTTGAATTTTTCCACTTTAAATTAAGCTTTTTTCAAACACCGGTGACCAGAACTGCACACACTATTGTAATGAGGGTTTTACCAACGTTTGTACAATGGCCATAGCAACTACATATCTATACAGCATTTACCCCACCTAATGCACCTTAGGGGCACATCCACACATGCAGGCACATGTGCTTGCAGCAGCTCAAATAGAAGCAGCACAAATTTGAGCCAGGAATTTCTGCCTCAGCACACATGCTCAGACATGCATTTTGGTGTGGGACAAGTTGTGCCACTTGGGGCAAAATAACCCTGCCCAGCTCCTCTCAGCTCTACACCCAGGAGGAATTAGACCTGGGGCTAGTACCTGTGCTGGCCGCAGCAGTATAAAAACCTGCCCTGGCAAGCAGCTCAGGGTTACTTGTTCTCAGAAGCTCCTGGGGCTTGGTCACTTGGTATCTGGGGACACGACCCCTTGTGCCAGCTGGACTACTGAAGCAACCCTAACCGAGAGTTCCCTGCACCCTCTACCCACTGCAGCAGTCTGGCAGCGCAGGCTGCTGACTGGCTGTGACCTGCTACCACCTGCAACAGCATGGGGTCCCAAGGCTGTGCACCTGCCAGACCTGGACAGGGACTGCACGGCTTCAGCCGATACTCAGGTATGTGGCTGCACAGCTGGCCTTTGTAGAGCACTGTGCTGCCGCCCTGCCATGTGGGCAGCTATCGCCCAGAAGATGTTCTCAGTGTAGTGGCCTGCTTTGAACTGTTAAAGCATGTCCTCCTGGCCTCAAGTGGCCAGGACATCAGCCACCTCCAGCTGGGTCCTGGGTGCCAGCTCTGAGC
>NW_017728997.1:45897424-45898976 GCF_001723915.1 Gavialis gangeticus | reverse complement strand
TCAGAGAAGCAGAGGATGAAATTGACGGGTATTTCCTTTTCCTGCAGGGCCATACACTAAAGGAAGAAGAGCCCTGGGAGGTGCCCTCCACAGTGGAATGGCAGAAGTTTCCCCCCAGAGCCAGGGCTGCTCATGGCGGTGCACAACCAGTTTCCCCAGTCCAGGTGGGGAACAGGTATGAGGCCCTGGCGACACTAGAGGAAGAGGAAGGAGAGGAGGAAGCCTCTGGAGAGGAGGCCACTCCACACACAGAACAGGCTGAAGGAGGCAAGCTGACCCGGAAGAAGAGATGCCGGGTGCTCATCATAGGTGACTCCATCCTGAGAGGTACAGAGGGTCCCATCTGTCGCCAGGATCCCATGTCATGTGAGGTCTACTGTCTGCCCCGAGAGACGTTTCAAAATGTGATGGAGATGATCCCGGCCATTATCCAGCCCACCGATTACTACCCCATGCTTCTAATCCATGCGGGCACTAATGATGCAGCCAGGAGCAGCCTTGATTGCCTGATGAAGGACTACCAAGCTCTGGGGAGCAAGCTGAAGGAGAGAAGGGCACAGGTGGTCTTCTTATCTGTCCTTCCAGTGAGTGGATGTGGACGACGCCATGAGACCTGCATCAGGTAGGCCAACTTGCGGCTTCGGAAATGGTGTCTCGAGGCAGGCTTCAGTTTTTTGGACCATGACCCATACTTCAGGACAAGAGACATGCTCGGGTGGTATGGGCTTCACCTCTCCCCCAAAGGTAAGTGTGTGTTCTCTTTCAGGTTGGCCGATCTCCTCTGATGGGCTTTAAACCAGGCACGTTGGGGGAAGGGGAAGATGAGGACCAAGGGAGCCACGGAACACTGAACCAAGAGCCACCCATAAGAACAGCTCAGCCAAGACAGGCAACAAGCACAAGAAATACCCAGGTAAGTGACAGGGGCTCAGATAGTCCTGGGATTAGGGAGGCAGTGCATACACCTCCAGGAGGCCTTAAATGCCTCTACACTAATGCTCGTAGTATGGGGAATAAGCAGGAGGAACTTGCCCTCCTGCTAGCTAACACAAACCCGGACATAGTGGGGCTCACTGAAACTTGATGAGACCCAATGCATGACTGGTGCTGTACGTCATGGGGGGTAAGGGACTCAACGGTGGGGGTTTACTACAGGCCACCCAACCAAGGAGAAGAGCTGAACCAGGAATTCTCAGGTCAGCTTGCAGTTGCAGTTAAGTCAAGGGACGTGGTCATCATGGGTGACCTAAACTACCCAAACATCTGCTGGGAAGAGCAGTCAGCCAGGTCTGACTGCTCACGTAGGTTCGTAGCTGAGTTACAGGACCTCCACCTAACCCAGGAGGTGCACAGTCCCACCAAGGGAGATGCCTTATTGAACCTGGTCCTGGCCACAGGTGACAACCTGGTGAGTGGACTGCGTGTTTTCGACCACCTGGGCGATAGCAATCATCGCCTACTGGAATTCACCATCCAGTGCAGGGTGTCAAAGGCCTGCAGCAAGGCAACAGCCCTAGACTTCAGGAGGGTGGATTTCAATGAGGTAGGGAGA
>NW_017728997.1:45897054-45897321 GCF_001723915.1 Gavialis gangeticus | reverse complement strand
GGTGGGCGGATGAGAACAGGATGGGTTTCAATACTGACAAGTGCAAGGTGATGCATCTGGGGAGGAAGAACCAGCAGCATACCTACAGGCTGGGGAACTCCCTTCTCGTCAGCACAGAGGCAGAAAAGGATCTTGGAGTCATCATTGATTCCAAAATGAACATGAGCTGCCAATGTGGGAATGCAGTCAGGAAGGCCAACCACACCTTGTCATACATGCACAGATGCATCACGAGCAGGTCCAGGAAGGTGATACTTCCCATCTACA
>NW_017728997.1:45891820-45892054 GCF_001723915.1 Gavialis gangeticus | reverse complement strand
AAGCTAACCTCTTTAACAATTTCTTTGCCTCCATTTTTTTGACCAGGGACTGGGGCATCCCCCACACTGGAATCCCCGATGGACCCAGGGGAGGCGCTGCCAGGCCTAGGGTCAGTAAGGACCTAGTCAGGGAACTTCTGATGGGAGTATCTGTGTTCAAATTAGCAGGTCCTGACAACCTCCACCCCAGAGTGCTGAGGGAATTAGCAGAGGTCATTGCGGGACCCCTGGCAC
>NW_017728997.1:45887970-45891250 GCF_001723915.1 Gavialis gangeticus | reverse complement strand
TTTGAGTCCCGTTTCTCTTTTTGGGGTTTTTTTGTTGTTCTCCCGCCCTGGCGGGGGGTCGGGCTAGAAGATCTACTAGGTCCCTTCCGACCCTTAATCTATGAATCTATGAATCTATGAAACCCTACCAACTATGAAACTATCCTCAACTGGTATGAATTGGTCTCACACCACTATAGTCACAGGCAATGAACAGATGTCTGATTTGCCCTGGGAGAATCCCTTTTCTGCTGAAACAATCTGGGACCTATCAGATATCCATTTCCATTGTTCTGGGGCAGTTCCTGAAAAGGTTTGCAGGACAAGCTCTGCTAACAGTTTGTCCCAGAATATCTCACAGTGCATGTGAACTGATGTCCCAGGAATGCATCATTGGATGAATGTTAGAAAAGCAGCAGTAAATTCAGCTGTTCACTAAACCCCGATTGGAAGGGTGACTTGTGTACATGTCAGTCTTGTGACTTCTGTTCCAGGACAAACACAGGCACAACTGCTCCTGGGACAAATGGAACATCTGTTCATACCCACAGTCCATTTAGGACTGCCCGTATACCCAGCAGCCTGGCTCTGCTCCCTGCCACTACATGCAGCTTCCAGGACTCTGCCAGGAAGCAGGGAGTGGGACCAAGCTGGACAGGCACCATCGTGCAGGGCTTCCCACCATTTCTGCCAGAGTCCAAGGAACTGCATGTAGTAGCAGGGAGCAGCAAAGGCCATCGGCTCCAGCGTGCAAGACTTCCCCTGGTGGGATCTGGATGTGAGCCACAGGGAGCCCCAGGTGATGGAACTGAGCTGACCCAGGCTCTGCACTCCCATCACCCCTGCTAGACATGGGCCTTGGCCCCCACCCAGCTGCAGCTTCTCCCTGCCCCCTGGCACCTCTGTACCCACTGCCTAGAGCACTGAAGCAGGGAAATGAGGAGCTGGGGGAGCCAAGCAGTTCCACCAGCAGCAGCAGCAGTGGAGTTCATTTGCACTGGTTGGCTGGTTGTTCCTCCATTTAGAAACTACTTCCCTTTTCTGTTAAACAACTTATTTTCTTTGGTGCCTATGATATCAAGAGCCAGGGCTGTTCAACTGATGACATACAGGCCACGTGCAGCCTGTGAAAGGTTAACTTGAGGCCCAGCAGATGTTCACTGTAGTGTGTGGGCTCCTGCCTGGCTGGGGTCCCTGGGCACCCCATCTCTCTACTTCTGCTTCCTGCCCCCATTCCTAAGAGTGGACTGGTGCAGTGGGAGGGAGCCCCGAGACGGTTCAATGCTGCTGGCACAGCAAGGGAGGCAGCAGGCTGCCCACATGGCAGGGGCACCCTGGAAGGGTCTGTGGCCCATGTTGCGTGCAGATCAGGGGTCTGCAGCCCATCGGATGTGCAGCTCTGTGGACCATAGAGTCTTCCAAAACAGAAAGGGTAGACAGGATATGAACTGCTAGTAGAAAAAGAAACATGAAAAATTTCACAATCACCCTCCACAACAATCTAACTGTCACTGTTAATAGACACGACTACGTAGACTCACACAGCCCCTGCTACATATTTGTCTCTCTCATACACACATCCTCACCTACACACAGACTCACACTCTCTCCCACTCACAGATCCTCCCTGCTGCTCACCACCCAGCACTCTGTCACACACACACACCTCTGGGCACACTGGGCTTTTGCTCCCTTTCCCTAATCAGGGCACAGCCCTGCCTGTCTTCATCTGCTACTGAAGCAGGCTAATTACAGCCTCTGCTCGCTGGTGTTCACCTAATGAGCCTGGCTGAGGCTGGGCACAGAGTGCACTGGAGAGGGAGTTAATGACTTTTCTTTGACTGAGCTACGGAGCCCATTACTTTTATCGCCTAATTAAATTACTCCGACCCTTTCATGCCAAGCCTGCAACATGATCCTTGGGCTTTGGGTGCAGGGGATCTGAGGATCCCTGTGTGGGGAAGCGGATCTGGGGAGTTACTGTGTGGGATAGAAACCTGGGGTCATATGAGAGCAAGGGGAAGGACCCCACATGGAAAGCAGGACTAGAAAAAGAGGTCAAGCAAGTGAGGCACTACAGGCTGTCAGCTGGATAAGAGGGGCACTTGTTCAGTGTTCTGCCCCATCTTGCACTTTTAAAGGGCACCTGCTGTTTTCAGCCTAGAAACGTGGGGCTTGGGCTTGTTATGGTGGCCATGAGCACTCTCCCAGACTCTTGTCCTGTAATCATACTGCAGCCTTCTCTGCCGTGAGGTGTGACTTCCATACTCCTCAGGGGGATCTGCTCTCTGCCAATGCTCAGAGGTCATTAAATCAGCCTGCTGGTGGAGAAGCCACATGGGGCTTTGGGAAAGGCTCTTGGCTGCTCTATGCTTGTTCCACAGGCTAGGGACAGAGTGGGCCTCCTGCAAGGAGCAGCTCCTCCTCTAGGACACGGGTGGGCAATTATTTCAGGCAGAGGGCTGCTTAGTTTTGGCAAGCCATCGAAGGCTGCATGACAGGCAGCCAGGGGTGGATAAATATTCATTTTCTAAATCTTTTAGGGGCCTCGTGGGCCAGATAGAATGGCATGGCAGGCTGCATCTGACCCCCGGGCTGCATTTTGCCTGCCCCTGGTGTAGGAGCTCATCTCCACCAGCTGTCTCTTTCAGTTTCCAACTGTAAGCTGGTAGTACACTTGCCCTTCAGCTCATGTAGCACAGGCTGCACCTTCCAGGAGCAGCTTTGATCCCCACCAGTTATCTGTGTAAGAGCCTGGAAGGGATCTCCCCAGCGTTACTGCAGGGAGCCAGAGGGCAGTCACGCTGCACCATCGGGGTGATAAATGTACCACATAGAGGGTGATGAATAAGGATGACATTGGCAGCTTTCCATGAGAGCTAAAGATTACAGTACTGTGTTAAAGGCTTTTAAATGGCTTTGAGGTACAGTGTCAGCTCCTAGTGAGAATCAGTCAGTGTCACAGCAGTGGTGTTGCAAGCAGCTTAGAGCACAGCATTCTGCTCAGTTCGAAGACTATGGACACCAGCCTCAGCCCCGCACTGATCCAGATCACCAGAGAGCAGCAGAGTGGCTTTGCAGTTCAAGTGCTGTGCTGGACACTGGAAGACCAGGGCTTCTTCATAGTTTCATAGTTTCTAGGGTCGGAAGGGAAAGAGTACTGGGGTCAAACGACCCCAGCAAGGTGTTCATCTAACCTCCTCTTAAAAACCCCCAGGGTAAGACCCAGCACCACTTCTCTTGGAAGTTGGTTCCAGACCCTAGCCGCCCTGACAGTGAAGTAGTGCTTCCTGATATCTAG
>NW_017728997.1:45879598-45882970 GCF_001723915.1 Gavialis gangeticus | reverse complement strand
GCCAGCTTGTGACCGTTATTCCTGGTCGCTCCTGGCAGTGCTCGCGGGAACAGGGACTCCCCCAGTGCCTGCTGATCCCCCCTGACTAGTTTATAACAGGCCACTAGATCCCCCTCAGCCTTCTCTTGTGGAGGCTGAACAGGTTCAGGTCCCGTAGCCTCTCCTCGTAGGGCCTGCCCTGCTGCCCCCGATCATGCAAGTGGCCCTCCTCTGGACCCTCTCGATGCTGTCCACATCCCTCTTGAAGTGCGGCGCCCAGAACTGGACGCAGTACTCCAACTGTGGCCTGACCAGTGCCGCATAGAGGGAGAGGATCACCTCTTTGGACCTGCTCGAGATGCATCTGTGGATGCATGACAAGGTACGGTTGGCCTTCCTGACTGCCTCCCCACACTGCTGGCCCATGTTCATCTTGGAGTCAATGATGACTCCAAGATCCTTTTCCACCTCTGTGCTGACAAGAGGGGAGTTCCCCAACCTGTAAGTATGGTCCCCAACCTGTAGTCTTCCCCAGGAGACTCCTTGGGCAAGCTACAGACTTCCTTTTTGCCACAGTAATACTCTGAACAATGGGGTGCCTATCTTGGGTGGAGCCTCCAGACAGAGTGTTCTTGGATGAAGCTATAGCAGAGAAAGGACGCCAGTGGCACCCAGAAAAATTTCAGAGCTGGTAGAAGGGACAGAGTCAGCCTGTGCTGGAAAGGGGATTCCCATGAACCCCAGGCTGCACCTAGCATGTGTTGCTAGCAGGGAGTGCTGATGGCTCAGAGCCCATAGGCCATGCTTAGGCTCTGCTCAATCCCTAACCCTAGAGCAGGGGTTTTCACCCTTTTTGGATCAGTGTACCCCTGGCGGCCAGATGCAGAGCAGTGTACTCCCAGCAGCAGGGTGCAAAGCAGGGCTGGGGAGGAATGCGGCTGATTGAGGAGTGGTGGCAGCTGCCGCGCAGGAGCTTCTGCCTCCTCCTGCATATGACCAGGAGGGCTGTGCTTGCATGGCAGCACGGGATGGTGCGTAGCAGCGCTCCATCCTCGCCAGCACATACCCCCTAGGGCCTTCTCAATACCCCTAGGGGTAGGCGTATCCCCAGTTGACAACCCCACCCCAGAGCACTGCCCCAAAAGGACAGTTGGATGAGTTTCTGGGGTGCTGCAGAGCTTCATCTCCTGGCAGGCACAGGATGGAGCCAGTGAAAGGGATTCAAGGAGCGAAAAGGATGAGGGCAAAAGCAGGAAGGAGTTGCTGCTCCTTCAGGCAGATGCCAAGAGAGGAGCTCTAAACTTCGACTAGCTGCAGCTGTTAATCAGTGCAGTCCCTGAGCAGGGACAGAAGGGGCTATTAAGAGAAGAGAAGTGGCAGGACGAGTCTGGGGATCTCAGTGCAGTGGAAGTAGCAGAGCTAAGAGCCATGAGAGGGAAAGCTACCCAGGGTGCAGGAGAAGGCTGTTTTGCCAGTTAGCTTGGGGTAGGACTATCCTTACTTTCTGGGAAAAGGGGAAAAGGTTACCCTCCCTCCCCTGGGAACTGCTCCCATATGTGACAAACCCAACACATACTGAAACCCACTGCCCCTCCTGGGATCTAGCAGTGTCCACCTCACTTGCCTTACATAGCACAGGCTGACCCACTCCCAGCCTACTGCCCACAGTCACCCTTGCCCCCTTCCCTGGCCCCTTTGCACAGCAGCCCCTGGTTACTAACCCACATGCTTTCCACGGGTCACTCTGCCTATGGAATTGTTCCATCCAGGCATGAACAACGCATGCCTCCGGAGGCTGGGGGGGCACGGCAAGTGCCTGCAGGCAGCAGTGGTGATGCAGGTGGTGAGGGTAGGTTGAGCGGGGACCACCCACAGGCAACCACAGCGGTGTTAGCAGCAGGGAGCAGGTAGGGTGGTGGCGAGCAGCAGGCGACGAGCAGGGACCGCCTGCAGCCGCCATCCATGCTGTTGGTGGTGGCGAGTGAGGACTGCCCACCGCTGCCGGTGGCCATGTGGGTGGTGGGGGAAAGGGTGGCAACTGCCCTCAGAAGCCAGTGGCAGCTTCGACAGCAGCCAATCTCAGCAGCAGTGGAAGCAGCAGAGACGGTGGCCATGCCCCCCCCCATGCATCGCCTATCTATCCAGGGCTAAGTGGGCCAGAGAACTGGGGGCTCCTATACACGTGTAAGGAGGCTGCTCCAACATACTGTAATTACAGTGCATCAGAGCAGACTCGATTAACTGAATCTGGTGGAGCAGGGTAATTGCCATGCTTCAGCAGACTCCAGTATCACCTGTATCAGCAGCCCCGTGCTGAAAAATGGTGGGAGTTGTAGAACCTTATGGGCACTTGACATCCAAGTTTCTGCTCTATGTTTCCTGCCATTGCAGGGTCAGTTTCACCTCCAAAGGGCTGGTCAGGTTCACAGCTTGGCATGTCCAGAAGGAGCAGAATGTATGCTTACCATCTCCTTGCTCTCCAGAGCTGCAGTGTACTGGTCAGTTTTCCAACCCTCAATAAAGGCTGTGCCTACATATGTATTTATGTGTGCCTAAGCTTAACACACCTTTACTTAAAGCGCATTAAAGTGATCTGGGCGCGCATCTACAAGTGGACACACTACTGCGCATTAAGATACATTAAATTTAGGTATGAATAGCTAAGTCGCATTAGCAAACATGCAGATACACTAATGCACATTAACACAGTGTGTATCCATTGATGTACACCATGCTAACGTGCATTAGCACATCTATACATGCGCTAATGCAACTTAGCTATTCGTGCCTAAATTTGAAACCGGCTTTATACAGGTTTCCAATTTAAGCTTACATAGCCCTAAATTGTGATTTTTAAGGTGCATTAAGCATGTACACATCTAGACATGTGCCCTTAATGTGCCTTAAAAATGGTGGTTTTAGACTAAGTCCGCTTAAAAGATGCACATATAGACACACCCAGAGTGTTCATCTTCCTGGCTATTTTTTCCCTGTTCAAGAATCTCTGCCAACTGGCATGCTACAGTATGGCAGCTCATGTCTCCATGACCTTGGCACTGGAAAGGTGCCCCCTTGAGCTGTGTTTTGTGCTCCATGAGTCCAAGAAGAACATGGCCAAGGAGGAAGAAATAAGAGAATCCCTAGAGGATAGCCTTCTCTGAGACTCTCTGAAGACTATCTGACTCCACTTTTGAGCCAGAGACACAACCAGCAATTGGTAGGAGTAGATAGTCCTGAGGACCTGGGATGACAACCAGTGACAACAGAAGGGCAGGATAAGCAGGACCACCTTCCTCAAGATCTGCACTGATTCATAGATTTACAGACATTAGGGATGGAAAGGACCTCGCAAGATCATCGGGTCCAGCCCCCTGCCCAAGGGGCAGGAAGTCA
>NW_017728997.1:45873758-45879523 GCF_001723915.1 Gavialis gangeticus | reverse complement strand
CCAAAAGTTTCTTAAAAGTGTCCAGAGTAGGTGCTTGCACCACCGCTGGGAGTGGGGGTGGGGGGGCGGGGTGCCTATTGCAGGCCGTGGGGGCTTTAACAGTAAAGAAGCTTTTCCTTATGTCCAGCCTAAAATGGTCTTGCAAGAGTTTGTGACCATTGGACCATGTCATCCCTTGGGGTGCTCTGGTAAATAGGCATTCCCCCAGATCCTGATGCACACCCCTGATGTATTTATAGGATGCCACCAAGTCACCCCTGGGCCTGCACTTCTCGAAGTTGAAAAGTCCCATGGCTGGCAGCCTCTTTTCATAAGGCCTGTGCTTTTGCCCTCTGATCATACGTGTGGCTCCCTCTAGAGTTTTTCAAGCTTCTCCACATCCTTCCTAAATTGTGGAGCCCAGAATTGGATGCAGTACTCCAGCTGCAGCCTCACCAAGGCTAAGTACAGCAGGAGAATGACATCCTGTGTCTTGCTCGAGATGCATCAGTAGATGCAAGAGAGTTTTGTTTGCTTTGCCAGCTGTGGTATTGCATTAGTGGCTCATGTTTATCTTGTGGTCTGTCGTGGCCCCCAAGTCTCTCTCGGTCATGGTACTAGCGAGTGTAGCATTGCCGAGCCTATAAGTGTGATGTGGGGCTTTTTTCCTGAGGTGGAGCACCTTGCATTTCTCTGTATTGAATGCCATCAGGTTTTCATCTGCCCACCTTGCAAGCCTATCAAAGTCAGCCTGGATCACCAGACTATCCTCAGGTGTGGATACTCTTCCCCAAAGTTTGGTGGCATCAGCGAACTTGGCCAGTGTGCTTCTGACACCATAGTCCAGATCATTTATAAAGACATAAAAGAGTACAGGTCTGAGAACAGAGCCTTGGGGGACACCACTAGTCACTGAGTGCCACGTTGATTCAGTTCTGTCAGCTGCCTCTCTCTGGGTCCAACTTCAGAGACAGTCCCCAGCCAGCAGACTGTAGTGTAGTCAAGGCTGCAGTTTCTGAATTTTTCCATGAGGACATCGTGGGACACCAGGTCAAAGGCTTTTTTAAAGTCCAAATATATGACATTAACCTCTTCCCTTTTGTCCAGGTGATACGTCACCTGGCCATTAAAGGAAATGAGATTGGTCAGGCAAGACCTACCCGTGACAAACTCATGCTGGCTAGTCCTCAGAATGTTTCCTTCTGTTAGCCTGTCAAGAATGGTTTCTTTGATAATTTTTTCCAAGATCTTTCTAGGGATTAAGGTCAAACTGATTGGCCTGTAGTTTCCTGGATCTTCTCTCCTCCCTTTCTTGAAGACAGGCACCACATTGGCCCTCTTCCAATTTGTGGGTGTCCAGCTTCTCAAGGTGTTCCCTCACAAGACTTACGCCAATGGTGGGCATATATTCACCCTCACCCTGGTCATCCCACATCATGTTAGGCAGGGAGGTCCCTTTGGGCTGGTCAAAAACTGATGCAAAGTAATCATTAAGCAGATTGGCCTTTTCCTGGGTGTTGGTTGTCAGCTACCCCAATTGGTTTAGCAGGGGTCCAATGTTGCCCTTGTTTTTCTTCTGACTCCCCACGTATCTGAAAAAGAACCTTTTATTGTCCTTGATTCATGTAGCCAGTTTGAATTTGGTTGCAGCCTTGGCTTTCTTAGTTCGCTCCCTACAGTTACGGACCAGTGCAGTATACTTCTCCTTAGTGGTGTTTTCTGTCTTCCATCCTTTATGCACCTCTCTTTTTAGACGTAGGAGGTCCATGATTTCCCTGTTGAGCCAAGCAGGTTGCTGAGCCCTTTTACCGCCTTTCTTATGGGTTGGGATGGACTTCTCTTGAGCTTAGAAAATTGCTTCCTTAAGAAGCAACCACTCGTCATGAACTCCCCTCCCTGTCAAATCATGGCCTCTTAGGCCCTCAAGAACAAGCCTCCTGAGCTTATGAAAGTCAACTTTCTTGAAGTTGAGGACTACTGCATTGCTGGCTGACTTGTCAACTTTGCAATGGGCAGTGAAACAATCAACTCGTGGTCACTGTCACCCAGCTTCCCTTCAATTCTTAGGTCACTGATTAGATCATTCCCTTTGGCCAGTACCAGGTCCAGCAGCACCTATTGACTTGACACACACCAGATCAACACTTGGGATCTCAATATTACACTGTTAGACAGGAGGGCATGATACAAAATTATACACACACACACACACTTTATGGGTTCATACAAAATTATATGCACGTACACAAACGCGCCCCTTGATGGCTGTGCTAACACTAGGGGGCGTTTGGGGTAACTTAATGCTCGGGATTACTTGAGGTCAAGGTGCTTTTGGGGTTACTTGGGGTTACTTAGGGTTAATGTGCCCCAGGATTACTCGGGGTCACCTGGCGCCGGGGTGGAAGCGAGGGAAAAAGCCTGGTGGCAAGGAGGAGACAGCCAGGAAACAGAGAGGAAAAAAGCTGGGAGACAGGAGTTGAAAGGAGGGGCAGAAAACTGAGAGATCAGGGATGGAAATGAGGCAGAAAGAACCAAGGGAGAAAGCTGGGACATCAAGGAGGAGGGTTGGGAGGTCAGTAAGACAAAAACCCAACTCAGGTTTTCAAAATAACAGGCTTAATAAGCAGACAACACACTACACAGCCCCACAAAGTTATTGGTTCCTACACACACACACACACACACACACACACACACACACAAAAAATGGTAGCAGGAGAGAAAAAGGCTTGGTGGAGGGTTTGAAGTCAAGGTGTGTAGGGACAGAGTCCAGGTCTCTTTGCTTGGGGAAGGAAGGTGGGTGATAGCTACCTTTCCTGGGCTGTGAGTTGATCCTCGAGGGCCAGTCAGGGTGTTGTCCAGAGGGGGTCACCAGCAGGGCCTCTGGGTGGACAGGTGGTGTTGGTTCAGATGGAGAGGGTGTCCCAAGGAGGTTATACTTTACCACCCCTTTTATAGGAGTGGGCTACCTGTGTCTCCTATGGGAAGGACGTGCCCAGGCAAGGGCCAGTCCTTCTCAGATGCATATGTGCAGATCCAGGTGGCCTCATTGTCTGGTGGGGCACAATGGTGGGGTTTCTGTTTTCTGTAGGGTCTTTGCCTTCCAAATTTGGGGTTCCTGTAGGTTCTTTATCTTTCAAATGCTGGGTTTTGTCTCTGTTCCTGGGTGAGGTCTGTAGTTCCTGGGTGAGTCAATGCAAGGCAATGGTTGGGTCATTGAGTTGATGATCCAGTGGTTACTAGTCATTCAGTAGAGGCTTGCTACCATTATGCCTCAAGCACCCTCATTCATTACCATTCATTCAGGAACTAATTTACATAGGAGGGGTAGATATGAGTCACAGTTGCAACATATTGTATAGGGCAGGGGACACAAGATGGAGGCTTGACATTACAAACTGGAAACTTGACATTACAGACACAGGCCTAAACCATGCAATATTAATATGAAACAATAAAAATCAATGCAAAAATGATAGGAATACAATATAATACAATATAAAATAGTAAAAATCAATACAAACATAACAGGCCCACAAACATCTTGAGACAGGTAGAGCTCATCCACACATGTGAGAAAGCTTTGGGACCAATTGGATTTGGCTGAATGCTCTTCCCATGAGATGTCCAGGTAGTTGAAGTCTCCCATGACAATCATGCACCAAAGGTGTGCAGCCTCGGCCAGTTCCCTAGCGAATTCATGGTCAAGCACTTGTTCCACTGATTTGGAGATCTGCAGTAGACTCCTACCATTGTATCCCCTTCACCACATTCCCCTTGTATTCTAACCCAGAGGGTCTCCAGTCATCCTCCGTGGGTGCCAATCTCAGTTTGTAGGGACATGTAGCTCCCCTTCACATAGAGAGCTACACTCCCGCTGGTTTTTTCAGCACGATCTCTCCAGTACAGGATATAGCCATTTATACCTGTAGTCCAGTCATACGAGGAGTCCCACCAGGTCTCTGTTATCCCTATGACATCGTAGTCCCTATGAGTAGTCCCACTGAGTTGGTCATATCATTCTGGAAGCCAGCCATGGACATGAGGTCATCTGTGAGTGTGGAGAAGTGAGTGGCAATTGCTATTTGAAAGTTGGCCACCCCCGATAACCTTAGGTTTGTTGCCAAGCACTTCAGTGTTGGTAAATCCAAAGCTGAATTGTCCATCCAGGGGGTGAGCTGTGCCAGCCAGAAAATTATTTTGCCATAATTCCTTTGACTATACAGCCCACAGAAGGAATGAGCTATAGTTGTCCATCTGGATCGTCCAGGCTTGCTGCATCCCCAGGAATGAGGAAGGATCCTTGTGGGCTTTGAACAACAGGGCAACATGCTGCCACATTATGCAGAGAGATTGAAGGGGCAAGAGTCCCACACTGTGGCACTTCGCAGATGAGTACTGGGAGAGACCTTGTGAGGCCCAGTGAAGTGCTTGTACCCCTATATTCTTGAGTCTTTCTGGAAGAACACTATCCTAGAGGTCCCATCCATAGTGGAGAAGAGACTACATACAGGGTCTTTAGTTGCTCACAACATGAGTGGTACAGCAGGAGCAAAGTGTAGGCAAGACATGGAAAAACCTGGGACTGAAAGACATGGGTGGCTTGATTGAGAAGAGGAGGACAGTGCAGGGCATGAAGTTGTGTGCTTGAGGAGGGGTTCTAGTCCCTGCCCTGCTCTAATCCTGGCCTGGGGTGGCAAGGACAAGAGCTTGGTGGGAAGCTTGATCCTAGGCCTGGATGGTAGGGTTATGCTTGGGGGGTATACAGGTGTCACTGTGTGTGTGTGGGGTGGGGGGGTGTTGCTTGGGCCTGAGAGTGATGGGGAGTCCAGGGTTTGAGGAGCAGAATAGGACACTGACAGGATACTTTCTGTCTGCTGGCTGAGGGTGGCTATAAGAGTTTCATGTGTGTCCCTCCACATGCAGAGGTTCTCCAACAACATCTCCATAGTCTGCTTTCATGGTAACCTTGGTGTTCTGGCATGCCTGGAAAATACCTGGAGGCTGGGTCTGAGATAGCCCCCTCCTGACTAGACCAGTACAGCAGTCTTAACGGAACTTCATCCAGGATGCTAGTTCTCTGTAGCCACGGCTCTCCTCTCCAACATTCAAGCTGGTCTGTAAGTATCTCCTCTTTGTTCTTCTTTCTCCTCCTCAGCCTAGCAATTCACTGAGCTCTGTTCTTCGGCTGCAACCTTGGGACCTTAGCAACAGCAGCAGCAGTAGGAACAGCTGCAGCTGTAGGTGTTGGCCCTGGAAAGACAATAAATAAACAAGGAATCTTTGTTCAACTTGCCTGATTTGAGGACTAGTAATGAATTCCCAAGCAATTGTTTGCATTTCATTGCAGTAGCCTCTTTACATTTGGTCCAGGCTCCTGAGATGGTAAGTATACATGCTCTGGCGATCTCTGAGGATACCTTTGGTGACCATAAGGTACAGAGGAAACTTTGAAAAGATTCCCCTCATGTGAGCTGCCATGAGACTTATCCTAGGTTTTGGGGGGGGAGAGGGGTAGAAGATAAAAGTTGCCCCCCAAATCCTGGAGATGGTGCTGAGGACCCTGCCAGTCAGAAGGACAGTGCCACATAGGGGGCCATCATGTAGAAAGGGAAATTGTTTTTCAACATTAAAGCAAAGCTGTGTGAGAACCACAGAAAGAGTCTGAACATCTCACTCCTGGTCACTTGATGTTAATACGGTGCTCAGCAGACTCCTTACTGGAATGACAAGTTCATCTCTGCTCATATGTCTCTCACCTCCTCCTGAACCTGGGGTACCTGCCT
>NW_017728997.1:45858627-45873338 GCF_001723915.1 Gavialis gangeticus | reverse complement strand
GGGGGGTGGGGGGGACGGATGCTGAGTGACCTGGAGTGGAGGTCACCACCCCTACACCCCGCACCACCAGGGAGCGCACACTGGGGTAAGTGGTGCAGCTGCAGCTCCCACCCTGGCAGCTTGGCAACTGAGCCAGCAGTCCTGGAGTGAGAAAAGGAGGGAGGAAGGTGGGCTTGGGGCACACTCCCCATGGGGAAAGCTGGAGCAGTAGGAGGTGCCAGGCTGTGTTGTTCACCAGATCCACCTCTGGAAGAAGTGGGTGGGGCTTTGGCCAATTTCCAGAGGGCCACAAGTACTGTGCTGGCAAGCCGCTTGCAGCTCACAAGGTGTGGTTTGGCCATTGTGGCTCTAAAGGATTCCTTACTTCAGCTTCAGTGCTCCATTGCTGGATGCCCAGTGAAAGTCCGGGAGCCCTTAGCTGCAGCAATTTCCTTGGTGTATTTGAAAATGTCACTACAGGGGAGGGATGACTGGATGGACGTACCACAGGCTCACCCATTGCTTCTGAAAACACAAAATCTCATTGGTCTAAGGGCCTTCCCTCATTCTGTGAATCCCCAGCAGTCAAGGGTAGGAGAGGCAGAGGAGCAGGGGTGAGGTCCAGTTTTGTGGAAGTGCTGTTCCATCCCTGTGGTTCTGTAGGATTCTCATGTGGTTTGCATTTTTGGCTCTTTGCCATGGAGATAGATACCCAAAGGTGTGTGTGTGTTGGGGGCAGGGGGGTTGTATGTGATGCTGGACTAGGCACTGGCTTTTGTAAACACTTTCTGTTTTACCAGTTCTGCTTTTGCAAATACAATCCCGATCTAGCTAAAAGAGCTCACTGTTTTTCCCCTGCTTCCTCCCCCAAGAAACTTACATGTCCTGGGGCCCTTGAGCAGGTGGAGATGGGGCTGAAGGAAGAGATGCTCTGTTTCCATAGCTGCTATGCTGCAATATGAGGTGAGGAGAAAGCAGATGATGGGACACATGGGGAAGCTTTAGGGGTTGGAAGGGTCCCATCCAGACAGCAATTGAAACAGGGAAGAAAGCAGTTTTGCTCCCATGGACAGCCCTGGAAGTAATGGGCTGACACCAGTAGTGTGTGTTGGGAGACCAAGAGAACTTTGGGGGATGGTCCAACCAGTAGTTGGAGACTGGGAGAGAGAAGCAGCCATGCTGCAAAGCCAGGTGGGTCTGACTCCTCCCCATAGGAGGTGGGCACCTGTAGCAGGGAGCCAGAGGCTCCTGTTACTAAGAGGGGGGGAACACAGCTGGCCAGCCTGTGGGGGCAGACATTTATGTATTTTTCTTGATTGGCCCCCTGAAAACACTCTTCAGTCGTGCCATGATATATGTGCAAGGCTGCAGAGTGCTTTAAAAGTGGCTGATCATGCAACAAATTGACCCTCATTTAATGAGGGATCAGATAAAGTCACTCCAAAGTGAAGCAACTTAGGGAACTTGTGTTTCCTAGGGTCACTGTCAGCATGATTGGGGCTGGGCTTATGTGTCTGCAGGAAGGGAGGGGAAAGGAGGAGTTACAGGCCAGGGTTTGCCCAGCCTGAGCTGGAGGGGGAGCAGGTAAATTGGAGCCCCCCTGTCTCAGGGCTCCCCCTTACCCCCCTCCTTCAGTTCAGGCCAGGCAAACTACAGTCCACAGCTCACTTCCCCTTCCTCCCTCCCCCAGGTCTTCCTGCAGACAGCACCCAAGCTGGAAGAGGGGCAGGGTGCATCAGCCCAGCCCCAGTCACTGGACAGGCAGATAGGCCCAACTTGCCTCACCCCACCCTTTCTGATCCAATAGGAGAATGTCTGTTGGGTCAGGGTGGTTGTTCTAACTCATGGCACTTTATGCAAAGTGCCATGAGTTAGAGAGGGGACCTGCATGTCTGTCAACACCCTGTGTGAGCTTGCGATTCACCTGACTCGGATAAGGCAGTGCCTGGAGTAGATAAGACAAATGCTTTGGAGGCAGGGGGCCTGACAGGAAGCTAAGCTCTCCAGAGAGAGCAGCCGCCTGACCCTTGCAGGAGCAGAAGCACTCTGAAGGCAGAGAGGTGAGAACGCAAGATGAAAGCTACCCTGATGTTTCTTTGTTTACTCAGAGTGGAGGATGTTTTCACTAAAGCCACAGCTTACCTTTGTTTCATGGTGTTTGTTTACCCAGAGAGGGTGGGGGTGGTTGTTAAGGCCTTTATGTTGTAGTTTAGACTGGTGGACCAGTGGCTACAAGAAGGAAAGAGGAGGCTACTGGGGTGCATTGAGGGTCACACTGAGCTTTGGATCCCTGCCAGGGCCAGGGGTGCAATTTACAGCAGGGCCAAGGGGCACAGGAAGGTTTGAGCTCTGCTAGGGCCAGGCACAATTCAGGCAAGCTGAAGCCTAGAGGGCAAAGTCCTGAGCCAGGCAGGACAATATAGAGGCAGCCTGAGGCTGGGAGGGCCAAGGCCAGAGCTCAGGAAGGGTGAGAGCCAGAGACTGAAGCCCAAGAAGGGTGTGCACAAGAGACAGGAGCCCAGGAAGGGTGAGAGCATGAAATGGGTCAGGATCCAGGCAGAAGACTAGGGCTGGGGACTGGGAGCTGAGGTCCCCAGGCAGTTGGCCTTTAGGCAAGGGGGCTCAGCTAGATGTAAGGAGCCAAGGCCAGGAAGGCTGAAGCTCCCACAAATGCTTTGAGGCCTGAAGGGCTAAACATTGAGCTGGGGCAAAAATTGCCCAATTGAGATAATAACCTGTACACCTGTAAGGTATGGACATGGCTGTAGGGGTGGTCAGAAAACATGAACACAGTCCTTAAGGCACCCAGTGCCCAGAGGTACCAATAAAGCCAAAAGGGCCCTGGTAGGTTGAACAGAAAATAACTTGGCTGTGGACTAGATTTCCTCTTGGCCTAGGGCAGCCTCCCAACCCTTTTTTTAAAAAAAACAAAGCAAGGCATGGCAGGGGAGTAGGAGGGAAGAAGAAGTTATGCAATAACAAGGGGTCACTACAGCATCATTCAACGATGCAGATGATGGGAGAGACCAGCGAGGCATGATTTCCCTTGGTCCTGCAGCAGGTCCATGTGGGGATAGCTGCCAGTTGTAAGCAGGGAGTGCCTCGCTGCCTGGGAAGGTGGAAGGGGACTGGCCATGTTAATATGGAGAGACAATGCAAATTGTCATTAGCTGTCATTAGCTGCCTGACCACCAACTGAGATGGAAACCCTAAAACAGTCTGATGACCCAGGAGAAGTTTCTAGGGTATGCTAAATGGAAGAGAACCAACCTCGTGAGTCTGTCGCTGAAACTGACAATCAAGCCCCTGATACAGGAGATCACAATCGTCTCCAGCCTGGCATCCGTGAAAACAGGAATCCTTAATTGCACATTTTCAGGTACTACCAGTCCTGCACACCCTAGGTCTGGGACTGAATGGGCCTCATAGGACCTGTGGCCAATTTGAGGCAGAGTAAGAGAGAGGATGGGTGTCGGTGAAACTGTCAGAGTGGAGGTGCACTGCTGATCACCTGCTTTGTCACTGACCTGGGATGGACCCAGCTCCATCCAATAGTGATGGTGCACAGACCCGGAAGATGAAGAGAAGGCTCCAACCCAAGCCCCAGCCCAGAAGCAGGCCCAGGAGGATCCTGGGAGTCTGTCTTCCTGTTTGGGACTAGTTTCTGTTGTAATGAAGCCAAGCCAGAACCCTGGACCTAGCCAGTCCCAATCAAGAGATCAGGACAAATGATCCCCAGAACAAATACCACCTGCAGCAAGCCCAGAGCAGCACCCTGGTCACAGCTGGGCTGAGGGGGGCAGCCAGGGAAGCCATGGCTATCCCATGAAGCCATAAGAGGCCCCACCTACTCCAGTCCTTAAAAGCCAGGCCCGACCTGGAGGCTCCTTGTCTCGGCAAAGATGAATGTTCTTGCTCCTGACCTTTCATGTGTTTTCTTGCTGATCTTCTGGTTTTGACTCCTGGTTCCAACTCCGGCTTCCGAAGCTGGCAAGAACCTCGGCATTCCTTGATTCGGGTGCCCTGATCATAATTCTGGTTTGACCCTCAACTTTGGCTTTTGGCTTCCAATCCCAGTTAAGCTTTGGCTTACTCCGTCTCCAGTTTTAGACTTTGTCCCCAGCTTGTTCTGACTTTAGCTACAGCTTCCTAATCCAGTTCCTCTGGACCCCAGCTCCCTGTGGATTCAATCTGGACTATACTTACATTTTGGGCTATTAACCTAGGCTAGACTGTCCACGCCCCAATGCTTAACATGTGTCACTGCTGTAAACATTACATCTCCCCATCTCCAAGGCAGCTCATGGACTCGTTGAATCGGAGGGTTGGAAGGGACCCCACGAGTCATCTGGACTAACCCCTTGCACAATTTCAGGGATGCTATTCCCAGACTAGCCTATCAAATGCTTAACCAGCCTCTTCTTGAAAATCTCCAATACAGGAAATTACACAACTTCCTTGGGCAGTCTATTCCACATCCTCACTGTTCTAACAGTAAGGAAGGTTTTTTCCCCCCTGAGATCTAACACTAGCTTGCTTTTCTGCAATTTAAAACCACTGTATTGTGTCCTGCTCTCTACAGCAAGGGAGAAGAACTGTTCTCTACAGCAGCCTTTCAAATATTTGAAAACTGCTATTAAGATTCCCCTTAATCTCCTTTTCTCCAAACTAAACCTAAGGCCCTCAACATTTCCTTATATATCTTGCTTTTCAACCCCTTTAGCATTCTTATCAAGTGCCTCCAGATTCTCTCCAGCTTCTCTACATCCTTCTTTAAATGTAGAACCCAGAACTGCATACAGTACTCTAGTTCAGCGTTTCTCAACCCATAGATCACAACCAAAAGTGGATCACAAGAATATATGAAAGGGTTGTGAACAAACTTTGAAAATGGATTCTCCTTTAAAGGAGAAAAATGTGGGAAATCACAGGTTTCCCTTTGCAGGCTGTCAGAGCTTCAGCTTGCAAGATGCTGCTTGGGGCTGGAGGGAGCAGGAGGAGGGTAGTCAAGCAGGGGGCGCCACATTCATGTATGCACGTGTGTGCGCGCGCGCGCGCACACACACACACACACACACACACACACACACACACACACACACGGCAGCCAGGCAGTGTGAAGACCAGCTCCCACAGCTCCCCACAGGTAAGTCTTGGGGGAAGGGGGCATAGACAATGTGTTGGGGGTGGTGAGGGCACAGGTGATGTGTTGGGAAGGTGGGGGGACAATGCCCCCCCAGATTTGTGTGCCTACAGCAGGCATGGGGCTGCGGCCTGGCTGAACTGGCATGAGCAGGAGTCACCTTCGCAGCCCAGCAGGCACGACCCAGCATGGGAGGGCAGGACAGAGAAGCATTGCTGCTGTTGCTGGGACCCCCATGCCAGCTGCCAGCTGCACTGCTAGCAGTGTGAGGAGTCACACATGCTGTGGCTCTATTGAACCACTGCCACTCCCCTCAGGTTGCTTCTCTACCCTGGAGGGGAGGTGGGGTGGAGGACAGCACAGGTGGCCTGAGAGGAGCGGCAGGGGCAGCTTGGCAATGGTGACAGTGCAGGGCCACAGCTTAGCACCCGAGCGGCTGGCGGCAGGAGGAAATGAGGGCAGTGAGCCCCCCCATCCATTACTCCTTGCACTGCTGGCAGTGTGGCTGGCTCAGGAGTACTAGCAGTGGTGGTAGCAGCAACAAGTCTTGCCACCTGGGGTGGGAGGCAGTGGTTTGGGAATGAGTGGCACCAGCAGGGCTGGGAGACGGGGGGAGGTGACAATCAAGGAATGCCTAGGGTCTTGCTAGCTTCAGGAGTGAGGGGCACTGGCAGGGCCAGAGGGCTGTTTTTCTATTTTAACTATTTACTGGGTCAAGGCTGGCCACTGATGTTTACAAATGGGTCCTGGTACAAAATAGGTTGAGAACCACTGCTCTAGCTAATGCCTAACTGGCGCTGAGTAGCATAGTTTTATCACCTCCTAACTCTTACATCCAATTCCCCTGTTGCAGCTCAATTATAACCCCCCAAATCCTCCTCAGTAATGCCATTGCCCAGCCAGTTATCTCCTAACTTGACTCAGATAGCCAAAGACCTAGATCAATAGAAACTTGACAGACTTATGAAGATACCCCAAGAAAAGTCTCCTACACCTGCTCTGCATTGGTGCCTGGAGCACAGAACCAATGTGCTGCCTGGTTGTACCTAGAAGTTTCTGTTTGATGTTCCTCAAGAAGTGGCTGTGGCACGTCTGTGGGTGGGAGGGAGAGGGAGACAGGTTGCAGCCACTCTGTCACTCTGTCCTACTGCCCCTGGGATGGGGCCCCTTGTCACTGCTTCCTTTGTTATAGTTCCTTGACGCAGGCTCTCTTTGTAAACTATTTCAAGGCTGTCTTTGCTCAAGAAGTTGCTTAGCTGTTGGCAACAGTGGCTTTGTCTATAGAAACAAGCGAAGCTAACAAACTATTGTACTGTACGCTAAGGTATCTTACAATGCTTTATATGCTTCACTTCACTTCAGTCTAGCAGGGCTTATTTTAATCAAGGTTTTAGCCCTTCGTACTTCTTTTCTGCTAATGCACTTGACTGTGTATAACAAGGGCTTGGACCAAGCTGTCAAAGAGAACTTTCAAAATGAGCCGTGCTTGAATTGTAGGCCAGAGTCTTTTATTAACTCACCTAGGACCATGGTGAGCAAGCTGCAATTTACTATTTATTATGTGGTTGCTCAGTTTGTTGGGCATCAGTTCAAGTTAAAAAAAGAATCTGTGCAGCACTGCTCTGGAGAAGAAAATTTCGAACCTTTTGATTCACACACAATGTGGGTGATCAGGGATCTCATGTGGGCTCTTTGCATTTTGCTTCCTGTCTTGAAATCAGACTGCACTGTGCTCTCATTCCTTGTCCAGCTTCATACCCAGTGTCCACTAGCATTAGCTCATTGATGCTAGTGCACATTGCTTGAAGACTTAGCCTCTTACCTTCAAAGCCAGGGTTTGTGCCAGGCCAGAGCAGAGTATCTGACACTTCTCAGTACCCAGATGGGCACCATGGAGTATTCTGAACCGAGCATTATTGTGAAACCACAGCTCTTTGACAGATCTTCCCCCCACCTGCAACAAGTCGACTTCCATCTTGCTGGTGCTGCCTGTGCCTTCGCTGTTGACTGCCCCTGTGGAACAGTCCTCAGAGGCTCCCATAAAAATGGGCTGGTTTGTGCTTCTTATTTCACCTCATCAAACTGGATTTCAAGAACAGGTTGTACTTCTATTTACTTCAAACCCCGCTTCCTGCAGTTTCTGGGTATGCTATTTATAGGCACTCCTGGAAAAATCGTCGTTGTACGATACTTCTTCCTAAGGCTTTGTGTCACTAAGAAGCACCACTGTAGTGGCAGGATTGCTGTCTGCAGACTAAGCCAAGCATCCCCTGGCCATGTTGTAGCCTAGCTCCCAGCAGTTTATGGCCACTTGCTACCTTGAAAAGTGCCTGCTTACAAACAGTGCCTGCTTACAAACATGCTTGTGGGACTGCACAGATCCAGAAGCAATCATTTGCATGCTGGTCTGGTCTTAGCTCAGAGCAGATTTGTTCCAGGCAGTGGTTGGGAGGCAGATGACAATGGGGAGCATCTTGCAGAGGGCAGCCCCACTTGTAGTGAATTGCATGGACCAAGATCTTAGGTAATTTGTTAACCACACAAACAGAAAGAAAACAAAGAAAGAAAGACGTGGGACTGCTGTGCAGTGAGGATGGGGTTGTTTTAAAAACAATCTAGGTCTGACCCCAGACCTAAATTAACACTGTGCATCTGTTTTCAGTAGTAAAGATGTGGAACACGGAGGCAGAGGCAGGATGGCTAATGCAAGCGAGGGTATAAAAATAGAAATGACTACATCCAAGGTGGAAGCTAATCCTAAAAATTTACTATGTTCAAGCTGTGGGGACCAGATAATCCCCATCCCACTATGCTGAAAGAAGTGACATATGAAGTGGCAAATCTAGTAGCAAGGATTTTTGTTAAAACTATCAAGTCAGGGGTAGTACCTATATGACAGACGAACAGTAAATGTATCCTTTGTGGTTAAGAAAGAGGGAAAAAGTGATAGAGGCATCTCCAAGTCTATTAATCTGGCCTCAATGCTATGCAAGACTTTAGGATAAATTTTGCAGAAAAGAGTAATTAAAGACATTGAGATAAATGGTAAATAGCATAAAAGAAAGACCAATTCCCCCACCAGACTAAATCAGTATCTTTCTTGAGAAGATAATTTCTCATGTCCAGAAAAATTAGTTAAGTAGAACTCATCTATCTGAGCCTTGATAAAGCAGAAGGCAAGGCAGTATAGCACTGTATAGACCAACTTGTCCAGAGAGGCATTGACAGCAGGGATGGGCCAAATACAGCCCATGGGCTATATGCAGCCTGCCCGAGGATTCTGCCTGGCCCACAGCAGGCGTGCAGTGGGGTGGGGGTGGCATGGCAGCTGGATTTAGCTTCCCAGCAGCCCTGGTGGCAGTGGCTACTTCTAGCTGCTGCTGCCAGTGTCTCTGTCACTGCTGGACCGAGCCCCGCTGCCTGGGTACCCCAGCCCATCCACCCTGTCCCCACTGCTGGGGGCACCACATGGAGTGGGCAGGCAGGGGGATGGGGTCTCCATGGAAACCAGCCCAGGACCCCTGCAAGTAGGGCCTGCTCAGCCAGGTGGATGGGTTGGGGCACAGGCAGCTAGGGAGCAGTGTCTGGGATTGGGATGGGTGTGCGTGGCCAAGATGTGGGATGGTGAGAGCATAGGGCTGGAGCCATGGCTGGGGCCAGGGCCATGGCTAGGGCTAGGGCCAGGGCCAGGGCCAAGTCAATACCTTCCCTCTGCTGTGCTGGGTCAGGACCCACCCCCTCCAGCCCACAATAGCTCATCAACACTCCTTAAGTGGCCCTCCAGCCCAAATAACTGCCCACCCCTGGGCTACATCCTATTTTGTCAGATTCTATGAATGGCTTTGCAGAGATCAAGGGTACCAAATAGAAAGGAATAAGGTCACTTAAATACAAATGATGGGGAAGGAAAAGAGGGGGCATTGCTGAGAGAGGGAAAGGTAGACTGAAGCCACCTAAAGGGATAAACAAAGGAGTTACCTCGCTGAGGGACATAGGGGTTATACAGAATAGTCTTCGTGATGAGATAAGAATCTAGAGTCTCTGTTGAGACCATACTTAACACGATTCAGTCTGTGGGTGGGTCTTTGTTCTGCAAGTATGCTGAAAGGGTAGGGGTGGGTGCAGCAAGGGATAGGAGATACTCTGTTTACCAGGGCATCCCTTGAAGTAACTAGGAACAATGGCCACAAACTGAGAGAGAGCAGATTTAGGTTAGACATCAGGAAGAATTTCTACACGGTGTGGGTTGCCAGAATCTGGAATGGGCTTCCATGGGAGGGGTGCTGTCCCCTACCCTGGAGGTCTTTAAGAGAAGACTGGACAAACACCTGCCTGGGGTCATCTGCATGAATGACGCGTGCCCCTGGAGTCTGGAGGGGCACAGCGACTGCACTCAGGCGGCGGCGGCGGCAATGGCAGCAGTGGGGGCGTGGCTCTGGCAAGCAGGGAGCTCCCACAGGTGGCTGCAGCAGTGTCAGTGGCGGTGGGGGTGGGGGAGGGTTGGCAAGTGCCAACCAGTGGTCAGCAACCAGATGCTGGCAGCGGTGTCGATGGGGGGGGAACCAGCGACCTTCTTGCAGGGGGTGCACCACCAAACTCAGCGGGTGCACATGTACCCATGTGCACCCCCTACACATCACCAATGGTCATCTGACCCCAGCACTCTTTCCTGTCCAGGGCAGGGGGTCGGACTTGATCTACTGAGGTCCCTTCTGACCCCCAAAATCTATGAAATCTATGAAAACCTGCTAGGAGGATCATGGGAATGGAGAGCAATTGTGGGAGAAGAGACAAAAATAACTGGGCCTGTTCAGCTTAGCAAAAGGAAGACGGAGAAGATGTTAATAGGGATATAGGGCCAGATTCTATTCTACCTATTAGACGCATAAGTGAATTTAGGTGCCTAAGTGTGATTCTGTTTCACACAGCTTTGGGGTCTGAAAAACAGTTAATGGTAGCATGATTAGGGGTGGGAGAGAGGGGCACCTGCCCTGGGCATCAAGTTAGGAGGGGTGTCAGGATTGCCCTCCACCGTTGCAGAATCCATGCCCTGGCTGCATTACCATGCTGGGAACTCTGAAACAGTTCCAGGATGCTGTTGCTTTAAAAGCAACAGAGCCAGGGGTTGGCAGAGCAGGTGGGGCAACAACAGCTCTGCCAGCTGCCCACCTCTGCTCTTGGACCTGCTGCCCCCTCTCCCACCCACTCTCAGAATGCATCCCCCCACCCCTCTGCTCAGAACCCAGGGACCCCCCCCACTGCACACACACTTTGCCCCAGGTGCTAACTTGGTTTGTTACACCACGGCCAGTTAATAGAAAAGGTGGGTGGATTCTCATCCTTCTCATGGCTTTTGCGGGGCTCAGTCTTAAGGGTTATATGGCAGTTACAAAAGTAGATGCATTCATGGAGTTTCAGGGACTCTAGCAGGTGGAAAAAACCTGGCCCATAGTTTGCAAAACATGGGAGAAGATAATACTATGGTATTTGTATGCAATTAGGCCTCAGCTGGATTACTGCATGCAGTCCTGGGCTCCACATTATAAGAGGAGTGTGGAGAAACTGGAGAGGATCCAGAGTCAAGCAACAAAGATAAGAGGGTTGGAATGCAATGTGAGGGAAAGTTGAAAGTGCTAGATATGTTTAGTTTGTAGAAAAGGAGATTACAAGAGGATATGATAACAGTTTTCAAATATCTAAAAGGCTGGGGAGCAACTGTTTTCCCTCACATCAGAAGGAAGGACATGAAACAATGGGTTTAAATTGCAGCAAAGCAAATTTAGATTAAAACATGGGGAACAAAAATCCTTATTGTCAGGACAGTGAAAGCAGCTGCTCAAGGAAGGCAATCTCTTTCAGGAACAGTCTGGACTGGCATCAATCTGGGCTGCTTCAGGAACAGCACATCCTGCATTTGGGCAGGGGTTTGGGGCTGGATGACCCCCAGGGATCCTTCCAGATCCTTGGGTTCTACAATTCTCTGCCTTTCACTGGGGTATCTCTGTAACCCTTGCAAAATGGGGACTGTCTCAGCCGTTGCCAGACCCCAGACCCTCAGATGTTCACCCAGCTCCCCATTTGCTCAAAAGCTAGATGTGTTCAGCCCTGGCATTTTGATTTGGGTCCATTCTCTATAACCTTTTGAAAACAGTTATTAGTGTGGCTAATGCTCAGTGGGGAAAATGCACCCTCTCAGAAAGGGGAGGCAGGTCCATGATGATAGAATCCATCTAAGCTAGCGGACAAGAGAAATAAGTCAGAGACTAGAGAGCTGTATGTATATTGGATGCTCATACCCCTAAATCAGGGAGCTTGCAGCTGTTGGGTCAATCATTGAAGCAGATGAGGGGAAATGAATTACATCTGTCCTTCTACACATCAAGACTGAGCATCTACCCACCTTTGCAGCCACCCATCATCTGTCCATTGTTTCAGGGCTTTATACTGTGCCAATCACCACCTTATAAAATGATAGACTTTTACAGTTTTGTTCGGTGCTGACCTTCCACGGGACCTCACTTCCCAGACCATTGTGCATCTTTCTCTGGGCTGATTCAGACAGAGACGCTTGGAGCCCATCTTGGGCTCTGTTGCCCCCTTCACTCCTCTCTCCCGATTATTTTGAAATCATCTCTGGAAAACGATCTAGTCAATCGCCTCCTATTTCTGATTCAGAACTTAATGAATGTGTGGTGCGAGGGCCGGGTACAGGTTGCCACGGCAACCCTAATAGTCCTTGACAGCTTAACCCACTCTGAAATCACATTGTTCTGTTCCTGTTGGCAAGGATGTTTGTGTTCACAGGGGAAAGGAAAACATGTTCTAGAAACATCACCAGTTTGCAGAAGCCTCAGCCTGGCCCTCCGAGGATGGTTGGCTGTTCCTTTGGGAGCTGCTACCCCATGCTGCTGGGCACGCCAACAGGGCCCCCCAGGTGTACTCCCCCAGCCCTAAGACATCCATGTGCAGGAGAGTGCAAGCCTTCCCAGCTGTCAGCTTCATCCTCGTTGCTCTGAGCACCCCCAGCTCCCCGGGATGTGGCACTGCTCTTTCATAACAATGGGGAAACTGAGGCAAAGGTGGGGAAGGGACTCAGTCAAGGACACACAGCTAGTCGGCAGCAGAGGAGGGAACAATCCTGATTGCCATAGGACTCCTATGAACTTCTATTAGCCCACGATTTTTCAGGGCTAAAAAGATGACTGTGGGCAGTGCCTTGTGACCCTTCTGGGGGAAAAACCCCAAGGGAAATGACTCTTTGCTGAGTTAAATAAGGTGTTGCCCACCATGCCCAAATCACCAGACTATATGGCCACTACCCCTGTGCTTACCAGAGCCACCATACAGACAGGTCCAGTTGGACTCTGTGGGATCAGAGTTTGCTTGCCTGGGTGGCTTGGGCTTTTTGAGGGACAAAGGGATTGCAAAGTGGCCACTGAACCTGTGTCCCTCCTCCAGGGACTCTGCACACCCTCCCAGGGGTAAGGGGTTCAAAGAATCAGAGAAAACTAGGGCTGGCAGGGCCCTCAGGAGGGCATCTAGTCCAGCCCTCAGATAAAGGTAGGACCAGCCCTTTCTACACCAGCATGGACCAATGTTTAATTAACCTGCACTTAAAAATGTCCAGGAGATTCCACAGCTTCCATAGGTGATCTGCTCCAGTGCTTGACCATCCTTTGAGCTAGGCTGAATGTTTCTGCACCACTGGGAGAAGATCCATCTTTTGCTTTTTTTTAGCACCAATCTAACTCCCTGAGATACTTACCTGGTCCCAGGACTGCTACATCTCAGTGCTCCACAATTTGGGATGCACTGACCCTCACACACACCTGAATGGCAGGGCAGGGCTGTCATTCCCACTGTGCAGATGGACAAACTGAAGCACAGAGTGGTTCTGTGGCTTGTCCAAAGACACACAGTCCACTAACCTCTATCGGTTTCATGGTTAGTGCTCTAGCCGCTGGACTCTCCTTTCTTTCTTTTCCTGTTCACTATCTTGTATCTATCTCGCTAGGTTTTAAAAAGTAGAGCTCCTTCAGGCTCTCCAGCCAGATCACTGCCTCATTTGGCTTAAGCCTGGGGCCTTACTCTGAGAATATCTGTCTGACGCTAAAGCTTTCCCTGCCCTGGAAGTTTTTAACGTATAAGCTCTGGGTAGGGCACAGCGTTGTCTGTATCGGCCGTTTTAACTCCTCCTATGAAGATCACCTGCCAGAACGTGCCTGGCCACTTAGAGCTTCTCTGGTGCAGCTGAGGTTACACACGCTAGGAATGGCTCTGTCCACTGACACTGGCTATCAATAGAGCCGCACTAGGACTGGCAAAGGAGTGGGAGATTCTTTTTAAATGTCCATTGAGGACACAGCCCAGCCAGGGCCAAATTAACCCTTTAGTGGGCCCTAGACAAACAAGCTCGTGGGCTGGTCATATCCCCTCCCCACCCCCGTGTTGCTGCCCATGGGGAGCAGGGCTTGGAGCCACCTCTAGGAAGTAGCCACCATGGTGGTGAGACTGGCAGAGGGAAGGGGAAGGAAAGGAAGGCAGATGAGGCCATTTGCGCTACAGCCATAGAGGGATGGATTGGGGCCCACCTGCAGCTCAGGGCCCTGGGCATGTGCCTAATTTGCCTACCTGTTAGTCCGGCTCTGAGCTCAGCCTGAGTTGCACTTTACATGTAGGGACTGGTCAGGAAGGAAGCTTTGAGCTCTGAGGGTGAAGACACATGTTTCCATGAAAGCATACTAACGGCACTGAAAATGCAAGCATTGGTACATTAAAATTTTTTAACTTGTGCTAAGTGCCTTCTGACATTACAAAATTATATCACTTCAGGTGGGGATTAGCACTGGGCTGTGTTATCTAGCTCATGTTAGGGTAACTTCAGTGTGCTCCATGGAGATGGTTTCCATGAGGAGGAAACCTCTGGAGAGGAGGCCACTCCATACACAGAACGGGCTGGAGGAGGCAAGCTGACCCGGAGGAAGAGATGCCAGGTATTCGTCATAGGTGACTCCATCCTGAGAGGATCAGAGGGTCCCATCCATTGCCAGGATCCAATGACACGTGAGGTCTATTCTCTACCCGGAGCATAGATTCAGAACATGACAGAGATGATCCTGGCCCTCATCTGGCCCACTGATTACTACCCCGTGGTCCTAATTCACGTGGGCACTAATGATGCAGCCAGGAGCAGTGCACACCACCTGATGAAGGACTGCCAAGCACTGGGGGACAAGCTGAAGGAGATAGGGGCACAGGTGGTCTTCTCATCGATCCTTCCAGTGAGCGGGCATGGAAGATGCCATGAGACCTGCATCTGGGACCTCAACTTGCAGCTTTGGGAATGGTGTCTTGCGGCGGGCTTCGGCTTTCTGGACCACGACCCTCACTTCAGGACAAGAGACATGCTCGGGTGGGATGGGCTTCACTGCTCCCCAAAAGGTACGTGTGTGTTCTCTTCCAGGTTGGCTGATTTCCTCCGGCGGCCTTTAAACTAGGCACGTCGGGGGAGGGGGAGGAAGAGGACCAAGGGAGCCACAGACACCGAACCAAGAGACACCCACAAATACAGCCCAGCCAAGTCAGACGA
>NW_017728997.1:45835786-45853627 GCF_001723915.1 Gavialis gangeticus | reverse complement strand
AGGGACAGGACAGGGAGGAAAGGTGGGGGTATGGCGCTCTACATCAAAGAGCAATACAGCATCCTCTGCAAACAGCACCAGGTCAGAGGAGGGACAGACTGAAGTGCTCTGGCCCTGAATACAAGGGGATTGGGGGGAAAGGGACTTAATGGTGGGGGTCTACTACAGACCACCCAGCCAGGGAGAAAAACTAGACTGGGAATTCTCAGGTCAGCTCGTGGAGGCAGTCAAGTCAAGGGATGTGGTCATCATGGGTGACCTAAACTACTGGACACCTGTTGGGAAGAGCAGTCAGCCGGGTCTGACCACTCACGGAGGTTCCTAGCTGAGTTACAGGACCTCCATCTAACCCAGGAGGTGCACAGCCCCACCTGGGGAGATGCCTTGTTGGACCTGGTCCTGGTCCTGGTGAGGGGACTGCAGGTTCTCGACCACCTGGGTGACAGCGATCATCGCCTGCTGGAATTCACTATCCAGCGCAGGGTGTCAAAGGCCTGTAGCAAGGCAGCAGCCCTAGATTTCAGGAGGGCTGACTTCAATGAGGTAAGGAGACTAGTCAGGGAGGCACTGAGGTCCCGGAGGGGAGGGGAGTTGGGAGTCCAGGAAGAGTGGTCGCTCCTTAAGGAGACAATCCTCCAAACCCAAAGGGTGACAATCCCAACACGGATCAAAGGGGGCAAGAGTGCTCAAAAGCCCCCATGGCTCACCAAAAGCATCCAGGGACATCTCAAAGCTAAAAAGGAGGCATACACCCAATGGAAAGGGGGGCCATCACCAGGGAGGACTATACCTCCATTGCTCGAGATTGTAGGGGGCCTGTTAGGAAGGCTAAGGCAGAGATGGGACTGGGACTAGTGAACCAGATCAAGGTTAACAAGAAGTCCTTTTTTTAAATACATAGGGGGTAAAAAGAAGGTACTGGATAACATAGGGCCTCTGCAGGACACGCTAGGAAATCTGATGGTTACACCAAATGACAAAGCTAACCTCTTTAACAATTTCTTTGCTTCCGTTCTTTTAGCAGGGACTGGGGCATCCCCCACACTAGGATCCCTGACGGACCCAGGGGAGGTGCAGCCAGGCCCAGGGTCAGTGAGGACCTAGTCAGGGAACTTCTGGAGGGACTAGATGTGTTCAGATCAGCAGGTCTGGACAATCTCCACCCCAGAGTGTTTAGGGAACTGACAGAGGTCATTGCAGGACCCCGGCACAGCTTTACGAGCACTCGTGTTGCTCTGGTGAGGTGCCTGATGACTGAAAAAGGGCCAATGTAGTCCCCATTTTCAAAGAAGGGAGGAAAGAGGACCCAGGAAACTATAGGCCTGTTAGTCTTACCCAGTCCTGGGGAAGCTCTTTGAGAAAATTATGCAGGAGCACATCTGCGAGGGGCCAGCAGGGGAGTTTATGCTTAGGGGCAATAAACACAGGTTCATTAGAGGCAGGTCTATCACCAGGTCACAAAAGCCTTGGATGCAGATGTCGCAGTGGACGTAGTCTTCCTGGTCTTTAGGAAGGCCTTCGACACTGTCTCTCACCCCATCCTCATTAAAAAATTAGGCGTCTGTGGTGTTGATGCCTACACAGTCAGATGGGTCACAAATTGGCTGGAGGGCCGCACCCAGAGAGTGGTGGTGGACGGGTCATTTTCCACCTGGAGAGATGTGGGCAGTGGGGTTCCCCAGGGCTCGGTCCTCGGGTCCGCACTGTTCAATATCTTCATTGGTGATTTGGACGAGGGGCTGAAAAGCACCTTGTTCAAGTGAGCATGCTAGAAGAGAGGGACAGACTACAGCTAGTTCTTGACAGGTTACAGAGGTGGGCAGATGAAAATAGGATGGGTTTCAATACAGACAAGTGCAAGGTACCGCACCTAGGGAGGAAGAACCAGCAGCCTACCTACAGGCTGGGGAACTCCCTTCTCGTCAGCACAGAGGCAGAAAAGGATCTTGGAGTCATCATTGATGCCAAGGTGAACATGGGCCGGCAGTGTGGGGATGCAGTCAGGAAGGCCAACCGCACCTTGTCATGTATGCACAGATGCATCTCGAGCAGGTCCAGGCAGGTGATCCTCCCCCTCTATGCGACACTGGTCAGGCCGCAGCTGGAGTACTGCGTCCAGTTCTGGGCGCCGCACTTCAAGAGGGATGTGGATAGCATGGAGAGGGTCCAGAGGAGGGCCACCCGCATGATCAGTGGGCAGCAGGGCAGGCCCTACGAGGAGAGGCTACAGGACCTGAACCTGTTCAGCCTCCACAAGAGAAGGCTGAGAGGGGATCTAGTGGCCATCTATAAACTTGCCAAAGTTAACCAGCAAGCAATGGGAGAGTCCCTGTTCCCCTGAGCACTACCGGAGGTAACAAGGAACAACAGCCATAAGTTGACTGAGAGTAGATTCAGGGTAGACATCAGGAGGCGCTACTTCACTGTCAGGGCAGCTAGGATCTGGAACCGACTTCCAAGGCTGCTTGCCCCTACCCTGGGGGTTTCAAAAGGAGGCTAGACAGCCACCTAGCTGCGGTCATTTGACCCCAGCATCCTTTCCTGCCATGGCAGGGGGTTGGACTAGATGATCTGCTTAGGTCCCTTCCAACCCTACCAACTATGAAACCAGGAAACTATTAGATAAAATGAGCAATTTGCAGTCCTCTAGTATCCCAGGATACACTGCTCCCAGCCTCCCTCCCTCCCACAGAGCAGGGATAGAGAGGATGCAGGTGTCCTGGCTTCTAGCCATGCCTCTGTTCAACAGTTCTCGAGTGGCAAGTCAGAGCTGGCCAGGCAAGAAACAGCATTACGTCTTAGCGTGCGACTGCTGACAGCATGTTCTAACTTTATCACGGCTTAATATTCCACAGATGTAATATGGTCTAAATGTACCATGCATCTTCACCCCAGAACTGCAGTTACAGTTTAGCCAGCCACTAAGGGGCACCATGGAGGCAGCTGGCAGCTGAGAGGCCAGCCAGATTCTCATTGGTGTCCTCCAGGGGATCCAGAAGCAGACAGCTGTCCCAGCTGCTGTTATCTCTTAATCGTTTAATCAATATAATGAAAGGAGATTAAACAAATATTTTTTTAAACCACATTTACATCCCTAATTGATGCCTTGTGTCATGGAAGTTCTCCCCAGGCTGACACCAGAGAGGAAGAGGCTATTTTATACCTCTATTTCAGATACTGCAATGTTGCTCTTAAGAACCCCAAGCTACACAAGCCAGCCCTCCTCTTCGATATTACCTCGCTGCTTTGCGCACACAAAGTGAGGAAGGAGAGGCAAGTAGTGGTAGTGCACATGACCCCTAGAATGACTCCTTTTGAGTTTTCTGTTCCTGTCTGAAGGAGCCCTTCTAGGAACAAGCCCACTACTTCTCTCTCCTATGCTTTGCTCCCACTATGGAGGAGTCGTATGCAGAAGGGCCCTGTGTGCCCTTCCTATGCTTTCATCTTCATTACCTGGTGAATAATGATGACACTGCGGGGAGAAATGGTTTCAGGGGCAGCTTCGCCTTGAGATCTGATGTTCATTAGAGTTTCCTTATGCAGGCTGCACTGCAGCAGGGGGTGAGCTCAGGGGCTTGTAATATGTATAGTCCAGGGGTAGGCAAAATGCGGCCTGAGGGCCAGATGCGGCCCACCAAGCCATTCTATCCGGCCGGTGGGGCCCCTAAAAAATTTAGAAAATATTAATTTGCCCTAGGCTACCTGTCATGCAGCCCTCAATGGCTTGCCAAAACTCAGTAAGCAGCCCTCCACCCAAAATAATTGCCTGCCCCTGGTATAGTCAGTGGGTTATATCTACAGAATGAGCCTGCAGGTGAGTCTAAACAGTGCAGGCAGATCCAGAGAGAACCACAAGTTCTGTCTGGCCAGTGGCTTCAACACTTACTTCTCTTTATATTCCTCTGATCCAAGAGCGGGTAACAGAGGACAGGCCCTAGCAGTGGCAACTACCCAGGAAACTTCTCCTCTCTCTAACTGACAGCCCTCTGAGTGGCTTTGTCCTTCATGCTGCTGCCCTGTTGTGGGTTTCTGCAGTAGCCCCCTATCCGCTTGGCAGCCCTGCCCTTACCCCTGTTTTGGGAAAGAAGTGAGTTTAGTTTGGCAATCTCACACCTGATCATTTCTGTGACAAAATAAGAGATCAATACACCCTCTTCCAACTGTGGTTGCAGTTGGCACTGAAAACCCACTGTGGGCTGCTCCCTGCATAGATGGTAGCCATGGAGGTGATGCTTTGGTGCCCTGTACTGGGGGAACTCTCTGGCTCTGCAGACCCTTTGTGCCAGCCCAAAGGCAGAGATGCCAGCCAAACCTGCTGCTCTCCCCATTGAGCAGGGCCGGGGGGTGGGGTGCCAGCAGAAAGAATATGCCGCACCCTTTGCCCACAGCACGTTCCTTGCAAATTGAGCTCGACCCTGTGGACAGAGGGGAATCTGGCCTTCCTGCTGCCAGGGCTCTTTCATTGCATTGGTCTCGAGGGACTGTCAATCACCACCAGCACTAGCTGCCGGGTTAATGTTGCACTGAGTGTACAAGAAGCTGCCCTACGGCCGCCTGTCACAGCTTGTTAACCAAGCAAGCACTCAGCACAAGCCTGCTGGAACAGGAGGCCAGATCCAGTCAGTGTCAGAGCTAGGATTCAGCAGGAATCAGAACAATAATCCAGTTGACATTTCAACCCAATCCAGTTGGTCCCAATCCTCTATGCTTGGCCTGGGCCCTGCCAGTACGAGAGCCTGGATCACCAGCATCATCTGTCAGAGCGGGGAGGCAAGTGGCAGGAACCGGGGAGGCAGAGCAGAGGCTCCCAGGCTGGCATCTCTGGCACACTGGCAGGAACTGCCAGAGGTGGCAGGTCACAGGGTACTGACCCCTCGGCCAACACATCCTGCAAATGACCAGTTCTTCCACTCTGAAGTGCAGCTGGAAAGGGGAGGAGGGCCAGCCTGACTCGCTTGCCTGATGTGGCACAGCATAGCATATGATAACAGTCCCTTTGAGGGCTCAGCACCACAAAGAGATAATACCTTAATGCCCACAAGTGGAGCTGCCCCCCCTGTGGCAAATTCAGCCCAGGCTAGGGACCAATAGGTCACCATTCAGTTCCCTGCTCCCCACCTCACCCCAATCTGTCAGCAAGGGCTCAAGATGGGCACTGAAGGGCAGATTTGGCAGAACCTTGGCTCTAGTCAGTGCAAAGAGGAAATAGCTGCTCTCCTGTAAAAGAGTGTGAGAGCTCACTGGCCCCTGGAGCAAAGAGAGCTCAGGCCCATGGCCTGTCCAGGGAGCTCTGGGAAAGCACTGGGACAGCACTATTGACACAGAGCGAGAGGTTAAGTCAAGATCTGGCTGGGGCCCTGGGCCCTCTTGGACCCATTTTGCTCTAACCACCTCCACAACATACCTCTATGGTGAGGCTTAGTGCGACTTCTGCTTGGTCCCTGTGTGATAAGGTGGGGGCTGCTCTGCACAACTGAAGCAAGGACTGTACTGGAATCCTAAATTGGTATAAGTGACACTACCCCAGATGAGCCCCTGGGAGAAGCTGCCCAATCACTTGGCCTGTGACTCAGATTAAATGACCACTGGACCATGCTCTTCCCGTGCGCTAACCACTGGACTATGCTCTTTCCCCGAGTCGAAATCCAGGTATCCTGACTTCCAGCTATCTATTCAAGCCCACTAGACCGCACCCTCCACACACAGCTGGGGACCCAGCTCAGAACTCTGGGTGCTGTTTCCCACCCTTTATCACCGTCCTTCTCCCTTCCCCCAGCCCATGCAGTATGCATCTCCTCAAAGAGCAGAACTAATCAGTGCTCTGCAAGTCAGCGATTCTCCCTCTCGATTTCTCCCTGGATCCCATCCCATAAGCAACAAGCTCAGCACCAGAAAGACACACAGCCCATAGCTGGGCCAGTGCCTGGAACCGGTGGAATCAAACATTCTGAAAGCTAAGACTGATCTCAGACTTCTAAAAATACCCAGCGGCAAGCAAGCTACCGGGCCGTGGCTCTGAGCATGGAGCTGGCCCAGGTTTGAATATACATGGCAGGGAGATGGACAGGTCTCTTGATAGAAGCTGATGGGTGCCAGAGCCCCAACCCCTGTGACTCAGGACTCTGCATCTCCACCATGCAGCAGCATTAACAAGCATAGGGCTCTTTGAGGCTGCAATCTCTCTGCAGGCAGCTCTGTCAGCCCCAGCAAACTAGCTCAGGGATGGATTTCACAATAGGGACGGCAGTCCCAGAACTCATCCAAGCCCACATAACACACAGGGCTGCAAAGTCCCCCCAGAGATAGCACCCATCTAACCAGGAGGCAGTTAATACCAGCTTCTCCATTATGGCCAGGGCCTGCTCCATCTCACCAAAACCCCCATTCAGTTGGGATTTAGCCAAGATGCTCCCTTCACCTAGCCATAATACTGCCCTGATTTAGCAATCCAGTGGGGCAGGGGAAAGGGGGAGAGGAAAAGAAGAGAGCAGGATAGTTGTGGCCTCAGGTGGAGAACTGCTGTGGTAGGACACCCTTGAGCAGTGCCACAACCTGTACACAGCTGGAAGGGGAACAGGTGATAGCAGCTCCTTTGTCTGCTGCAGCAGGGATCGCTTTGCATCCTCCATACTTGCTCTGGCAAAACAAGTCCAAGGCAAAATAGACCCTGGGGAGAAGCCGTGGAATGTGCCTAGCTCTGCTGCTTAGTCAGATGGCAAATTTCTGGTGCTGAGCCATCTTGTCTGCCAATCTCATATCTGTTCTTTATACCACCAAAGCATCTCCAGGCCCCCGGTGACTGGGGCTTCATGGAAGAAGATGCCTCAAAGACACAGAGTGAAAGAGGGAGCCTGTCCTCTAGAGCTTGGGCCCACATTCTCACAGACATTGAGTGAGGGTACCTGAGTACCTTTAAGACTCTGGGTTGGGTGCTCTGACTAGACTTAACAACAGAGACAAGGCTGCTATTATCCTTCCAGCCTGGAGGGACTGAGCCACAGAAGTTCAGCGATTGACCCAAGGATACTCTGGGAGCCTGCTGCACAGCCAGAAACTGAACCCAGACTTCTTGCTTCCTCACGATGTTTCAGCCATGAGCTGTACCTCCTTCTCCACCTTCCTGTGCCAGCTGCTCTTTGTTTGTCTTGGAAAAAAAGCATTCAGTGACTCCTGTTGCCTGGGAGCTTGCTCTTTCCAGGTCAGTCACTCTGGGCTCTCGTGGGTATCCTGATGGGGATAGCTTCCTTCCTGAGTCCACCAGATTGTCTAATAATGATATAAGGGCAGAACTGTTCCCTATAAAGCAGGCAAGAGCTCCTATTTGCAAAGCTCCTGGCTAACTAGGATCCTGCTGTAGAGCTTTTTCCCTTTCTCCAAGCACAGCAGAAAGGCCCAGCATCAGTCTTTGCAGGAGCTGTATGCCCCCAGCTTGTTGTATTCTTCTCCCCATCGCCCTACTTGGGAAAGGGTCCTTAATCAGTTTTATTTCCTGCTTGGTGTGGCGGGGTCGGAAGCAGACCCTATCTCGCCTGTGTCAGTCACTGGCTGCCTCTCCTGGAGCAGCACAGGAAGGACCACAGGCTTGTGGGTAGGAGTGTGCGAAGCAGGCCCTATTCAATTCCGGTTTGGATTCAGCCCGAATCAGAGACAGTGATTCAATTCGTTGATTCGGATCACTGCCCCTGATTCAATCTGGCCAAATCTGGATTCTGAGAATCAGCAGCTCGGACACAGACACAGTTTTAAATGTTTTTTCTACATACCTTGAGGTACCAGCACGGCTCATGAACGCTGCGATGCTGGGGCGCATGGAGCATCCCACAGGAGTGGTGGGGGGCCCTACACCTGCTTGGCAGTGAACTTGGAAGTGGACCAGAAGTAATTCCAGTCCACTTCCAGGTCTGCCGGGGAGCATGCTGCCCCCCCCACCGCGCCCCCTGGCTTGGCAATTAGCCATGGGGGGACCCCAGGTGCCCCCCCGACCCAGAAGGCACCAGTCGCCAAGCTGGGGAGATGCAGGGGGATCCCCTGTGTGCTCCCCAGGGGACCCAGAAGTGGACCGGGAGTGCTTCTGGTCCACTTCCAGGTCTGCTGCCGAGTGCATTGGGGAGCCCCCTGCACTCCTGTGGGACTCTCCATGCGCCCCAGCATCACAGCATTCATAAGCCCCTGCTACCTAGAGGTACATAGAAAAAACATTTAAAGCTGTGACTTTGTCCAAATCACCGAATGTTTTTGAATCTCTCTGAATCGATTTGGAGTGTTCTGATTCGATTCGGCGAGATTGAAGGGTCCTCTGATTCAATTCAGATTTGGAGATTTGGCCACCAAATCAGGCCAAATCTCTGCCAAATCAAATCAGGGACCAAAGCTTCGTACAGCCCTACTTGTGGGTTGGGGGTCAAGGAGCAGTAAAGGAGACAAGAAGAGGGAGAATAGAAAAGGAGAAAGAAAGAAATGGGTGGTGAGGGGGGAGGAGACCAAACAGAGAGTTTGAGGAACTCACCCACAACACAGGGAATGAAAGAATAACTGCCTTTGCTTTCCATGCCTCTGAAACAGAATTCTTGATGTGGAACTCCGAGTAACCCATTATGGAAAAGGAAAGCGTCTCTGTGTGTCAGTCGTAGTACAGGGAGATCTGGCCCCAGACCTTCAGCACCTGATCCTATGGCAGATGCCACCCTTGGCAAGCAACAATAGAGAAAAAACAGCCACAATCACCGATCTTTGGGACAACATCTGTGGGAACTTGGCCTTTGCTCCATGTTTTACAGTCAGTCCAAGAGAAGTGGGAATGTCCCCTGAGGCTGGAACGGGTCAGGGAGGCAAGATGACTGCACTGTTCTACTCCTTGTCGTCCATGCCAAGACCTCCGTTCATGCCTAATCATGTCTTTACCAGGGGAGATAATGTTGTCTATCAGTTACTGAAGCTAGGTTCTTTGCTTCCCATGACTTTGAGTGACTCATTCCCTTGTTCTGTGCCTTAGTTTTCCCTCCAATTAAGTATGGACAAGGCTATTTCAAGCTTTATTAGAGGACAGTCAGGTTTAATTAAGGTTTATTTTTAACAGTTTCATTTAGGATTGGCGGTGGAAGTTAAAGTCAGTGTTACCACCTGGAGCTGCACATCAGCATCGTGTGATCTAGGGTCCCCAAGCTAACAGAACAGATAGGATCCATTAGTTCCAGCCTTGTCAGCATGAACAAAGTGCCAGCTTTGCAGTGGAGCTGGGTCTGCTCTTCACATACACTCAGTCACTCACAGAAAGCAGCTGATGAAACACTGATGGTGCAGGGATTGCCCACAGTATGCAACCTTTACAGGGCCAGTGCACAGAATGAAGTTAAGAAAGCAGCTGCTGTATATCAGCAGGGAACAGAGATGGGACAAGCTGTGAGCCATGGCTGGTGCAGGCCTAGCAGATGTGAGGAAATCAGGTATTGTGCAGTCGCCTCTCCCCTGGCTATCACAGGGAGAGGCAGCAAATGCATCTGTAGAAATGCCCATGCATCTCTTTTCAGGGGGGGTTTGCTTTATCAAAAGGTTAATACATAACCCTGCTTATATTATGCATGCTCTGTTAGGACTATGTTTCACTAGGGCATTGGGTCTCAGCCTGTTTCGACTTGAGGCTGCAGATCAGGCAAGTGGCCACGATTCCAGAGGGGCATTGCTGGTCCTGTTGGGTTGGGTATACTGTCACACCCTGCCCCCTTTTACTCTAGCTGCAGTGGCTTGGCCAAGGATCCGCTGATCAGGACCATGGCCCCCTTGAGCAGCCGGCCTGAGGCTAGCCCCTCAGGCTACAGGATTCTTCCCAATCCCTGGGCCCTTGGCCCTGGGTCTATAACCAAAACGGGAAAGCAAAAATAAGAAATGAAAAAGGCTGCACTTATCTTGTGCTAGTCCTCTGGTGTCACCGCAGTCACTGCTCCATGCTGCAGTACAGGTACCTCAGCCATCATCTGGGCATGGGCTAGGCCCCAGGGCCTCAGCAAAGTGAGGGAGACCCCCTCCAGGGACCATGTCACCTGCATGCATGCATGTGCCCTTTTTAGCGCCACCAGCCCCTTGCCCCAAAGAGACCCCTCAGCAGCCACCCTGATCTGCTCTTATTCCCTTTCTCCAAAGGCGGACACTTCCACCCAGCGGGATGGCTGGCTCCTAATTGCCCACAGCCGGAGCTGGCTGTCAGGGCTGTGCCTGTTGCACTGGCTTTCAGCAACTGCGACTGTACTGGAGCCCTCAGGTGGACTGGATATACTCCTCCCCACAGTAACGGGTCCCAACCCGATTATAGAGGAACCCCTCCATAACTTTTGTGAACTGAGCAGTGCCCCATTTCAAAGACTAATGTATTTATTACAGTGCTTACCTCCTCACAGAGGGCCAGGCAAAGGGAGCAGGGGAGTGGACAGCAGGGAGGACCTGAGCCTCTGCTTATCTTCTTATCTCTTCACACCTTGCTTACCACTTCACGCTCCCTGGGGTACCCTTTAATGGCACCCCAGGGTGTCTTCGAACCCTGGTTGAGAATTAGTGCACTAAGTAATTTTGTGTTTTCCTTCTCTGTGTATCCTCATTAGTTTTCATGTTCAGAGCTTTTGGGGACTACCTGGGCCTGATATTTGCTGTTTGGTGGTAAAGTATGCAAATGTAAAAGGCATGTCTATTAGAGCTCTGTGTCCACAGGCCCTCCCTTCCCAAATGTCAGACTTATAGGAACACAAATCTTGAACAAAAGTCAGCACTCACTGTAGAGGTCTGCAGTAGGATGGCCCTCAGCTTCAGCCCAGAGACAGTGTGTGTGAGGAGTGGGAGAGGTTCCAGAAAGGAGCTATTCCATGGATGGTATTGTGGACTATTCATTCCTCAAGTACTTGTGCACATAAATCCCTGGCTTAGGCGGACAGCCTGCTACTCACAGGTTTCAAAATAGCTGACATCTCAGATCCTACTGTTGAGTAGGTCAATGTGCTGAGATTGCATAAGTAATATGAAGAGGAATGGCGGGTCCCAGCAGTAGTGGCAATGACCCTAGCAGCAGTGAGTAGCAGAAGAGCCCAGTCTCATCAGCATTAAAAACTTGTTCTGGAAGATAGCCCTTTTCTTCTATGATTTTCTTTAATTGTTCGGGGTAGGCTTTTGCTGCCTCTTCATCAGCAGATGCAGCTTCACCAGTAGTTTGCACGTTTTTGCGGTTGAAGCGGTTCCTAAAACTGTTAAGCCAGCCTTGGCTGGCTTTGAATTCCTTCTCGTCAGAAGGCTGTCCCTCTTCGGCGGGAGGTTTGAACAGCGCATAGAGGCTAAGAGCCTTTTCTTGCAACGTGTTGCCATCGATAGGCACACAGTTACGGTTCATGTCTTCCAGCCATAAGTTTAATGCCTTTCCAGTCTTCACTAAAGTCTTATCACGCACTTGGCTCATCATTTTAGCAGTTGTTGGAGCACTTGATGCCACGGCTTGATGAATTTCTCTTGAATCTTGATGGCACGGATGCTAGATTCATTGCAGCCATATTTACGTGCCACGTTGGAGACTGACATACCGTCTCTCGATAAGTCCAACACAGCCAGTTTTTCCTCCAGCGTTGGAACAGATCACTGTTTCTTCGGTTGAGCACCAGAAGCACCAGATGAAGTAGTTAGCTTGCGTTTAGGGGCCATGTTGTACGAAAAATACGTACAATCTTTAAACACAAGAAGCACACTCAGCGAGATGCTCACACTATGAGAGGCACGCGGGAACTGACACCGAACATTGGATGCGGGAACTGAGACTGAACATCTCACTCCGGGGCATACACTCATTGAGTGGATTGGCGGGCAGAATCGCCCGCACTATTTAAATGGTTGTTTTTCTCTCTTTTTTTTTTTTTGCTGAGCGCGTATAGTTGAATTTGTGTATGTTAAATACGCGTATGATGCGACTCCACTGTATAGTTAAGTTACCCTTGTCCTGGCATGACTCTATAGGGGCAGAGGTGGAACCTGCGAGCAGTTGCCACTTTCCATCTCCAGTACGTGTGCCTTGCTGACACTTCCCTACTATTGGCAAGGGGAGTACACCTGGGCTACACGCACACCTGCCACTGTTGGCTATGTAGGTGTTAGAGCCCCCAGACAGCAGCCCTGAGTGAGTCTTTTTTCCCAAGTGACTGGTTTAGGTGGTAGCTCCCTTGGCTTTGTTTGTCAGTGCCTGAGACTGATAACTAGGGCTTCATTTAACATTTAACAGTTAAGGTTTTCTTTAAGATTTTTTATTCATCCCTTTTCCCCTGTAAGAAACCCTGTTGTAATTGAATGTTGCTTGTGAGAGGGGAAGTTTGTTCATTGTGGTATACAGTTAAAATGTATTTTCCCAGGTTTCTGGGTGGGGGCTCAAACCAGTTTAAAAATGTTGGTGTTAAACCCCTAAATTTGAACCCAGCCCTTATTACTGCTATCCAGTCAGGCAGAGGGTAACAAATATGTTCCCCTGCAGCCGAGCCTCACTGTCTTCTCATCAGCTGTCCCCAGGGTGGTAGTGGTAAGGAGTTCATGATCGGCTCAGGTGCAATAGATGGCAGGCTGGATTGGAGGTATGCCGTGCTGCACGGACAGAAACAGACCACAGGTGTTTTTGGGTGCCTGACTAGTCTTTTCCCCATTACAGCAGATCCTGCACTGTTTGGGGACTGATGTGCAAAAACTGTGCCTAGCCAGGAAAGACACCCAGGCCTTTAAGCTGAGTTTGCTTGGAACACCCATTGGGCCACATCTTTTGCCCAGGGTGGGTGAAGAAATGGTTGTGAATTTCTGATCTCCATCTTCCCCGGAGATGTCTCAGCTTCTCTTGACCAGAGTGCTTGAAATTTCAGGTTTTCCAAACAGCAGCAAGTCTCCAGGGATTCAGGAGCAAGATGCTGCATTTTTAAAGGGTTTCCAAATCTAGCAGTGTCAGAAATATCTAATGAGGCTCCAAGGAAGGATTGGCAGCCCCGCTCGCTCCCCTCTTCTTGTCAGTCGCGTCAGCTTGCATCCTGCTCTCTTCACAATTAGAGCCAAGGTGACAGGTAGGATTGGTTGATGCAGGAGACTGTTCCTGCCTCAGGATCCTATGGATGGTGAGACAGATAGTTCCTGTCTGTTCCTTACAAGGACCAAAGATGGGCAGCGATTTAAGGGCACAGACCTTGGCAGGCTGAAAAGCTCATGCCCGCTGGAACCACTGCCTGCAGGAGAAAAATGGGTGGTGCTTAATGGCTAGGATGAATTGGTTTTTCTCCAGCCCCACTGTGGATACCTGTGGTTGATCATATGCAGCTGGAAGCATCCCTTTGGAAACAAGAGCAGAGGTGACTGTTGGGGGAAATCACTGGAGTTGGCATAATGAATCCTGGGGGATTTAGGCACAGGCTGGCCTCTGAGGGCAGAGGAGATGAAGGAAACCCTCAGTGTTTTTGGACTGACACACTGAGTTCCCGACCTTTCCTGCTCCTGCTGGCAATTGTGTCTGCAGAGGGAATACTGGACTGAGGGCTGGAGCTGCCTGGAGAAGCTGTGGCTTTGCTCATGTAATAGGCACCTATGCTATGGAGCTAAAAGTGCTAGGGTCTAATCCAGGGGTGGGCAGTTATTTCGGCTGGAGGCTACTTAACGTGTTTTGGTGAGTTATTGAGTGCCGCGTGGGTAGCCCTGCCCCTTGACAGTTGCCCCACTCCCCTGGTTGGCACACTGGGACTGGAAGTCCCACCCCCTCACCCCTGACCTGTGCCATCGGAAGTCCCCCCCTTTGCCACAGAAGTGTCCTTTTGGGACGGGAGGGGCGCTACCATCTTGGAACAAGAAAAAAAGCAAATTGTATACTAAAAAAACCCAAAAATCAAACATCTACTATAACCCATCTTATTTTAAAAAATATTTCTGTGTGTTTGCATAGTCTATAGGTGATTGCATAATAGACCAAAATACAGTCTTACTGTTGTATATGGTATGTAGGGGGCAAAGGGGTGTATGTGCGGGGGGATGTGTGGCTGGGGGAGTGTGTGGGTGGGCATTTGTCGTGGGATGTAGGGGTGTGTGGGGAAGGGTGGGCATGTGTGTGGGTATAGGCCCATCCTGTGCCCTCCTGACAGCGCGCGGTTCCTGGCTGCAAGGCTGGGACCCACACGGCATGGCATGGAGCTGGCTTGGCCCAGCCCAGTGGTGCGCTAGAGTGCCAGGAGCCACAGGAAGTCCCATGCCGTCGGGCAGGACTGGCTCCATGCCTCCACATGATGCTCCTGGCTCTGTAACTGGGAACAGCACATGGAGGCACAGAGCCAGAGTCCCGCAAGCCCCAGAGAGTGGGGTGATCACTGGCAGTCTCCCCCTACCCATCCTCCGCCTGTTCTTACCTAAATGTCAACTCTTGGATGAGGGAGGGCTGGGGAACAGCCACAGGGGCACCAGGGCAGAAGCCCCTGCTAGCCAGCAGCTTCCAATCTCCAGAAGTTCGTGGTGGCTGGGGACGGGGCAGGCTGGGGCAGGTCGGGTTGGGGTTGTGTTGGTTGCGTTGTAACCAGAGCCCAAACTGCTTGCTGCTGCAGCCAGCACCTTGCACCGCCAGGACTTCATCGGCTTTCAGACAGGCAGCCACTGGCAGGTAACAATTGTCTAAATTTTAGAGGGACCCCACGGGCCGGATAGAACGGCTCGGCAGGCCGCATCCAGCCCATGGGCCGTATTTTGCCCGCCCCTGAATCTCACTTCTCTGGATTTGTGTCATTTGAGGGACTCATAGCTATGGCTTGTAATGTATCCTAAAGTCACTAGGCAGCTCCCATGCCCAGTTCTTCAGCAGGTGGGCAGTGTCTGCGTGCTCCATCCTCGGAATAAGAATGGGACAGTTCTGTGTCCCCCCAGAATATACTGGGACCTGCAGTAACCACTCAATCAAGTGACACGATTGAAGCTGAATTTAAAAGAACAGAAACCGGGGTCCTCACCACACAGCCACGCCATGGGCAGAAGTTGCTGGCAGCAGGTGGATGTGCTGCCCTGGGCTGTCTTTGTGGCCCGACTCCCTCTCTCCTTTTTTGTATTTTCATGCAAATGGGGTTTTGTTTCCTATGAGTTCAGCTGCTTCTGCTGCTTCGTTCTCCCTTGAAATCCTTCCTAATCCTCCATACGTGCTATTGTAGGCATCTCCACGGCAACAAAGATTATGTTTCCGAGGAGGTTGGGGATCTTCCCTTCAGGATCCTGGCCAAGACAGACAGAGCACCCAGGAGCCCATGGCGGGGCTGTACGGAGCCTGGGTCATGCTGGGACAGGCCAGCAGGGCAATGGGACAGGGCCACATGTGGATAGGAAAAAAGGGCCCCTCCTTATGCCATCTCCAGCAGCAAGAGGGAGAAAAATCCCTGCTTGCCCTAGAGGAGCAGGGGCAGCCTCAGAGCTTCTTCATGGTGGGTTGCTAGGAGCAATGCTGCTTCCACAAATGCCAGTGCTTGAACCAGCTGTAGCTTTGTGTCTAGTGGCTAGAACAGGGGCTCACAGGGAGGGAGTAAAGTGTTATCTTATATTTCAACACATCGTCTCCCAAATGAGCTGAAACCGCCACAGCCAAAGCCACCAGTCCCGTGGCAGTGTAACCCCAACAGGGGCCGGCACCAGCTGTTGCAGATGGAGAAAGAAAGTTCCCCTCAGCAGCAGATTTGGGATAATTTGCCCCCATGTTACAGCTCTTCCTGGGCCACAATAGACAAGATTGGTTTATTCCCTGGAGCCGCCCTAAGGGAATAAGCAAAGCTCAGGAGCGAGACATGTCATCTCAGCAATCAGTGAACACATGGCTGGTTACAAGCATGCTGCCCTGACAGCATAGTTGGTAGGGTCAGAAGGGACCTCAGCAGATCATCTAGTCCGACGACCCCCTGCCATGGTCAGGAAAAGATGCTGGGGTCAAATGACCCCAGCTAGTGGCTATCTAGCCTCCTTTTGAAGACCCCCAGGGTAGGGGCAAGCACCACTTCCCTTGGAAGTTGGTTCCAGCTCCTAGCAGCCCTGACAGTGAAGTAGCGCCTCCTGATGTCTATCTAGCCTGAATCTACTCTCAGTCAACTTATGGCCATTGATCCTTGTTACCCCTGGTAGTGCTCAGGGGAACAGGGACTCTCCCATTGCCTCTTGGTTACCTTTGGCAAGTTTATAGGCAGCCACTAGATCCCCTCTCAGCCTTCTCTTGTGGAGGCTGAACAGGTTCAGGTCCCGTAGCCTCTCCTCATAGGGCCTGCCCTGCTGCCCCCGATCATGCAGGTGGCCTTCCTCTGGACCCTCTCCATGCTGGCCACATCCCTCCTCAAATGCAGCGCCCAGAACTGGACGCAGTACTCCAGCTGCGGCCTGACCAGTGTCGCATAGAGGGGGAGGATCACCTCCTTGGACCTGATCGAGGTGCGTCTGTGCATACATGACAAGGTGCGGTTGGCCTTCCTGACTGCATCCCCACACTGCCGGCCCATGTTCACCTTGGCATCAATGATGACTCCAAGATCCTTTTCTGCCTCTGTGCTGACGAGAAGGGAGTTCCCCAGCCTGTAGGTAGGCTGCTGGTTCTTCCTCCCTAGGTGCGGTACCTTGCACTTGTCCGTATTGAAACCCATCCTATTTTCAACTGCCCACCTCTGTAAACAGTCAAGAACTAGCTGTAGTCTGTCCCTCTCTTCTAGCGTGCTTACTTCTCCCCACATCTTAGTGTCATCTGCAAACTTGAACAAGGTGCTTTTCAGCCCCTCATCCAAATCACCAATGAAGATTTTGAACAGTGCGGACCCGAGGACCGAGCCCTGGGGAACCCCACTGCCCACATCTCTCCAGGTCAAAAATGACCCGTCCACCACCACTCTCTGGGTGCGGCCCTCCAGCCAATTTGTGACCCATCTGACTGTGTAGGTGTCAACACCACAGACGCCTAATTTTTTAATGAGGATGGGGTGAGAGACAGTGTTGAAGGCCTTCCTAAAGTCCAGGAAGACTACGTCCACTGCGACATCTGCATCCAAGGCTTTTGTGACCTGGTCATAGAAGGCCACCAGTATGGTTGGACAGGACCTGCCTCTAATGAACCCATGTTGATTGCCCCTAAGCATAAACTCCCCTGCTGGCCCCTCACAGATGTGCTCCTGCATAATTTTCTCAAAGAGCTTCCCCAGGACTGAGGTAAGACTAACAGGTCTATATTTTCCTGGGTCCTCTTTCCTCCCTTCTTTGAAAATGGGGACCACATTGGCCCTTTTCCAGTTGTCAGGCACCTCACCAGAGCACCACGACTGCTCGTAAAGCTGTGCCGGGGTCCTGCAATGACCTCTGACAGTTCCCTAAGCACTCTGGGGTGGAGACAGTCAGGACCTACTGATTTGAACACGTCTAGTCCCTCCAGAAGTTCCCTGACTAGGTCCTCACTGACCCTGGGCCTGGCTGCGCCTCCCCTGGGCTTGTCTGGTATCTCAGTGGGGTGGATGTCCCTGTCTCTGCTCAGAAAAATGGAAGCAAAGAATCAGTTAAAGAGATTAGCTTTGTCATCTGGTTCTACCACCAGATTACCAAGCATGTCCTGCACAGGCCCCACATTATTTGGCACCTTCTTTTTACCAGCTATGTATTTAAAAAAGGACTTCTTGTTATCTTTGATCCAGGTTGCTAGTCCCAGTTCCATCTCTGCCTTGGCTTTCCTAACAGCCCCCCTACAATCTTGAGCCAAGGAGGTATAATCCTCCTTGGTGATGGCCCCTCCCTTCCATCGGGTATATGTCTCCTTTTTAGCTTTGAGGCATTCATGGGTGCTTTTGGTAAGCCATAGGGGCACTCTTG
>NW_017728997.1:45829305-45830786 GCF_001723915.1 Gavialis gangeticus | reverse complement strand
AGACCTGTCTGACTGCTCTTCCCAGCAGATGTCCGGGTAGTTTAGGTCACCCATGATGACCACGTCCCTCGACTTAACTGCCTCTGCGAGCTGACCTGAGAATTCCTGGTCCAGCTCTTCTCCCTGGTTAGGTGGCCTGTAGTAGACCCCCACTGGTAGGTCCCTTTCCCCCTGAGCCTCTTGTATTCTGACCCAGAGCACCTCCGTCTGCCCTACCTCAGAGCCAGTGCTGTTTGCAGAGGATGTGTATTGCTCTTTGACGTAGAGTGCCACACCCCCGCCTTTCTTCCCTCTTCTGTCTAGACATGATACCAATCATGTTGTTCATGTGGGTTTAATTCAGGAAATGCCTCTATTCTGGATACACCTGCTGTTGCCACAGACACTCTGGAGTGAAGCAGGGAGGGAAGGACCCTACTGAAAAACTAAGATCCACTTAACAGCAGAGGTGAACCTTACTGATGGTGCTAACAAGACACCAGTCACCTCCTCTGTCCTGGTCCTTTCCAGCCTAATCAGTTCTCACCTACTTCCTGGTGTTTTGGCAGCTTGTTGGTGTCTGGTCTGTATAAGTTGTCACAGTGTAGGACATAGTCCAGAGCTTTTCTGTATCCCATAGGGTAGCTGTAATGGGTTTGTTCAGCACTGATCATTTGGTAACCTAAGGAAAGATGTCACGCTAAGTGACGTGTTATGTTCCTGGAGAGCAACCTGACAGCTGAGAAGCACCTGTCTTTCCAAGGAAGACACATAGCAGTGCCCACTGGAAGTTCATAGGCCTGCCTGGTCACCTCAGATACTGGGCATTCTGGATGAATGCTGCCACGGTAATGCTTTTCACCAATTGCTTTTCACCAATCAGGTCCTAGGATCTTCTAGTCTTCATAAAGACGTGTGAAGTAGTTGGGTCTCTGAAAGACTGGCTGAACCTGGGCCTCACCTTTTCACTGGTCCAAGCTGACTACAGAAGCAGCATGACCTAGTACATACAACATGCAACCTGGGCACCTGAGTTCTAGTTCTGTTTTGCCGCTGGACGAGTCACATATGAACACTATGCCTCAGTTTCACTCTGCATAAAACCAGGGTTAAGGATACTGACCTCCTCCTGTGTAAAACACTTTGGGATCAAGAAACTAAAAGACACAAGATCCAAAATTATTCAGTCTTCTGTAGAGCTCTCCAGCCAATGCAGTATAAGGAAGACAAGGCTGCATCTACATGAGACGCTGACTGCACAGTGGTTACTGCACAGTCATTTTGTACTTTAGGGTTGACTTGAATTCATCCCCCTCCACCACTGCAACAGGGCAAGCAATGGCAGGGGGCAGGTAGCAGGAAGTCAAATGGCCTGACTGTTGCCCCCTAGTATCTCTTCCCCCACCACCACTTGCCCTCCCTGCTACCTGCTCCCCGTAAAGTGCCTGTGCCCCCGACACGTTGCTCCCTGTCACTTGCCCCCCATGCTGCTTGCCCCCCCC
>NW_017728997.1:45820016-45829223 GCF_001723915.1 Gavialis gangeticus | reverse complement strand
CGTTGCTCCCTGTCACTTGCCCCCCATGCTGCTTGCCCCCCCCACCACTTGCCCTCCCTCCTGCCTGCCAACCCCATGCCTGTGCCTCCTGGCACCTGCCCCTCATGGTGCCTACACGCTCTGGTACCTGCCCCACCCACACTTGTACTCAGATCCAAGATGAGATGCTTTTTCCCCCTATATTGAATGGGGAAGAAAACCTCATCTTGGATTCATGTAAATATAGTAAGTTAGACAAAGATTTGTAATGGATGGGTGGGATAGGGATGATCTTGCCTCTGGCAGGGGTTGGTCTAGATGACTTCCAGCAGTCCCTTCTAGCCCCACTTTTCTATGGACTCTATAATCCTATACCCAGCTTCAAAGGGAGCTGGGAGCTCTGGTGGTTAGACTGTAGGCTTGGTGAACTTTTGTGGGATCCTGTTAGCCAAAGGTCTCTCTCTGAGTTGCTGTGAAGTTATTCTGGCCTATCAGTTATGTTGCCCTGCCCTAATCATCACATCCCAGTTCTCTTGAATTTCCTATTCACAAACAGCCCTTTGCCAGAACTCTGGCAATTACTTGGATGGATAAACATTACCTATGTGGGGCTTTTATGCTGGATAGTGGGAAAATTAGCTCCATTATTCAGTGGAAGTCATAGCCAGTGCCCAGCCCTTGCAGTTATGAAAACAATGTAACTCATTGGGTTAGGGGAGGATTTTGCAGCCATCAGACCCAGAGAGAGCAGGCCCAGGGCTAATTTCTGCCTCTCTGCCAATCACCACTGGTACAGATGGCATCAACTCCTCAGGCTGAAGCATTGGACACAGTTTAGGGCAGATTCAGAGATAAAGTGCTACAATGGGCTTAGATGTACTGAAGCATGAGGTTCTTGGGAGTGATCTGGAACCGGGGGCCCAGTGACTCTAGGACAGTGGTGCCCAAACTTTTTGCCACACTGGCTGGATGGGCATTGCCCAATCCATCCATGGGCTGGATCCAGCTGGTGGGCCCAATCTGGTGCAGCAAGGGCTTATTCTAGCTATGTGGGGTGGGGGGAAGTGGGGCATGGCCCGATCCTGATCTGACCATGTGAGGGAGAGCCGGGGGGGGGGCACAGCTCAGCCCTGCTCCAGCCTCATGGGACTTGGTAATTTGGAAACAGAGGAGGGATGGTAGTATTAATTGCCACTGCTCCCCCACCACCAAATGTCCTGATCTGTCAGAGCACTGCAGGCTGGATGCCATGGTCTGCAGACCAGATTTGGCCTGGGCTGGAGGTTAAGCACCCCTGCTCTAGGAGAAAGTCCAAAGCTAAAAATTTCTCCCAAAAAAGATAAGCAGGGAAAGCTCAGAAAACAGTCTGTATGCAAGCGGAAGAACTGGAGACCCCCAGTAAAGTCAGATCACTTGGACTTAGCACCTTTATCCTTTGAAAGCCTAATGCTGCCAGCTAGCAGTGCCATACTATACATTGTGGTGGTACAATTACTTCTGGTTGAGATCCATCCACACTCTCTACCCACCCACCTATCCCTCCATATGTCTATCCACTCATCCCTCTTTTTGTTTTACATGTGTAACCCTTTTGCCAGGCACTAGAAGCAGTACAAAGGGCCTGGGTTAAATTTAAGGGTATAACATAAACTTCCTGTTATGATCAGTCTCATGCAGGCATCAGTTACATCTCATATATTTGTGCTTTTTGTTCCAACCACACAGGCTATAAATGTACTTTTGTACCCTAAAAGCTAAGACACTGGTGCACAGCTCTGCAACATTGGAGGAAATTCTGCAATGAATAACACATCACCCTAGGCCTTCACTCTAATCAGTCCCCAGAACAACAGGAGTCTGTAGCAGAATCCAGACTCTTGCTGTAGTACTGTTGTCCAAAAGCTAAACTTCTACCTTTACCTATTATCTTTATCCCTTATTACTATCCTTTGCAAAGCAAAACTACCCATGTGAAATCTATTATAATGATGCAGTGACATCTGCCTGAGTTGGCCAATAGCCTGAGACAATTACGTAAAGAGATGGAAGCTGTTCATATTTCCTCAATAGAGTGATAATTGGAAAACCTAAATATGATCATTTAACTGTTAGCACTAAACTACAGCGTTCAAAATACAAGGAGGCTCGGGGTGGGTGAGCTCCCCCATAAGAGATGAGAGGCCCTGGCCTGCCCCACACCTTTCTAAACAGCTCAGGCAGCAGCAGCTCCTTCTAGCTTCTGGCTGCCACTGCCACAGACCCCCCGCCAAGAGTCGGAGTGTAAATTCAAACCCTGCTGAACTGTTTCACTGCTGATTATCTTAGCAATAACATTCAGCTCCAGCTCCTATGCTATACTATACAACAATGAGACCTGAGCAGTGTGGCAGCTGGGTGGGTCAAAGAAATTCTGGAGGCAGTCCTAAATTCAAAGCCACTCCTGACCCTTCCCAGCATCGCAATCCTCAGCTGTTGCTTTGGTGCTCTCCACACATACCCACATGCCAAACTTTCCAGTGCTCCTCTGACTTGCTGATATAACCTGCACCTTCTCCCCAGAGCTGCACTACAAGGCACTGATGTACTGTTGTTGAAAATATCCTGAATCACATTGAAAATGAAGGGCAACATGACTTGTCAGCAGGAGGCTGTGTTACTCACAGTCATGGCTAGTTCAAGAGATGCATCCATGAATGAATTTACTTGTTGGAGAGGGGGTATATACTGAAGCAAAAACTATCAGAAACCAGAAAGTCTATCTGGTCATGGAGCACAGGGAGCTGGGGCTCTAATGTCCTGCTACTCACCAGGTCCTCCAGCAAGGCTGAGGGTTTACAAAGAGAAGGATTCTACAGGTCTTTTACTGGGAACGTTCAGCGCACTGGTTCAGTGGAGTGGTCACCATGTGCTCATCTCTTACATTTGTAAAGAGTTTTCTTAGTTCTTGTCTGCCCTGTCAAAACCTGCAGGGATACTCTGTTTTGTGAGTGAATTATTCTGGAATCCTCTTTATTTCTAGTAGAGCATTTGCCTGAGGAGCTATTCTAAGAGATTTATTCTTGTCAATTTTCCTGTGTTGACAAACACTAATTCATGTCTACACTTTAGACTTCTGCCAGAATAGCATACAGGTCAAGGTTATAATGAGGTGTGAGCTCTTACTGACCACAGCTGTGCTGGCATAAACCCCCAGAGCAGATGCAGGTCCATCAGCACAGCTGTGCTTTTACTGGGAAAGCATATTCTTCTCCTGGGTTGGGAGTTAATCTACCAGTGCAAAGTACAGCTTTGTCAGTGTAGCTCCATCTACACTCAGAGTACTTTGCCGGGAGTGTACCTGTATTTCCTTACTGCCAAAGCTAGCCTAGCGTCAGCATGGTCTAGTCCCTGGTGAATACTTTTGATCAATGATTTCCAGCAGCTCTGGAGCTGTTTGGTTCAGCTACTTGGTGTGATTGAACAGTGCAGCTAGAGGGTGGTTATTTCTGCCCCTTCCCTGCATGGCAGGGAAATAGTGAATCAGACATTTTCCAGTATTGATGTCCTGGTGAAAAAGCATTCTTACTAAAGAAAATGAAACTTTCTGGATTTGAAAATACCTAGCAGTCACCCAAGCAGGTGCTAATAATGCAGCCCAATGACTCACAGGAAAACAAGCCCAGAGCTTTTATCAAAAAAATAGCTGCAAACCAGTTAGGTATTATTGGTCCTCACTGTCATAGTATCTGTGCACCTCACATGCATCAATGGATTTGACTCCCTTGACCCTTCTGGGGTTGTATCATCCCTGTTGTGCAGGGTAGGAAATTGAGGTATGGAGTAATTAAGTGACTGGCCAAAAGTCACACAGAAAGTCCATGACAAAGCCAGGAACTGATCCCAAGTGGAAATTGCTCCTCTGGAAATACATCCTGTGATCTTTGGCCCTTAGCGGGATTTCTGTGGGAACTGTAAAATAAGCCAATTTTCCAGATGATGCAGTATTGGCCCTCAATGACTTAAATGTTACAGACCCAAATTACATAGATCTCCTTCTATACAGGAAATGGTATGAATTGATGAATGGGAACCTCATCTATTTTTGCAAAGAGCTACAAACATTTTGGAAAATTTATCCATTCCAGAAGAGGAAAAACCTTCTAGTCCCACTGCTTGATCAATGAACCTCATATTTTCATGTCATCAGCCCTGAGGATTATATTGCAGTCTTGGTGTTTTTTTTTAAAGCCCAAGCTCCAGAAATCATGTGGTTCTCTAAGACTATGAGATTTCCCTTTTTAAAGTAAAGTCTAGCCTTCATAGTTGGAAAGAAAAGCTGGGAAGTATGACCCATTGGAGATTTCCAAAGCTGAAGGCAAAAATGAGCTGGCCTTTTTCATTTTACAGAAATCTCATGTCATTTGAGCCTGCCTCATTGTTAGGAGGGCCAAAACATGATTTTGAAAACTTGGGCTGGTCATACTACTTTATATTTTAGAAACAAATTTATCTGTGGGCTGAAGCTGAGCATGAAATATTTCTGGCAAGGAAGAGCTCATTCAGAAAGCTAAAGACCAATCAGAATCAGGTTCAGAGGGAGGCTGGTTTCCCAGATGGAGTGGTAATGTTGTTCCTAACTTCCGTGAGGCTGCAGATGGAAGTTAGAATATCCATAAAGATCCTTGTGTACCTCCCCAGCGATCCAGTTTCATGCACTAAAGGCTTTTGTCTCCCAACTCAGTAAAAATAGCTTTGTGTGCTAGTTCTCATTGCCAGCTAGTGAATAAAGCAAGTGTGACGTTTTCATAGGCAGGCTGGCTGGGTTTCAACAATGAACAGACAGAAGACTGTAAAAGCAGTCTTCACAAACACCGGTATTTCCACGTCTCACGGTTCTAAAGCAGCTTGTTTGGATCAACTGAATCAGCACAGAAATACTGTCCATAGCGAAGGAGATATTCGTGGAGAAATTCAGGCAAACGTACTATTGTTTAAGAAGAAATTGTGGTTTTGGCTGCATGAAGACAGTAAAAACCCATCTCCAAGGATATGGGCCAGACACCCATGCCCTGTTCCTAAGCTTCAGGTGGTCCACAAGAACTGACTAATCACAATGCAAAGCATTACAGACTCTCCTGCTGCTGACACAAGTTCCTTCTATCCAAATTCTTGCATAACAAACACCTCCCAGCAGCATGTCTTTGCAAGACCAAACATTTGCTTGCACACTACAAAACAGGAGTTCGGAAGACTATGTGTAACAGCTCCAGCTGGTTGTGCCTGCCATAGCAATGCTAGATTAGAAAAGGTCAGAAAATAGAGTAGGAATAAATGGGCTGTTTTCAACCTGGTAGGAGATTGCTGCAGTTGCATGTTAGAACAAGGGATGTTTAATATTAACAAGGCTCTGATGATGAGGCCACAGGTGAGGAGTCAAGGTTTGTATTATGTTTCATACTTTACATCAGTTTAATGAATTTTGTTCCCAAATTGGCTGATTAATTAAATGTTCTAGGTCATTTTCTAGCTGAAATATGCTCTTGCTTTAACAGAAAAAACATTTCAATATCATCATTTTTTAAAACTTCAGCACTTAGTGTCTTGTTCCTTCTCCTCCTCATTTTGTATGTTCTTAATAATAGAATATCACAGACTCTTCAAACTCCCCATGGAGTCAAAACTCATTGAAATCTCATGCGTAGGTTACAGTTGAAATAGGTTGTAATTAAGTGAAGTTATTACAACTGTTGGGCTGACTCCTCTAGTCTTCTAAATCTCCAGTGAAGTGAATGGTGCAGTAGTAACTGAAGGGCCTAATATTTAATTGCCTCTGACATGGTCACAGACATGTCAGGAGCTCAGGTCACTCACGTGATGTCATTCTGCATTGCTCTGCCAATTAGCTCTCTGCCATTGGCTATGGGGGCTCACGCAGGGGGCTCATGCAGGTGCACATGCACCCCCAGATATTGGTGGTGCACCCCCTGAGACTGGCTGCCACTGTGGCAGCGCCTGTGGGTGGTTGCTGCTTGACACTCCCCCCCACCCGCTGCCAACACCGATGGCAGCATCTGCAGGCGGTCACCGATCGCCACTGGCTGCTGCTGACGCTGCGGGCAGTGTCTGTGGGTGGTCGCCAACCGCCTGTTGGCACTCGCCACCCACCGCGCCCCCTGGCACCGACACTGCTGCAGCCGCCTGCGGGCGGTACCCGCTTGGCCCGCCCTTGCCACTGCCATCAGCACAGCTGCCTGCGGGAGCTCCCTGCTCACCACTGCCACACACCTGCTCCCGCCACTGCCACCGCTGCCTACGGGCCATCGCCATGCCCACCCAGGCTTGGGAGGCACGAGGTGTTCATGCTTTCCCAGTTAATTGGCAAACCACAATCCTGTTGGTTCAGGTGAGTCAGCGGAAGAGGTCTCATTGGCAGACAAGCCATACACCAGCAGGGGATCAGTTTTAGGCCCCTGAGATTGAGGCTCCAGGCTTCATGTGACTCTCAGCTCACAGTCTGGTTCAGTGGGGTCCTGTAGGGTCCACACAGTACAATGGCAAGTGGGTGCAGGACCCATTGCTTTGCATAGGGGAGACAGGAGCAGCTAATTCACCAGACACCCTCACCCCTTAGCCTGGACTGAAGGCAGCACTACCCATACTGAGAATTGCTGTGTGTTGTGTTTGGTGGGGTTCAGCCCAGAACGGTGTGTTGGAGGCACGTGCTCCCACAGTGCCAAGTTGGCTGCTGTCTTCTAAGCCCGCTGGCACCTGCCGGCGCTGGGAAGATAAAAGGCCAGCAAAGGCTGAGTGGGGAGTTGCTAGCTGAGCGAGACACTGGAGCAGAAGAAGGAACACAGGGAAACCTGCAACTCCGGCCATGTAGGCAGCAGCCACAAAGGCCTTAAGATGAAAACTGCATATTGTGCTTGGTGATGAGTTGCATTTGCCTCTAATTCCTGAACGCAGCCCTAGGGAAAGGAACGAGCCCTGGTGGGAGCCATGTTGGCAGCTCATCTAGGATCTGAGGGAATGCTCAAGTCTGAGGCCAGGTGAGGTAGCCTGCCCTGTCTGCTAGCACTGAAGTAGGCGCTCTCTTAGGGTAGGCTGGACAAAACAACATCCAGCTGCCCAGGCAGTCTGCAGAGCCAATGCCTCAATTCACACACAACACCCCCGTTCCCCCAACCCGCACTGGCTTCCTACTGCACCTTTAATGACAGAGATTGCACATCCCCACCAGGAGGGGAGCAGGACAGTGGGGGAATGTCGGACATGAGTCACGCTGGAGTTAGACCTGGAAGAGACAGGAGTAACTTGGCTGTAACTTTCTCTCTCACCTCCTGGCCTGTCCTCAGCTCCCCCTTGGCACCTCCCACCACACCCTGCCTGCAGCCCCCTGGCATCCCTCACTTCCTCCCAGCCTTGCCTGTAACTTCCCCTGTGCTGACCTGTCTACAGCATTCCTGTGTTTCAATTGTCCCTTGCTCTGCCCTCGCAGCTTCATTTCGGTTTTCTGCCATTCGTTGCCCTACCCACAGTCCTGCCCATACTCCTATCCCAACCACAGTTTCAGCACTGCCCAGCGCTCACTTCCCTTAACTCCTTATGGGACACAGCCTGGCCTGCACCTCAGTGATCTCAGCACCAGCAGCAGACTCCGCCACTTGGGGCATGTGTAGACGATACAGGCATTAATGTAGAGGCCTGAAAATTTTAACGTGGCTTTTTTTTAGTGTGGTGCATTTGTGTTTGCACAACACAGGGTTTGTGTTCGCACGAATGGTGCTTTTGAATGAGTTAAGCCTTGTGTGTCATTTCCCGCAGATTTTAGGGGGAGTCAAATACCAAGTTACCCCCTGTAATGTCTTTCCTAATGTATTACAGCAGGAAGCGCATATAAACCACCCGGCCTCCCCAGTCCCTGCCCCCAGACTCTCACTGGGCAGTACTGACTCTCACTGGGAGTTTCCCCTGGGCATGGTCACAGTCACCCCAAAATCCTTGTCACTTGCATCTGCCTATGCTCGATTGGTCTGGTCTCTCTCTGTCGGTACATGATCTAAAAGACCCCATCCCAATCCCAAAGACAAGCCCCGTGAATCCTCCCCTCCCATTCCTTTCCCTTCCCATCCAACTATGTTACAAGTACATGTGTAGCAGGCTCACCTTTCAGAGCTTGGGTTGAGTCCCAGGCTTGAGATCCTGCTGTTTTGATTGGTGGAGCCCATCCACCAATCAGGAGGCAGCTAGAGAAATAAAGTCATGCCCCTTTCCTAAGGGGACGGGGAGAAGAGCTCTCCTGGGCTTGACTGAAGGCTGTAAACTGTCAGGTCTGGAAGACTTCAGGTGCAGAGCCCTAGACCATATAAAAGGAGCTGCGTGCCCAGCATGAGAGGCAGATGCGGCAAGGGACTCAAGAAGAGTGGGGCCAAGAAAAGCTGGGGAGCTCTCCCCCAGTGGGCAGTAGGCCCAAGGCTCCTGAAGCTGCCACTGGAGGAGCCTTAGGAGCGGTGCGAGACCACTTGGGCTGTTGACAGTGCGCAGGGACAGTGCGTGGAGACCTGACCCTGGGAGCGGTGTGAGACCGCTTGGGCCCATCATCGTGCATGGAGCCCAGGCTTCGGGAGCTGCAAGCAGCGGCTTGAGTCTGCAACCCTGCAGGGTCAGCAGGCCACATGGTGCACAGGGCGGCACACGAGGGAGCGGAGCCAGGGAGGAGCGGGGGCTGCTTGGCTTATCCACCCGGCATAAAGATGGACAGCTAGGCCTGAAGGGTCCAGCGTGTGCTAAAAGAGCCCTCGGTGCTGAGCCAGGGTATAGGGAAATAGTAGTGCTGCAGCATGAAGCCCAGCACCCAGGAGCCAGCAGCAGTGGTGCAGCAGCTGAGAGGAGCTGAGCCCTCAGTGCCCAGAACGGGGTACAAGGTGGGGAGGAATCCAGCGGTGCCGGAGAGGCGATCCAGCAGAGGAGACCCCATCGAGCTGCACCCTGACCGCTGCTACCTGAGGAAGCATGAGTCATTGGGCCCTTGGGTCCCACAGGGGAAAGACATTTGGGGTGGGCAAACCCAGAGAAGGGACTGGGTGAGCAGCCCCCCGGCCTAGTCAAGGACCTAAGGAGAGGGGCCCCTGGTGCTTCCTGGGCACCCCCCCAAGAGACCCCATTGGAAGGAGGACTATTTCTTGCCGTGGGTCAGGGACTATATTAAGGAATAGATTTTATTAAGATTGTTCCTGTTTGTGCTTTATA
>NW_017728997.1:45802774-45815016 GCF_001723915.1 Gavialis gangeticus | reverse complement strand
TTAATATAGTCTCCCACAATATTCTCACCAGCAAGCTAAGGAAGTATGGGTTGAATGAATGTGTAGCCCGGGCAGTACTCCAAGAGGTACCCTCTCTCCAATTGAAGGGATCAAAGCAGGTGCACAAGCGCTGTGGGAGGTGTAGGGACTCTCCTCCCCCTATAGAGCAGAGCCAGGCCACCAATGGGGACTTAACCATATACCTTTTAATACTGGGAAGGTAACAGGCATAAATCAGAAGGTATAGTGGACACTACAATGCCCCAAGGGAGCAGGATTCAACAAAGGTTAGACACTTACAGTCATTGACAAAAGACAGCGTTAACAAAATACAAAACACAAACAGCAGAGCAAACAATACTGGCTGCTGAAATATAAAAAAGCACAACATACAAAATGTCAAGGAAAGATAGGGCCTTGGTACCTGCAGGGGGAGAAACACAATGGCCCCTTCCCACTGCAATAAGATTTGCTTCTTGTTATTTCACTCACCCCAGCAGGGACTTGAACTCAGATCTCCACAGTAGACAGGAACACTACCACACAGCCACCACTGGTGGCATGGCTCCAGTCTGCTCAGGGTCTTAACCTTCCCAGAGCCCAGCCTCATGTTGAGCTGCCTGGTCTCTGATGGGAGGAACTGGAAGCAGAGCTGGGAACCCCTCAGGTTGGTGCCCAGATCCTTCCTGGAGCAGCGGAGCCTCTTCTGCTGGCTGTAGCCTCTCCCAAGAGATCCTGGAGCCCAGCAGGGAGCCTCTCCTGCCAACCACACGCCGCACTGCTGAGAGTCCCCACTGCTGTCTGCAGGTCCAGCTCTTTCAGGCTCTTTTAGGGCACTGCTCCAGTGCAGTTCTGCTGGCTCAGCTCTGAAGCAGCTTGCTTCTTGTCCTTCATTAGTCTCTCCCCTGAATCAGCCCACGCTGCCCCTTTTATCCCCCTCCAGGTGACCCAAGGGGCCAATCAGGGGACATGGAGGGTGAGTCTCTGGGGCCTGATTGGTGCGGAAAAGGAATCCCAAGTCCTCCAATCATCTTTTACCCCTTCAAACCCCCTGGGCCAAATCATTACCAGATTGGTGAGGAAAGGGAATCCCAAGTCCTCCAACCATCTTTTGCCCTTTCAAAACCCCTGGGCCAGGTCACTGCCAGCCAGCCCGTCACACGTAAATAGTGCTATTTAGGGTTTGACCTTGGTTATTGGCTAATGTTCACTGTGTAAATATATGTATATGATATTTAGTTTTATGATTACGTATATTATAACTCAATACATTGTATATAGTTAAGAACTTTGGGTTTGTGCTAACTCTATAGAGGAAAGAGGGATCTGCTCGAAATTCTGGCATCCCTCTCACAGCACCCCCTCCTGCCTACCCATCCCATCCAATTGAGAATAGGGGCTAATTTGCCCAAGGCCCTGCACCAGTGGCGTACCGTGGATCTCTGGGGCCTGGGAGACAAGCCACTGCCTTCACTCCTGCACACCCCGGACAAGCCGCCTTCTGCGACAGCTTCGGCAGCAGGGGGGAGGAAGGGGGAGGCGAGTGGTGCGGAGTGGTGGTGCCCCTTCTGCATCTGTGGTCGAGGCCGCCACCCTGCCCACCACTATTGGTACACCACTGCCCTGCACCCTGATAGGGTCATCTCTGGTTGCGGGGGATGCGTTTTTTAGTTCAAGTTTATTGTAAATGGGGCTGGTGGAATTTTATGGGCGTGAAGGAAGGTATGCACGGTGTACAAGAGGCACCAACACAAATTCCAGTGCTCTTTCTATCCTCCCTCCCTCCGGTTTTTAGATCCCCTTCCACTGCTAGCTGCAGGCTGATCGATCCCTGTTGGTGTGACAAGAGGCAGAAAGAGAAGGGAAGAAAGAGAAGATCAAGAGGATGACAACACTTCCTTCAGGATTCTCTCAACAACTGAACTATTGTGCATTATAATTATAGTTGACTCTCATCCTGATTTATATAGGCTTATAATATAATAACAGGTAACACTATTAATAGGAGTCAATAATACTATTAATTCCAATAGTGATATATTAATAAGAGTTTGTAATAATATTAATATTAATGATGATTTATTAATGGTCAATAATAATTATAATGGTTCGATTCCTTATCATAGCATTTCAAAGCAGGTAGATCTGCCTTATCACCACCCCCCCTGCCCAGCTGCCTTTTGCAGACCTACATGTTGCTGCTTCCAGCCAGCTTCTCTTGCCCCCATGGGTGTCTGTTGCACCCAAGAAACAGGGCAGGGCAGGGTTTACTCACTCACTCTCAGTTCCTCTCTCCCTTTTTAACTATCCTCTATTCTTCTCTTCCTCGCTCCCTTTCACCTCCTCTGACTGTTCCCTGGCAGCTCCCCCTTCTCAAAAGGTACCAGTGCTAATTAGCTGGCAGGGCAGCGAGCGCACAGGCAGTCTGTGTGAGTCAGGACCCTGTTCTCTCCCTGCTGCCTGACGAGGCTGCCTTCATGTATAATAGATGGCCTGGCTGTCAGAGAGCCCAGTGCACTGCCTCAATAATTGATGCACTGCGGCTCCTACCTTCAACAGGCTCCTGGGCTCTAGCCACGGCTGCGGCTGCACCACACACACCAGTTCAGAGGGGCTTCTTGAAGGGGAAGCAGGAGGCTGAGGTGACTCCAGGAGCCAGATGATCTTTACAGATGCCAGAACAGGGCTCGTATGTTTGTGGGGCACCCGAGGCCTAGTGGGCATCACAGCAGACAAAAACACCTGGCAGGAAGGGCTGGCCTGGCCTTCAATGAACCTTCAGATCCATAGCAAAGTCCCTTGGGGCATATCCTCGTCAGCAAGTGTAAAACTGTCTCACTCACCACCAGGCCTGACTGAGCCCTACAAGTGACAGCAGGGTGGCACACTGCAGTTCATGAGGTGGAAAACTTGCCCATCTACCCTAGGGTTCTCCCACTGCTAGCAACAATTGTACTGACCAAGGGCTGGTGTGGTGCTGAAAGATGCTCATAAATTCATCAGCCCAGGCCAGACAAAAAGCCCCCATCCTGAAAAGCTCTGTAAATCTAAGCTTATAATTTCAGGTGCTTGACTTTAAATCCGTGCTAGGAAAAGATCATTAAAGCATCCATGGCCATTCTGAGGCTATGCTGCGCATAGTAGCCACTCTGCAACCCCAGGGCTGTGCTGCACGTGGCAGCTTCTCTGTCACTCTGGGATGCATGCTGCAGCAGGCACTGCATCTGATTCCAGAATGACCAGAACAGGCACCATGTGTTTTGTGTGGAGTGATCCAGAGTGCCCTGCATGTTGCCAAGTCAGCTCCGAGATCCCTGGGTAGCACCAGGGGCCAGATGGTAGAGCTCCGTAGGCCGAATCCAGCCCATAGGCTTTAGCTTTAACACCTTTGGTTTAGCTGTTTTGTGTCTTTCAGAGAGAACTGAACCTTGTGGGTTCTCAGAGATGGCTGCTCCTACTGAGTGTCACGTGCTGTGCTCTCTCTTTAGAGATTTGCTATTGACTTGTTCTTTGTTGTTTCCTTTAATCTACATTTAAAATCAAACCAACTAAAAGTAAAATTTGGCTCTTTGCAGATAAGCATAATACCTGGCAGGGGTTGGCCGAATCAGCTCCTACTTGTAAAGAGTTGGATAAATCCAAGGTGGTGCTGTTAGCCCCAACTTGAGTTCAAAGGCTCTGTGTTTAGTATTTAAAACAATAGGAAGCAAAGCCCTCAGTGCCAGATAGGCAGGTGGTGTAAATAAGTCTCATTCCACTCGTTGTGACAGTGATGTCAACCTATACCCATTGAGAGTTGAGCCCAGGTGCATGCCAGGACCTCTAAATATGGGAACTTGTCATACTTGTTGTATACAACTGTCCTTTTTGGGATCCAGAATACTGCAAGGGCACCCTCTTCTAGAGCTTACCCGGCCATGAATTGTTATTACAAATTCAAGAGTCCAAGGGGTGCCCTAGATCCTAGATTTTAGAACCCAAGAAGTGCCCTAGATTTGAAATTCTAGAACCCAACAAGTGTTTTATGGACTATAATCTTGCTTCTCAAACCCACACAGTTATGTCTACATTGCTTTACACTCTAGGCCAGCAGCTACTAATCTGTGGTACGGGTGCCACCAGTGAGTGGTATGCAGACAACCTGTCAGTGGTATGTATTAGCAGATTTATTATAATTACTTCATTTGACAATAATTTGCTGGTGGTACCTAAGGTTGTATCATTTTAAATTGGTGGTGCACAGTCTGTCAGCATTTGGGAACTGCTGCTCTAGACCTATCTTTGTCTGATACTTGTCTAGAGAGCACTCTATCCTCCCTCACCTTCACTTCTAGACTTTGCAAAACTCTCTGGTTCTGTAACTTTTAAGGACCTAGGTAGGATTATATGGTTCCTTGGTAGTGGCCATATTAGCATTACTATTTGGATCACAGTAGCATCTTGGAGCTCCAGGCACAGGCCAGGCCCTGTGGTGCCAGCTGCTGTAATTACAAGGGCCAAAGACCAAGCAGACAGAGTGTAATCTAAGCCCAGTAGCTGCAGCTGCATGCTGGGGAACTATGCTGGCATAAGGGCTTTCCTCAGGTGGGACAGGGCTGCCAGAATAGCTTTGCCCTGCCTTTGCACAGCCCTGACATCAGGATGGTGTGAGGATGTGAGGCATCATGTCTGCAGCACTGTGTCTTTTAACTATTGTCAGGTGCTGCTTCCAAAGCAAAGGTGAAACAACCTTAGAAATGCAGCAGGGAGGGTCTCCCTTTTCTCCAGCCATCCCCAGGCCAAGCAGGAATCGCAACAAAAGTCACTCCCCCTGCGTCTCTCACTGGAGACTTGACATTGATTCTTTTTTTGCTATTTCCTTTAATCTTCACTCAAAGCTCCCTGCACTTCCTGGATGGAAACAGGGATTTGCTGATGCTCAGATGAGAAGGGGGGTCTGCTACCCCGCCACAACCCTGTCCTGACAACAGCCTACAAACATTTTCCTGCACTCCTCAACAACAGCATCCTGCCAGAGTGACTCTCCCCCTCTATCTCACTGACAGCCTGATGTTTGCAGTCAGACAGAGCGGGTGGAAAGAGGCAGCTAACAAGCAGTACCCTGCTGCTGTACTTTAAACAAGACATACAACGTTACACCTTAGCCTCCTTTTCCCTGCTGAATGCATATTTCATCTCTTTGCCTTCTGCCAGCTGCAGTTTCTCATTGTGGCTGTGCTAATTCAGGAGATCTGACAGGATGCAGTGCCTGGCCTAGACACAGCTGCTTTCACAAGATGCTTTTCTCCAAGCCATCCAGTGATTGCCTCAAGAACTTGACAGCTTTTTATCATGCCCGTATAGCTACAACTTACACATTTTGCTTTCCCCATGGAAGAGAAAGGAAACTGGACAAGAAGGCTTTCCCTGTGTTTTACATTTGAAATCAAGGTCTCAGCCCCCACACTTTCCCTGGGAGTCTTTGGGGAGGAATGGGGAGCTGGGTAGGTCAGGGTCTCACATCTAACACACAACCAGACTAAAGATTTCAGATTGCCTTTATTTGGACAGTAAAATCACTGGGCCTGGTTCTCAGGTTACTCTGGCAGCATAAAAGACCTTGGAAATGCCTCCATTCAGAGGTCTTCCCCATCTGATGTAACAGCCCTGGCACTGGCCATAGAAACAAAGTAGAAGATAGAGCAGCCCAGAAGCCAGTGGTTCCCTTGGAGGCAGCATACCTGGTAACAGCCGACTGTGGGAGCTCCCAACCCTTCTCTGACTCTGCCAGCACAGGAACCTGTAGGATGGCTAGACCATCTCCTGTCATGGCATGCCTCGTGTTCCTGGAGGTTGTTCTGGGGCTTGGGATAGAGAGAAAGTGTTTTATTTCCAGATCTCAAAGTGCTGACAAAGAAAATGAGCATTAGTTTTCATCTCAGGGAAGGCACTTGCCCCACCTTTCAGTATCCTTCCCCGCACAACCACTTCCCCTTTGTGCACCCAGCAGCAACACTCCAGCTTGATAGCAACAGATGTAAATTATACTACCAGAGACAGCTTTTCTCCCTCTTCCCTGCAGAGACCAGAGAACTCCATTTGCCAATGGCAGGAGAACGTATTTCCCTGGGCATGGCCCAATGGCCAAAACAGCAGCATGGGAGTTGGGAGAACTGGAAACTCTTCTTGGCTCTGCTTCTGACCTGCTGAGGGATCTCTGCCAAGTCCCTTCATTCTCCATGCCTGTTTCCCCATCTGATTAATTTTGCAAAGCATTTTGTCACCCATTGTGGGGAAGAGCTGCGTGCCACTAAGTTCTCCAGTTCTTCATGGGATTCAGCAGCCACAAGAACTTGCTGTGTGTTACTGTCATTTCTGCCAGGCAGTGATTTTAGCACCACCCACCTCTCAGTTACACCCTGCACTAGAACTGTCCTGGCCCTTTCCCACCTGTCGGGGATTCAAAGCCGCTCCCTTCACTTTCATTCCAATTTTCTCCGTTGGGAGAAGAAAATATCAGCTCCAGAAGCTGTGCAAATCTGTGCTTGTTCACACTAGGATGCTGGGTCCCTAGTGCTGACACAGCCTAATCTTGGAAAGCTATATTTATTCATCTTGTCTTTCTTCACACACTCACATTTTGTAAAGACAGCCTTCCCAAAGGGACTTCAACAAGACAGTCCCAAATCTGCCTGTGATCCCTACCCCCAGCTGCCAGGCTGCATTGAGCTTTCATACCTCCTTATACAAATAGAGGCTGGCATTGAGATTCTCATCTTATGGCTAGGGAAACCAAAGCAGGGAGAGATGGTGTTACTCACCCAAGGTTGCATGATGAGACGCTGGCTGAGCTGGGGCCCATTTAGTGTCTAGTCCGAGGTTCTAGCCATTGCGCCGTGTTGGGAAAGGAGGGGAGGTAATCGATTGTCCTAAGTGACTGTGATAGCCAGCCACGCCCATGGCCAGATCTTGCTCTCTTTCTCAGGGATATGCCCTGACTTTGCCCAGCCATACTAGGCACATGACCAAAACCTGGTGCAAAGGATATACCCATCGGTTTAGCATAGGAGCAGCACTGAGCACACTGAAAAACCCAACCCATTCCTAGAGCCCAGGAGCATGGAGAACAAAAGGCACCAGATTACTCCCCACATGGCTCTGCCAATGCCCTTCAGTCCATAGCCACAGCTGCCTGCTGTCTAGGCCTGGCCTGAAACTCAAATCCTGAAAGGCTGTGCTAGGAAACTGCAGCGTGGACCATGTGAAGGCACCGCATCACTCTGCAGTGCAGAGAAAATTGGTTGGAATTGGGGATGCCTGGGGTAGAAACCTGTTCCGCTTTACACGCCCGTATGGCAGTTTCCTGACCACGTGGCTTCTGTTTCTGGTACGTACCCCACAACTTGTTGTCTTGGGCAGTGTAGATGAGTAAGGGTTCATGCAGCTACCAAGCCTGGACAATAGGCTGTGCACTGGCTGGGGAGGTATGCAGCTGTGTATGCACATACACTGGGTGAGCGCAAGTCACAAAATCTGACCTGGTCAAAATCCAGGACTAGCAGGTGTCAGACACCAGAGGAGGATGCCATTCTCCTGTGTTTTACCCCAGTAGTGGAGAGGTTAAGTACTTATCTGGATAAACCAAAGGCTCAGGTTCTGGGCCTTCCTTGCCCAGAGTATGTTTTGGACCCACCTCTCACTAACTTCTCAGCACCGAGCTCTAAGCCACAGCACAGGTTACTGAGGCCTCTCTCACATGCCTTTTGAAGCTGGCCTCCTAGACAGCCAGGGGGCCAGGAGGAAAAGAGCAAATTAGAGGTCGTGTGACTCAGAGAGAGAGAAATGTTGGTCTGGCAGGGAATGGGCCCTGGGGTCTAGCCTCGAGCTTTCCTTCTAAGCAAACAGAAACTGCCTAGCTGTACTGCTCTCTATCAGCTTCATCCAATGAATATTTAACACGGCTCAGCTTCAAAAGGAGGGTGCCTGGCCAGTGTGTGATGTGTGACCTGGTGGTTGTTGGAGTGCTGTGCTTGTTACAAAATGAGAGAGCTATGGGTGTCAAATCCCCTCTGGGTAAGGGGGAACCTTGAACTTGGATCATTTGGAAACTGGAGCTAGACAATACCAGTGTCCTGCTTTTTAGGATTTATGTTCTGACATATGTACAGAGCCTCATACCTGCCTTGCCAAAGCACAACCTGCTGACCATACTCAGGAGCTGCTTGGCCTGCTGCATTATGTTTACGCAGCATATGAAGTAGGATCTCCAACTGTGCATAAGTACCAAAACTTTCAGAAAAAGTGCTGTTTGGGTGATAAAGTGAAATAGGATTCTGCATGGTACAAAGCCTTCATCCCCAGGACCAGCAGAGCCTTGGCATCTGAGCATGTTTAGTCCTGCTTGGAAATGCTCCAGAGAGTGTAAGAATCTCAGACAGACCATAAGCATAAGCCTGGTTGAGGGCTGTGCATACTGCCTGGGATGACCACTGTCCAAGCTGGGAAATCATTGCAGCCAGCTGACCTAGCTCTCCCAATGCCCCACTACGGCAGCCTGTCCAAAATGGGAGTAGCCTTTGGATCCCCTCTGGGCACTGCCTGCCTCTTCTACTTCCACAGTGGTGCCTGCCCCCAGGACTTTGCTGGTTGGATCCTGCCCTAGGCTGCTGTATAAGGAGTCACACAAATACCCAGACCTCTCAATTTGAGGGAAGGTAAATGAGAGAAGAGGAGAGAGTCCAACAGAGGGTGACTGATGGCATAGGACGAGGTGGATGGTAACAGTGGGGTAGGAATGGGAGCGCAGGTCTAGTTTGTTCAAAGTACAGAAACCAAGTGGGGATTGAAAAAAAGCAGGAAAGCTGATTGTCATCTTCCAATCTGTGAATGAAAACTTCATCTCTGAAGCCAAGATCTACTAGTTCTAAAATCTTGGAGAACATCATGATCACTCATTTTATAAATCAGTTAGTTTGAAATGCAGAACCTATTTTGAGAAACAAAGAGTTTTTCGTTATGTATGCAACACATACAAGGAAGCTGAATTTAAGTAATAAAAAACAATTTGAAAATGCTGGTTTTCTGATTTTTTAGTTGAATTCCAGTTTCCATCTAAAAGCAGCTTGACACAAGTCACAAGTATAAAATTAGTCATCTAGTAAATCAGGAATGTCATTCATCATTTTTTAACATAAAATGTAAAACATAAAAGACTGAATAAATGTATGTTTGGCAATGCAATTGCTTAAATGTGCATATAGTGCATCCTTTTGGTTACCAGAGAAGTACCACATTTAGTGTAAAGGCTATATTTAGTTGCAAATCAACATATTTTAAAGGCTACCAACCAATGAAAATAACCTTTTTTAAGGAAAATAACTGAAAGGTACAAATGCAAAACAAGATTAAAATGGATGATTTAAATCAGTTTCCAGCTTGCTGATTTAAATCAGCATTAATGCTGGGGATTTTAATTACTTTGATTTAAATTGGTCCACCATAGCCCAAGGTGCTGTACCAGGCAGCACAGAGGAGACTTCAGTGCAAGAAATGTACCAGGGGGAGGCAAGGCATAACCCACTACGTGACAAGCAGCTGCTGCACTGGGCATGTCAATATGCTGGTTGATTCCTCTGCCCACCCTGTGCCCCATGCATGATGTTGTGAAGCAACATGACACAGCCAGGGGCAGGAGAAGAACAGCAAGGATGGGAAATGAGGGAAAGGGCCAAGTGGAAGACACCATGGAGCAAGGAAGAGATATGGTGAAACTGAGTGATGCCAACATGCCCCAGAGCCAGACAGAGCTGTGCTTGGATCCTCAAAGCACAGAACAAGCATGCTGTGGTCCAAAACACAGTGCTTCACAGACACATGCATGGCAACCAGTAGCAGACTGTATGGGTCACACTGTTACCATACCTCATTGCTCAGGCACCAATTGTACACTTTGACACTGGTGCCATGGCACAGGAGTTGGCCATGGCTCTTGGCATAGGCCGTTACTGTACCCTGGGTTGTGGGCACTGGCTGTACTCAACAGCACAGGCAGTTACTGTAGCCCACATTGCAGAAACTGGCCATATCCCATGGCACATGGGACATACCCTACAGCACACTAATTGTACTTGATGACACTGACCATCCCATGTTGGGCAGGCATTCATCATCCTGTGGGGATTTTTCTTATGTTGTGAGTGCCAGGGTGGATGGTGCATCTGCATTTTACCTGACAAGGCATGAGTTGCTGGCAGTTGTCATGGAGCATGCTGTCAGCACTACTGTAGATGACACTGTGACACTGAGGATCTGGGGAGGGTGCTAGGGCCAACTTTTGGGGTGCCATTGTGCAGATGGAGCATGTGCCAGCACATGGGCAGTTACTACAGGTGAGATGCTATGCTCCTGGCACATGGCAGCTCCCTGCACATCCCACCTCCCTCATGCTTTACTGCCACTGGTCTCCCTGGAGTCCCAAGCCAGCTCATCCTCTAATTCAGGCCTCCCCAGAGACCCGGCACAGGCACAGCCACTGCCCCAGTGCACTGCTTGTTTCCAAAGAGCTATGAAACCCATTTGGCACCCAGCAGCAAGATCTGCTGCTCCACACTGCTAAACACACTATAGGGAGCCAAACCAAACCAAGGGAGAAAAACCCAACAAGGAGGGGGTGTCTACCTGTTCAATTATATAAGTACCTGAATTTTCTGCCTCTGTAAAGCTCTCACTGCTCCTCCTACTCCTTCACCAGACTTCCCCTGGCTGCACCTCCTGATTTCTTGTAACAGCGTCTCGCTGAGCAGGATACCCTGCCTCACCCCTGCCTCCACACCTGAGGAGCAACAATCACTTTGCATGAACATACTCAAACCTCCAGTATCTGCAGTCAGCCCCTCAGGAAGGCTGGGGGCTGTGCTTGGTACAAAGCCAAGTGGAGCTGGGTGCCCTGCATGGGGGCCTAGAGGGCCTCACTCTATGTGTAAATCCTCAGGGCTCCTCCGGCAGTACCAAAAGGGAGGTGTGTGCTCATAATAGCAGAAACTGCTGTTCAGCTTGGAAGGAGGTGGGAAAAAGTAGGAGCTGATGGGGTGGCATCAGGCCTTGGGAGGAGCTGAAACTATGCATGCAGGAGCAGGCAGTGTGCTGCAGCCATGCCTGTCACCAGCCACAGCCATTCCACAGGCAACAGCTGACCTGGGCAGAGCAGCACCCACAGCCCTGCTCCTACTTCAGCAGGCTCCCTGACTCAGCTAGTCACTTCCCCATCACCAGCAATTCGGCTGTGTCCTTGAGCTCTACACACAGCAGCTTTTCTAGCCACACCAGGAACCCTGCACCCTGTCGGACAGGTGTCACCTCTCCCGATAAGATATGAGCTGCACAGGAAAAGCCAGGTTTGTCAAGGGACATCTGCCTCTAGTTCACATCTTGCTTGGACTGGAGTTGCTGGATTGTACCTCCCACTGTGGGAAGCAGGGAGGTGGTATGAGCTACCAGCACTGGATTCTTGGAGAGAGCATGTGCCCACTGAGCCCTTTGCAAATGCTGTCTGCTAACACTAAGACAGCCCCTGCCAAGAGGCATCTTCTCTGCTTGACAGGGGGTGCGCATCAGTCATGCATACTGCTGGTGCTAAGCAAGGTACACGCTGGAGCAGGGGTGGGCAAATATTTTGGCTGGAGGGCCACTGAATGAGTTTCTGTGAACTGTCGAGGGCCATACACATGAAAATATCATTTAAACAAAGTATAGATACAAAACAATTGATATACTAAAAATCAAACGTTTACAATAATACATTTTAATTTATTGCAAAAAATAATTTTGCCTTGATTTATATTTTTTTGAGTAGTATCTCAAAATAAAGTCTTACTCTTGTGTGGGGGAAGGGTGGGGTTGTGGGGGGGTAGGATGCATTGGTGATGAGTAGGGGGTGCACACAGGTGCATGTGCACCCCTTGAGCATGGCAGTGTGCCTCCTGCAAAAAGGCACTGCTGACACTGCTGGCAGCGCCTGTGGGCAGTCTGCTGCCAGTGGTATCTGTGGGTGTTTGCCAACCACTGATTGGCGCTCGCCACCCACCCCCCGCCAAGAGCGCCTCAGCCACCTGCAGAAACACCCTTCTTGCCGCCACCACGCTTCCACCACTGATAGACTGCCGCCACCTACAGGAGCTCGCCGTGCCCTCCCAGCCTCTGGGGGCATGCAGTGTTCATGGTAGGATGTGTGGGGGTCTGTATAGGTATGAATGGGGGTGGATGTG
>NW_017728997.1:45795768-45797774 GCF_001723915.1 Gavialis gangeticus | reverse complement strand
GAATGGAGAAGTTGCCGGTCAAAGCTGGAGAGGGGTGGGCTCCTGGTGCATATGGGGTGGTTGTGGGAGGATGGGGTGTATGTGTGAGGGGATGAGCATGGGAGTTGGGTGTGGGGTGTGTGTGGAGGGTGGATGTGTAGGGAATAGGTGTGCACATATGTGTGGGGTATGTGTGGGGTAAAGGTAACTCTTTGGGTTGGTTAAAAACTGATTCAAAGTCATCATTAAGCAGATTGCTTTTCCTTGGGTGTCGGTAGTCAGCTTCCCCAGCTCATTTAGCAGGGGTCCAATGTTGCCCTCATTTTTCTTTCCACTCCCCATATATCTGAAAAAGGCCTTTTTATTGTCCTTGATTTGTATAACCAGATGGAGTTCAGTTGCAGCCTTGGCTTTTCTAGTTCACTTCTTGCAGGTGCAGAACAGTGCAGTATACTTCTCCTTAGTGACATTTCCTGTCTTCCATCCTTTATGCACCTCTCTTTTTAGATGTAGGAGGTCCATGAGTTCCCTGTTGAGCCAAGGGGGTTGTTGAGCCCTTTTACCACCTTTCCTATGGGTTGGGATGGACTCCCCTTGTGCTTCTAGGATCGCTTCCTTAAGGAGCAACCACTCATCCTGAACTCCCCTCCCTGTCAAATAATGGCCTCTAAGAACCTCAAGAACAAGCCTCCTGACCTTATGAAAGTCAGCTTTCCTAAATCAAGGACTACTGCATTGCTGGCTGACTTGCCAGCTTTGCGATGGATGGTGAAAGTGATCAACTCATGGTCACTGTCACCCAGCTTCCCTTCGATTCTTAGGTCACTGATTAGATCTTCCCCTTTGACCAGTACCAGGTCCAGCAGAACCTTGCCTCTTGTCAGCCCATAAACTTCTTGAAACTTCTTGTTCATCCACGCATGTAAGGAAGCTTTGTGACTGATTGGATTTGGCCGAATGCTCATCCCATGAGATGTCCGGGTAGTTGCAGTCTTCCATGACGACCATGAACCAAGAGTGTGCAGCTTCAGCCAGTTCCCTGGCAAATTCTTGGTCAAGCATTTGTTCCTGGTTTGGAGATCTGTAGTAGACTTCTACCACTGTATCCCCTTCACTACGTTCCCCTTGTATTCTAACCCAAAGGGTCTCCAGTCATCTTCCTTGGGTGCCAATCTCAGCTTGTAGGGATGTGTAACTCTCCTTCACATAGAAAGCTGCACTCCCACCCCTTTTTACTTTTAGCATGATCTCTCCTGTACAGGGTATAGCCCTTTATACCAGTAGTCCAGACATAGGAGGTGTCCCATAAGGTCTCTGTGATCCCTATGAGATTGTAGTCATTTTTGTTCAGCAGACGGACCAGTTCCTCCTGTTTATTAGTGTACAGGCAAGTAAGTGTGCCGTTGGAGGCCCTAGCCTTCCTTGTACTCATGGAGAAGCTCTGTTCCTGGGCTAGGGTAGGAGTGAGTTCCCTTGAGCATCCTAACCTGCTGGTTTTGTGGTTGATGCTTGGTAAGCTTGCTCTAGTGGTTGTCCTCCCATCCCCCGGCGAGCTTAGTTCAAACCCTGGTCCAGCAGGTCAGCTATTCTGGCTGACAAGAGCTTCTTCCCCAGTCAAGTGAGGCGGAGGCAATCTCTTTCCAAGAGACCACTGCCTTTCTCTCCCAAAAGTGGACTGTGGTCGTAAAAGCCAAAGCCTTCACAGTGGCACCAGCACTGCAGTCTTCTGTTTACTGCCTTGATTCGTCTCTCCCTCCTCTGCCCATGACCCATAACTGGAAGGATTGAGGAAAAAACCACCTGCACCCCCAACTCCCTGAGCCCCGCTCCCAGAGCCCTGTAGCCACTCATGACCCGGCTGGGATTGCTCTGAGCCATGTCATTTGTGCCCACAAGGATAAGAAGCATGGTAGTGCATAGTACCAGATGGGGACACTGGGGCCAGCAAGATGTGGCAGAAAAGCATGAACACAATACTCCCCACTCCTAGCCCCAGGTTTCATAGTTTCATAGTTTCTAGGGTCGGA
>NW_017728997.1:45790204-45794639 GCF_001723915.1 Gavialis gangeticus | reverse complement strand
TAGGTCCTCACTGACCCTTGGCCTGGGTGCGCCTCCCCTGGGGTTTAAGGGGGGCCCAAAGGGTGGGGGTGGCTGTTCCAGTCCCTGCTCAGGAAAATGGAGGCAAAGAAATCATTAAATATGTTGGCTTTGTCGTCTGGTGTGACAACCAAACTTCCTAGTGTGTCTTGCAGGGGCCCCACGTTACCTGGAACCTTCTTTTTTTCCCCTATGTATTTAAAAAAGGACTTCTTGTTGTCCTTGATCCGGGAAGCTAGTCCCAGTCCCTTCTCCGCCTTGGCCTTCCTGACTGCCCCCCTGCAGCCCCGAGCAACTACAGTATAATCCTCCCTGGTGATGTCCCCTCCCTGCCATTGGGTGTGCGCCTCACTTTTAGCTAGGAGACATGCCCGGATGCTTTTGGTGAGCCATGGGGGCTTTTGCGCCCTCCTGCCCCCTTTGATCTGTGTTGGGATTACCTCCCTTTGGGCTTGGAGGTTCGTCTCCTCAAGGAGTGACCACTCTTCTTGGATACCTGGCTCCCCGCCCCTCCCCTTCCCTCCGGGACCTCAGTGCTTCCCCAACTATTCTCCTTAGGTTCTTGCTACTGGGCCAGCCAGAAGTCTTCTCTGAGGGTTTGCTATAGGTCCAGGAGAGCTGACCTTTGCTAGTGTGACAGGCTAGCTGACAGTGACCTAGCCCAGGGGTTTTGAAAGGGAAAAAGATGATTGGAGGACTTGGGATTTCCTTTCCTCACCAATCAGGCCCCAGAGACTCACCCTCCGTGTCCCCTGATTGGACCCTTGGGTCACCTGGAGGGGGATAAAAAGGCAGCGCAGCTGACTCAGGAGAGACCAGCAAGGGACCACAAGGAAGGAGCTTCAAAGATCTGGCAAGAGCTGAGCCAGTGGGGTGGGAGCCGTTGCCCCAGAAGAGCCTGAAGGAGTGGGACCTGCAGGCAGCAGTGGGACCCTCAGCAACGTGGCGTGCAGCCAGCAGGGGAGGCTCCCCTGCCCCAGCAAGGATCTGAGCAGCGACCTGAGGGGTTCCCAGCCCTGCTTCCAGCTCCTCCAATCAGAGGCTAGGCAGCTCAACATGAGGCCAGGACTGTGGGGATGTCAAAACCCCCAGCAGGCTGGAGCAATGGTGGCTGTGTAGCAGCATTTTTGCCTCCTATGTGGGAGGTCTGAGTTCAAGTCCCAGCTGGGGTGGGGTGACTTGGGGTGAATGAGCTAACAAGAAGCTAATTTTCTTGCAGTGGAAAGGGGCCATTGTGTTTTCCTCTTTTCTCCCCCTCCAGGTACCTAGCCCCTATATTTCCTTGTCATTTGACATTTTGTATTTTGTGCCTTTTTATATTTCACCACCCAGTATTGTTTGCTCTGCTGTTTGTGTTTTGTATTTTGTTAACGCTGTCTTTTGTCAATGACTGTAAGTGTCTAACCTTTGTTGAATCCTGCCCCCTTGGGGCATTATAGTGTCCGCTATACCCCCTGATTTATGCCTGTTTATGTTCCCAGTATTGTTCCCTCATTAAAAGGTATATGGTTAAGTCCCCATTGGTGGTCTGCTCTATAGCAGGAGGAGAGTCCCTACACCTCCCACAGTGCTTGTGCACCTGCTTTGATCCCTTCAACCGGAGAGGGGTTACCGCTTCAAGTACCACTCGGGTTACACTAGTTTGTTCTGAAACTGACTGGGCAGCCCCTGGCACTGGGCTCCACAAACTGTGCTAGTTGCTCACACCCTCTTTCCCCGCACCCTGCTCTGGTGCTTTACTTAGAAAAGCACAAGCAACACTCCTCATGCTGCCACATGCCAAAGGCTGTCATCAGCTTTTCCCAGGTGGCATGAAGCAGCTCCTCCTTTCTTGAGGCTGCTGGCTGCAACACTGCCCTCTCCCAGGATGAACAGGAGACTGGCACTGAGGGTGCCAGTTCTCCAGCTGGTCATAGTGTTGGCAGATTTGTCTATCCCATCTGACCCGTCATACAGAAGGTAAATATCCCCTTGCCCTCCGTTTGTCCAGCCAACTATCGCAGCTCTTACACACCCCGGTCTAGGCAGCTGAGGTCCATGGGGATTTCTTACACAGCCTTCCCCATACCCAACTTCTGGGAAGTTTTTCAGGTCCTCATGACTGCAGCTGCTCAGAAGCAGAGCTTCCACCTCAGGGGGGCTCTAACATTTCTAGGTTGGTTTTAATCCAGGGACATACTAAAACTGAGCAATGAGAAAGCTTCCTGAGATGGCAGGAAACATTTCCCCTCAGAAACATCCGACCATAGGATGGGGATATTTTGATCAGAGTGAAACGTTTTGACATCTTGAGCGGGAATGTTTGCATGGTGCCATCAACACTCAGCTCACAATGACGGTTGATGGCAAGGTTGACTTGAAGAGAAGAAAGTTGCTGTGAATGTCTCAAACAGTGTTGATTCGCACAGCTTTGGACAGGACCAGCTGGCACATAAGGAACCTTGACTAGCCCCAAAGGGTATCGTTCTTGCTCCTGAGGGTGAACACCAAACACATGCAGCTCCTGCCTCCTAGTGATGGCCTTAACAGAGTCTACTTGGCCATAGTTTCCAAGTGGAGTCACTGCCACAATGAATATCTAAGCAATTAACTGCAGGTAACAGCACCTATTTCCTACAGTGCTTTAGCTCTGCTGATCACAAAGCGCTTTCCAAAGTAGGGTATGTGGGGGTGGGGGCGGGGGTGTTGTTAGGCCTACTTCACAGATGGGTAAACTGAGGTACAAATATGCAAAGGGTATTTCGAAGAGAACCAAGCAGGTTAAAGCCAGGAACAGAATTCAGGTCTCCTGAGTTCTGGTCTAGTGCACTATCCACTAAGCTACACTATAACAAACTGGGGGCAAGGGGATATTTACCTTCTGTTTGACAGGTCAGATGGGAGTTGAACCTGCAACCATTTGCCCACAAGTTATGATACTTTCCACTGCTATAGGGCACTGCTCAGGGGGGAGGGATTTGCAGGTCTATGTAGGGTGGGTCCCACTTGTACAGGGTAAGAGTGGTATTTATGCTGGCATTGCAAAGGACAGATCTGCTCCAAACAGCTATTTCACCCGTGTTGTCTTGACAGATTCCATGTACTGAACAGACTTGGGCCTGTGCTCAGTGCAGGATGGAGCCCTGGCTTACCCAACACACACACATACACACACATATCTGCCACCAGTGGTGAACCCAGTGATCTTTCCCCATCATGCTCCAAGCCAGTCCCAGCTAGTATCTCCGGATGTTGCTAAGCAGTGTGACATCTCAAGATGCTCTCAGGCAGCAGGGAAGTTATGGCTATTTCATAGTGCCCAGGAGGTGTCATTTCCCAGGCCCAGACAGGCAAAGAACTTAAGCTTAGACTACAGGGACAGCACAGGAGTTGGTGGTGACAGCACTGGGTACAATGCCTGATTCATCACACCAGTATAAAGCCACAGCTAGCTCTGCAGGTGGTGCCTGCCTCCCACTCTTCCCATTAGACACTTTCCTCCTCTGCTTTGGCTGGAGTGGCATGACTGTAACAGGCTGTAGCCGAGGAGAAGCAGGATCTGCAGGGTCCCAGGGCAGTTAGTGTTTAACTCCAGTCATGGCCCAAATTCAGGCCTCCTGGTAACATAATGCTGGGTGCCTTGATAACACAGGAAGATAAATGCACTGGGTGTCTGGGAGGAGACCCCCTAATCTGTCTGTGGCTTCAGTAAAGTATTCATCCCTTCACTAGGGACAGCATTAGGGTTGCGCAAACCATGCGACAGCACTGAGCTCCAAGCAAGTCACGGGTCCTTGTTTCACTAGATGCCATGAAACTGAGTAGCAGCAGTCTATTTCATGGCTGCTCTTAGCATGATTTCCTAGGAAAGTGTCAGGGTCCTATACTGAACCTTACAATAGCTCCCCAGAAAGTAAACGCTGCCTCTGCATTGCAAAACACAGTAGGGGCTAGACAGGCCAACCCTAGGATGAATGCAGGTGCTGCCGGACTCAACCATTCACAAAGCACCAGGCGTTGAAATGTTGCCACCACCTTAAAATCCAAGAGATTGTTTAAAAATAAGAAAATCCAGGCTCTTCATTTGTCACATGTCTTTCACACATTACCTGTTCCTTTTTTGCAGTTCCTCTGTATTCATCATGATTGAAGCTTGCATTGTATTTTAAAAGGAAATTTGAGATTCTCAGGGGATCGCTGCTTCAGGAGCTGGAAAACCACCAAAGATGGCAAGACTCCTGCCAAAATCACAGTAATCAGCTCCAAGACCATGCAAGCCATTTCTGTCACCGCAGCAAAGATGTGCTAAAACTAAGGCTGGGAGCTTTCTGCTGTAATGTTCAGAGTGGGCAGCATCTGTAATTATGGCTACAAGTTTATTTCTCCAGGAACTATACATTTAACACTTCCCACACTCTGAGACGATGTGCACCATCAA
>NW_017728997.1:45784217-45785204 GCF_001723915.1 Gavialis gangeticus | reverse complement strand
GAGCTTTCTGCTGTAATGTTCAGAGTGGGCAGCATCTGTAATTATGGCTACAAGTTTATTTCTCCAGGAACTATACATTTAACACTTCCCACACTCTGAGACGACGTGCACCATCAATTCCATCTTCATTGCTTCCAGGTGCTTAAGTCCTGTTCAAGGAGATTTATGTATGAACACAGCACATATTGCAGGCCACCCACAGGGCTAGTGGTTAGTTAAAGGCCAAATGAATGAATGCCTTTGACCTAATCTGATTGGATGAACTGTGGCATGGAAGCTTAAACAGGCTAGTCATGGTGGCCACCATGGATGGAGGCCTGGGTTCTTTTGGTTCAGGGGGAGGGGGCAATGGCTATATGTGAGACGGCAGGGATCTAACCTGGCCACACAACCTAGCACAGGTTGGGGTAGCCCAGGAAATTTTCTTAGCTGTATTAGTTTCAGCAGAGGATCCAGTGGGTATAGGCAACGTGTGTGTGTGGGGGGGGGGCAAGCAATGTGTGTGTGGGGGGGGCACAGCGGAGCACGTCCCCCATGAGATTGGCCATCACCAAAACCGCCGCAGGCTTCTGCAGGTGGTTTCCACCCCCTATTTGCCACTGACGTGGCCGCTGCCAGCTGCAGGTGGTCCCTGCTTGCTGCCCACTGCTCGCCACCCCCTCTCGCTGCTGACACTGCTGTGGTGGCCTGTGAGTAGTCCCCGCTCGGCCTGCCCTCGCTGCCACCACGCCCCCACCACCAACGCTGCCACCGCCTGCGGGTGGTCACCATGCCCCCCGTCTCTGGGGGCACGCGTTGTTCATGCCAGCAGGGATGATACAGAGTGTCCTACAAATAGCTTAGTTCCACTCTTCTGCCCCCCACACCTCTTCCAGCTTCACTGCTAGGCCAACAGCTCCCTGTGCCACTTCACAGTTTGCCCTACCCTATCCCTGCCCTCCTATGACAGCACTGGCCAGTCAAGACAGTTTCCTTCTACAACTGGCC
>NW_017728997.1:45762939-45779217 GCF_001723915.1 Gavialis gangeticus | reverse complement strand
CTCCTATGACAGCACTGGCCAGTCAAGACAGTTTCCTTCTACAATTGGCCCAGGAGGGTCCCTGCTTCTGTGAGCAGAGGGTTGATGGGATAAGCCAGTCCAGCAGACAAAATGTCTTGGGCAGCATCTCCCCAGTCATTCGCCCCACATCAGAACAGGACAAACTACTCTTTTCAGGTCTCTGAACTCGGGGAACTTCCTCCAGCCCACAAGCCATCCTGCCCAGCTGCTTCCCCTCACTGATCAGCCAGCTGCATTTCCAGGAGCCCTATAGCCACATGCTGTCCCTGGTGTAAAGCTCCAAGGTCTGGGCCCATGCCAATGCAGACTGCTCCAGTCTCTCCCATGACCTCCTCAGAGGTGCTAGGAGCTACAGATGAGCCATGAGGTATTAGGTTGCCCTGTTTCTGGCTAATAGTCCATACTACCTTGAAGTTCAGGGCTCTCTAGATCTCCCCTCGCAGCTACACTGGTGTGAAGATGTTCACAATGGTGCTACATTGGTGCAGTTAATAAGTTATACTGATATAAGGCCCCCAAGAACCAGGCTAGTCATATCTATCTGGCCCAGTATAACTACACCAGGAAGAGATCTCTCCCTGACCTACCAGTCCAAATCTAAAAGTGCAAGCAGTGGGGAAACCAGGCCTAGAATCCAGTCTGCCTTTAACCACCAGTCTCCACTCCTTTCAGTCCACTGAAGGCTCATACCCTCCCTTCCCCCAACTCAGATATAGGTGGCTTTGTTTCCCAGCTCATCTCTCACTGCTCTGCTGGAGTACTTAGCAGCTGCTTGAGCCTTTGTGTTGGCTCTGAATCAGCCACTAGAACCAAAGAACAAAATGTAGGAAGGCTGTTTCCTGCTCGCATAGGGAAGGTGACATAGGGAAGAGAATGAAGCAATGATTTAAAGGGAAAAGGGAGATATAAAGAGGGAGAGGTGGACCCAGACATCAGCCCATACTCCTCATACCATCGACTCACTCTGGAACCACAGGGGATAAGCCCCAGCATCCCCTGTGCCAGGGCTTCAAATAGCAGGCCTCAAAATTCAGGAGGCTGGTGTAAGAATGAAGTAGCTTTAAAAATGTATGTGGTTGGGCTCTGTGTATGTGCCTGGGCAGCCATCGGGGCTCAGTGCTTTTCAGCTTTCCTCTGTGCCAAGAAGACCTTGGAATATGCACTTCACATAGCAAAACCTTGACTTCTTGCTCACTCCTCTGATTCGAGGAGTTTGGGCTTTCAAGCAGCTGCCAAGAAACACGGCATTGGCAAGAGCTGCCAATAGTGGAGTCCCATACTACGTGCAGCCACTTGTGTAGATGAGATGTGCTACTCATGGGCACTGCTGTGATAGGTGGCAAGGCCAGGACTGTCTTGGTGCTAGGCACTATACATACTGGGCATGTCTACATGTGCCCTGACTGCGCAGTACCTGCCAGAACTGCACAGTCCTGGCAGTTCATGGGTTATTTTTGACCCTACTGTGCAATAGCAATGAGCTACTGGAGAGCTGGCTGTATTTTATAGAAACTTTTCTGAGGGTGCAGAAACTAACCATCCTGATGCATGGGAAGTCTGGAAAGTAGGGTAGAAGACAAGTTTGACTTAGCAGGAAACTCTTCGTTGGGCTAACACACAAAGAGGAAGCTTATAAGAAGTGGAAACTTGGACAAACAAATAGGAAGGAGTATAGGAGTATAGCTCGGGCATGCAGGGATGAAATCAGGAAGGTCAAAGCACAACTGGAGTTGCAGCTAGTAGAGGAGGTGAAGGGTAACAAGAATACGAGTATGTCATGTACAAGAAGATCAGGGAAAGTGTAGGTCCCTTACTGAATGGGGAGGCAACTTAGCATGTCTTTATATGTGCTCTAGAGCTGGGGGAGGGGATGCTTTAATTAATGCGGCTCCCAGAGCTGCTGTAATGAAAGCATTCGCAGCGTCATGTGTATTCAGCATCCTGTGCTTCAAAATGGCAGCGGGGGTGCTTTAACTAAATCTCGTTTAATGAGCTTTAGATAAAGTGCCCCCTCAGCCATTTTGAATTGCGTGGACACTGAATACACGTGATGTGGATGCTATTGGAGTGTGCTAATTAGCACACTCCAGCAGATTTGATTGAATCTGCTCCAACGTGTGCTAATTAGCATGTGTCGGAGCAGATGTCCAGCTTGTCTGTAGATGCCCCCTAGTGACAGATTATGTGGAAAAGGCTGAAGTACTCAATGTTTCTTTTACCCCAGTCTTCACACGCAAAGTCAGCTCGCAGACTACTGCACCAAGCAGCACAGGCTGGGGAGGCGGTGAGCAGCCGTCCGTGGTGAAAGAACAGGTTAGGGACTATTTAGAAAAGCTGGACATGTACAAGTCCATGGGGCAGGATGGGATGCACCTGCGGGCAGAGATGTGAGGCAGAAAATTTTCCAGTGCTTTATTTTTCTGTGAGAAATTTTCCATTTCTAAAAATTCATTGTTTCAACAAACTTCATTACTAACAATGAATGGATGCCAATACAACATTAGGCAAGCTTGGCAGTTTCAAAGTTGTAATTAATGTTTTTCAGGTGAATGTCTCAAGTGTGTGAGAGAGTACACGTATGTTTTATTGATTTGTAAACAGGAGGGTAAATACACTCAAATAATAAACCAAACCAAAATCAAGTTATGGATTCACCTAATTGGCGATGCAGGTCAAATCAAAACCAAAGCTAAAATTCTTATTTCAGCTCAGACTGCAAGAGAAAGCAAAATCAAAACTAAAACTGTAATTAATTTTTGTTTCACTTTCAGTTCAGCAAACACACAGAGCAGTGTCTCATTTCTTTTCTTGAGTTGGGTAAGTTGGAAATGTTTGCATAAGATCTGTTAGTGTTTTAGTGCTTTTGCTTTGCAGTAGTCATAATAATGCCTAATCAGAAAAAAATTAGTGTGTGGCATCATTATAATAAAGTTCAAGCCACTAAAGGAAGGAAGAAAGTTGGTAGATGTAAATATTGTGGGCAGGTGTATGCTAACAATGCAACAAGAATGAAGAACCATTTAATAACATGTAGAAACTGTCCTGAAAGAGTACAAGCCATATACAGAAAGCTAATACAACCAAGTGGTGGAACAACATCATCTGGCAAAGTCTACTTCAGGAATCCTATGCAAATAAACACATGCATATGTTAAACAACATGCAGTCTAGACTAGCATCTATACTGTTTTAAAACATTATCATTTTAAAAGTCGTTAATGCAACTCTGGACTATTATTTATTTATTTATTTAAAATATGTGTATCCTGCTTTTCTGCTTGACCAATCCTTCGAATAACCATTGTTATGGTTTGCACTCAGCATGCAAAGTGGCTTAGGCTTAACAATATATTTTTTTAAATTACATAATAGATAAATAGTTAACTATTTCAGCCCAGCAGAGTGAGCTTTGTCCTCTGGCCAATGGCAGAGGCCAGACTGTACCTCCCTTTGGCTCTGCAGTCCCAGGGCAACCGAGCAGCAAGTTGAGCAGCAGAGTGCCCTTTCTGGCAGGGAGGGGGGAAGCAAGCTCCTTGCCACTTCTCCTTCTGATGGATGATGCCAGACTAGAATAGGCTAAAATAAAAAAACTGTTCCCTCTTTTGTTGAAGGAACCTGGTAGCTCAAGTGAAATAGCAGATTTGCAAAAAATAGAAAATGAAAATGTTGAGCTGACAGGTCTGGGGGAAGAAGGAACAAGATCCTCACTTTCAAGATCACTGTCACCAGATATGCGATCCATCATGAGTAGCTGTTCAAGACAGCCAAGCTTTTTATCAAGCTTTGTGGACAAAATGTCAAAAGAAGATCAAGAAAAAGCAGATGAGCCATTAGCTCAAGCTATATTTGCAAGTGGTACACCTCTTTCCATAACTGAAAATTAATACTGGAAGGAACATAAACTAATTTGCTCATCATATAAGTTACCATCATGTTATTGCTTATCACATTCTCTCTTAGATAGAGAGTATGACGGAGTTCAAACAATGGTTATTCAAAGGCTTGGTCAAGCAGAATCACTGACTCCGATGTCAGATGGATGGACTGATATACAAGAAAATCCTTTATTGAACATTATGCTAGCAACACTTGAACCAATATTCTGAAAGCAATTGCTACCAAATCTTCTAGTCATACAGGTGAATATATAGCCAAATTACTGAGTGAAGAGACTTGAAAGTGCAGGTCCCTCTAGGGTACAAGCCCTTGTAACTGATAATGCAAGTAACATGAAAGCTGCATGGCAAATCTTATAGGCAAAGAATGCTCATTTAATAACATTTGGGTGTCTTGCTCAAGGGTTGAATCTTCTGGCAAAGGAAATAATAACTGCAAATACAATGAAAACAATATTGGCAAACTGCAAAGCAATTGTGAAGCTTTTCAACAATCATCATGTTGCTAATCAGACTTTGAAGAAATAACGGAAAGAGAAGTGGGGAAAGGAAAGTGCACTTTTACTGCCAGGAGGAACTAGATGGGACTCGGCTACAAAGTGTTTACATAGTTTGCTGCACACAAAGAACTGGTTGCAGCATGCTTCAATAGATGACACAGCATCCCAGATTTTTCCTGTGAACATTCAGAAGCAGACTACCGACAACCCTATGTTCTGGGTTTGAGTTCAAGGAGCATTCACTTTGCTACTGCCAGTTTCAGTGGCTATCAAGAAAGTTGAAGGAGATACACAAAGCCTTTTAAATAGTTCAGAGATATTCAGACAACTGAATGAAAATCTAATTGAGCTTTTGCCTTCTTCACCTCTACCCACAAAAGAAGTAAAACAAATGTTTACTAAGAGATCTGAGTTTTACTTTAATTCAGTTCATCTGGCAGCAAACCTTTTGGACCCTCAGCCCAGAGGACAGCATTTATCAGAAGATGAATTATCTACTGCTCTCAATACAATTATGGAAGTAGCTAAGAATGTCCCCCAACAATGAGGAAGTAACTGGGATGACAGACATTGCCACATTCCACGCAAAAGAAAAACTTTGGAGCAAAGACATCATTTGGTGGGCAGCAGAGAATACGTCTCCTCTCACATGGTGGAAGGGATACTGTAATGCCTGACTTGTCCAGGATTGCTCTAAGGATCCTAAGGATTCCACCAACAGCAGCTTCTTGTGACGGAGCTGGACCTGGTACTGGCCAAAGGGGATGTTGTGAATGGAACTGGAAGGCTTTCAGCTCAATCAAGACAAAAAAGAGGAATAGACAAACAAATGAACCCACCGCTGAACTTGTTTCTATGTCTCAAAATCTCTTGCTTCTGGAGAATCAGTTAGAAGCACAATTAGTGAAGAAGATGCAGTGTGATTTAGTGAAGAAGATGCAGTGTAATGATAAGTTGCCCTTGCCCATAGACTCATTGGTAAAACCATCCTTTAGAGAAAGAGAATGTGGTTCAAGTGGTTCTGAATCAGGTTTGCCTCAAACTGACTCTGAAATGGAAGTAATAAGTTGTGCAAGTGATTTTACAGACAGTGACCTCAATGGAAGAGAGTTAAACTCTGTTGAAGTAGATGAGTAGACAACCACAGCAAGTCACGCACAGTTCTTTGGATGTGCTAAAATGAGTGTGTCAACAGTTTTCAGTGCCTTTGGTTTTTTCCTTAAATTTAAACAAACAATGTAAGGGAAGTCTATGGTATTGTGTATTGTCTTTACATTTTTACAAGTATTCCAATAAAATAATTTCTTTCCACATAAAGCTTTAAATTTGTTTGAATATAACATTTAAACCATATTAAGTATGCTGTATTTAATTTTTTCCTAATTGAATATTTCAGTACAAATACTTGTGGCTACTGGAACATAAAATTAACATGGGGGTACTTTTTTAGTTTTGTTTACTAAACTTAAGTCAAATAAACATCCTAAGTCAGATCATGCTCTATTTAGGGCATAGGAAAATTTTCCAATTCAAAATTTTCTGGAAAACCCACATCTCTCATCAGGGCATCCCTGAAAAGAACATCCTCACGGTTGTTATGTTCAAGGGACTTAGTCTTTGGTGCCTAGTACTAGCTTGAGAACTTCTGGGCCTCCTATGCTCAGACCTCTGGAATGGTCTCAGCCTTCAGCTCACGGATCATGTGCAGCAGACAAGCAAAAGTGACCATCCAGGGCAGGTATCCAAGTGCACCCTTACTGCCCTCCACCGTGCCTCCATGTCCCCCAAAGTCATACTCCATGGGCATCCAGCAGCTGCACAGCTAATAGCTGGGCCGTCTCTTCCCAGCATCGAAGTGCCCAGTACGGGCCTTCATGAACCACAGAAAAAGCGGACAAGGTGAGTCCCAGGATGCAGAGACACAGAATGGTCACAGCCTGAAGCTAAGTGCTGGGAGCAGCACAGGCACATACTCCTGGCTTCGTAAAGGACACCCAACTGGAGTTCCACTCCTGTGACCAGGTTTGAGCTTCAGGGGTGACTGTGACACCCCTTGGTGGCCAAGCAACCCTTAGCCGGCTCCAGCTCTAAGGTGCCCTCTCCTTCTTACTCACTTGCCACACCTTGATGTAGTTGTTTGATTGAAAGGGAGGCTGCCTAATGGATCCTAGAGCAAGCCCCAGTTCCTCTAGATGCCAGCTAGCTCTTCCAGGCTCCTGCCGGTCTCCACTCTGCCCTTGCTAGGTGGGTCCCAATGGCCTTTCAGTGCCTTTCCTCAGGGCACCTGCTAGCCTTAAGAGCTAATCACAGCCCCCAGCCTTTCCTACAGCCATGCCCATGCCTCACAGGTGTGACCAATTAATGACTTTATTGGGCACTTGGCCCCTATACAATACCAGGCTATCTCAGACCTTTACACCCTTGCTGGGGCCTCAGCCTTACCAACCTCAGCCCATTTCTCTTGCTGGTTGTCTTATCTTAGGCCTGCTGTGTGGGACCTCGCTTTGTGGTTCCAGCCCATGACCACTTAATCCAGCTTTGTCTTTGCCCTGTCCTAGGCAATCCACGTGCTGAGCATGCTTAGTCTCCTGGGCCCCAGCCCTTGTCTCTGTCCTTTTCATGCACAGGACCCCCTGGTCCTGTCTCTGCTATTTCTGGGCACTGGGCCTCCCTGGCTCATCTGGCTCCTATCCAAGCTAGGCTTCAGCCTTTCTCTCTCTCTCTCTAGGCTTCAACCTCCCCCTCAGGCTTAAGCCTACGGTATGCCCCAAATCAAGGCCCCAGTACGGCCCTGAACACTGGCATGCCCCCAACACCTTGCTGTGGGTTAAACCACCAGGCACCCCTTGGGCACCTGACAATGGCCTCCATACACTCCCCTTTCAGCCATACTTAAACCACCAGTTGAAACTGGAACCAAGGACTAAGCCTTCTGGCTAACACAAACTAAACCCCTCTGGGTTTGAACATAAACAATGGGTAACTGCCTGCACTCTCTATTTAGGGCATTGGAAACATTTCCGAAAAATTATCCAATTAAAAAATTTCCAGAAAACCCACATCTCCGCCTGTGGGTGTTGAGTGAGTTGGCTCATGTGATTGCAGAGCTGCTGGCCGTCATCATTGAAAACTCATGGCAATTGGGAGAGGTCCTGGATAATTGGAAAAGGGCAAATATAGTGCCCATTTTTAAGAAAGGAAAGAAGGAGGATCCAGGGAATGACAGACTAGTCAGCCTCACCTCAGTCCCTGGAAAGATCATGGAGTAGATCCTCAAGGAATCCATTTTGAAGCATTTGAAAGAGAAGAAGGTAATTAGAGGCTGTCAGCTCGGATTCAGCAAGGGCAAGTCATGCCTAGCCAACCTGATTGCTTTCTGTGATGAGATTACTAGCTCTGTGAACATGGGGAGAGCAGTGGACATGATACACCTTGACTTTAGCAAGGCTTTTGATATGGTCTCCAACAAATTACTTGCAAGCAAACTAAGGAAGTATAAGTTGGATGAATGGACTGTAAGTTGAATAGAAAACTGGTTGGATCATTGGGCTCAAAGCCTCAATGTCTAGCTAGCAGCCAGTAACAAGTGGAGTGCCCCAAGGCTTGGTCCTGGGGCTGGCTTTGTTCTATGTCTTAATCAAAGATCTGGAAGATGGGATGAAGTGCACCATCAGCAAATCTGCAGATGACACCAAGCTGGAGGGAACAGTAGATACACTGGAGGGTAGGGCTAGGATTCAGACAGACATCCACAGATTGGAAGATTGGACCAAAAGAAATCTCATGAGGTTCAATAAAGGCAAGGACTGAACAATCCCATGCACCAGTACAGTCTGGAGACCAACTGGCTAAGCAACAGCTCTGCAGAAAAGGACCTGAGGGTTACAGCAGACAAAAAGATGAATATAAGCCAACAGTGTGCCCTTGTTGCGAAGAAGGCTATCAGCGTACTGGGCTGCATTAGTAAAAGCGTTGCCAGCAGATCAAGGGAAGTGATTATTCCCCTCTTTTCTGCACTGGTGAGGCCACATCTGGAGTACTGTGTCCAGTTTTGGGCCCTCCACGACAGAAAGGATGTGGACAAACTGGAGAGGGTCCAGCGCAACAGAAGGCAACTAAAATGTTAGAGGGCTGTGGCACATGACTTACAAGGAGAGGCTGAGAGAACTGGGCTTATTTAGTCTGCAGAAGAGAAGACTGAGGGGGGATTTGATAGCAGCCTTTAACTGCCTGAAGGGTGTTTCCAAAGCACACGGAGCTAGACTGCTCTCAGTGGTGGCAGATGACAGAACAAAGAGCAAAGGTCTCAAGTTGAAGCAAGAGAAGTTTAGGTTAGATATTAGGAAAAACTTTGTCACAAGGAGGGTGCATCTACACAAGATGCTTACTGGTATTAGCCTAATTACACTTAGTAGTAGCATGGCAGTTAAAAACCTTGTTAATAGCCTACTGTGCAGTGTTATTAGGCAAATGTGCAGTACGCATCATAAAATAACTGTTTGCCAGCATTACTGCACAGTAACTCTAGTTACTTATTAAGCAAGTACTAAACTAAATGCGCAGTATCTAAGGCTCATTAATGAACGTGTAGATGTGCCCGGAGGGTAGTAAAGGACTCTCACCTTATTGACATCCTATCCAACCTCTCCCACAGCCGTAAGCTACCTAAAACCATGCCTTCCCCATCTCTGTTTAGTTAATCCCTTCCTACCCCTCTGCCCACACAGCAAGGTATTCATATGTTCACTTATCATGTGGGCCAGATCCCTGATGTAGGAACACTTTGTGGGTTAAGGAAGTGTTTCTCATCCCAGGCTTGTACAGTACCTAGGACAAAGGGGACTACATACTTACACAGCGTCCCAAGAGCTACCAGTAACACAAACAGTGCTTCAGCATCAACATCAAACTTCAGTGACAGGTGGAAGGTTTACACAGGCAGGTGCAGTGTTGCTGAGCAGCGAACTCAGATTTCCTGCAAGTTTGCAAGTCTGGTCCTGTGCTTTAGTCTGGACAATGATGCAGGCACCTGCTGTCAAACAATCAAAAATAGCCTGAAAGCAAGACTGAGGGCAGGCTCAAAGTAATTCAGAGAAGCTTTCTGTACCTGTAAGAGTCAGGAAGCAAGAACCCTTGGTGTATTCATGTATGTACAACAATGGCCTCTGGCCTGCACTCAAATCCTGCCCCTAAAGCATATCAAACCACTCTCACTACCAGCACTGCAAAGATGTAGGCCCTTCAATATGTGGAAGATTACTCACAACACTTTCCTTCCAGGACAATGTCCACTGAAGACAATCAGAACGAGATACCCTAAACTCAGGCCTGCCCTTGAGTGGCTGCTTCTCTAAATCAGGATTCTGACTGGCTGAGACTCCCTTAATCTGAGTAAATGTCATGACTAAGCTCAGGAAGTGTGTTGACTGGTGCCAGGGCCACCAATCATAGCTGGAAACCACGTGCCACTTCTTCTGTTTCCCATGTAGCTGGTTCTTTTGGGGAAGCACTGGAACCATAACGTTAGCTCAAGAATAAAAGCATTGAAAACTATTGAGGCTTCTTCTGTTGTGTTTGATGAGCTTGGTGTGTCTTTATTAGTCTGATGTACAAGCCAACAGCTCTTGCTCAGGGTCTGCTAAAAGCTGGTGATGTTTTTAATAGAGCGGGATCATTAAATTACCATCCGCTCACTGTGACAAGGCTCCCTATGTATTTTAATTCTGAGATGGTTCAGCGCACACCTCCTCAACCTTTCCTGACCCTAGGCCAGGGCTGTCCAAATTCAAAACGTTGTGGGCTGCCTGCCTCACTGGTCACACACCCTGCCACACACTGTAAGGGCTGCATGTTGTATAGGCTCCTGTGATCTTCCCTGCCTCTGCAGCAGCAGCAGGAGCAATGAGGGGAGTGGCAGCCAGTGGGCTGCACATTAACTCCTTGTGAGCCAGATGCAGTCCATGGGCTGGCAGTTGGACATCTCTGGACATACCCCAGCAAATGACCCTCTTTTTGATTCTCCCTGTGTGATTCAGTAGCTGGAAGCAGGAGCTGGAGCTGGCATTATGGGACCAGCCAAGTTGTGCCCTGCAAGGACAGCCAGCTGGGGTAGCCCGTTCTCCACAGGTACATCTCCGTCATCTTCCTCTATCTCTTCCTTTTGTGCAGATTTTAGAAGGTGATTTCAGGGTGACCTAAGCAGTGATTCCCAGGGCATGAGCCAATGGAGGTTGGAAAGCTACTCCTGTGAGCTATACCCATTCCAGAAGTCCTCACAGCCCAAATGTTAGTGGCTGCATGATACCCATTTCAAGCCTGGGAAGCTAAGGCATGGGGAGGTGCTGTACCTTGTACAAGGCTGGATGCAGGGGTTAATTCTAAGATGTATCAAGGCCCTGCTCTGTTCACCTTCTGGGACATGGAAGCAGCCTTCAGGAATTTCTGGACTTAAACTGGCTCCCAGCTGCCAGGTTCCTGGGGCAGGGGTGAAGGTACAGCCAGGACATACTGTGCACTGTGCATTTCCTGTGGCCCATGGGAAGCAGTGTAAGTGAGAGAAGTCCTGGAATTACTTCTACTGACACTCAAGCCAGTAAAAAAAGACAGAGCTGAGGATCAGGCACCTTGCCTCTCTTTGCAGCTGGCCAACAAGGCATTAGGAAATTGTAAGAACGTAAGAAGTGCTGAAAAGGGTCAGAACAATTGTCTGTTTAGCCCAGAATGCTGCCTCTGTCAGGAGTGGATGCTTTAGAGGAAGAGCATATGAATAGGGTATATCTAGAGCAGTTATGCTCCTCCACCAGTCCACAAGCCAAATCCGGTCCACTGTGCTGTGTCATCTGGCCATGAGGCTCCCCATCAGTCCAGGAATTTGAGAGCAGGGGAACTGTAGCAACATTAATTTCTTCTGCTTTCAGAACCACAGCAATTAACACTGCCACTGCTCCCCCACCATCAAATTTCCAGATGTGTTGAGAGCCCAAGGACCAGATTTCATACACAAGATTGCACCTGTGGACCGACCTTGGGCATCAACTCCATACTGGATCTGGCCCATGGACCAATTCTGTCCACTGGATCAGGCTCACTGACTGACCCTATGCCACTCAGGTGGCCCACAGAGCCCAGAAGTTGAGCACCACTGATCTAGAGTGATCTGTTCCCTGTCATACCCACCCTGGCATCCACTATTGTTGGCTTAGAGTGCCAGAGGACACATCCCTGACTGCTCTGTTTAATAGCTGTTAATGGATCTATTGTCCATGAATTTGTCTAGTCCCTTTATTGAATCTGGCTTAACTACCTGATTCTACAACCTCCTGTGATAATGAGTTCCACAAGCTAACCATGTGCTATGTAAAAAGGTACTTTCTCTTGTTAGTTTTAAATCTGTCTTCTATTAATTTCAGTGGGTGCCCCTAGTTCTAGTATTCTGGGACTTGGTGAACCACAGTTCCCTGTTCATTGTGTCTGCGCCCTTTATAAATGTATAGACCTATCACATCTTCCCTCTGCTTTCTTATTTCCAAACTGAAGAGTCCTAGCATTTTTAGTCTCTCCTTCTATGGCAACTGCTTCTTAGCCCTGATCATTTTGGTTGCCCTTCTCTGTACTTCTTCCAATTCTACTACAACCAATTTGAGATGTAGAGACCCGAACTGCATACTCAAGATGTGAGTGCACAAGGGATTTGTACAGTGGCATGATGATGCTATCCATTTTTGTTTTCAATTCTCTTCTTAATGGTACCCAACTTTTAATTGGCTTTTTGGGCACTGTTTTTAGAGAACTATCTACAAGGACTCCAAGGTTTCTTTCTTGAGTTGTAACAGCTAGCTCAGAGCCCAGCACTGTGTACATATATAGTGGGGGTTACTTTTTCCTATGCACCTTACCTCACATTTATTGACCTTGAATAAATAACCCAGGAGCCCAAACAACATGTAGTTCTCTGGCTTGGCCATTGGATTCTATAAATTGCTTTATGGGAAAGCTTAACAGAAGTTTAACTAGCACTCAGATCAGGCAATGGGAATGCAAAAACATATTCCTGAGAGGGATGTAGGCTAGACTCTGGATCTCTATGCCCTTGCTGGTTGCTAGATACCTGATTTCCCAGGTTATCAGTTTCCCAGGTCCTCAATTCCCCTTCCTCCCTGTTTCACAGTCACAGATATACCATCATTAATGATATACATCAATCTATACTTTGACTGAGAGTATATTAATGAAAGGAGTTGGTCATGAAGACCCCTCTTGCTAAGTGACGATTTTGTATAAGGAATGTCATCCAGATGCCCAGCAGTGACACGGGTCTTAAGTCTTATCTCCACATTTATTGTTTCAACAACTGTTTATCTATGATTGTTTTCAGATTTTTGCAGTTAGGTTTCAACCCTTGACACTGGGTGCCACTCCTTATATTAAACAGTTTCAGTTACTTTGTGTTGCTGTGATCAAGCACTTAAGTGTTTTCCTGTTTACCTTAGCAAAATATGGATTCTGGCCTTGCAAGCCTGTATTTAGACAAGGTTAACTCAGCATTTCTATTATTTTAATTATACATTTACAGCAACAACACAATTCCCATCTGTATATAACAACCGATATATAAAGGATGGAGGCACTTACGCCAAGGCCTCTAATGCATTCCTTACAATGGCCACCTGTTCTGAAAGCTGCCCAGAAAGGATATTATTGTTGTATCTGTCCAGAGGCTGTATAGACAGTCCCCTAGTAGCATGAGAGTCTGGTGAAACTAGGCCTGCCAATGCATCTGCCCAGATGGGATCTGATACACGATCACTCCCTCTGCTTGGCTGCAGAGCAGAGAGGCTGCTCCAGCTCATGAGATCAGGGATGAACCCAAGGGAATTGGCTCTCTGGGGCAAGTTCCTAGGCTGCTGAGCCCCAGCAGTCTGCCTGGCTGGTGCTGGGACTGCAAAGCCTGGGGCACCTTGGACTTCCCTCTGGGCTACTACAACCATAAATCAGGAGCTTGGCAGCACATGAGGAGCCATGTGCCCAGAGAGGGACCTATCCCCCCTTTGTGGCAGTCACCACTGCTCTGCACAAGGCAGTGCCCTCTCACACCCACTGCCTCATAGCCTGGGCTCTCCCTTCCAGGTGAGCCTCCCGAATGAGATCTTGGGGGGCAGGCAGAGGAGACTCCGAGGTGCTCTCACTTTAAGTGGCCAGCAGGGCAGGGGCCTGTCAGCCTTTGAGGGAATGGCTCTTGCCCTCTGGCAGGCAGCTTGTGGCGTTGTTTTGACAGTGATTTTTACTACTCTGTTGTTGATGGCAGTATACATCAAAAATCAAATACAGAAGCTGTGCCAGAAAGACAGACACACACACGATTTCAAATGCCACCCATCACACACACCTAGAGCAACACACACGTACTACCACATAGAGTAGCACAAGCAGCACCACATGGTGTCACATACAGATTCTCCCCTCCCTGCCTGCAGCCAGAGTAACACAAATAGTATCAAATGGTGTGGCACACACCAACACCCCAGACAAGCACACCCCTACATGCAGAGTAACCCCCACACACACACACACACGCAGACTGGATAGCGCACTTTCTGCTGCTGCAGGCTGCAGTCGTCTGTGCTTCTTGGTGCAGAGCCCCTCCGGGCTGCATGTGTTCTCTGCCAGTGGTTGTACCAGCCTCCCACTACTACCCTTGTGCATGTGCACAGTAAGGGACAGGTCACAGTGAACTGCATGTTGGCTCAATAGCCATGAGGTTGGTAGCCAGAGGAGGAGAAAGCTGTGCCTTGCCATGGATGGGGGAAAAGAAATTGCCCTTTTCAGTGCATGTTCACCAGCCCACTATGCCTGCATACACCATGGCCCTGATCAAGGGGCTGCAAGGGAACCCTTTGGGATGACTCAGGCTCTCTATACCACAGAGCCTGATATGATAGCCTTGGTAGCAAGCATTCCTACTGCCCACTTCTTCCCTCACATATGGGTATTGGTACAGAGACAGAGGATGTGGTGCTCTGGTGTGGTTTCCTGTGATCTTCCATAGAAGTGGCTGCCATTGGCCTAGGGGCTCCCCAGATCAAGTGTTCAAAATGGAGAGGGCTGAGTGCCCAAGATCATGGCTCCACTTTGGACACCTCTGTCCTGGCAAGACACATAGCAATAGCAGAAGCTAGGTGCCAGCTGTTCTCAGAGACCAGCCCTAGCAAACCCTGCCAGTGCAGCTGTGGTTCTGACCCTTCTTCATCTGGTTGGCAGTGACCTTGGAACCCCTCACTGAAGCAAGCCCTTGCATGCAGCTGTCTGCTGAATACTTCTCCCCTCACGCCCCCTGCTTAGCGCTGGCGGGGAACAGCACATAATTGCAGCTCCACTTCCCTTTCACACACTGCCTCACAGCCTTTCTTTCGCCTTTGCTCAGAGTTGAGAAGTTCCAGCACTACATTGTTGCTTGTCCTTATTTCCTCTTTAGCAACAGCAGCTTCACAGAACAAATCCCCTTAGCATAATAGAGCAGACCCTGGGCCTTCGCCTCAGCTCTCTCTGCTCACTTGTCCTCTGAGCAAATTACCAGTGACTCTTTTCACTCACAAGATACTAGAATAGTTCCAGCTGGCTGGTAGCAGTGTCACCAGGTTTCCTTAGCATGAACAAGCTGCACAGCTTTAAGCAATCTAAAAGCCTCTGGCCAAACACTGCCTTCAAAAGCCAAACTATTCCCAGACCTGATGATTGTCCAAGCAGCTGATTAGGCCTGTCACAGATTATTCATGTCACCAATAGCTGTCCATGCCTCTAATTAGCTGCGTCCCTGATGCACACTTCCCACCCTCTCTCTCGCTCTGTAATTTTGCACACTGCCTCAGCCTTACATCACATTCCAGGCATATTTGATGCTTCTTTGGGAATCCTCCCCCACCATGTGTGGAATCAGTTAAGCTCTTGGAACCACTAGCAAATGGATGCAAAGGGAAGATGCTAATTCAGGACTGATGAGCTACATACACCTCCTTGTCTCTAATACTGTTGCTCTGGGATGAATTTGTGCCCTGCATGCACCAGGCAGATCTGTGGAAACATCACACGTTCACGAGGAGTTGAGCTTATGGCCTATTCCATCAGCTTCCTGATCTCTGAGCTGCTGGAAAGCACCCATGGGTCCCTGTAAGGTGTTTAGTGGCTGTGTATGGATGACCACTAGGTGGTGCCATAGACATACACTACAGCAATACACTGGAGCAGGGCTATCCATGAAGGCAGGGTAGGTTGATGGCCAAGGGGTCACATGCTTCAAGGGCCCCCATCACCACCTCCATCAAGCTGTACTGTGCCATGGGCTCCTTGCATCTTAAAGGCTGGGCTGTACCATGCTGCACAAACCCTTGTGGCCTGAATGTGGCCTGTGGGCCACCACAAGTTAGTTAAGGCACAGTTTTCAGAAAACCATAGGGCTCCCAGTATGCCTGCCCCAGCCCAGCTCAGCCCATCATGGAGATCCATAGGGCAGTGACAAAGGGCTGGGCAGGGCTGGATGGTAATGCTGCATGTTTTGAGGCATCTCTGTACCTACCTGTCATATAGTACTGACCTCTTTATACCAATGAACATCCAGGTATCCTAGATTCTGCATTTCCCAGGCATGGTCCCCTACAAACTCACCAGAATGTCTCTCTATCCTGCCATTGCCTCCAGCAACCTCACCCTGTTGACTCAAGTTCCCTGCAATTGACACTAGGTGTGTCCACATGGCACTCTGTACCTCTCCTGCAAGACTGGGCCATGCAGAGGTAGGAGACCCTGCCATGGCCAGAAATGACTGAGCTGCACTATTGCACATCTGCCCTGCAGTGCTCTCTTTAAGG
>NW_017728997.1:45742921-45757939 GCF_001723915.1 Gavialis gangeticus | reverse complement strand
CCCTGCCATGGCCAGAAATGACTGAGCTGCACTATTGCACATCTGCCCTGCAGTGCTCTCTTCAAGGTGGGCTGCCATCAACAGATATGGACTGAATCCCCAGTCCTCTGGCAAAGCAGAGGGAGCAAGAGTGAATTGAACCAAGGCTTCTGGTCCATTGGATGCCTGCTTCTATTTGGCTCAGACATTGGCTGCCAGGATCACATCCTGGCTACTTCTCACCTCAGTGTCAAGTCTTCCACCCCACATTACCAAGGCAGCAAGATAAGGGTAGAGAAGGGGTGGGAAATTATTTTGGGTGGAGGGCCACACACATAAAATCTTTCAGAAAATAGCATTTTAGCAAATTATAGATTAAAAAATCATATACTAAAAATCAAAAATCTACAATAACTTACTTCAATTTTATTTTTAAAAAATGTTTGCCCTGATTTATGCTCTTTTGAGTACTGTATATAGAGGTTGACACAGATTCACAGAAGTTTAGGGCTGGAAGAGACCTCATGAGATCATCGGATCTGTCCCCCCTGCTCTGAACAGAAAAGACTGCTGGGGTCAAATAACCCCACCAAGGTGTGTGTCCAGTCTTCTTTTGAAGATCTCCAGGGTAGGCGCCTGCACCACCCCCACTGGGAGTCTATTCCAGGGTCTGGTCACACAAACCATGAAGAATGTTTTCCTTATATCCAGTCTGAAACCTTCTTCTAGGAGTTTATGACTGTTGCCCTTGGTTTTCCCCTGGGGCACTTTGGTGAATAGTTGCTCATCTAGCCCTTGATGCTCTCCCATGATATATTTGTAAGCTGCCACCAAATCCCCCTGAAGTCTTCTCTTTTCTAGGCTGAACAGTCCCATATCTGTCAAACTTGCCTCATATGGCTTGCTCTTCAGGCTTTTAATCATACAAGTGGCTCTTCTCTGTACTCTCTCAAGCTTCTCCACATCCTTCTTGAAGCGTGGTGCTCAGAACTGGACACAGTACTCCAGCTGTGGCCTCACCAATGCCACATATAGCAAGAGAATAACTTCCTTAGTTTTGCTTAAGATGCATCGATTGATGCATGCCAGTGTGTTGTTTGCTCTGCTAATTGTACCATCACACTGGTGGATCATATTCATTTTATGGTCAACTATGACCCCCAGGTCCCTTTTGGACATGGTGTTAGCTAGCGGAGCACCACCGAGCCTGTAAGTTTGTTGCACATTTTCCTCTCCAGGTGGATAACTTTACACTTCTCAATGTTGAACAGCATCTGGTTCTGGTCCGCCCATCTAACTAATCTGTCTAGGTCCTCCTGGGTCATCAGCCTACTCTGAGGCATGGCTGCACTTCCCCACAGCTTAGTGTCATAGGCAAACTTTGCCAGTGTGTGTTTCAGCCCCACATCCAGATCACTGATGAAGTCCAAGTACTAAACCCTGGGGGACCCCACTAGCTACCTTCCACCAGGTTGACACAGATCTGTCTATTAGTACTCTCTGGGTTTGACCCCACAGCTAATTTTCTACCCATCTGACTGTAGAATTGTTGAGCCCATAGTCACCTAGTTTTACCTTGAGAGCCTCATGGGACACCAAGTCAAAGGCCTTCCTAAAGTCCAAGTAAATGACGTCAACATAATCTCCCTTATCCAGGTGGTGAGTAACCTGGTTGCAGAAGGAGATGAGGTTAGTCAGCCATGACCTACCCACGACAAAACAATACTGGCTGTCATTCAGAAGTTTGCCTTCTACTAGCTTATCATATATGGACTCCTTGAGAAATTTTTCGAGGCTTTTTCCTGGGATTTAGGTCAGGCTGATCAGCCTGTAGTTCCCTGGTCCTCTCTCCTCCCCTTCTTGAAGATGGCCCAACACTGGCCCTCTTCTAGTCTTCTGGGACCTCTCCTGAGTGCCATGAATTCTCAAAGAGGTTTGTCAGCAGTCCTGAGGTGACTTTGGCTAGTTCATTCAGCACTCTTGGATGGAGTTCGTCTGGTCCTGCTGACTTACAGATATCCAGCCTCTCTAGCTATTCTTTCACCAGCTCTACATTGACTATTGGTAGGTGATCATCCCTACTGTGACTATTCTGTGTCATATTTGCATTCGGCAGGCTATCACTCCTAGCCTGGTGGAATACAAATGTGAAGTACTTGTTCGGGAGTTCAGTTTTCTCCTTGGTGTTGGTGATCAGATGTTCAGATGCATTGAGCAGTGGTCCCACACTTCCACTGGTTTTCCTCCTGTTACCTGCATACCTATAGAAAGACTTCTTATTGTCCTTGATTTCAGTTGCTAACCTGAATTTGGTCACCGCCTTTGCTTTTCTAATCTGCCCTCTACAGCTGTGGGCCAATCTTACATAGTTCTCCTTGGGGCCTATTCCTAGCTTCCATTGTTGGTAAGCCTCCCTTTTCTTTTTCAGAAGATCTGTGACTTCCCTATTGAGCCAAGATGGCCTCCTGGCCCTTGTGTCCCCTTTTTTGCCTACAGGTATGGACAACTTTTGTCCACCGAGTATAGTATCCTTGAGGAACGACCACTCTTCATCCACACTCTTCCCCTGTGGTCCATGATCCCATAAGGCATTACTCACTAAAGTCCTTAGCTTATTAAAATCAGCTTTCTTAAAGTCAAGAATGTGTACCTTACTGACAGATTTCCCAGCCCTACGACAGACAGTGAAAGTGATAATGTTGTGATCATTACTGCCTAGGTTACCCTCATTCGTTAGATCACTCACCAGGTTGTCCCCCTTGGCCATATTTTTCAGTCACATCATGTAGTGGATGTCTTCCTTTCGGGCTTTGTTTGCCGGGTTAAGCAGTATTCCAGATCTCTTGATGTTATGAGCAGTGATTCCTGCCAAGATGAATATGTTTTCCTGTTCTGTGTATACCGGATGAAAGATGTATACCTTCCCATGGTGCAACCTCTGAGTAGCTGAGGAGTCCATTCCACAGCAAAATTAAATACATCATTGAGACAATTTCAGAACGGATACAGTCAATTGACAGGCACCCACCTGTGGGCAGGATTCAATTAGTTGGCAGCCTGGATCTGCACCGCGGGCCATATTTTGCCCACCTGCATTGTAGAGCCTCTGTGCATGGCCAGCTCCCAGAGCAGGAGCTAACTGATCAGCCTTAGTCCTCCTTTGATGTCCTCCAGGTGTCTCCTGGCTGCAGACAATGTGTGCACCTGGCTAGGGGGATGTGCACTTTAGGCCATAGAGATATGAGCACACCTGGCCATGAGGGCTGTGTATGCCCAGCCATAAGGGATGTTTGTATGGTTCCTCACAGGAAGACTGGGGCTTAGCCAAGCAGTGGAGTCAAGGCTGTGGAAAAATTGGCTTTGCATGAAGACTGCATTTTACCAGCTTTCAAGCAAACAGAGATCACTTGAGAGAGGACTGGGCCTCATTTCCACACAGTGCTTGCTCTTTCTGTGCGGGGCCCAGCACCAGCTCCAAGAGAGAGGTAGAACCCAGGGCTGGAGGCAGCCATGGGCCAACCTGTTCCTTCCTGGGCCCGTGGGTAGGGCTGGCTTGTTCCCTGAAGCAGGAAGCTGAAATCCTGGTCCCTCTCTTGCATGCTGGTCTCTCTAAGCTCCGTAACCAGGTGACTCCCAGCTACTTTTGCCAGAGCAACCCCCTGCTGCTGGCACTCCCACCAGTACCAAGGGTGGCAGGACTGAGCCCTCCACCCTTATTCAGAGCTGCCCAGGCTCTGTATCCCAACAACAGGGCTCCAGGGGAAGGAACTGAGTATTGAACCTGCTGGAGTGCTAGCCCAGGAGAAAGGCTGACAGGCTGGGAGCTACACTGGGTGGATGGGCCGCATATCCCGAGCTCAGTGTGGATAAGTTTGGACTACAGGGTGGCTTCAGCAGAGTGTGATCATACCCAAGACTTGGTTCTGTGGTAAGTCAAGCTCACAGGTGTTATCAGTTGTCTACTAATGGGATTTTGCACTGTGTTTGTTTCAAGAGAGCCTGGGAGGGCGGTGGTCAGGCAAAGCAGCTGTGTGCTCCTTGGCTTGTCTGTCCCCAGGCTGGAACACGGGAGAGAAGCAGGGAGCTCGTGTAGGACACCCAGGATCCCTTGTAGGACAACAGAGATAGCAAGGGGATTTGGAGCAGAAGCTCTTGAATGAAGACAGGCCCTGTGGCTCTCTCTCTCTCTCTCTCTCTATATATATATATAATGTGGTTATGACTCACCAGGTCCCAGCCTGTGATGTTTGGTATCACCGCTAGAGAAGCCCCAAGCCTTAGCCCTGATGCACAGCCCCAGGCTGAACTGGTCCCCCCTCTCCAGTGCTTGGGGCAACATAGGATATGTCCCTGACTGGTGCGTGGCCTTGTCATCCCAGCCTCTAGTGACATGTGCACATGGCTGCTAGTGGAGCACCATGCTGAGGGGAAACAGCAGAAGAGACTGCAGAGAGCTTTGCCAGAGGCCAGTCTCAGGGGAGGTGGCAGTGCAAGTGCAGGGTAGGAATGTATTGCCCCCCAGTTGTCCCTCCTGCTTCTGCTGCTCTGGTTGCTGGCCTGGGCACTCCTTACACCTGGGCACTCCTTACTCTCCAAACGCTGCAGGGCTTGGCTCTGAAGTGAGGAGCTAATAGGACTGAGGACACAGAGCTGGTTCTAGAAAAGGTATGCTGGACTCTCACTTCTGCTTCTGGGATAAGGAGTAAGGGAAAAGGGACTGGGGCAGCAGCACTTCTTCTTCATCCCTAGTCTCATGCGGCATGGCTGGAGGAACCTGGAAAACAACTGACCCACATGTCATGCACTGGAGAGCCATCCCCACCTCGCTGAAGCCTCTGCCCCTTAGCCCCAGGACAGGCATCCCCAGTTCCAGGGATGGAGCATTGCCCTTAGCATATGGGAGTCAGGTTCCAAAGCTTCCACCTCTGTTGTTTTAGGGTTTTTCCATATTTTAGGTGTCTGGGGGACCCCTGCAAGTTATTTGCTCCTATGTGAACATGTCAGAATTTCTAGGGTTCTTCCTTCTCCAAGCATATTTGCTAAGCACTTTAGGTTAATTCAGGCTCTTCAACAGCCCTGCTGGTTCTCTGTCTCCCAAGTCCTCTTTGACTCCACATCCGTCCCCTGAAGGTCCATATGCTGCATGCGAGTGCCAGGAAGTGCTGGTGGTGCAACCAGACAGGACTGTTGGAGAAATAAAAGCACACATACCCCAACTTCTCCTAGTTAAGGAAAAAGGGAAGGAAATGCCATTTTGTGTTTTAACTGTTTTTTTATTATTATATAAAATTCAGGTTTCTTGTCTAAATGTTTCAATCTGAATTCTGCATTTCTATGTATTTTTGAAGACATCAGTGGGTAAATTCAAGAAATCTGAAGAGGAAACATGGTTTGGTACCAAGGTCCCTGTGAAGCATGATGGGCAACAATTGGGCTCAGGCCCCAGGGCACCTGCAGCCTGTGCCCCCACCCCAGCTGAAGCCTAGCTGAGGACCATAGGACCTGGAGGTCTCCCAGGGGTATTAAACCCAACTCCAAAAGGCAGTGGTGGGGGAAAATGCAAAGTCCCAGCAGAATCTGCTATCCCCAAGAGCTTTAGCGTGGCAGTAGGCTCTCCTGAGAAACAACACCCAATTCCAAAGTCTGATCCAGCTTCTGCTCAACAAGTCACGCTGGGAGACACACTTGAACAGAATACCACACTACTGCAAGAAACACTGTGAGCTATGTGAGCTGAGGACTCCCCCTTCTGGCCACTACAGGACACAAATCTGTCCACGAGCTGCAGCCCATGGTCTGAACTGCTTCACAGCTGGTCCCTGCCTGGCTGCCCAATCTGTCCCAATCCCTCCACCTTCTGGCCCTCTGCCAGGATTGTTTTCCAGTTTCACAGCTAGCAAGGAGCTTTGCTAACACTTGAAACCCTACCTCCAAGACCAGCCCACATTCCAGAGCATTACTCGTTCACATGGCCCTGGCAGGGCCCCCAAGGAAGAGGCACTGGGCCTGGAGGCTACTGGACACATGGACCCTGTGCTTCCTTTGGGCTCCATCCTGTGCGCGCACCACACAGCAATTCTGAGCCCCAGCCTGGAGTCCACAGTCACAACCACATTGCAGGCATCTCTGTGCTTACTTGTGCCTTAGAACTGAGCGTGGGAGTGAGTGATGGGCAAGTGTGGAAGGGAGCTTCAGTACAAGTGCCTCATGAACAGGGGTGTCTGGATGAGCCAGCCCTGCCTTTCCCTGCACAGGGATGGAAAGTGAAGTACGTGAGATTGGACAGTGGAGATGTAACACCCCCACCACGGAGACTTGATAAGCAAACTCCCAAAATTTCATGCTTAAACCACACATGGCAGGGGCAGATGGGGGGCTCTAGGAAGCCTTCCTGGCCACCTGGGGTACCAGCAGCTCCAGTGTGGAAATGCAAAGGCCCCATTGGGCAGTGGGCTGCTACTTAATGAGTTCATTCCCTGGCTGGGAGCCCTGGGCAGGGAGGGAGAGATGCCCAGTTGCCTCTGGCAGTCAGGGCCCCAGGGCTGCCTGAGCAGTATCTACAGGGCCCCACCCACCCTGAGCAGGTACACTAGGGTGGGTTACACTGTGCTAAAGCATTGCTGCTTCTTTGGCAGGGGAAAGGGAGCACTGCAAAAGGTGCAGGTGTCTCCCATGGCTAGTTACGAAATAGCTTGTCACTTACTAGGATACCACCTCTTTGCTGGTGCCTGAGTTAATGGCAACTCAGGTGCCAGCATCAGCCTTTCTGGCAGAGCAAAGAGACCCGTTGTCTTCAAGTTTCCATCATAGGGAATTTCAGGTCTGTGTCTTAATGTCCTGAGGAGTCCCCAAAGCAGGACTGGTCTCAGGTTTGGAAAATGTGTCCTGAATTGGCCCCACATCCTCCAGCCAAATGCTCCAGGTGTCAGATACCACACTGCTGCCCCTGCTCTGATGCAGGACTAATTAACCTGGGCACAGTGCCTGGGTGAATTAGCTTTGACTCTTGGCTGGCAGCTGGATGGTGTCTGGTGCTACAGTAACATGACTAACCAGCTTGTGCTTCAGTGGGCTACTGTCAAACCTGGATGCAGTAGAGCCACTTTTCAACAAGGGAAATTCAAGCTGCAGCAAGGAAAGCTTAGGCTAGATATTACGAAAAACTTCCTCACTAGAAGGGTAGTAAAACACTGGAACAGATTACCAGAGAGACTGCGAATTCTCCTTTCTTGAAGGTTTTTAAGACCAGGCTAGACAAAGCTTTGGCTAGGACAATATAGTTGGGGCTGGTCCTGCAGGGGGTTGGACTAAATGAGCTCCTGATGTCCCTTCCAATGAAAATTTTCTATGATTCTGTGATTTTAAGGCTGCACTCAGACTAATTAGCTCAGCCATCACAACTGCTAACAAGCCTGTGAGACATACCTCTCTGAGGCGGCTACACAAACCAGACCTGGAAGTGATGTAGACGGCTCCTGGTTCTGGAGGTCTAGAGAGCACAGAAGACTGCCATGGATTTTGCTTCCAAAAGCACCTTAGGTGGCAAATCCTGGTGATGCTCATGCACCCAAGGCAGCCATGAAGCAGGGCAGCAGGACAAGGCTCTTGGAAGGGCATAGGGCAGAATTTTTCCCTGTGACGCACAGGTGGAGCACATGAAAGCAGTGGGGCAGGGCCTTCTCTGCCTCCATGCACAATGGCACTACAGGGAGCAGGGTGGGAGCAGCACCCAGGCAGCCAATGAGAACTGAATGGGGAGGTCAGCTCTCGGGCTGAGCGCTAGAGCATGGTGCTGGTTGTATTTACACCTGGACCCATTGAAACAGTGCCCTACTCTGCAGTGATGACTGCAGGCAAGAAGCAAGTCAGATCAGGGGTCAACCCCATGCACAAAACCCAGCTCCCTTGCTCTGAACTGCAGGCGGACCGCCAATCCTTTGCTGACACTGCCCTCTGGTGGGGCTGGCCAGCTAAACAAGACACTCCTGTTCCCCTGGCCTTGCCGGTGATGATCTGGGGTTACTTCTTGTGCCAGGCTGTAAGGACAGTGCGATTCTTAAGAGATTGTCCAGCTGGGATCCAGAGGCAACTGGTATCACACTCACTGGGGACCCTCTGGGTCTAGACTGACAGGAGCAGCAGAGAGCTGAAGACCCAGTCAGCAGTTTGGAGAAGAACGCCCCCACCCCCAGTGTCCCCCCAGGTCTGAGGGAGCAGAGTGAAGCCAAGCCAGAGTGAGGGCAGGATGCCCAACAAGCCCTGCAGCCAGAGCTAGAAATCTGCTTCCAGTTCCTAGAGAGCAGGAGAGCCCCCACTGCTGTCCAAGAAATCTTGGCAACGCCAGAAAGCAACGTGCTGGCTTGTGCTCAACTAGGATGCCACATGCTGAGATGCTCAGGGGACCTGCAGGAGTGGCGAGTCGTTTATGCCACTGCTGCACACTCACACTGCTCCTAGGATGTGTGGTTCAAAAGCAGAGACTTCCTGCTGAGGTGGCAGCCTGCTAAGCTCACTTCCTAGAAAGGGCATGAGCCAGGCAAACACAGGTAGCCTGAAGTAAGAAGCCACAGAGCTGGGCTCCTAGTTCTGCCCAGAAAAGTGCTAGAGGAGAGTAGCTCTCAACCTCTGGCTGTTGGATGAATCAGGGAAAATCCAAGCATTTATCCAGGAGGTGACATGACCTGGGATTGAGGGATTTTATTTCTTCCCTGGCCTCCTAGCTGCAGGGTCTGGCTAAGAAGATCCTGAAGTGGGTCTTGGGTGGGGAGGAGGGGTGACAGGAAACACAGCTTTTTGGATGGATGCTTAGTTTTGGAGAGATAAGAGGTTTGAAGAGATTCAGGCCCCTCCTGTGGCCCCTGTACACAGCACTAGGGAGCATGGGTAGGGTTCTTCACTCCTGAGAAGCCCCTTTTCCTGCACTGCCCCATTCAACTAAGGAGTCTGCATAGCACATAGGCAGTCTGACACTCCCTCCTCTGGGTAGAAGATGCAAGAATTGTTTGAGCCAAACCACAGGGCCAGAGGGGGCAGAACAGCATGGAAGAGGCAGAGGGAAAGGTCTGGCTACGGTGCTTGCTTGTGGGAGAGGCGTGGAAAGAAGAAAAAGGGACACATGAACCTCCACTGTGCTGGAGGGAAGCCATGTGTCCTGTGCCTTCAAATGGAAAGAGGCTGGTGTACTACAGTGCAACTCCCCTGCCCTTCCAGCCTCTCCTCACAAGGCTGCCAGGTTGCCTCATAGGACCCCAAGGACAAGCATCATGGTCACACAGGCTGAGGAGAGGTATAGGGACAGTCTGAGCACAGAGAACTATGGTGACCAAGCCATGAGGTCTGAGCTGCCCCCTGCCCCCAAGAAGGTGGCTCCACAGAACCGTGCAGTGAGGCTGTATGAAGAAGCTCACCTGGCTACCATCTCTATGTGCTTGGCCAGCTTTAAATTTTCACAGCTCCCCCTGTCCCAAGGGTTGGTGTGTAAAGGGGAAAACATGGCTGGGCCTGGGGCCTCTCAGACCTCCTTTAGACAGGCCAGATCCTAACCTACCACCTGGACATAGACTTTACTGTGCCCAGTGACAGCCCCACACCTATGCAGATGGGAGCACACATCCCCTGCAGCCCTACTACCAGCATCTGTCAGGCCTTTCTCACCTCAGCAGTGACCAGCTTGTCCCAGAAAATATGTATGCATGCACTCACATACTCACAGGAGAGAGAGAGACAGAGTGCACTCACACACCCAGGTTGTGCAGTCATGTCAGAGGTAACTATCAGCCTGGCCTGCATTTATTCCATATCCAAGTACATATTTAATTAAGTCCAAGACATTCATGAAGCCCTCTGCAAAGCCAAAAAGGCTCCCTGTCACCTCAAGGGCTGTACTGGTACTTCCAGCCTCCTCCTGCTCAGGACACCTAGCCCATTCACTCCCCTGGCAGGAGGCCACCTCAATCTTTTTGACTCTTGAGCTGTTCTGGGTCTGTAGGGCAGGCAATGAGGGTGCAGAAAGGAAGGATTCAGTGCTGCTGATGTTTCTGAGCTGGCCCATGGCCCCACTGAGGAAAGAGTTCTGGAGCATCTCTGGAGCTGTTGCCACAAGCCAGTCCCACAGGAACAATCCTAGAGTTAGGGCTGGCTCAGAACTGAATTTTGTTCTGAAGAAAACTGGCTTTTCAGGAAGAAAATCCCTCTGGCTGGAGCCTGAATCACAGCTCTCCAAGGAAAAAAAATTCTGGAACCTTTCTATGCAGGACTAGCCCCTGTCCCCTTAGACTGTAACAGTGCATGAGAACATTTGAAAAATACTATGCTTGTGCCATAGAGGGAAATATCATTTCATCCTATTATCACAGACTCTAATGTTCTCCATTGAAAAATAATGTTGAAATCAGCACCGTCTGGCCAAGCCCCTGGGACTGCAGCAGAAGTGTGCTTTGGGATGGAAGAACTGCTCCGTCTGCATTCGGGGGACCAGCACTCAGTGGGGTCCGGCTCCAGCACTGAGTTGTGAAGCAGGGAGAGAGCCTACTGCTAGCACTCAGCCTCATCCCCATCACTGCTGGAGACCAGCTCATCCTCAGAGCCCTGCGCAGGTGGGAAGGGCTGGTTGTGCTCCAGGTTGATGTAGGTGACAGTCAAGTTGATGTAGTGCTCCCCCTTCAGGGAAGCCATGATCTGCTCCAGCTCCACAATCAGGGCAGAGAAGCTTGGACGTTCACTGGAATTCGGGGACCAGCAGCTCAGCATCACCTCATACCTGTACCAGGCAAACAGGACCCTTAACACAGGAAGAGTCACAAACCGGCCCCACTACACAGCTGGGCAGTGCCACACCAAGCAGGTTGCTCAGCTGAACACTAGGAACAAACCCACATCAACAAATCAGGCATACTGCCCCAGTACCTATGCACCAAGTCCCTCCTACCTCCATCCCCACAGCCAGAGTTCCCAAGGGAGGATTTGAACAGCTGGAGGAGCTCAGCAGAGGGCCCTATTCCAGGGGCTGCTGGAAGGCAGAAGCCAGGCTAGGGTGCCAGTCCCCGGAGGGCTCTGGAGGACTGGCAGGCAGGATCCTGGCAGCTGGGAGAGGGGAGAATACCCTGGGGAAGTAGGAGGGGGGCAGTTGTAATGGAAGAGAATGTCACAGAGGGACTCCTGGGCCACCATGTCCCAATTATTGGAGTATACGAGAGTTTCAGCAGAGAATCCTCACCCCAAAGGGGACACCAGGCCTGGGCAACCCTCAGGCAGTGAGCCCAGGCCATGGCTGAGTGGTGTGTGGGGGGATACCCTCTACTCACAGCAAGTCAGGGCAGTACTCTGGCTGTGGCAGGCGCCTTCCTTGCAGCAAATAGTGGGTTATATCATAAGGATCCACTTCACTGTATGGTGAGGCTCCTCGTGTCATCAGCTCCCACATGAGGACCCCGAAGGACCACTGAGTAAGAGAAAAAAGGGTTTGTTCTACTGCTGGACCAGGCAGGCAGCTGAGAACACTGCTTCTGGGGCCAGGCCCCAGCTGGGGACACTTCACCCTTCCCTAGCTCCTTCTAGCCCAGTACATCCCAGAATACACCCCCTACCCCACAGGGGAAGAGACTCTCACTAAACGTGCAGGAACTAGTGGAACAAGGGCTTAGGGGAGCCCTGCCGGGGGTTGTATTGCTTAGCCTACTCCAGACAGAGTTGACAGTGGTTTCATCTGCCCTGGGGGCTGAGAGTGCAGTACAGATCTGTCCCATTTGGACTGAGGTTCACTCCTGCCACCAGCCAACAGAACCATCCCCTCAGTGAGGTTCCCACTGCCCAGGACAGAGCCAGCCCTGCATCATTTACAGAAGACTCCTTGGTAACTCTGGAGAGCTCTTCTAATTGGTCCATGGGCTGTGTGAAATCCCCAAGTATCAGCAATACCTTACACTGCGCAGACATCAAGCATGCTACTCACCACTTGTCACTAGTATTAACCCTGTACAAACCGGTTAGAAACATTCCCTGCCTATGAAGGGGAGGGTAAGAGGCACTGATCCCTCCTAGGCAGGACCAGCAGGATGGACACAGGCAGCCCTTGTCCAGGCCTGTGCCCAAGGCAGAAAGGACAGCATAGTATCTGATGGGAGGGCAATGAGGAAGCAAATAGCCCAGCAAAAGGCACTGAGCCTGGAGCAGGTAGACTCTTTGCAGACCTTCTGCCAGTCTGCAGGAGCAGAGCTGCCCTATAGCCCTGCTGTGAATTCCACACTCACCACATCTGACTTGCTGGTGAACTTCTGGAACTGCAGGCTCTCAAGGGCCATCCACTTCACTGGCAGCTTGGCCTGGCGGTGCTGCCGTATGCTGTAGTACTCCTTGTCAAAGACATCTCGAGCCAGACCAAAGTCTGCCACCTTCACTGTAAACATCTGGTCCAGCCTGTGAGGCACATCAAGGGCTGAGGAGTGCAAATCACCAATAGGGGCAACATACACAGGGCCTTGGCATGCAGGGCCCTTCAGTGTTAGCCGGCTGAACCCAGCCTTGAGACAGCAGCACCCAAAGCTGCTCCTAGCAGACAGCTTTGTGAAATGAGTTGGAAGCTCTCAGCCTGCGTATCCAGGGTTCAGCCTCCACTTCCTGGAACTGCTGGCGCTGCTGCAACTTTTGGGTGGTAGAGAGGTGGGCAGGGGAAAAACCTATGACTCCTGAGACAGTGGCTGCCATGACAGAATCCATTGGAAGGGAATGGGACCACCTCCCTGTGGAGAGGGTGGCTAGGAAGCCCATTCAGCAGCTCTCCAGCCACATACTGTGCCCAGTGATACTCACATGCAGTTCCTAGCAGCGAGATCCCTGTGGACAAACTTCTTCTGGGCCAAGTAGTCCATCCCCTGAGCCACCTGCAGCCCAAAGCTGATCAGGTCCTTCACCGTTGGGTTCTGTGGAGATAGAGCCATCACTCAGCCTCTTGGTGCCAAGCCTGGAGCTGGCAGTCCCCCTGGGCAGCAGAGTGCCCCTAGAGCAGGCCCATGCCATGACTTTGACATAGCTCCATGTGGTGACTGGTACCAGCATGGAGAAGGTGATGTCCACTAAAACTGCTCAAAGACCCTGCTACCAATGGGCAGCAGAGCTCACTCCACTGTGGCTCAGCTGGCAGAGTGCTGCAGGCTGCAGCTGTCTTATCCAGTTGGTGTCACCTGCTTTTGTGTGTGGTGAAAATAAGACCTGATTACTCAGTCAGCCCTGCAATGGCACAGCTGTCTGACTCCTGCAGGTACAGCAGGGCTGGGAGGTTATTGTCTCCCACTTTTGCCCCCACCTCCAACGGAGTTGCTTTTATTTGAACTAGAGGCTCACTGAGCCCCAGGAGTAGCAGTTCTCCTAGTCCCATAGCCAGAAGGGGAAGCCAGGCATGGGGCCACGCAGCTAGCCCATCCCTTACCCGTTCCTCAGAGCGGATGAAGTGCCGCAGGTCTCCATGCTTCATGTATGGTAGCACGACCAGGGGTAGCCCCTCCTGGGGCAGGCAGATGCCAATGAGTGAGAGGACATGTGGGTGATGGAAGCTCTTCATCAGAATACCCTCCTTGAGGAACTCCTCCACCTCCTCCACATCAGTGATGCCTGCCAAGACACTGTGTAAGCCAGGCTGGTGAAGCACAGGGCTGGGCACAACCTTATGAGCCAGTTGCACCACACTATGGCTAGGAGCAGGCCTGGCAGGACAGCAGGCACCAGAGTTGTGGAGACCAGGAGGGAGAGCAGGGGCCCAAGGGAAAAGGCATAAAGAGCAAGGCCTGAGGTCCATGAAGATGACGACTGCTCTGGGGGTGGCTAGCCAGTCCCCACCTGCCCAAGCTACAGCCCCCACTACAGAACAGCTAAGAAAAGAATGGCATGAGGTTGCCTCAGATAGGAGATCAGAACCCAGGTCTGTACCTGCTTCCCCAGGTACCAAAGTGTCCCTAGGCAGTGCATGATGGGGGCTGCTCAAGGAAGCTAGAGTATGGCTCCACCATTCAATACAGGTAAAGTACCCAGGCTCTCAGCTCTGCTATGGTACCATGCAACATTGGGACTTACAGCCCAGGAAGCAGTGGGAGTACCAGTATGTGAAGGGCTGGTGTCACTGGTGCTGAAACTTGGCCCAGTGCCCACTCAAAACCACATGGCTGAACATGAGAGCTGACTGCCCCAGCTTGCAATAGCCAAGCCAACCAGGGTGCCCAGCTCAGCACTTCCAGGTAACATTGAGTCCTGGAGCAACACACAGCCCTGCTCTTCTTGGGGCCATGACAGAGCATAATCCACAGTGTCAGCGCAAGAGATAGGGAAGACCACCCAAAGCCCAGAAGGGTCCCTGCAGGTGAGGGGTATCTTGAGGAGGCATTTCCTGCATGGCTGCCATGAAAAGCAGTAAAAGGGTGTGCCAGGGAACAGGGACAGGGATACTCACGGTTCAGGGACTTCACAGCGCAGTGTATCTCCTGATGAGACGCATCTGTGTATGTGCCATGATATACACTCCCAAAATGCCCTGGATGTAAGCAAATACAGTGGCCCTAGTATCATTCAGGCCTGATGACCGTATGGGTCTGCAATGAGCAGGGCACAGTTCCTCTCCATGGGGATGGGCTGTGACATGCGTAAATAGAAGCAGTTGTGTCTTGGTACTGCAACCTCAGTGGGGAGAGCTGGGCATGGCTGCGAGACAGTATGGCAGCCATGCTGCCAGCTTGTATCTAATCTAGCTGTGGTTTCTCAGTGTTGGCCTGATACCCTCCTATGCAGTTCCAGTCCAATACTGCAAGTGCAACAGCCACCAGCCTCAACACTGGGCATGTTGTATTCAAGGGGCTGGACATATTCAAGTCAGCCGGTCTGGATGATCTCCACCCTAGAGTTCTAAAGGAATTGGCCGAGGTCATTGCAAGACCCCTGGCACGGCTTTACGAGCACTCCTGGTGCTCTGGAGTGGTGCCAGAGGACTGGAAGAGGGCCAACATGGTTCCCATCTTCAAAAAAGGGAGGAAGGAGGACCCGGGAAACTATAGGCCA
>NW_017728997.1:45730243-45737921 GCF_001723915.1 Gavialis gangeticus | reverse complement strand
ATGGGCCGGCAGCGTGGGGAGGCAGTTAGGAAGGCCAACCGCACCTTGTCATGCATCCACAGATGCATCTTGAGCAGGTCCAAGAGATGATCCTCCCCCTCTATGCTGCACTGGTCAGGCCGCAGTTGGAGTACTGCGTCCAGTTCTGGGCGCCGCATTTCAAGAGGGATGTGGACAGCATGGAGAGGGTCCAGAGGAGGCCACTCACATGATCAGGGGGCAGCAGGGCAGGCCCTACGAGGAGAGGCTACGGGACCTGAACCTGTTCAGCCTCCAAAAGAGAAGGCTGAGGGGGGATCTTGTGGCCTGTTATAAACTAGTCAGGTGGGATCAGCAGGTATTGGGGGAGTCACTGTTCCCCCGAGCACCGCCAGGAGTGACCAGGAATAATGGTCACAAGCTGGCAGAGGGTAGGTTTAGGTTAGACATCAGAAGGTGCTACTTCACGGCCAGGGCGGCTGGGGTCTGGAACTAACTTCCAAGAGAAGTGGTGCAGGCTCCTACCCTGGGGGTTTTTAAGAGGAGGTTAGATGAACACCTTGCTGGGGTCGTTTGACCCCAGTACTCTTTCCTGCCATGGCAGGAGGTCAGACTAGATGATCTGCTCAGGTCCCTCTGACCCTAGAAACTATGAAACTATGAAACACTGCCAGGACTGTCAGGGACTGGGGACAGATGTGGGGATTCCCTTGACTCCAAGCAGTGGGCTAGTATCCCTACCTCCACTTTATGGTGAGAAGAAGTGAGGGCTCCTGACGCATGGAAATTACTGTACTCAAGCAGACTTGTGTCACATGCATCAGCTTTCCTGCACTGAAAAATGGCGGCAGGCACTTTGAACTAAAGCTTGTCGAATGAGCTTTAATTCAAAGCAGTCCACCACCATTTTTTCAGTGCAGGGATTCTGATACACGTGACAATTGGGCACTTTTAATTAGTGTGCCTCACTAATTAAGGCACCCCCGCCATGTATGCCAGAACACATGTAAAAATACCCTAAGGCAGGGAGGCTGCAAGAAGAGATACACCTCAGGCCCTCCAGAAAGACAGCGGCTGTGTCTGGGCTCCTTGGGTGCCTATACATGTGCAGCATGGCTGCTCTGATGCATTGTATGTACAGTGCATTGAAAAAGACTTGATCAATCAAGTTTACTGGAGCGTGGTAATTACTGCACTCCAGCAGACTCCAGCATCACATGTGTCATCATCCCTGCACTGAAAAATGGTGGTAGGGGGACTTTAACTAAAGCTTGTTGAACAAGCTTTAGTTAAAGCACCCCCATTGCCATTTTTCAGCGCAGAGACACTGATACAAATGACGCTCCAGGCGCTTTAAGTACAGCAGCTCTCTGAGCCACTCTAATTAACACCCCCACCCCAGAACATGTGTATAAATGCCCCTTGTGCCAGGGTCAAACTCACATCCCCTGCTAGCCAAGCTGCCCCTGCTGGGCCAGTGCCAATGAGGGGAGTAATTCTTCCATGAAGGCTAAGGGTAAACAGCAGCATGAGCCACTCTCCACTCCTCCCACAAGAGGCCCAGGGCTGTTGCAGGCCAGCAGGAAGCCTGAGCATAGCCAGGCCCAATCACTTTTGTTCTCCCCTCTCACAAACTAGGTCATGGCCCAGTGCCACTCACATTCAAGGGGCAGCCAGAAAGGGACAGCTACCCCAAGGCCCATGGCTGTGACAAATAGGGAAGGGAAGTGCTGAGCTACTAGCAAAGAAGGGCAGCATTGTCCTCTTCACAAAAGGCAGGTAAACCAGATGCCCCAGGGACACTGGTAAAAGTAAAAGTAAGAGTCCTTCAAGCCTCACCGTGAGGCTGTGTCAGTGCCCAGCCCTCACTGGGTGCTCACCTTTGCCAATGACACGCTCCCGGTGGGTGACCAGTCGCTCCTCAGGGATAAGAATGTCCTTTACCTCCTCGAGCAGCTCTGGGCGGAGGTTCTCAATGCAACAGGATGGCACCCTCATGAGTGGCACAACCAAACCATCACTGATAGCTGTGTGGGAGGCACCATGGAACCGTGCCCTGGCAGCACTGCTGTGGGGGGGTGTGGTTGAGGGCACCACTACCAGGGAACAGGCAGTCAGGGATACATCAACAAAGCCCCGCATCCCCTTCCCTTTGCCCCCCTTCACACACCTATCTGACACTGTGGAACCTGGCTGCTCTCAGATCTTCGATAGCAAGGGAGAGGGAAGGAAACTGGATCCCCGCTTACCATTAGGGTACCACCACAGTGTCTGTCCCACAATGCCTGACAGCCAAGAAAATGGCTATTGGCACTCCCTGGGTGGCAGTACTAGGTACCAGTGGGCAGGAAGTCTCCAGCTTTCTGAAGTGTGAAATCAAGGAAGGTCTCCTGCCTGAGCATGGGGGAGGGAGTGATGGGTCATTGGATGAGGAGCCAGGCACAGTCACTGCAGAGACCCCTCCCCAGGACATCAGCAACAGTACCCAGCAGACGGCTCACAGACAGGCAATACTGGCCCTCTGTCTGTAGAGCCCCTGCCCTTACCCTGCAATTCCCGGTAGTCCCTGGCAGAGGGGTGCATGGTGATGCTGGGCGCATACCCGTTGGCAGTCACAAGCATCTCCAGATTCTCTGTCCCTGCAGATCCAGAATGAAGCACTGGGAAGCTGCTCTCGCTCACAGGCAGCCCCTGCCCCATACGCAGTATGGACTTACACCACTCCTGCCAGAGCACAACCCCCCTTCCCCATGTGCCATGGGCACTGCTTATTCTTCCCCTGCCTGGAGAGGTGAGCATACAATTGGAAAGTAGATGCAGGTTGGGGGAACAATACTGCTGTGCCAAACCAGCTCCTATCCAGCTCAGCACCAGTGCCTGGAAGGACTGGCAAAGATCAGCAGCACTGTGGGGGCCAGAGGGCTTGTAATGCTAGGTGGCACTCCCTCCCCACAACCTGGGTGCTGGGGCATTCCCATTCACCCATGCATGTTCTATGTGGAGATGCCCAACTGTGCACTTATAAGGCAGATACTGAGAGGGGGCAGGCACTGGAAAGATGTCCCATGATGCCCGTGAGGATTATGCTGCGGGACCAGCTATTTTGCGGGAAAGTCATGGAATTAAGTACCCCTTTTCTTCATCTGTTTGCATTTCAGGAGCAGGAACACCAGGACACAGCAGAGCAGGAAGGCCACTACAGCACCCACCACAATGCCTGTCCCAGGATCCGCAGAAGGAGTTTTCACCACCCAGCCCAGGTCTATGCAGGCTCCATTTACACAGATCTGGGAAGGGAAGATTGAATGTCACTCTTAGGGGTGCATGGGTCTTGCTGCAAGATCAGGTGAACCACCCCACATATCCATATCTACCCATGCTGTCCATCCACATATTAACAAGCTAGGCACCCACAGCTGAGACTATCCTTTGACTGCCAGCCAGCCAGGGGCTTTGTGCCCAAAGGTACTCATTGTCTTGCTATGAATGAAGTATATAACCTAGGTACCAAGGGCACAGACCTTCCACAAAGAAGGTGAGATCCCCAGTCAGTCGTCCTGAAGCTGCCATGACCCAGCAGAAAGGGGCATGGTTCAGGAACCTGCCAAGCCATCTTCTAAGGCCTGAGGGACAAGGACACATTATCTGGCTCCTGGGGGACACTCCTGGCACAACAGGGTTATATGTCACTGCTCCTCAAAACACATATGCTACATGTCAATGCCTCCTGTCCTGGTCCCTCCTGAGGCCCCATGCTGAGGTCTGGCAACTGTTCCATCCTCCCATAGTAACCACTAAGCTAACAAAGGTGATGAGAAACCAAAAAAACCATACAGGAGCTCAGAAAACCCTCAAGAGCCCTCCCAGCCCTGGCCAGCAGCATCAGGATCTCTAGGGGTGTGGCAGAGAGCCAGGGCAGGTTGGGAAAGCAAAGTCAGGGCTGTTCAACTTCTGAATGGCTGAGGGGCATGCACTGTGTGGCTGCAGACCCTTGAGCCACATGTGACGTGGGCCCCTGACACAGAGGGGCACATGGTGGGTACCTGCTCCCTTGGTATATGGGCTGCATGGGCTTCCTCAGTGCATGGGCTGTGCTGCACCATCTCCAGTGACCAGGAGGCAGGAAGCAGAAGCTATAGGAGGGACGGGCAACTGGAGACGCTGGCAGCAGCAGCAGGAGGGGTTGGAGGAGTAGCAACTGGGCAAGTCAACCCCTTGTGGGCTGCATGAGGCCCATGGGCCACTGGACATGAGTTGGACATCCCTGTGCTAGGCCATGCAGGACTGCTACAGTCCTGACATGCCAAGGTCTCGGAGCCATGAGGGAGCAGAGGGACTGAAGCCAGTGCCAGCAAGGAAGTGCCTGTGCCAGAGCAGACAGCTAAGACAGGGTGGCCAGACTTGATCCCACCCCCCTTTCCCCATTCTCTACCTTCACAGGAGCCCCATCCTTGGGGATACTCATATCCTTGGGGATCCTGCAGGTCACTTCATTCTTCAGCACGTTAGTGTTGCAGTCCTTGCCCGCCACCATCATGGTGATGCTCATGCACTCTACCAGCATGTCCAGCCCCGTATGCTGCACAGACAGACTCGGGTTAGGGGGCACAGAGGAGTGGCACCCCAGTTCCTAATCAAGGCCTCCTTGCTCACAGCCTGAGCACCCTAGCTTCTCCTCAGGGCCTCCCTCCACCTAGCCCAAACTCAGCAGCTCAGCCCCTCCCCTTCCTGCCCCACCTCTGGTGCTTTCACTCTGACTAGTGCAGGGGTGGTTAAAATGTGGCCCATGGGCTGGATGTGGCCCGCCAGGCCACTCTATCCGGCCCGCAGGGCCCCTAAAAAATGTAGAAAATTAATATTTATTTGTCCCTTGCTGCCTGTCATGCGGCCTTTGATGGCTTGCCAAAACTCAGTAAGCGGCCCTCTGCCCAAAATAATTGCCCGCCCCTGGACTAGTGCCTCCACCCTTCAGGGTCCAGACTCTCAGTTCTGCAGCAGCCACCACCCCATGCTCTGGACCCTGCAATTTCCTGGCCACACGCCATACATGTATCTCAATTTCATCATCGCCTGGTTTCAGCCGGTTTGTCCTGTCATCATGCTCGAAGGGGAAGATCTTAGGTGCAGGGTAGTAGCGGAGGTGGAAGACCCTGTGTCCAGGGGTGCCATCCAGCAGCACGGTCAGGTTGCCCTGGACACTCTCCCCCTTGTTCTCAAAGGCGTAGGTTGGGCTCTGGCACACCAGGGTCTTGGCAGAGTGTGATCCCTGGCATAGCTGCAGGCAATAGAGTATGGGGATGAGGGCTTGTGGGCACCCCAAGCCCAGAACACAGAGTACAGCCAGAGGAAGGGGCCCCTCGATGCTGATCAAACATACTGACCACAGAAGAACTGCTGGCCTTCTGAGGCACCAGAACATCAGAAACAGGCCAAGGACTCCTGCACTGCTTTCAGCTGTCTATGTACTCTGGACCCAACCCTGGGCTCTGGTGATCTTGGGTCTGTCTCTGCAGGGAGCTGGGTACAGATGCACCATGTTAATGTGCCAGGCTTGTACAGCTGAGGGGACTAGTGGAATGAGTTTGAGTTCTCATCCAAGTTCCTAGTAAACATAGGTCCATAACTCAGCAGGATCTGGGCAAAGCTTACTGGAGTGTGGCACCAGGGCCTGTGGGTCAGGAGTGAGGGACTCTGGCTGAGCTGGGTTGGGAGGGGGGAGCCCACAACTGAGACAACAAGGGCAGGTTAGCAGGGTGATGCTCTGGCAGCATTAGGTGAAGATGCAGTGGATTCTCACCCATCCCTGCCCACCTGGGGCCATTCTCTTCCCTGCCAGCTCAGCATGATTCCCCACCCCAACAAATGACTAGCTAATTCTCCCTGGGATCCATTGGTACCAATTTATGACACATGCCCTGAGCCAAGAGGAGCCACCCCAGGTACTCACTCTGGCCTGTGTTTTCATGCTGCTACTATCAAACTGGATCTTGGCGTAATACACAGAATCCAGGTGGGTGCCAGTGATGGTGAGGTTGGAACCCCTGCAAAAGGGCAAAAGTCACTGTCACAAGACTTGGGCAAATATCTCCCAGACACAAAAAGCACTCAGCCTGGGCTCCAGTTGAGAGGGCATCCACGCCAAATCAGCCTGGCAGGGCTGGGCTGACACTCAAGGAAGCGAGGGCAGGACCTGCATACAGGGGAATTATGGATCCTGCCCAAACCCCTGTGGACAAACTCCTTGTGGTGAGGGCTGGAGTCTAATAGGTAGGTACTGCCACTGGAAGCAAGGACTACAGTGACCCCAGGTCTTACAGCAGCGGTTCCCAACCTCAGGTCGCGACCCAAATGGGGGTCGCGGGGGCAATGCCAGTGGCGCCACACACAAAGGACAAGCTGTGCTGAGTGCCGGGAGCTCCCCTGCCCCAACCCCCAGGCCACCGCACTCTGCTCCCAGCAGCCAGTCACAACAAAAAAAGGTTGGGAACCACTGTCTTATAGGGTGACACCAAGAGATTCTCCTACCCTGGCTCTAACATGATGAAATGAGCTGGCTTGCTGGACACAGGGCAGTGGCAGCTCTGTGGTTCCTGCCAGGCCTGGCTGGTGTTAGAAGGGCAGCATAATACGGTCTGCACCCGGGTACACTCACTCATAGCTGCAGTTTGGGGAGATGCTGTGGATGATGGGGTCCGGGCGGTATATGAAGGGCTGCAGGACAGGGAACGGTGCCTCGTCTATCCATAGGGCCACAGAGGCTGTACCCAGGTTCCTGCTGGCAGGGGTGGTGCAGAAGATCATCCCATCTCCTTGGCTGCGGACAGAGAACAGCAAGACCTGAACAGACACTGAGCTGCACAGCAGCCCAGCAAAGCCAGCCCTTCCCCCAAGGCCAGGACCCCTGAAGCTCTTGAGTCTGGCAACATGCACAGCTCTGCAGCAGAAGCTGGGGACAGAACCCTGGAGTTGGTGCAGTGCAGTTGGCAGCAAGACACATTTCATCACCTGCCTGCTCTAAACATGTCACAGCTTGTGTTGCAGTGACCTTCTGGTTAGGAAGGAGGTGGTGGGGGCTCATAAACCCCCATACTGTCAAGATACTTGGGCAGGGCCAGTGATTTGTGTAAGATGGATGCTAGCCTGCTAGAGCGACTCAACAGCCTCCATCCATGGTACGTCCAGGCCATCAGACCTGATGGGGTCCACTCCCTGCTGGAATCAACACAAATCCAACCCCTGGGCTAGAGGAAGATGGTCCCAACACCAGAGGCAACACTTGTACCTGTCCTCCCCCAGCACAGGGCATTCCACACCACTGACTGTCACCCTCCGGCTGCTTCCCACGGTGAGATTCCTGCCCTGGATAGAGATCTGGGTGCCGCCAGCCACCGGGCCAAATGTGGGGTGGATGGAAATGACATTGGGCTCCTGTGGACAAGAGGATAAGGCCTATTGGATGAGGGCAAAGCACTCCAGTGGAACATCACAAGATCCTCACCCAGCAGCCTCTCTGGGGCCCCTGCTCCCAGAAGCCAGGCAGAAGACATCACCTGTCAAGCCCAGCTGACCACTCCCAAGGTCACCTAGGATGGGGCATGCAGAGAATGGATGCATCTACAGAACAAAAGCCACAGCCCGCCCCCCCGCCCCCAGAAGAGAGGGTGTGGACTTGGGGGGGACAACTGGGGAGGATGGAGGG
>NW_017728997.1:45727428-45730080 GCF_001723915.1 Gavialis gangeticus | reverse complement strand
TCCTTGGGATTGAGCCTGGGTGGCAGGAGTGGGTAGGCAGAGTACAGAGCAGCTCAGGACGTACCACAAAGAAAAAGCCCCCAAGGGTCGAGGAGCCACTGACGTAGAAGGGACGCATCCTCATTGACTCCAGGATGGTAAGTGTTACCTCAACAGACATTGCCTGCTGTTGAGGCTCTGATGGCTCCAGTGTGCAGACCAAGACATCTGTGAAGTCCTGCCAGAGGGGCAACAAGCGGGGCCTGCAAGACAGCAAGGTGGTGCCAAGCTGTGCAGGCTCTGCAGCAAGCTGTGGTTGGGGACAGATTCTCCTGGCCTTACTCAAGTGGGAGGGAGGCAGAATGGGACATACACCTGACTGACCCACTCTGCTGACTCCCCACCAAAGCCTCCTCCCTCCCCCCTTACCTTTCTTTCCCAAGGGGCCACAAGCTTCCCCTTGTAACTGTCCCTGACCTTCTCTGAGGGGTCCCATGAGACAAATACCAACACCTAATTCCAGCTTCCTGTGGAGTCAGTCACAGGAGCAATCAGACCTCCCCTCCCTGCCCGCCCTGCAAGGAAGCAGCAAGATCTCTTGGAGATGCTGGGAGACCCCCATGAAGAACAAAGCTCAGCATGTCAGAGTATATGACCCCTCACTAGAAAAAAGAGTCCCACATGCAACAGGATGGCCTGGCTCTGCACTGAGCAATGCTCAAAAAGATGGAAGGTTGATAATCTGGAAGGAGAAAGGCACAATTTAAGCAAGACCAGGGTATACTTCCCCCCACAGCTCTGCTGGTGCTGCTCAGTCCTAGCCTACAGCCCCCTGCTAACCCAACCCTGGAATCCACACACACAGTATTGCTGGTGTTTCTCTAAGTTGATTCACAGCCCCCACTATGCCAGCCACGGGCTCCCCCTTGAGCTCTGCCAGTTCCCCTCCGTCTTAGTCAGCATTCACTGATACTGTTAACCATGCCCAGCACTTGTGTGGTACAGACAGAGGGACAACAGCTCAGGAGCCCATGTCAAAGGAGGTGAAAAGTTTGAGGCTGCTTTGCTCTTTGGCTGAGGAAGATGACTGACTCCCACCCCTGTACTAGGGAATGAACCTGGCACAAATTGTGGTATCAAGGAAACCTGCCAGCCACTGTAGCCAGCACCCAGAACAACATACCCACCTTGCAACATGACAGCAGGGCAGGGGCTGTTACAATGCAGTGTGCTGCTAGTGACCTCATACGAGTACATGAAGTAGCACCAAGGCCACAGCATGCCAGACACAGAGCAGGGGCCAGGAGTCACTTCTCAGCAAGGGGGCCCTTTTGGGTCTGGCTGGGAATTGGAAAGCCACAGCCAGTGCTTGGCTAAGTCCAGGAGCTTCCTCCTCACCAGCTAAATGGGGTCTCGCCCCTGCCTCCCCATCTTTGCCCTCAGCTGAACTGCCCATCCCTCCCAACTCTCAAATGTCAGCTGGCCATGGCAGAAGCCATCTGCATGGTTTAGACAGAGTAGCCTCTCAACCAGTGGGAGAGATTAAAGGTAAAAACCTTAGCAGACACTCCAGGTCCTGCACACTCCTCACCTGTTGTTCAGGCTTTCCTCAGGCAGCACAGTGCAGTTCCTGTGTCCCACTGTCACCTGATAGGTGCTGTCAGTGATGGGGGAGCCCACAGAGGCGGTGAAGAGTGAAGGCGACTGGAAGCCCAATCCACAAAGTGTCACCTTGGTCTTGCCCTGAAATGGGGCACTTCGGGGGTGGAACTGAGTTGAGGGAGAGAGCATGAAAATGTCACCTTCCCAGCACTACCGTAGGGTTGTTGTCCCATACACATTTCCCCATGCCTTTTAGGCACGCTTACTGGCCTAGAGGCTGTTATTCTTTGCTCTGCTATTGCACATCTCTGTCCTGACAGATTCAGGCTGCTAAACATTTTGAAGGGGGGAGACCATATGACCTGAAAGCCTAGATTTAGACAAAACCACTGCCTTAAGCATCCAGAGACAAGTGTGGCTCCAAAGTGGAGTTGCAAGCCCATGAACAGAGCTAGAATTTTTGCTGCTATGAGGCAAACAACTAGAGGTCTGGAAAAGTTCTCTCATGAAGACATTAAAAGATTTGAGACTATTACCATATCATGGGGATGGTCTAGAAAGGAGAGATTGGGGCACTGGTTCACCCTGCCTCCACACACACAAACAAGGGAAAACTCCTACTTGTGGGCTGAAGCCAAACACTCGCCTTGATTGTGACCAGGCTGAGGCCCACCACAGGAAGGCAGAGCATCTATCCGCTAGGAGCATTCTTATATTTCTGAGCCATCTGTTGGAGGCAGGGTCCCAGGACAGTGGAGCTCACCTCTGACTGCCCCTGCCCCTGCCAATGCCCACATGCCCACAACATGGCTGCCACAAACCAGATCAGGCCCTGGAATCCCCTCGCAGCTGAACACTAGGGCTGTGCAAAACGGCAACATTTTGTTTCAATTTCAGCTTCACTGTTTCAAAGGGACAGTGTTTCGTTTCACTGTTTTGAAGCACTGTTCCGTTTCCTTTCGCTGAAACTTTTACTGTTTTGATGCGTTTCGCCCATAGGCTATAATGGGGAATACAAAAATGCCTATAACGCTGTCATTTATAGCCTGATTCAGATGCAAGCATCAGGGA
>NW_017728997.1:45713126-45722428 GCF_001723915.1 Gavialis gangeticus | reverse complement strand
GATGCAAGCAGCAGGGAGGTAACCCCTTCTGAGGCCATGAAGCCTGTCAAGTTTCAAGGAGATAGGTGCAGGGGTTTCTGGGAAACAGCACCTCAAACCGTTCAGAGCAAAACTCGTGACGTGCGAACGTGAAGGCACAGGGGGATGAAAACAGCAGGCATGGTAGCCCCTGCTGAGGTCATGAAGCCTTCCAGCTTCCAAGGAGATAGGTGCAGGGGTGTCTGGGAAACTGCACTTTGTCATGGGGTAGAGTCCCTAGAAATGGCCGTGAGACCCCTAGGGCCCTGTGACCATGCCAGCTCTGCCCTGCAGGTGCCTTCTCTTCTCACTTGCCACCACGTCTTGTTGGAAAAGGTAACTGATAGGTAGGCTGGCCTCAAGCTTCAGCTCAGTCATGGTCCTAATGGACCCCACTAAACCCTGTAGGTTCTTGGACCCCTTGCTGGGACCCACTCTAAGTAGGTGCATCAAGGTGCACAGCAACAGGAAGAGCAGACTCAGCGGAGCCACTTATCTCCACAACCTCTATCTTAACCTCCTCCGAAGTGCCTTCTGGGGAAGGAGATCTGTCTCTATAGGAAACTTGAGGGGTGTGGAGAACAAACTCAGCTGATTCCGCTTCCTTCCCCAGAATTTCCCTTGCTAGGGCACTGAGATCCAGAGCCAGCTCTTCCTCTGGCACTGGAAGGCTCAGGCCGGGAGTTGAAATTGGGGTGGAGGAGACTGTAATGCTGGTGGTGCTCGAGGTTGTTATTATGGCAGGTGCAGACACTGCTCCCATCTCCTTGGTGCCACTAGCAGAAGTGGCATGCGTGCTAGTTGTTGGAAAGAGGCCGCATCTAAGTTTTTTGGGTAGGACACAACGGATGACTTAGAGCTCTCCCTCTGTCCTCTCTTCCGCCCTGGCCAGAAGAGCGGTCACCTGCCTTTCCAGCATGCTTCATGTTCAGTGTGCTGGAAAATCTGTACATGTTTCTGTAATGTTTTATTATGTACTGATGTAATATATAAATATATGTTCTGTAATATATGTTATGCTTTCCTGCACAGTCAATGCAGACTGTCAGGGAAAACACAGATTTATTTTATGTGGAGAAAGAGTTACAGAGAATAGCAAAAACAAAAAATGGATTTTGGGGAAGGAATAAATTGAAAGGAATGGATTAGGAAAGGGTATTAGGGTATTTTGGAAAGGATTGGATCCCACTTGCTAGGAACAGGCTAGCAACTAGGAAGGGAGAGCCTTCCTGATGCTCTTGGAGGACACAGCTCACTAAGCTGACAAATGCGCAGTTGACAAAGCTAATTTCAAACAATGCTTTTATGCTTCTTCTCCGTCCCTCCCCCAGAGCACTGGGATTGGAAGGGTCCTCAGGGAAGGATCATACTCACTGGCCAGCTACACATGTCAATATTAGAGCAGTCCTTTCCCCCTCTTCCCCCTCCCCCTCTCCTTAGTTTGTATGATCCTGCAAGCCCAGCTTCGAAACTTGAAACTTCGAAATTTTCAAAAATGTTTCGAGTGCCCTTGTTTCGTTTTGAAGCTGTTTCGAAGCCTTTCGTTTTGGTGTTTCAAGCTCGAAATGTGTCAAAACACCTTTGAAACGAAACACCACTGAAATTTTGCACAGCCCTACTGAACACCTTCCACAGCTAAAGAGCAGCAAAGGGGAGGAAGCACCTGCTCATCAAGATGCTTCTGCACAGCGGCACAGAGACACTAATGTGGCTGAGAAACCAGGGTGTGAATAAATCCACACAGAAGTATGGCTGTGCCAGTGCAGCTTATTGTGCTCCCACTCAGAGAAAGTCATGGAAGAGCTCAGGCTTTCTATTTGGAAGGAGAGCCATCTCTGCCTCACCTTCCAAGCACGTGGGGAATCAAAACACTTGTTAGGCAAGGAAAGCTAGAATAGAAACCAATTGTCCCAGGAGGCTGAGAGGGGGCTGTGAAATAGGGCAGGGCATCAGGTGTGTTTGCTGGGGTGCAGAGGGCATGAGAAGACCCTTGAGACCTACATCTTTGAGGACAGGGAAGCAGCTCTCCTGGCTCCAAGCTGCTGTGCAGTCCTCCCGCCGTGTGCATGAGCTTCCACACCAGCCGCAGCGCATGAACCGTTCTGCCTGCAGGCACCGCTGGCAAGTCAGGAAGTGCTGGCAGCCTGGGCCAGTAATGTTCACACGTGACACCTTGGGATACAGAAAGGAGAGTGTTAGCACAGAGCACAGAAGGGCTGGTGCACAACTTGCAGGCAGCCCCGGGTACTCTCCACACACTGCCCTCCCACCCCTAGGAGAGCTTGGCCAGGAAAAGACACAGGCATAACACCAGTCTTGACAGCCACAAAAAGGCCAGAAAAAAACTAAATGAGTTCCAGAAGGCACTGATGCTGCTGGCATTGGCCCCTTCCTGCCCTGCTACCCTGGAGCCCGTGGTGAGAAGTCAAGTCACAGGCAGAGGCAGCTGTAGCTTCTAGGCTCTTTAGGATTCAAGGATTTTTTGACCAATAACAGAATGTCTTAGATGCCTATGAGAGTGGAGTCCCCCTGGAGAGCACCCAGCCCAGCAAGGCCAAGGTTAAAGCAACTCATGCTCACCTTGTTGCCTGTGACGAAGAAAAGGGAGTTCCCCAGCAAGCCAGCTTCACGCAGAACTGGCAATGGTGCCCCCAGGGAGAAGTTGGTCAAGATGACAGGGTAGGAGCTGGATCTCTGAAGCACCACCTGGGGGAAGTGATTGCAGCAGTCAGAGCTGAGGAGAGCATGCCCTGGACTAACACTGTGGAGTTGGTGAACAGCTGATCCTGCCCCACTGTAGGTCTAAGTTTCACCAGCAGGGACAAGCTACCTTTGCCAAGTCTGCAGCCAGACCAAGTGACTCTTCCTGCCTAGCACTGTGATCTAACCTCCTCCCTGCAGGATGCTATGAATCCAGGAGCAGAGTATGATACTTAGTGCCTTGAGCTCCTTCAAGCAAAGGAACAATCTAGGTTCTGAGGGGGCACAGGGCTGGCAGGGGTGGAGGTATTTGCATATCCCCTGCCAACTCATTTCCCACTTTGACCTGGTGTCCAGTCACCTTAACAAGCACATCATACCCACCAGACAAATCAAAGCTCCCAAAGTCCTGGTCAGGTTTACATGGTTAGTGCCTGGCACTAACTCCAGGTACCAGTTTTGTCTCATGGGTTGAATGTCACCCTGTGACAGTCCTGCTGATGTTGGCATCAGTCCTCAGTACTAGGAACTGCCCCCCTTTGCCTGAAGTAGTCTGGATGCAGCTCTGGCCATGGAGCTCAGAGGCTGTGGAGCTCACCTGCATGATGCGCCCCTCTGATGTGCCCAGGTGGGCCACGGTCACATCCCCAATGGCAGTCACGAAGATGGATGTCAGAAGGACTCCAGCCATGTGCCCATTGAAGAGGTCTACCTTGTAGAGGGCTGCAGCAATCTGGGTGGGCTTGTTCCAGCAGCTGGAGTCCACCTGGGAGCAATCATATCAGAAACTAGCTCAAGTCATTGGGGAGGACACAAGGCATGCCCCTGGCACCCCACTAAGAAACTCATCTGGCTGCCTAGCGAAAGACTATGGCTATGCCCCACTGCCACCAGGAGCAACTATGACCCCCGCCCTGCAAACTTTCACAATCTGTCTCCCCTCCAGTTCCCTCTGCAGGTTCTACAGGACAGGAGCAGCTAGTGACAGGAACCCAGTCCTGGCCCCCAGTACTCCCAGCTACTCTAGTTAGCCTCACATAGTCACTACCTGCTACTCAACACACCTTCCTTTCGCACACAAACTAACCCTCTAGCAACCCCAACCCCCTACACCATCCTCTACCCCATACACCCTTTATGCACCACTCACCACTCCAGTCCTTCAGCCACCACAGCCTTATACTCCTGATACACCTGACACCACACACATGAAACACTCACCAACCCAGTACAACTCCAGCCACTGAAAATTAACCCTAGACTCCACAATACATTCAACAGCTTTCTCAAACACCCCAGGGATCCCCCAAGCTCCTGTTGCCCACCAACTGCACAAGCTCTTCAGCACCCTTCAACTCCACACATCCCATCTTCCACCTAGAAGCATGTGTTCAGAAGCTAATGTGTCCTCCTTCCTCCTGCATCTCCCCCAGCTGGTATAGGTAAAAATCTGTATTGTGTTGTTGCAGGAAGCTAGATGGGCAGATAGACAAGTGCTTATTCATGTACTTTGGGTGTAATCAATAATGGGTTGGGTTACAGACCTGTCTCTTACCTCTTTATCTGACTTGGGTGCTAGCAGTACTTTGCCTGCTAAGAGGGAATGGAGGATCATTGGGAAATGTAACTGTACCTTCATTTGGTGTACAAAAAGGATAATCATTAAGGAACTTGTAACTGTCCCTTAATGTGCATCTAAACTTGCAAAAAAGTCCTGGATGGAGACTGGCTCTCTAAAGACCAAACAGTACTGGGGTTTTGGTAACATACCTGAGGGATCCTGGGCTAGGCAAGGGTAGAGGTTTCTAATTCCCTCCCCACCCCAAAAAATAAGTTGCAAACTGTCCAAGTCCCCTTGTGGGAACTGCCACGCAGGAGGGAGGGATGAGTGCAGGGATCGACTCCTGGCACAGACAGGCCTTCTAAGCCACAGATAGGAGACACTGGAAAGAATCTTTACTGGCAGCAGATGCAGTGTGGGGTGTTGCTTCAGAGTCCCTGGCTGCTGGAACAGCACCAAGTGGCCTGGCTTGTTAGACAGTTCCTGTGCTTGGATGGTGGTGCCACAGTCATGGAATTACTGGCTCTGGTAGTGTCAGGGGGCAGAGGTGAGAATGTGCGGCAGTGCATGGCAGAGGGAGGTAGCAGCAGAAGTTTTCCCACTGTCTTGAGCCAGCAGGACCCCATTCAGGTGGCCAGAGAAGCAGTTCACCAAACTAGGCTCTGGATCCCCTGCATACTAGACAAACAGCTCAGCAGGGTGTGGGAGTACCCCAACCAAGGAAGGGCTGTGATGGAGCAGACAGTGTGCCAGCAAGAGAAAGGACTGTGGGAGAGAATGGAGGAGAACAACTTGCAAACTGAAAGACATCAGGAGATGAAGGAACACAGGGCCAGGGGCCTGTGTGAAAGCACCAGGGGAGAGGCCTGTTCCCCCATCTATAGCAACAGAGCAGCTCCCATACAGCACATAGCCTCAGCCCCAAGAAGCTTTCAGCTCACAATGGCAAGAGTTCTCAGTGGGAAAACTGAGGCAGGGCAGGGACTATGCCCTGATTAAAACCAAGGAAGTAGCTGGTGGCAGAGCTGGGACTAGAACCCAAGTGTCCTTACCACCAATCACATGCACTAATCATAACTTCACCCTGTCTCCTTTACATGCTTCCTGCTGAGTCCAGAGCCCACAGCTGCAGAGATGCAAAACTAATGTTATACAAGGCTTTGATGATCCCTGCTGACTTCCTGCCCCTGGGGCAAGGGGCTGGACTTGATGATCCTCCGGGGTCCCTTCCAGCCCAAATGTCTATGAAATTATGAACATGTGACATGCTGTACATGGGATTGCTATGGTGCAGGTCTCCAGAAGGCAGTGCAGGCCTTGATGTATGCTGCATGCAAAATTCAACACTGCATGGCAGTCAGGGACTCCCAAAGAAAGGCAATGCGTGGACCATGACATGCAGAGAGAGAAGGGGGAACAGTCTCCAAACTCTACTCTTGCCTAGCCCATGCCTTGGGGATTAAGTAGAAGTAGCTCATGGCACAAGATGCCTTGAAGAGATTGCACCAATTCACCAGCAGTGCATATTTATCCCAAACTTAATTTCACATCAAAACTTCCATTTAAGAAATGTGTTGCATTCTCCAAAAATAAATGATGCCAAATAATACTGTACAATGACAGACTGCTGATGGACTGCTCCCCCACACTGGAATTGCTTTATCTGCTTTCCTACCTCACATTCCTTTTTAGTAGCCTTAACCTTCATCCACATGAAAACCATACAGTTGTATGAATAGAATAATTGGAAAGGTAAGATTTGCCTTTCTAGACTTAAAAAAAAAAAAAAGAGCCACTGAGGTATCAGTCTTTCAGCAGCAGAAAGTAAATGATCTTTGACAGCGGAAATACATCATCCTGTCAAGAAATCCTTTCTTCCAAAACTGTAACTTTCTCAGGGACATATATCTCAACTGACTGACACCTCCCAAGTCTATAAGAGAGCCAGTTCAGTCCAGCCTCCAAAGTTGCACTGCAACAAAGAAATTTAAATAAAACCAATCAAAGAACATTTATTAGAATGTTAGAAAAAGCCATCTAGAAATATAGGGTATAACCTGAAGGGAAATTTAGAAAACAGAAAATCCAAGACCTGCTGTTAGTCTGCAGGATACCCTCTTCCTCCTCTCTAGTCTCCCCAGAGACAATATAGGTAAGAATCTATGTTGCACCATCATGGATAGCCGGACAGACTTTGCGGTGTTTGTTCTTGTGTTTAGGAGTGTAAGTAATAAAAGGTGCTTCTGCTGGCCTGTCTCTTGCCTCTTTTATCAGTAGTCAACCTACCAATTCACCTGTGATCCAGGTAAAAGCACCAAGCCTGGAAGAGCTGGGGTGAGACTGCCCTCGTAGCCTCCCCACAGGCTGTTCCGGATCTCTCTGTCTCTGCTGCATTTGACAGCGACAGTGGAGGCAGCCTTACCTCCCCATTTCTGGGTCTGGTGCATGCTAGTGGAAGCAGGTTGGCAAGGCATACCTCAAGGCAGGTGATCGCAGGGGTGCCCAGGATGTGGTGTGGGCACTCCCTTCGAACCTCAGCAGGTCTGAGGATGCAAGCGGAGTTGACAAGAGGAGCCACCAGATTGTGCTTTAAGCCTTGTACCTCTAACATGACACACAGGAATGGGCCAGTAGGAAGCAAAGGCACTTTTGGCTATCATTCTAAAAAAAATCAGCCAATGGGTGCTTCTAACGACAAGGACGTAACATGTGCACCAGGGCATTTTGTTGGCTGATCAAGTTGTGACTTGCTGTTCCCCCTTGTAGTGGAGTCTGGACACGTTTCCCCCGAGCATATGCAAGGGGCCGTTCGCTCCCAGGTTCTCTACACACCAGTTTCCCAAGCAGCAGGAGCAGGCAGCCCAGCACAGTCAGAGCCAGCTGTTGCGGAAGGGGAGGAGCCAGTGACTGTAAACAGGCCCGACTGGTTAGCATGAGTTCAAGCCAGTGCTCTTGTGAAACAGGCCAGTCCAGTCGTCTGGAAACAGTTTCAAGTTGAAACCACAGTGCAGTAACTGATTTTTCTGCTCTTGGAAGCAAGGCAGGGAAATAACAACTGACTTCATGATGACCGCAGGGGCTGAGAATGATCTATTCTTAGGAGTGCAAAAAGGAAAGACAGATGAAATTGGACTGAGAAAGGCCACAGCAGCCTGCTGGTAGGGGAGGTTTTCTTCCTGCCTGCTCCCAGCAAACCAGAGATGCAGTCTTGAAGGATTTCCACTCCCTCCATCAGAGAGAGCTTCCAGGTTTTGAAACGAGGGAAGGAGAGTGTTCCTTATGCCATTGTCTTCAACATCTGGGTCTGGACACCCAGCCTCAGATCCATTCCAAATCACCCCTCGCCTCTACCAGGAAACCTGGGCAGGAACTGAACCATCCGTCCATACAGAAGGGGACAGTCCATGAAAATAGAGCTGTGCCTTCCACCACAACCTCACAATGCTGCTCCACTTCTCTCCCCCACCCCAGCACCAGCTCACCCTAAATAGAAACAGAGCAAGATTTCTGCTCTCAGCAAGAAGTTAAATGTTCCCTCTACATCCTAATTACCATGGACATTTCACAGCCCTGCCCTGGGCCAAGAGGCGCTGAAAGTCAGTCACACTACGTGTAGTGTCAGGGTCTGGTGACGGGCAAGGTTTCCTCTGCATGTCTGAAAATAGTTATGCTCTGTGCCCTGCTACAGGAAGAGAAAGTGGTTGCCAGAGTTGCACTTGGGCAAGTCAGGAGACCACTGCAGAGGGTGTGAACAGAGGACGGGGCAGTTATTACACAAAGGCACTCATGTCACTGGAACCCACGTGGGTGGCTCTGGCTTCATCTTCTCAGGGCACTGTGTGCAATTCATCTTTACATGTATAACTGTGTTAAAGTTCAGTGAGATGACTTCCTCTTCCACACTGCTGGGTGGGGGAGAGGGGAAGGGAGGGCACAAACTGAAGGATCTTATGCAGAAGGCAAAGAGGACAAGTTCCTGCTCTCAGTGATGATGCCTGGCCTGACCAGAAACACCTACAACAAGTAACATCCTACTTCAGCCATGGATTACAACATGCTCACCTGTTCTGTGGAGATGGCTCCGGGGTAGTTTGACCAGTACCAAAATCTGGGAAGGGATGAAGCATGCCAAGTCAGGATGGAGTCTCCAGATTTGAAAAATCAAACTAGTCTCTATTTGGGTCAACTTTGGGGAGGGAGTGTTGGCAAAAGTCCATCCCCCACACAGAGACCACTTTCTGCAGACTTTAAAACCCCACTTTGACACACTGGGGATACTAAAGCTTTTCAAAGAAAACATCATTACAATGTTATTTAACGTGAGAGAAACAATGTGTTTTCCATGCGCCTCATTCTCAGAAACACATGAATCTCATATTTTCCAAACATGTTCTGCATAGTGCAGCAACCAGGCAGAGCACACTTCAGCCCAAACATTTGAAGTCTGGCAAAGATGTAAACAATGGGAATCACAAAATCATAGAAAATCAGGGTTGGAAGGAACCTCAGGAGGTCATCTAGTCCAACCCACTGCTCAAAACAGGACCAGCCCCAACTAGATCATCTTAGCCAAAGCTTGGTCTAGCTGGGTCTTAAAAACCTCCGCAGATGGAGATTTCACAACCTCTCCAGGTAACCTGCTCCAATGCTTTACTACACTTCTTATAGTTTCATAGTCTGTAGGGTCGGAAGAGACCTGAGCAGATCATCAAGTCCGACCCCCTGCCATGGCAGGAAAGAGTACTGCGGTCAAACAACCCCAGCAAGGTGATTGTCTAGCCTTGTCTGAAAGACCCCCAGGGTAGGAGCCTGCACCACTTCGCTTGGAAGTAGGTTCCAGATCCTAGCCGCCCTGACCGTGAAGTAGCGCCTCCTGAAGTCTAATCTGAATCTACCCTCTGTCAGCTTGTGACCGTTATTCCTCCTGTCAGTGCTCAGGGGAAGAGGGACTCCCCCAGTGCCTGCTAGTCCCCTCTGACTAGTTTGTAACAGGCCACTAGATCCCCCTCAGCCTTCTCTTGTG
>NW_017728997.1:45711937-45712202 GCF_001723915.1 Gavialis gangeticus | reverse complement strand
TCCTTCCTCCCTTTTTTGAAGATGGGAACAACATTGGCCCTCTTCCAGTCCTCTGGCACCACACCAGAGCACCACGAGGGCTTGTAAAGCCGTGCCGGGGTCCCAGCCCCATCTCCGTCTTGGACTTCCTGACTGCCCCCCTGCAGCCCCGAGCAACTGCAGCATAATCCTCCCTGGTGATGGCCCCTCCCTGCCATTGGGTGTATGCCTCCCTTTTAGCTAGGAGACATTCCCAGATGCTTTTGGTGAGCCATGGGGGCTTTTG
>NW_017728997.1:45708823-45711143 GCF_001723915.1 Gavialis gangeticus | reverse complement strand
AATGTCTGGAAAGTTCAGGTCACCCATGATGACCATGTCCTTTGACCTAACTACCTCCGTGAGCTGACTTAAGAATTCATGGTCTAGCTCTTCCCCTTGGTTGGGTGGTCTGTAGTAGACCCCCACCGTTAAGTCTCTTTTCCCTTGACTGCCTTGTATTCTAACCCAGACCACTTCAGTGTGCCCCTCCTCTGACTCTGTGCTACCTGAGAAACTTCCTTGTGAGAAAGTTTTTCCTAATATCTAACCTAAACTTCCCTTACTGCAACTTGAGACCATTGCTCATTCTTCTATCATCTGCCATCACTGAGAACAGTCTAGCTCCATCCTCTTTGGAACCACCCTTCAGGTAGCGGAAAATTGCTATTAAATCTCCTCTCAATCTTCTCTTCTCCAGACTTAATAAGTCCAGTTCCCCCAGCCTCCTTTCATAAGTCATGCCCTCCAGCCCCCTCACCATTTTTGTTGCCCTCTGCTGAACTCTCTCTGATTTGTCCATGTCCCTCCTGTAGTGTGGGGCCCGAAACTGAACACAGTACTCCAGAGGTTGCCTCATTAGTGCTGAATAGAGGGGAAGAATCACTTCTCTTGATCTGCTGGCAATGCTCCTACTAATGCAGTCCAGTATGACATTAGACTTGTTCACAACAAGGGCACACTGTTGGCTCATATTCAGCTAACTGTCCGCTGTAACCCCCAGGTCCTTTCCTGCAGAGCTGCTACTTAGCCAGTTGGTCCCCAGTTTGTACAGTGCATGGGATTGTTCCATCCTAAATTCAAAAACATGCACTTGTCTTTGTTGAACCTCATGAGATTTCTTTTGGTCTGATCCTCCAATTTGTTGAAGTCTCTCTGAATCCTAGCCCTACTCTCCAGCATACCTACCATTCCCCGCAGCTTGGTGTCATCCACAAATTTGGTGGCAGTGCACTCCATCTCATCTTCCAGGTCATTGATGAAGATACTGAATAAAACTGGCCCCAAGACTGACCCCTGGGGCACTCCACTTGAAACTATCTTCCAACTAGACACTGAGCCATTGATTACTACCCCTTGAGCCCAATGATCCAGCCAGTTTTCTATCCACCTTACAGACCATTCAGTCAAACCATACTTCGTTAGCTTGCTTGAGAGCATGTTGCGGGGGACTGGATCAAAACCCTTGCTAAGTCCAGGTATATCACGTCCAATGCTCTTCCTTCATCCACAGAGTGAGTCGTCTTATCTAGAAGGATATCAAGTTGGTCAGACATGACTTGCCCTTGGTGAATCCATGCTGACTGATCCGAACCATCTTCTTCTCCAAGTGTTTAGAAATGGATTTATTGAGGACCTGCTCCATGATTTTTCCAGGTACTGTGGTAATGCTGCATGATCTGTAGTTCCTCAAATCCTCCTTCTTCCTTTTCTTAAAGATGAGCGCTATATTTGTCCTTTTCCAGTTGCCTGGACCTCTCCCGATAAAGATAAAGGCCAGCAGCTCTGCAATCACATGGGACAACTCCCTCAGCACCTGAAGGTGCACTGCATCTGGCCCCATGAACTTATACACATCCAGCTTTTCTAAATAGTCCCTAACCTGTTCTTTCACCACTGTTGACTGCTCACTGCCTCCAAAACCTGTGCTACCAGGTGCAGCAGTCTGGGAGCTGACCTTGCCTGTTAAGACCAAGGTAAAAATGCATTGAGTATTTCAACCTTGTCCTCATCATCTATCACTAGGTTGTCTCCCCCATTCAGTAAGGGAGCCACATTTTCCCATGTCTTCCTCTTTCTGCTGCCATACTTGTAGAAACCCTTCTTCTTACCCTTGACATTCTTTGCTAGCTGCAACTCCAATTGTGCTTTGGTGTTCCTGATTTCATCCCTGCATGCCTGAGCAATACTCGTATACTCCTTCCTAGTTGTTTGTCCGTGTTTTCACTTCCTGTAAGTTTCATTTGTAGTATCTGACAACTTTAATACTAGCTCTCCCAGCAGTTCCTGTAATAAACATGTCCTAGGCAGCTGGCTCCTTACCCCACTACAACACGTGAAAGTTAAGCCATGCTCTCATACAGTCAGACTGCTCAGAGCTCCTAGCTAAAAGCTATCACCAGCACCCCACCCTGAAATATTGCACTACGAATCCCATGTTGGCTTAGCAGCTATGTAGATGGGGTTCTGTGCCTTTAAATGATCAGCCAGCTTTCTCAAAGCACTTTCATCTTTGGCAGGACTGACTTGGCTCCTACCTGCACCTTCCAGCACACCAGTGGAAACATGCAAGTCAGGCAAAGTCCTCTGCCACCAAACTCATTGCTTACATATGTATGAGCTG
>NW_017728997.1:45690514-45703823 GCF_001723915.1 Gavialis gangeticus | reverse complement strand
TAAATGATCAGCCAGCTTTCTCAAAGCACTTTCATCTTTGGCAGGACTGACTTGGCTCCTACCTGCACCTTCCAGCACACCAGTGGAAACATGCAAGTCAGGCAAAGTCCTCTGCCACCAAACTCATTGCTTACATATGTATGAGCTGCCACAGCTTGCAGACTTGGTCCAGGACGCCCCTTGAGACCTTTCTGTTCCAGAAGCTAGTTATCTAGCCTCCTTCCAGTACTCTGTGGGGCAGGCAGGGAGCTTGGGTGGGCTAAAGCAGTGGCTGGACGGGCAGTGCCCAATTTCTTTGACCAGTGGGCTGGATGGGCACTGCCCAATCCCTCCGCAAGCTGGATCTGGCAGGGCCTCATCCAGTAGTGCAGAGTGGGGAGAGGGACAGCTCAGCTCCAATCCAGTCACATAGTGAATAGGGGCTTCATCCAGACCCAATGAGGCCCAGCATGGGGAAGGAGATGTGACCTGACCAGATCCAGCCTGTTGGGATCCAGGGGGAGAGCAGGGGCACATTCCCAGTCCCAACCTGGCTAGGTGGAGGGAAGGGTACATGGGTCAAGCCTGGGTGGAGGGGGGGAGCAGAGGAGGAGGTGGCAGGCCCCCGAATCAGGTGCACAGGGGGAGGGGATGTAGCCCAGCCCCAACCAGGCTGGGTGAAGGAAGGGCACACTCCAATCTGGTTGTGCTGGGGGAGGGTCATGGCCTAGCTCTGACCCACCTCACAGGGTTTGGGATTTTGGCAGTGGGGAGGCATGGCAGTACTAACCCTACTGCCCCGCTGCCAAATCTCCCAACCCATGGGGAGAACCAAGGGCCAGATTCCAAGGCTCTGCAGGCTGCAGTTGGCCTGTGGGCCTTGGGTTGAGCATCGCTGGGTTAAGGGGCTTGCTGCTGCCTGTTTAGGACAGCACACCCAGCTAGCATGTGCCCTTACCGATGCCAGCCACTGTACTCTGGTAGAGGGAAGCCTGCCCCCAGACTCACATAGGCCAGGAAAAGACAAGACTTACTGCAGGGGAGAGGCAGTATGCTCCCTTGAGCACAACATGGCCCAGGACCCAGAAGAATGAGGGTCTGTTTCAAGCTTGGCCACAGAGTAGCCAGGCGGTCTTAGGGAAACTGCCTTCTTCCATGTGTCTCAGTTTCCCTATAAGTAAGAAATGGACAACTAAGCTGATCTCTTTTGTAGTTCACTTGAGACCTCTGGATAAAGAGGAATGAGTTACTCACGATTTCCATTATCCCCAGCAGGCAGCAGCAGGAGAGGCTGAGGTGGCAGTGGGGGGCAGGAAATTTGGTAAGTGGGAAGAAGATTGCAGAAAGTCTCTTGTCCCCTCCCCAGAACAATCTGACCTGGGGCCCAAAAGCAGCCCTGTAGCCTTGCCCAACCCACAGACAGATAGCAGCTGCACAGCTGGAGTGCCTCAAGCTCTGACAGCCCGGATGACTGTCAGGAGAAAGGAATGGGGAGGAGCAAAGGGGAAATCTGACACTGTATCCCTCCTAAGGAGCTGTCAACACCCCCCACTCCCATCTCATTTAGGGCTCCTAATGCACTTCTCACCCTCCAAGCTGAGGCAAGCACTGCATCCCATCCCTCCCAGACTCTGACATGCATGCTGAGGGAAACAGCTGAGCTAGCTGCTGACCAGTTGGAGCAATGCTGCAGGCCAGATCTCCCCTCCAGAACCAGCCTACAGTAACTCCAAGCTGTTATTGCAGCTATGACATAAGGCCATGCATGTGCCTGTTCTGCAGATCAAGGACATGGCACCCTGTGCTCAGCTGGCACAGGAAGGGCAATGTACACGACACACCCAGCCAGAGGGGTAAGCAGCTGCTCAGCCTCTACCTCATGAGCAACCTTTCCACTGCTATGGTTGCTGACCAAATTACAAGCACAGAAGGAAGCAAATGGGACGAACAGCCAACGAGCTTTCCCTCTCCTGCTTCCTTCCGCAGCTTACTCTTCACCCAGGACAACCATTCCCCTCTGCAGCTGGAGCTCATGGAAGCAAGAGGCCTCTTGGCAAGCAGCAGGGGAGGGGAATATTTAGTTAGGTTGTGTGACAAACCCCAGCTCTGCATTTTCAACCCTCCAGAAGCCTTTCCTACTCATGGGCTGGTTCCCCTGGCCCTCTACACAGAACATCCCTGTGAAGATGGAGAGCACCACCATCAAACACTAAGGGTTGAGGCACAGGCAAATGAGGTAACAGGTCAAGTCAGGGATGGGGCATGGACTACTATCCAGAGGTCTGTTACAACCTGGAGAACTAGCTCTCCTGTCCTCCCTTGTATTATACAATACAATTAGACCATGTTAAGAGCACTTAAAACTTGTATGATCATACATTAAGACTCATTAACTAGCACTAAGTGTCCTTTGGGTGTTTTAAAGTTATGCCACTTCAGGCCAGGATTATCTTTAGGCTAGACTATCTATCTTGAGTTGAATTAACTTCTGGATGTTCATCTGAGACAAAACCACTAATCTGCAGTATGCCAGGAGGCATCATTCCCAAGTATACTAGCTATCATTCAGGACTCTGTGGCCCTTGATTTACAGCTGGGAACAGCCAAGTAAACAAGTGAGTGGGGGCAGGGTGAGTGAAGATTGAGGGTAAAGGGGTAAAGGAGGTAGAGGAGCCAGGGGGTAGGGGGCATGGGGAAGGGGTGAGATGGGGTAGCATTGCCAGATGATGGACAGGAGTAATAGGGGTTGGGTTCAGATATAGGGATTTAACACCAACTTTTTAAATGTGGCTGGAATCCCTACCCAGAAACCTGGGAAAGCACATTTTAACTGGGGTTCTGAAGTGAACAAACTTCCCCACTTACAAACAACATTCAGCCATAACAGGGTTTATTGCAAGGGAAAAGTGGGGACAGATACAGGCAGTCCTTGGACTTAAGACACAATTGGTTCCTGAAAACCATATCTTAAGGCAAAACATCATAACTAAAAACCAATTTTCCTGTAGGAACAATGTTATAAATGAGGGATTAGTTCCTGAACCAAGGAACCCCATTTCTTGCGTGCAGTGGCCACCACTGCCATCCACCACGCTGTGCTGCTGTGCACTGCTTTTACATGGCCAGCTGCAGATCTGGCTCCATGGGTTGCTGACGGGTGCTGGCCGGGTACGTCTGGCCGTCACCCCCCGCCCCCCCCAAGTCTGGTCGCCACCCCTGCCCCACATCCAGCTGAGCATCGGCAAGTCAAAACCGACTTTGGAAAATTGAAACAGGGTGTCAATTTATAAACATTGTTGTAAGTGCCATTCAGCATAACTCTAACATCATAAAGTCAAGGACTGCCTGTACAACCTTAAAGAAAAAGCTCTGTGGCAAGGTCTGTATCTACGTTCTGCATTTGGAAGAAAGCAGGGCATGGTAGCAGTGGTTCTCAGCCTCATTAGATTCCAGGCACCCCTTAAAAATGCCAGCTCTTAGCTTTTACTAATTTCTTGACTACAGAAAAATAATGGAGCAATTCTTCTGTTGCAAAGAACTCAAAGACCACGACAGGTGTTTCTGACACTATGGATTCCTAATTTAAATTTCTAAGTTAATTTTGTGAAAATGTGTAGGTGTTTGCACACCCAAAAGTACTAATACTGAGTGTCACACCAGGACACCCTTAAGAGAATCTCACAGCACCCCAGGGTGCTACAGTACCTTGGTTGAGAAACACTGTCTTAGAGACTAACTGAATCAGAAGCCATAAACTTTTGTAAGTAACAGACTTGCAGAATCCATTCATAGCATCTGATGAACTAAACTGTTGCTTAGAAAAACTTATGCCTCTCTGAACCAGTTAGTTTCTGTGGTACCCTGCTCCACCTTCTGCCTGACTTCATATTAACACAATTAACTACCTCTCTCCATTTTGTGTTTGTACAGCACCTAGTACATGACTGCAACTCATGGGTGCTAATGCACTGCAAACAGCACAGCATGCTCTGAGGCCAGGAAATCAAATCCTCTTGCATGGAGTCCCAATGAACAACCCAGCATTGCAGGTGAAGAAGAAATCATTTAGTAAAAAAGCAAATGGTCCAGCAAAATGTAATGATGCAAATTTTATACTGAATAAACACAACAACATGGCGAATTTTGACAGACTTCAAAATAGCATCCTGCTCTTCTAAGTCTTTGCTTAGAAGCTTCCACAACAATAGCTCAAGGTCTTAGAAGACCACAGCTGGGTTAATACCACTTAACCCCTTGGCTCTGCCCAAATGAGGCCCTAAACATTGAGTTTTGCTGATGTGTTACTTTTCTGTATCCACCAGGGAGGATTTTATTGTAAATGAACGTGGCTGAAAGCTAACCTCCCTTCAACCCCCCTGAGACATTCCATCTCCTCATTACAAGGGAAGCATTAAGCCACATTTAATACAAAATGGGTTGTGCTGGGATGACCCAAATGCACCGGGGAACACTCAATCCACACAGTTTTCAGTACCTGGGTGCTCAGCTCTGGCTCAAGTACACCTGTTCTAGTATCACAGTCACACACAATGTTAAAGGGCCTTTGCAGACCTTTTCCTGCTATCAGTAAAGAGAAGTTAGGAACACCCAAAATAATGCCAGGAAATGGGTCACTCAGGACGCACCCAGATTGGGAGTACTCAGGTTAGGAGGTGCATGCCTACGCCTCCTAACCAAAGGCTAATAAATCCAACTCACAGCAAACACAGGTGGGGACTGGCTGAGACATGCCTGCAGGGCAGGAGAAACGGCGACTATGCTGTTTCTCTGCTGCAGGAGGAAATTCCCAAGAGTGTGTTCATAGCTAGGGGCAGACAAACTCAGGGCTGACCCCTCCTTAACTGTAATCTACCTAGGAGGTAACCTACCCAGGACCCCAGCATCTATTCATTCAACCTGTACACAGTCAGTCTCCGTGGCCCAAGCCCCACACCTCTTCCTTCTCTCTGCTCTCATTCCATGCTGACATCTCCACCCTGATGCCATAGGTGAAGTGGTCACCTGTTGAAGTGCTTGCAGAGCCTGGGGTCCAGCAGCTGAAACTGAGCTTGGTCATCCACTGAGGACAACAACTAACATTATCACTCAAATCATGCTGCAGTCCCAACATTGCCAGGTGCCATTGGAAGCACACTCATTTTCAAGGCTTAAGACTACATGTTTCTAGAATCCCCTCTGCACTGCCAATAAGCACAAAGCCATGGGCCTGGAACTCCAAGAGAGACTGCTGCATCAGCCAGGGCAGAAACACAAGGCTTTGTCCTGTAGTGCCAAGCCCACAGGCCCAGAGTAGTTAGATGTTAGTGTGATTTTCTCTAACCATAGAGTGAAATCCTGAGAATGCTAGTGGTAATTTCACAGTCCTTGGGACAGGCCCCTGTCTGGCTTACCTCAGCACTGCAGCCCAGGTGGCCAGGCAGCAATTAAAACAAGCAACACCACATGTCTGGGGAACACACTCCTAGTTGGCCTAGAGGCCATGTGCTCAAAATGGGCGGGGGCCTAAGGCCAAGGGGGGGCACATCCAGGCATTGGAAATGGAGTCAGATTCTCTCCCCACTGCCAGAAGACACCCAGTACTTCCCCTTACAGCCAGCATGCCCAGGGGAACAGCAGACATGTGCTCTGTAATGGAGGCAATCAGGGAAAGCCCAGACACACTCCCAATGGCCAGCTGGAGACTGGCCATGTTCCATGGGTCCGAAAGACCCAGGCAAACACAGGAGAACTCCTTTACTCATGGAGCCTGGAAGACTGAAGGGGATGCAAGCCTGCCTGACCCAACCAATGAGCAGCTTGGCAGGGATGTGAGCCTGCTAGCCGCTGCAGACTTAGGACCACCTGAGAACCTGCAGGTCAGGTGGGGCTGAGAGAGGACAGCCCAGTCGGCCCTGTGGGCACCAGACATGTAGGAACCCCAGCACAGAGCCCCATGGACCCTGCATGCCCCACTAGCGTGGCTGTGAGCCCAGGGCACACTGATGAGGGACTGGCAGTGTCAGATCCCACTTAAATGTTGTGTGGAGCACCACAAGGCTGTGGCATACCTGGGCCATTAGTCAGATGGGAAAGAATCTGTAGCAGGAAGCTGGCTTGCCAGGAAGACAATTAAGGCCAAAGTGGGGGAGAGCGAAGAGTGCATTGGGTACCCAATCCCGCACACTCAGAGGTGAGCTGTTCTGAGGCAACATTGCCCTGCCCACCGCTCAGGCCGAGCTCTTTCGGTTAGGTTTCCTATTGGGATTTTTTGGGAGCAAAGGACAGGGGCAAGAATCCTGTAGCACCCCTTCTTGATGGACCCCAGTGTGGAAGGAAAAGCCTGTGATTGTGCCAAAGTGCTGCCTGGATCCATTACAACACCTGAGTGGAAAGGGGTGGGGTGTAAAGGAGGAGGAGCCCCAAAGAAGACATGCCCCATGGCCCCTAAAGGAACCACTGAGCACCACCTCCCAAGATATACCAGGGAAAAACAAAATCATGGTGGGTGAGTACGCTCAGGTACAACGCAGACCAAGGCAGCAGGGCACACCCACCAGCCCATTCAGTGGGTGTGGGCCTGTCACAGTCCTCCAACAAGGGAGCAGGCACAGGATGGGCACCAGTAGGGCAGACTCCAAACAATGTGTGTCAGCCCTCTCCTACACCAAACTCTGTCTGTGTGGTACCTTCTCTCCTGGGGATGTACTGCAGTTATAGGTAAGAGTGACCAAGGACAGAAATCAGAGTAGTGAGATTCTTCGCTGGTCAATGGACCAAGACTAACTTGGGTTGAACTCAAAGGTGCAATCACAGAACAAGCTACTTTTGTCCCCTCAGGATTTCAGTGAAGGTGGCTTCAGTCTCAACCCAAAACTCCAACAGGCTTTATGTAAGGGGAGACATCCACACTCTCATGAGAAATATTTCTCCTGCTTCATGCCTCTAAAACCCTCCCCCAAGCTAACATGGTCAATGGAGTGAAAGGTTTGTGCTTCTTTCCCAATTCACCCATTAATGACTTTAAATGCCAATGGTCTTTCTGCTCTCATCAACTTGTGTAGCAGGCATTTGTATGCCACTTCAATGCCACTGAAAAGCCACTGCCCACCATTGCCTCTTAGTGCACACTGCAATCTGGAAATTAAGCAGTGTAGCCAATTTAGTATGGCCTGAGTACTTGATAAGATGCACACCTGAGAAAGAGAAAAAAATCACAGCCAAGCAGTCTGAGATCTGGGGTAGAGGCACTTCTCAATATACATGGTCAACTAAAAGCTGGCACAGCCCAGGGAATTGGCACTGCAACCTCAAAGGAGGCCCTCACCTTGAAAAGAACAGTGGATTCAAACAAGGAAAAAAACGCTCATGAATTCCTTGTGACTAATCATGCTTCTGTGCACATATCACCCAGAGAACTGTGATATGAATACTCAGAGGAGAGGGATCAGAAGCAACAAATGCTCAGGAAGCTCCGTGCCCTGTCTGCATTTGAACTAGGCAGGTTTGTTACCTGCACTTCCTCTAAACTTGCTCTCAGCACCTGCTCATTCTGCTTGATATTTGGGTATCTCTAGAGCTTCTACAGTAAGATGCACCTTACTGCTGCCAGAGGGTATAGGATAGTGAAACCGGAGCAGACAATGAGCAAGGACCTTGCTGGTGCCTCCAAGGGCTGAAGCAACCGAGCACAGAGATGCCCATCTGGCAGCACCAAAGTTACATAACTGCATGTGTGGCTGAGGTTAGGGAGACTCATTTGACTGCCGTCCTCAATCTTATATACTATGGGAGCTGGGTATCTCCTACCTCCACTACAACACTGGTTACACCCTACCCGTGGCTATCAGGGAGGATGCTACCAGTCTTGACATTGTCTTTAAGGACACCCCTGGCTCAATCACATTATTAATACTCCTTCCGTAAAGAAGTGTCTTCACAAGGGGAACAGAGTTTCCCTCTGGTCCTTAGCAGAAGCTGATAAGCAAACATCATACATGCTGAGGCTAAATAATTAATTCAAGAAGGAAACACATTGGTTGGGCTAGCTGGAACAACCCACGTTGGACTGATCCAACCCATAGCCACAATTCAGAGCTGTTGGATAGAGCAGGCAATGACTCTCCTGTGACTTGACAAATTCTCTCACCTCATGAAAGGATAAAAATGAGACCTTTTGAAATCTTCTACGAAAGAGCAATTAAGAAAGGCCCTTGCCGACCCCCCAGAGAGCCAACAGCCTGGCAGGGGTGAGGGGGCCACTCAACTAGGATGTAGGACAGCCAGGTTCAAGTCACTAATCCTTCTCCTTCAAGCCACACTTGAAACTCAGTCTGCTCCATTCCTGGCAGATGCCTTTACCATTAGATTGTAGTCAGCTCATAATTTTGACTCCTACAAAAGGACCAGTTTCAGCAGGTGAGACGGGGAGACTGAACTCACTCTCTAGACCAGGATTCCTGATATTCCCCTGGGGTGTGGGAGTCTACCCTGCTCTGCCATTCTCCCCACTCCGAGGTGAGTGCTCTCACCACTGGGACAGAATCCGGTTTTTTTTCTCAACCATTTATACAAAGTGAAACAGCTTCACAAGGAGACACTGAGCAGGCCTGTCCCCAGAAAGTCACTGTAGAGCTGGTGAAAGAACAGAATAGCTAGAGAGGCTGGATATCTATAAGTCAGCAGGACCAGATAAACTCCATCTGAGAGTGCTGAATGAACTAGCTGAAATCATTGCAGGACTGCTGGCAACCTCTTTGAGAAGTCGCTGCTCTCAGGAGAGGTCCCAGAAAACCGGAAGAGGGCCAATGTTGTGCTCATCTGCAAGAAGGGGAGGAGAGAGGACCCAGGGAACTGTAGGCTGATCAGCCTGACCTCAATCCCCAGAAAAATCCTCAAAAAATTTCTCAAGCAGTCCATATACAACAAACTAGTAGAAAGCAAAATTCTGAATGACAGCCAGCATGGTTTTGTCATAAGTAAGTCACGTCTGACTAACCTCATCTCCTTCTGCGACCAGGTTACTCACCACCTGGATAAGGGAGATGAGGTCAACGTCATTTACTTGGACTTTAGGAAGGCCTTTGACTTGGTGTCCCATGAGGCTCAAAAGGTAAAACCAGGGGACTATGGGCTCAACAATTCAGCAGTCAAACGGGTGGGAAACTGGCTGCGAGATCGCACCCAGAGTACTAATAGACGGATCTGTGTCGACTTGGCAGAAGGTAGCCTGTGGGGTCCACCAGGGTCTGGTACGTCGACCAGTGCTTTTCAATATCTTCACCAATGATCTGGATGCGGGGGTGAAAAGCACACTGGCAAAGTTCGCCGATGACACTAAGCTGTGGGGAAGTGCGGCCCCACATCAGGGTAGGATGACAATGCAGGTGGACCTAGACAGATTAGTTAGATGGGTGGACTAGAACAAGATGCTGTTCAACACTGAGAAGCGTAAAGTACTCCATCTGGGGAGGAAAATCTGCAACAGACTTACAGGCTTGGTGATGTTATGCTAGCTAGCACCATGTCCAAAACGGGCCTGGGAGTCATAACAGACCATAAAATGAATATGAGTCACCAATGTGATGTTACAGTTAGAAGAGCAAACAAAAAGCTGGCTTTCATCAACCGATGCATCTCAAGCAAACCTAAGGAAGTTATTCTCCTGCTGTACTTGGCATTGGTGAGGTCAGGCCATAGCTGAAGTACTGCACCCAGTTCTGGGTGCCAGAAGCTTGAGAGAGTCCAGAGAAGAGCCACTCATATAATTAGAGGCCTGAAGAGCAAGCCATATGAGGAAAGGCTGACAGATATGGGACTGCACAGCCTGGAAAAGAGAAGACTTCAGGGGGATTTGGTGGCAGTTTATAAATATATCTGGGGTGAGGATCAGGGGCTGGGCGAACAACTATTCACCAAAGCACCCCAGGGGAAAACCAGGAGCTATGGTAAGAAACTCCTAGAAGAAAGTTTCAGATTGGATAAGGATAAGGATAAAGTTTCAGATTGGATAAGGATAAAGATCCCTACCCTACAGATCTTCAAAAGGAGACTGGGCACACATCTTGCTGGGTTCATTTGACCCCAGCAGTCTTTCCTGCCCAGAGCAGGGAGGCTGGACCCAATGATCTCACAAGGTCTCTTCCAGCCCTAAACTTCTGTGAATCTGTAACGGTCAACAGCCTAGGTTTGGGGACTTGCCTGGGATGCAGAAGACAAGCTGCTGGCTAGCCTAGAGGGTGGGGCAGAGGGACATAGGTCTCTCTCTGGCTTTGGCTAGGAAATCCATGCTGGTTCCAAGAGCTTATCCCTAGTGTAAGCCTTACTGAAATTGGTGTGCATCCATAAAAAGTGTAGGTATTGATGAGTCAGTATTTCTGTGCTGTTCTGACCTGGGGCACTTCCTTCTCCCTCTTAGTACCTGGCCTGACTTAGGCAACACCCCTTCACACATCCCTAGACTCAGGGTGGCACTCAGCCCTAGGCATCCTGAGGTCAGGGCTCCACACAGCACTCAGCTGGGATTGTTAGCTGCCTCATCCTCAACCCATCCAGCTAAGTCTGTTTTGGAATTTGGATTTAGGGACCTTAGCACAAAGAGCTGATAAAAGCAATAGGGATGTCAGGGCAAGCCAGCAGTAGGAAAGACCTGTTTACCACAGCAGGGAGTTGTCCCCTGGGATTTGCTGTATATTATCAAGGATACAGAAAGAGAAGAGGAGACCACTGAGGTTCACCACTGCCTGACGCTCTATAGCTAAAGGACATGGCTATGCCAACCTGACCCTACTCCAGCACAACTGTAAGAAACCCAGGCTTTGCAGCCATGCAGTCAGGTTGCTGGTTTCACAGAGCAAGCTACAGGTTAACTTGTTTATTTATTCTCCCTTGCAAACCTGAAGGGATTTCCAGACCCTGAACTGAAAAACAAACACATGCTAATCCAGGAAACACTTGACTGGTTGGTGGCCTTTGTATTGGGAGTGTTTCCTGCAGGGAGTTGCACCAACCTTACTGATTGCTTCAGTCTTTAAATAAATGCCACTCCCTTTCTGTTTCATGCTTCATATCCTAGGGGAGTTTCAATTTTATCTAACCCTGAGCAATGCTGCCAACACCCAAGAGCACAAAGGAGACTCCTCACCGAATAAATTAGAGTCTTTCTGGCAGGTACTGTTCAGACGCACCCAAGCTCCATCACACTAGCAGCCCATAAAGTAGGGTCATGACCAGGGATCCTAGTTTTCACGGGGGTGGGGGAGCAGAAAAATCTCCATTTAAAAAACAGAAAAATCCACATTTTTCTGTGACCTACCAAGCATGGCAGCATCCTACAGTGAGAGGCGCCACTGCTGCTCTCTTCTTTTTACCGCAGGTTTTGCCTCTCAGCCAATCAGCAGGGGTGGGGAGAGAAGGTATGTTGCTGATTGGCCAAGAGGCAAAAACTGCAGTAAAAAGAAGAGAGCAGCAATGCTGCTGCGTGCTGTGAGATGCCACTCGCCATGGGACACCTCCGTGCTTTCGGTACTTGCGGAAAACCACATATTCTGTAGTTTTCTCCCAAACCCACTGTTAACATGAGTGCCCATAAGTCACAAGGGTCAAGGACCCCCCTTGCTTCAGCAGTTCAGTGTTGACCATCTCTGTGCCAACTTTTACCTCAAGATAAGTGAAAGCTAAAATGGAACAACTTAGCCATATCTCATTCTGGGGTAAACTGCTCCACGTTTGCTTTTACTTATGTGGCGTAATTACTGATGCAGGGACAATTACAGTCATATGATGGGGGGTGTCTTATGAAATTATTAGGAACCCATCTGTTTAATGCACATCCATTGTGGGACCGGAAGGTGACATTGCCACAAGGTGGAACTGAACTGAAGAACAAGCACCTGGATCAAAAGGGAGCAAGGACCAACCCAGATGCCCATGTTCCCTAGGGCAGAACAGAACCGAAGGATGGCCTGGAAGGAGGTCACATACTCACCTGCTGCTCAAGGCAAGATTATCCCTGTCTAAATTATCTCATTTGAGTGGTTGTCTAACCTGCACCTAAAAACTTCCAAGGATAGAAAAATCTACAACCCCTCCAAATAATCTGTTCAAATACTTAACTACACTCATAAAGAGAAAGTCATTCCTGATCTCCCACCTAAATCTCCTTTGTTGCAATTTCAACCCATTACTCCTTGCCCTGTCCCTTGTGGACAAAATAATTTAAAAAAAGAAAACAAAACATCCCAAAGAACAACTGAACATCATCCTCTTCTTTGTAATAATTCTTTTTGTAGTGGGAGCGTGTAATCAAATCACCCCTCAAGGCTTCTTTTCTCCAGACTCAGCAATCCCAATTCTTCCAGAAGCCCATGGCTCTGTCAAATTGTCCATGCAGAATTCAGCACAAGAACATGCCAAGAGCTGCAGGGAAACATGTTGCTCATTCCCACAGCCTGGGGTAAGGCATCTCCTGGGCATGTTTCATGCTGTCATTTAAGAGCAGAACAGGCTGGACTTTGTGCAGTAACAGTAAACCCAGCCTCAGAGGTCTCGCTTGCCTCCCAAGCAGTGCCTGGGTAAAGTTTTAAGCAGATCTACCCTCTAGAACTGCACTGGGTATTTGTGTAGCAATGTCTTTTCTGTCCCTTCTTTGAGGGCTTGACATATTCTAGGGTCCCAGCCAGTTCCCCAGTAGGATGGAAGGGACCCAAGCAGGAGCCTCTCTGTGCCATTCTTGCATCCTGTCTACACTCAAATTCCTCTTTCTGCCAAGGACTCACCCACTACCACTTCATTACAGTCAAATACACATGGGCTTCCTGTGAGCCTCACAGAGGCATTCTGCTGGGCACTCTTCTCCAGCACTTCTTCCTCTCACTGAAGAAATCTGCCCTAGAGTCAGAGTCTATGTAACAAAATGGGAGGGAAATGAGTCAGTCCCCTTGTGCAATCTCCTGGCACCTGGCTGCTGGATTCCAGAAGCAGCTTCATCCACTTGCTTTACAACACACTATCTGTTTTGTTTGTGCAGACTAAGGAGACTGGTACGAACGCCCGATGCTATCAAGTCTCAACCTGTTTCCAGAACCAACTCCCACTAGAAAATGCCTAGCTATTCCAACCATGCAGAGCAAGGTGGTAGCAAGAATCAAGCTCTTTGGCCACATACCAATACAGCATGGCTCAGAATGTTAAACTGCTGAATTTCCCTTTAAACTGGGATGCTGGCCTTACTGAGTCCCTCCTCATGGCAAGACCACACATCAAAGTGCTCCCTTGAGGTGAGCACTGCCTAGCCAGACCAAAGGGATTCCCAGGAACTCCCATGAAGTCCCAG
>NW_017728997.1:45678569-45685514 GCF_001723915.1 Gavialis gangeticus | reverse complement strand
GCTCTTTGGCCACATACCAATACAGCATGGCTCAGAATGTTAAACTGCTGAATTTCCCTTTAAACTGGGATGCTGGCCTTACTGAGTCCCTCCTCATGGCAAGACCACACATCAAAGTGCTCCCTTGAGGTGAGCACTGCCTAGCCAGACCAAAGGGATTCCCAGGAACTCCCATGAAATCCCAGGGACTCACATTTCAAAAGTCTGCACACAAAGCTTTGAGCATATACCAGCTGGCATATACCCAGCACACAGACCACAGTGCCCAAAACGAGTGGTTGAACTTCTCACTTGCATAACTCCAGAAAAAAATAAAGCCAAGAGAAGTGGGGGCAGGAAGGGAGCCACTTGCAGCACATTAGTAGAATGAAGGAAATGACAAATAAGACAAGACTCATCCCTTCTGACAGATTGTTACCAGCCTATGGGTACACAAAAGACAGCAAGAGCTAACATCCATTAGCATGAACTGGGTGGGCACATGACTGGCTTTGCCCTCAACATAAGTTTGTCATCTAGAGTACATTTTTATGACAAGTTTCTACTGTCCTGGGTTCACAGGCAGAGAGGTACTCAAAAGTACAAGGAACAAGCCAAGAGTTGGTAAAATTCTCTTAATAAAGCAATAGCCAAGGCATCGTAAAGGGGATACAGGCAAACATGGACTGGAGTGCTGGCCAGAGGGTTGGAGCCAGGCAGTCACAGATTCTAATCCTGGTCCTGACAATGACTTACTGAATGGGTCCTGGGAAAGTCAGATCCATGCCTTCCACCTCAGCTTTCCCCTTCTGGAAAATGAAAGTGGTGAACAAGGTACTTACTTGGGCTTTGGGAGGACTTGTCAATGATCTTGTAAGGCATTAAACATGCAAAGTGCTATTTTAATGCCAAGCACTGGGGACTTGCTAATACAGTAGGCTGGGACCCTCTCAGAAAAATAAAAGCAGCACAGAGAGGGCACAGTTATATGCTAAAACCCTGCCAGGCAGTGATGAAACTGAAGAGATTGTGCAATCCCAGCTCATGTATACTTAATTGTGTAGAACAATATTAAACCAAACCTCAATGGCAGGGGGTGGAGCTTGGACAGAAGAGAAGGATTTAGGCCTGGAAAACTATAAGAAGGCAGAAAGAAAGCCACTCCAGTATACCATAAAATGCAAGCATGCTCATTGGCCAGAAGTCTTAGTGTAAGTTGACCCTTCATGGGAGTGAGTGTGCTATGCAACAAGCTCAGTTCAAAGACAATGTAATGCTAGATAATCATTAGAGAGTCTGCTGCAACAGGAACACCACTTTATACTCCCTCTGTGCTAACTAGAGATGGGTAAATTATTAATCTTTTATTCAGCCACCCAAGAGAAACAAATCAGAAGAAATTCATTCCGAGTGCAACAAAGCCTTTTGCTTCATTTTTAGGTATTATTTTAACCATTTTTTAAAAAAAAACAAATCAAGCCAATTATCAATGTTTCAAAACAGGAAACCAAAATATTTCATTCAAAAACTGGTTAAAACAATACGTTTCAAGTTTTGCAGAATTTTCTCTTCCCATTTATTCATCCAAAATATTTTGCTTAATTCAGCGTAAACTCATCAATATTTCAGGAGACCCCAAATTGCATGTTTTGCAAATAAACTATTCAGCCCCAAACTTTTGCAGTGCTTCAGCACTCATCACACTTCTGCATGTGGATACTTACTGTGGCCTTTACAGTCTGCCAACCCAGACTGGATTTTCCACGAGGAAAAAGGCTCTGAGATCTCAGGAACTTCAAATTACTAAACACTAGGGACAGACATTACACATAAACCAGTTTAAGTGATCAGAAACTGGTTTAAACTTTGAACAGAACAGACATTTCAGTGCACATAAACCAGTTTGAAAATGGCTGAAGCCAGTTTGAAATAAACCTAGTTGAATGTAGTATCAGATTTAACTGATTTGGGTCAAACCGTTTTATGCAATGTCTATTCCAGACCCCTTCCTGGTTTAACTTAAACCAGAGTCCTCCAGCATGCCAGATGCTTTGCAGCCCTGGGCGGGGCTCACTACTGCAGACCAGGGCCAGCCACGCCCCTCTGCCTGGCTTCCCCTTGCCCCACCTCCACCCCCCACCACCCTGCTCATGCAAGGATTTCTCCCCTTCCCTCTCCCATAGCACAGACCACAGTCAGCATGTGGTATGCTAGCTAATGCTGAGAGGTGTCTGCATGCCTCAGACAGGACAAAGGCAGATAAGACAGTGTCCACTTAGGGCTTTCTGGAGCTAATCAACAGGTCACCTGGTAATGTTCCTCCCTTTCTTCCTTGGAAAAAGTTGTTTAAGAAAAGCTTGAACTAATGAGAGAGGGTTTTGTTTGCTTGATGATAACACAGCATTTAGCACCTCAACTTCCTGCTGGCTCCCTCCCTGGACAGGAGCCTCGAGGGGGGAAACTCCTCCCTAATCAGAGTGTCCTGCCAGGGCCTGGACACACCCCCACCTCAGCTCAGCCCTGTAGAAGGGAAGGGAGGGCTGCTCTAATGCCCCCCAAGCTTCGAGCCTGAGCCATCTCAGACACGTGCCTACATTTATTCAGTCCAGAGGACATTCTGTACAGTTGCAAACTGGTTCAGCCTAGCCACATTAAATTAACCTGCAAAGGCTGAATCAATTCAGGCTCAGGATTTTTCAGTGTCTGTCCCTAGCCCAGAAAAGTCTCTCACTGAAACTGCAGCATGTACCAAGCCAGGAAACAGGGTGTCTATCTCAGAAGTGTAGCTGGACAGTTCTATGCTCTGGGTGGCAGCAACACATGAGATAGTGGCAGTGGTGGAGTTGCTAACGCCAGCGGCAGTGCAGGGCTGACAGAGGGGCTGCTATTTTTGTGCCCCCATTAAATCAGCACCCAAGGCTGGTGAAAATATGTCCCATCCACTCCATCCTGCTCTATGTGCACCACATTCCAAAAAATATCATGTAGCTACTGTTGGTGTAGCAAAGGACAAGCCTTGAGCTGCTGCTTATCAACCTGAGAGTCACTGGGTGCACCTCTAAACCAGGTACATGATAACTTTCAGCCTGTGGTGTGCACAGAATGGGAGTGAGAGGGCAGGGCATGTTTTCTTCATGGCACTTCCTAGCATTGTCTAATGCAGTGTAGGTGCCCTTACAGAGACCAAGCTACAGGAAGGAACAGGGACCCACTAACCAAACTGCTAAGCCTCAGAAGCTGAAGCTCAGTTTGGGTTGTAGGGATGCACTGCAAATGGTGATGGCTCCTATTCTATCCCAGATGGCCCACTTCCAAGAAACCCCTTTCTTAAAGAGGAACCAGGGTAAGGCAAAGGGCACCATTCACAGGGGACTCACGCTGTGCAGGCAGTACTCTTTTTCCTGGTAAAAAGTCAGGCCTCGTAAGATATCATGCTTGTCAGAGCCACAGCATTTGTTCATCCCATCCTTGATGGCCTGGTTGATCATGCGTACTGGGAAGATGCACACTGCTGAATATTTCTGTGGCATCGCATTCTCTGCTTCACTTTCAGCAAAGGTACCAAACAAAACCAGGTCTGTATCATTGATGCTAATTTCATGAGCCAGTTTGGAACCTGCCTGAGTGGCATAAGCAGCTTGCAGGACATTGAAAGTCACATCACGTTTGTATACCCGATCTGCTGAGCTCCTCTTCCGCCTCCGTTTAGACTCAAAACGGCAATCCAGTATCAACTCACGGTAGTGCTGCATGTCATGCTCATCAGCTCTCAGCCGCACTATCCTCGTGTGGTATGCCTTGGATGTGGGATTTTCCTTTTGAACTGTCAGGAAATAGACAAAGGCCTGGTCCCTGAATGCATATACATAGTCAATGGGATAAGTGTCTTGGTATTCAGGCCTCACAGTTAGGGAGTGGAAGTCAGGGGAGAACCCATCTGAAGTGCCCTTTGGTCTACGGACAGACACTGATTTGGGATTGTATTTCTCAGCTATGCTGCTGTTGATGGTGGAGGCAATGTAGAAGTAGGAAACATGGGAGTCTTCAGTAACCAGAACCCTAGTCCCCAAGGGACTGGCCACACAGTCAGGGCATTTCAAAGGGCTGTTCTGCTGTTTTCCATACAAGCAGTGAGAGACTTTAACCAGAACTAAGCTGTCCTGGGTTTCCAGTTCATGCTGGAAACACAGGCCATGTTGGGAAGTCCCACAGCTGTAAAGCCATGGTTCAGATGGGTCCAGCACCAAAACTATATTATCCGTGTCTTCACGCTGCAGAGCACCTGCTGTCCCTGGGCAAAGAGCACAGATCTTACATTGATCACTGCCCATGGGGCCAGTCACAATGACATCCAGAGTTGCCAGCTCTGGGCTCAACACATAGATCTTATTCCGTACTGCCACAAAGATGGCACTTGCACCACTTGGATCCTCATAGGTGACAATATTCTGGATGGGGCTGTCAGTGATGAAGTTGGGTAGCTTGTACTCCACAGTGTAGTTCCTCATAGCTTTGTAAGAGATCCGTGGGCATTCCCATGTACTACAAAAAACTCCGGGGAGATCAAACTCCAAGAAAAGACAAATAAGGAACAAAAGCCCCATGCTAGGGAATTCCTCTCCCAGATACTTGGATCCAGATGTTAGGTCAGTTCCTCAACTCTCAGTGGGCCTGCAATCCATTTAGGATGAGTCAGCATTGTATTACAACTGAAAGAGAGACAGAGAAAGATAACGAGCACATTATGCTGCACCAGTAAAAAGATGTCACATCCCACACTTGAGTTTTAATAAGAAAGCATTTGCCAGGAGAACACCACTTTGTCCTCCTTAGGAAAGGCTCTGGGCTCCTCTCCAGACCTTCCCATGGTGAAATGATCTTCTCTTAAATAACCACTGTGCTTCCCAGGCACCAAGAATGGTTAGTAGGCCTCATCCACTTGAGGAAGGTAGGGAGAGAGCAAAATGAGAGGATTATTACTGAAGGGCGGGGAGAATTACTGTCCTCACACTGTCCTTGTGTGTCACCACTCACTTGAGAGCCAGAGCCATAGTAACCTGGGGCAGAGTTACTTATCCCACAGCAGTGATCTAGCCCAGATCACAGGTAGCAGGACAGGGTAACTCTCCCTGTATGGACCACTAGACATATGCATGGAGTTGGACAGGGTTTGAACATTAGGCACATTGAAAAGTCTAGTTTTGTTTTAACTAGCCACAGTGTTTGGATTTAAAAGCTCCTAGATGTCAGGCAGGTGCCTGCCTTTGGGGTGGAGGATCAAACTGCATCTGAACAAACACTGCACATACCTTTCTTCCAGAATCCCTTCCAAGTCTCCCAGGCAGAAATCCATAGCTGGCAAACAGAACTTGTTCCATCCCTTTAATCTAGATCTTCACTACTCAACTTGTTTTATTTTAGAGGTTTTACTGCAGCACCCCACAACTATTTCTCTGATGGACTCCCTATTGCTATCTCAGTCCCCACTGCAATGAGCTGAAGCCAGAGAGATTGAAAGAGGTCAGAGGAAAAAGTCCATCCCTTTGTCAGGAGGTTGGAAAGCTAACCATTTCACCCAGAGGTTACCCTGGTACAGGCTCAGTCTGTCTCTAGATACAGAAGGACTGAGACTCATCACAGACATCCTCTTTACCCTTCTCACAGGCTTCCCAAAACCATTTGGGTAGAACCCTCTGTGGGGAAAGAACCACAGATCATTGGAGTGCAGAACAGAATCTGAGCCAGACTAGAGAGCACCTCCTTTCCTCGTAGGTTAATAACGAAGAGAGATCAGGAGGCAAAACTTGCTGCCTTAAATCATTCTCAGACACAGCCCATAAAATTATGCTCCCTCTTTATAAAGCACCTGTCCCTTTTGAACCACTCACTCTCTGAAAACAGATGTCAACAAATTTCAGACAGGACCTGGACTTGGGGGAAAGAGCAGGCTTTCATTTCTTTCTAATAAACTTAAGTATATTCTGAAAACGTTAGGATCACAGTTCCAAAATCTTAGTAGCCACACTCAGATGTGTCCTCTGACATGATCTGTGTTTATTCCACTGGCCACTGACAGACCTAAGTCATTCTTTCTGTGCCTGCCTTTATCAGCATCAGGCACTTTGTCTATATGGGAAAGCTTTACTGACTATAATAGCCTAGCCACATCAGGACAACCCTCATGTGGATACACCTGTCCTGGTATAAAAATGTCTTTTATGTTTTTAGTTTAAATGTCTTCGCAACAACATAAGCTAAACTGGCAAAAATTACAACACTTGCACACACTTCTGCTCTCAGGATGTGCCCCCATGGGAGTCATTCCACTATAATGGTTTAATCTCACAGTTGTACTTATACTGGCCTAACTGTCCTGTGCAGCAAGGCCTCAGGAAAATCTGCCTTTAAATAAAGTGGCCCTAACACAGGGAAGTTCCTCTGTGCTATCTACACACGTATTTCACCACAGTGATTACAGGGGTGCTCATGATCTAGAGTACATTGCTGGGCTGACTCTTCGCCTGCATTGTGCACCACCGGCTCTGCTCTGGGGCTCATCTGAACCCAAGCAATGATCACAGAGGTGGGGAGGCAGACTGGACAGCAGTCCTTCCCCATCTGCTGGGTAGGCTCCTGAGATATGGAGAAGCACAAGGGGATTTCTGCCCCAGAGGGGTGGGGACGCCCTGGGCAAAAAGGGCTCAGGTAGGAACCAGGTCTAGGCCTGGCTCTTAGTGCCCGAGCAGGTGAAGGCGGATGTGAAGCAGCTGCTGGGGGGGGCAGGGTCTGTCCTCAGCCCAGTCCCAATCCCACGCACAGGGGAGCAGGTGAGAGACCCGGTGCCACGCCCCGGCCCCGGCGGTCCGGCTGGATGTGGTAGCGGGCGCAGCGGCGGTGCGCGCTCCTCAGCCCTGCCGCTCGCCCCGCGGCACCTGCTCGCGGCCGCCCGCAGCCAGTCTCCTGCCG
>NW_017728997.1:45675159-45678513 GCF_001723915.1 Gavialis gangeticus | reverse complement strand
CCGGGGGCCGCCCCGCGCCCACACGCCCGCCGCGCAGCGGGGCTCGCAAGTGTGCGGGCAGACGCCGCCCCGGCGCCCATGAGGAGGCGACCTCAACTTCACTTCAGGGGGGAAAAACAGCCTTCCGCTCCCTCGAGGCTGGAAGCTGGCACTGGCCCTGCCTCCGCCGGGAGCCGAGCGCAGGGTCGACGGGGCAACTGCAGCGCTGGGGCTGTGCGGGGCTCCCGCGGATGTCGGTGCCCCAGCACAGTCGTGGCACAGGGCCCGACTCCTGCCCCTGTGCCATCGTGGTCCCCCCGGGCAGCCGACAGCGACCTCCCGCAGGTACCCGACGTGCCCCCCGGGCTGGACATCAGCCACCAGCGGGTGCTTGGCCTCAGCTCCAGCCTCTCGGGGCCTGGAAGCATCGCGACATCTTCCTCGGGGGCAGGCGGTTGCAAGGGGGGCTGTTTTGGGGGATTCGTTTTTCATGTGCTATTTTAATATTTTATATGTTTTTATGGTATCTCTTGGATGTCTTACGAGCGGCCGGTAGCCCTTTTTTTTTTTCTTTTTTTTTGGGGGGGGGGGCGGCACAGAAAGCCGATAGATATATAAAATACAGATTTTGAGAGGGGAATAAAAAGGTTGACATAAAGCCCGTAAACCCTCATCTGGACACATGCATGCACATATATTTACTAGTACTCGTGTGCACACATGTACCCATATACAGGTCCTATACTTCTTTGTATACGTGCATGCATATACCTGCATACCCATGTGTGCACATATACAGTGTGTATATATTTGCATACATGGATCGATATACATGTATAAGTATGAACACACAAATACACATATATGCAATACCTGCATACACACACCTACCTGAAGAGACAAACATGCACACCTTTGGGAGAGGCTAGTGCATTGATTGATATGAATCTGTACAAGCCCCATTGAGTCAGCGCCACCATGGGAGGGTGGAAACAGTATTAGTCTATTCAGATCCTTCCAGCTACCCCAAGCAGCACAGGCTGTTAGCTCTTCAGGCTTTCTGAAGAGCTGTGAAGAGTTTCCCCCTCAGAACAAGCTACCTCCCTCACACACATCCTGAGGGCTGAGCAATGTAAAACAGGATCATTACCAAGAGAGGCAGTGTAGGCTTGTGTTGGATCCCTGAACTGGGATACTGTAGAGACATCTTCAGTTCTGCTCCTGGCTCTGCTCAGTTAAATATGTAACCCAGGCGGTACTCCAAGAGGTACCCCCTCTCCAATTGAAGGGATCAGAGCAGGTGCACAAGTGCTGTGGGAGGTGTAGGGACGCTCCCTCCCCTATAGAGCAGAGCCAGGCCACCAATGGGGACTTAACCATATACCTTTTAATGAGAAAATAGTAGTGGGAACATAACATGTATAAACCAGGGGGCACAGGAGACACTATAATGCTCCAAAGGGGTGGAATTCAATAAAGGTTAGGCATTTACATTCGTAGACATATTCATCCATTTGACAAAAGACAGGTTTAACAAAGTATAAAACACAAACACCACAACAAACAATACTGGTTGGCAAAATATAAGAATGCACAAAATACAAAACATCAAATAACAAAAAATATAGGGCATAGGTACCGGGCGGGGAGGGAAGAACACAATGACCCCCTTCCAATGCAACAAGAATTTCTCCCGATCACTTCACTCACCCCTACTTGACCCAGCTGGGACTTGAGTTCAGATCTCCCATGTGACAGGCAGAAAGTCTACCACGCAGCCACCAGTGCTGGCATTGTGCCAAGTGGCTGGGGGTTTTGACCTTCCGGGAGCCCCTGCCTCACATCAACCTTCCCAGCCTCTTGCTGGAGGAGCTGGAAGCAGAGCTGTGAACCTCTCAGCTTCTTGCTGGAGCTGGGGAGCCTCTCCTGCTGGCCACAGCCTCTCGTACGGGATCCTGGAGTCCAGGGGGAGTCTCTCCTGCTGGCCACATGCCGCGCTGCTGAGGGTCCCACTGCTGCCTGCAGGTCCTGCTCCTTCAGGCTCTTCTGGGGCAACTGCTCCTGCCCCGCTGGGCCAGCTCTTGCCAGCTCTTTGAAACTCCTTCCTTGTGGTCCTCGCTGGTCTCCGAGTCAGCTGCGCTGCCCCTTCTATCCCCCTCCAGGCAACCCAAGGGGCCAGTCGGGACATGGAGGGGGAGTCTCTGGGGCCTGATTGGTGAGGAAGGGGAATCTCAAATCCTCCAGTCATTTTTTAGCCTTTCAAAACCCCTGGGCCAAATCACTACCATCTAACCTGTCACAAATAAATTTGTGGCAAGTCACTTCCCTTCCCTGTGGTCCAGTTTCCCCACCTGTAAAACAAGGAGAGTGACCTCCTATGTCAAATGCTTTGAGATCTGCTGAGGGAATCCCCAGGTAACTGCTGAAGGATGCTGCCTACAGTAGTGTAGCTGCCTACCTGATTTTCTGCAGCTGGCACAGCTGTTCAAGCACTCATGGTGCTCTGGTCAGGTCCCAGAGGACTGGAAAAAAGGCCAGTGTGGTCCCTATTTTCAAGAAGGGGAGGAGGAAGGAACCAGGAAACTATAGGACAGTTAGTCTCAACTCTATCCTTGGGAAAACTCTGGAAAAAAATCATTAAGGATCACATTAGGGAAGCCCAGCAGGGGGAGTAATGCTGAAAGGAAATCACCACGGGTTCACTGCAGGTTCATCCTGCCTGACTAACATTGTGGTTGTTTTTGGTTTTTTTTATGACCAGGTCACAAAATACTTAGACGCAGGAGTTGAGGTACATGTCATGTACTTAGACTTTAAGAAGGCCTTTGATTCAATGTTGTATTCTGTTCTCATAAATAAACTGACAGGCTGCAATGTAGATGATTACACACTCAGGTGGGTGGCCAATTGGCTTAGGGGTTGCACCCAGAGAGTGGTGGTGGATGGATTGATATCAACCTGAAAAGCTGTGGGCACTGGAGTCCTGCACAGCTCGGTCCTTGGACCAGTGCTATTCAATGTGTTCATCAGTGACTTGGATGAGGGCATAGAGCGCACCCTAGCTAAGTTCGCAGATGATACCAAATTATGGGGCAAAGTTAACACACCAGTGTAGGGAACGGATCCAGGCAGATCTGGACAGGTTGGAAAAATGGGCAGAATGAAATAGGATGCAGTTCAACGAAGACAAGTGCAAAGTGCTGCACCTGGGCTAAAAGAACCACCAACACGCTTACAAGCTGGGGGATGACCTTCTCACCAGCACAGCAGAAGAAAGGGATCTTGGAGTTGACTCCAAGATGAACATGAGTTGTGAATGTGATGAAGTGATCAACAAAGCTAACCACACTTTATCATGCATTAGCAGATGCATGA
>NW_017728997.1:45674730-45675082 GCF_001723915.1 Gavialis gangeticus | reverse complement strand
CTTGGAGTCACTGTTGACTCCAAGATGAACTTGAGTCATCAATGTGACAAAGTGATCAGTCAAGCTAACCACACTTTATCATGCATTAGCAGATGCATGACAAACAGGTCCAAGGAGGTGATGCTTCCCCTCTATGCAGCACTGGTCAGGCCACAGTTGGAGTACCGCATCCAGTTTTGGGCGTCACACTTCAAGAGCAATGCGGAGAATCTCAAGAGGGTTCAGAAGAGGGTCACTCATATGATCAGAGGCCTGCAGGCAAGGCCCTACAAGGAGAGAGACTGAGACACCTAGATCTCTTCAGCCTTTGCAAGAGAAGGCGGAGAGGTGGTCTTGTGGCTGCCGATAAATT
>NW_017728997.1:45670048-45672566 GCF_001723915.1 Gavialis gangeticus | reverse complement strand
CTCACCAGGTTGTTGCCCGTGGCCAGCACCAGGTCCAACGGGGCATCTCCACTGGTGGGGCTGTTAGATGGAGGTCCTGCATTTTGGCTAGGAACCTAGGGTCTTCAGGGGGAGACTAGACAAGCACCTAGCTGGAGCCGTCTGACCCCAGTGCTCTTTCCTGCCCGGGCAGGGGGTTGGACTGGATGACCAATGGAGGTCCCTTCCAACCCAAACATCTATGAAACCAAACAAACCAATTTCATTTGCCTTCTAAACAGGGGTTTGGTATTGGGGAGCGGGGTTGAGTGGGATGGGAGATATTAGAATCTTGGCAGAGTTTTTCCAGCTTTTCTCCATAAACTCAAGAGATGGAAAAGTTCTCTTTTTTAAAAGCTAAAGCTACGATTCTCCCATGATCACATGGCTTCAGGAGCTGGTGCTTTAAGAAGAAAGCCCAGAAATCCTGAAACTTGTGATAACATTAGCATTTAAAAGCCAAAGGTCAAGTACTCTGTCACCCGTCTCTTCCAGGAGGAGTACTGGGTCCAGGCTGACTTTAAAGAGGACAACTTCATTCTGTGGTAGTCTGGGACAAGTCACTTTATATGTTTTACAGCTGAGCCCCATTTTTCCTCTGGTCTGAAGGATGCTGTATGCCCTGGCTGGTCTGTTCCTCATCCCCAGCTCTATTTTCTGTGCCCTTTTTTAGGGGTATCCCCATTTATGACACTTTGCCGTTCCATCTCTAGAATGCAAAGAAAGTGGACTATCTTTATTTGCACAGGCTCTGATCTCTAGTGGTCAGCAGTCCTCTCACAGTTTCCTTCTCTGAATGGTGCTTTTTGGCAATTCTTTAATTTTGGATTCATCTACCTGGAAACTGGAACTTGGATTCACTGGTGGGTAGACCCCTATTTGGGATGAGGGCATTCCCCTTTCAATAGCCTGAAAGTGAACTCAAGTGTTATGTCAATTTAATCTAGAGAGGACACTATTAGATAAGCCCATTTTCATTGCTTCCTATAGGCAAAACAGTCAACATTTTCAACACTTCTCTGAAATATTTCAGAATAATTAAGAAACAAAAACAAACAAACAACCTTTCCTCCTCTGACTGACATTGTAGTCTCCGACAAGAAGCCTTTTTCAATATAGCTAACATTTCTTGTTGATATTTCAGAGAGGTAAAAAACTTACATGAAGGGAAAGGAAAAGTGAAAGGAAAATGTAGCAGGAGTAATTTGTTTCCTCACAAACCTTTCTTCCTTTAATCCTGCTTTAAGATCCATTAAATAGCCTCCATAACTAGTTCAGACACCATGCTAGCTCAGGCAAGTCTGTAAAATCTTTTGTGACAAAATGCTGAAAAAAGCAGAAATTCACTGACAAGTCTGTCTGTCTACAAAGTCTGGAAAGAGGGTGAACAGGGTAACAATACATTCAGTGAATTTCTCATGGAGAAAAGCAGCTCTCAAAAAGCATAAATTCTTTCCAGTAATTTGCAAGAATATTTCCTCCATGGCACAACATGGTCACTTAATCCTATGGTGCAATCCTAGCAGCCACAGAAATTTCCAGTTAATTAAAGGGATAATCAGTATTGCTTAAACATCCACAATGACGTTTAATCAATGTTACTCACTGAACCTGTAATACAGGGCAGCTGAGGGAACTGTGTCATATACACTGCACAGTGTGGACAAGTGATGCTCAATAGGGTTGCCAGGGGGTGCTGCACAATATTAGCACTGTTAGGTGTGTAAACATGTACATGTTCCACAATATAAACCTAGAGATTTCAACTAGGAATCCATAGCATTAAGAACAATCTGATCTGTTGCAGTCTTTCCAAATTTTATCACAGAATACTTGGTCTATTATTTTCTTGTAGTTAAGAAGAGGGGGAAAACTAACGGCTGGCATTTTCCAGTGGGTGCCTTGAATCTAAATGAGCAGGTCTCGAGTCTAACTAGGTTGAGAACCACTGATGTAGAGACTTGGATACTACTGGTACCAGACATTTGGGAGGTTAAACCAGGTTCAAAGTCGCAGCCCAATTTAAACTTACCTTGCCCTGATGCCAACTGTACACTTACAGACCAGGTCTCAATGACCAGCAGTTAGTCTAAACTTGTAACTGTACAGACATTCCGCGTACAAAACCAGTCTAGAAATTAGATTCAGGTTTATCTTAAACTGGGCTTTCCATGTAGTATCACATAGTTTTCAATTTAGGAAAAAAGGGTGCATGGAACTTCTGTCCACTTTTGTGCAGCACCAGGGCTGGGAAAACCCAGACACCAGCCCCAGCTCTGGGGCTTCTCTTTCACCTGCTCTTCCCCTTGCACTAGTCTATTTTTTGCCCCCCTCCTGGTCCCATGCTCCCTGCCAGCCAGCCCTCTCAACCCTCATCCCACAAGCCACTCCTGGTACAGCTGCTTTTATCAGTGTCCACTGCTGCCAGTGCTGAGCAAGTAAGTCGCAGAGGCAGGATGGATGGGGGTGCAGGTTTGCTGGGAGGAACCCACCCCTCCTG
>NW_017728997.1:45663164-45665048 GCF_001723915.1 Gavialis gangeticus | reverse complement strand
ATCAGTGTCCACTGCTGCCAGTGCTGAGCAAGTAAGTCGCAGAGGCAGGATGGATGGGGGTGCAGGTTTGCTGGGAGGAACCCACCCCTCCTGCAGGTCACACCTGCTCTCTGCCCCTTCCCTGCAGAGAGGCACACTGGCCAAGCCCCCCATAGGGTGCTGCATGCCAGCCAATGCTCTCCTCTATGGGGTGTGCCAGCCAGTGAAAAGGCTGTGCATATATGATACATATAAGCATGTGAGCATCACCATCCAGAAACTCACAAAGCCCTGAGAGACTGAGCATGGTGTGGAGATTCCCCAAGTACCATGACAAGGAGGTGGCACCAAGGAAGCTGCTCCAGCCTCTAGAAAATAGCTTCCCCAGTGTATCAGTAATACCTGCCACACCTTTGATGAAAGGTGGGTTAGGGAAGGAGGGTGAGGCAGGTAAGTGGGGTCACCAGGGGGTGCTATGACTGGCCTTGGAGGTCAGATCATTTCACATCTCACCTTATGTGCTGGCTTGGCCTTAGGGGCTGCCAACACCCCCTATACACTGGCTGCCCCTGGGACTCATCAGACTTCCTTGTGGGCAGGGTTCTCCTGTGCACAGTCTTATCCCTGACAGGAGACTTTTATCATAAGATGTGCTCTGTGAATTGTAACATAAGAGCATAAGCTGTCAGCCCTGTCCCCCTGCATTGGCCTTTCCAAGCCCTAGGAGTGTCCTGGCTCCCTTGAGCTCCTCTACCTTCCTCTGGACAATCTGTGCTAACTCAACCCTCCTCATGGTACCTACCTCTTTTGCCCAAAGCTGGGGCATCTACTTCAGCTTCACTCTTGGCTCTATTAATATCCCCTTTTTTCTGTTTTGTCTGGAACTCTCTGGCCTATTCCCCCACCGTTCCCTACTGCCTCCCTGCCTCCCATCTCTGCTAATGAGTGGCCTGCTCCTTCTGTAGGTGAAATGCCCCAAGTCTGAACTGCTCACCTCCCTGTCCTTCCCCAACCCACCTTGGATCAGCCTGGCCTCCTCCCTCATCCATACCCTGACTCTTGCCAGGCTCTTTGTTCTCTGGAGCATCCCCCCAAATCTTAAACATGTCACCCCTGGCCTGCTCACACCTCAGTTGCAGGCTGCCATGTTCTTTTTCTTTCCTTTTCAGACCAGCTTATATGCTGCAAGCAAGCTCCCCTCCCTCAAACCCATTTGGGTCCTGTTTCCACCCCCTGTTCAGAGCCTCTCACTAGCTGCCAGTCCCCCTCTGATGGCCAACCCACATTCTTCTGCCCAGTGCTGCCAGCCTTCACCTCCATTATCATTCCCCGACCATGTTCCCTCCATGCTCACTCCGCCTACTTCATCATGCCCTTCCTTTCCTCTTGGTCACATCACCCAGGGTCCTTTATTCTGGTCCCTAACAGGGACACAGCTTAATCAGATGCAGTTCTGCACTGGGGGTGGTGGTAGCGGCAAGGAGAATGGTAGTGCTGAGGCTGGCAGCAGCAGGTGTGGAGGCCAGGCTAGCAGCAGCAGCTCTGTTTTTGTGCCTCCTCAAAGTCAGCACTGGGGATTTGTCAGTTGTAGCTGAGAGGCCTTTGAGCATGGCTGCCCCTGCATTGCTGTTCACACATGTCAAGTCTGAAAAGACAGGGTAAATCCATCTTGGGTGTCCTCTCATGGTCACTCTTGAGACCTCAGGCTCCCATACGCTTGAGAGAAGCTGGTGGAGATGGGCCTTAGAATAGCTTTTGGAACAACCTCGGGTTTGGTGCATGCAAGTAAGAATAAGTGGTTTGTGTTTGCTTGGAGGACTTGCTGGGGTGTACTGGAGACATACACTACACCCCTTTAGCATCCCTTTTTGACCTATACAATGGAAATAAAAGCACTGCCCTGCT
>NW_017728997.1:45643139-45658164 GCF_001723915.1 Gavialis gangeticus | reverse complement strand
CAAACCAAAAGACATCTTAAAGCTCAAAGTGCTTGCAGCATGGACTTTGTAAAATTGGCAGCGGGTCAGTGGTCTGTTTAAATTTGACTAATTTGTCAAATTAAGTAAACACCTGTACCAGAATAGAAGCATGTAGACACTGGACTGGCTGCCAAGAGCTCTGCTTCCATCTAGTCAACATTCAGCAGGGGTGGGAGGGTAAATGTGTTAGATTAGGAGATGCTTTTTCGTCCCACAGTTTTAAAGTTTCCATAACAATGGTTGTACTTGCACTAGAATATTACTACAACACAACTTTGAATGTAAAGTCCACTCACATTTCTGAGCAGTCTAGGGTGAGCAATTACAATCAGGCAAGAGTAGGGATAAGTGAAGTGCCATCCACAAGGCTAAACATTGGACTCCTCTTTCTGCTTTCCCCTCTCTTCTATCCTTTCTGTCTTTTCTTTTTTTTTCTCTCTCTCTCTTTTTGCCTCTGACTTTCTTTCCTTTACACTCCGTTCTGCTTAGACTAACTTGTCTGAGCAGACTTAAATAAAATCAGCCAGGGTGTGAAATGCAGAGTTAAGGTTGCATTTACCAAATGAAGGTATTAACTCTCATGACCATCTTAACCATAACTCTGCCCCTAAGCCCAATGGATGGACAATTTTGTGGTACAGTGAAGAGGAGAGTGCTCAACAGATTTGCTTGGAGTGAGCTTTATAGAAGAGAACCTTACTGCTGAGCTATTTTGGCTAAGGTTTTGGGCAGGTGGCAAAATAACTGGAGTGCTTAGGAAATTTGCTATCATGGACATGATTTATAGTTGCATTGTAGGGATCCTGAAGTCCAGACTTCTTCACTGTAAAGCTGACACTAGATGCTTATGTTAAAGGGTGCCTATACACATGCAGTGAGGCTCCCCCGACACGCTGTAATAGCAGCGTGTCAAAGCAGACTTGATGAATCGAGTCTGTTGGAGCATGGTAATTACCGTGCTTCAGCAGACTCCAGCTTCACATGTATCAGTATCCCTGCACTGAAAAATAGTGATGGGGTGCTTTAAGTAAAGCTTGTTTGATGAGCTTGATGCACATGATGCTTTGGGCGCTTTGATTAGAGTGGCTCTTGGAGCCACTTTAATTACAGCTCTCCCTCCTCTACCACAGAGCACACGTATAAATGCCCAAAGAGTTTCCTCTGCTTCCATGCTTGTTGGTGCTGTATTGAGGTAACAGCCACCTCCAGGAACTCCAAGCCTGGCATCCCCTAGTAGTAACTGGTCTTTCTGCCACACCTGTTAACCCACAGTCAAGAATGAATCCAAGCTACAAAGCCATCCTCCTTCCAGGCCATGGGCTGGAAGCCTGTTTCAGTGAGCCTATGAGGGGTGTCTCAGGGTACACCTAGCTGTGAACAGCAGGTTAATGGTGGCTGCTTTCAAACCAGAACTTGCTGTGTCCCAGTGACAGCACCCATGACACATCATGTGACACGCAGGCCAGTGCTGCCTGTCATGATTGTACCATGGTTTGGAGATGAGTAGTTACCTGATACACTTATCTGTCCCTGAGTACAGCTATGCCAGGTGGGCTGAGGGAAAACCCCTTTGTGGCACAGCGTGGCCCTGAGGTCACCCAGCCCTCTGCTCCTTTCCATAACTCATTCAGAGTCTAGAGCACTTCTGGTGCCATGTTCTTTCCCGGGGCCAGGCTAGAAGAGCTCTATGAGGCACAGTCAGTGCTGGCCCTACCAGCCCAGCCCTCTTCTCTTTGGGTTTCCAGTTCATTCCTGTTCCAGGTCATCAGATTCCCAGTTCCTCTAAGTCAGGAAGCACTGCCAGTCCCACTCCTGCCCCTGGACTTCTCAGAGGATCTTTCCTACACATCTTCTCCCATCCTGGAACCTGGGCTCACAGTATTCTGGATCCCCTAGTTCTCTACTACAGGGCTATGCTGGGGTTGAACAGGCTCCCACAGTCTAACAACAACCCCATGTCAGGCCCATCCAAGTTCTCCTCAGTGTCACTTGACATCTTGGCTCCATCCTGATCCACAGGCTGTTCCTTAGTAACTACTTAGTCCCAACTCTGCTGTCCCCTTAAATATGTATCTCCCTAAAGAAGACACACATCATGGGACTGGGCTGGCTGGCCCCAAGACCTGCTACTTTTTTAAAGGGGCAGACCACACTATTACACTGGAATAAAGATGCCTCCTATGTGTGTAGCTTATTCTCCATATTATATGTCACGGTGGCCCAACTTTTTAAGCAACTTGTGGGGGCTGCAAGCCAGGCACAGGCACCCTGACCTCACCCTCATTTCCCTAGCTACTGGCTCCCTTGATGCACCACACCAGTGGGCATCCTGGGCTGTAGGCTTTGTGAGCATCATGGGCTGTGCTTTCTCCCCACCCCGTGGGGCAGGGGTAGGAAGTGGAAGCCAGAGGGAGTAGGAGCCCTGAGACCTCAGCTACTGCTGCAGCTAGAGCAATGAGGGGAGTGCCAGCTGGGTGAAATCCCAGGGGTTACCAATTAACTCATGGGGCCACCAGTTGGGCAGCCCTGTTATATATCATTGCTATGTGTTATCTGGAGTCCAGTCCTGCCTGGGAGGCCTAGTCTTGAGCCAGCACCCCAAAAGGGAAGTCAGAGCAGCAGAGAGCACTCTTGCATTAATGGGGTCTTGGCTCCATGACCCTATTAAGTTAGGAGTAGATAAAATATGGGCAAAGCATTTTTAAAAGTAGAAAATGCATTCCCCCTGCCCCCACCTTGGTCCCTCCTCTGAGTCCAGGCCAATGTGCAGCATGGGGCAGTCCAGGCAGGACCTTTCACAAGCCAGGGAAATCACTGAATCCTGCTTGAAGCAATGGCTTGAGACAGGGCACATTTAAAGGTCTCCTGGTGCTTGTTCACTACCAGTAGCACACAGCCCTGCTGTCTGTAGGCCTGGGACACAGATGATATGGACACTGCATTGTTTTTTAATTTGATGTGTTACCAAATACAAATCCTGAAAACAGGAGTTATCACTAATAACTCCAACTCTCAAACAACCATCATACTGACCAAGTCAGCTGGAGACAGGCTGGGCTACAGCAAGGGCAGTAACATGACTAGGGGTGGACAAGCAGGGCCCTAGCGCCAGGCACTGTTAGAGGGGTGCCAGAATGGCAACCCCCCAACAAAATCTGTGCTGCCACCACCACGGTGCCAGCATTCTGGGAGCTCTTGCTGAGGCAGCATCAGCCGCCATTGCAGCTGCAGTGGCCCCTATGCAAGGAGGTATGTGCTTGGCACCCTTGTCCCAGGGCAACAAAATGTCAAGTTACACCCCTGAGCAAGGGCAATTTGCAGGGGTAAGGTGGAAGCTGACTCCTGTCTCCAGTTCAGCCAGCCCTTCCCCAGCTCATGTTCTCTGTTGCCATCATGTGGCAATAACAAAAACTCACTAGCTGCTTCATGGCTTGTTTCATCATAGGTCTTTATTGAACACTCATTTTCCTCATCCTTTCACGCACCAGGACTCATCACTGTAGGGGTGTTGGGCCCAGACCATCCACTGAGCAGGCCATAATAATCTAGCCCCCAGCAGGGAAGGGGAGAGCACCTGTTTTGGGGACCTGAAGAGTTGAGTGCAGAAAGATTGGGACCAGTACCCATAGAAACACTTTGTCACCAGGCCAAGGGGTGACTCTTCTTCCAGGGCTGCCCTGGGGGACAGGATGACCTTCTAAATTAGGGGATATAAGCCTGGTGGGCAGCTGTGGTTGCATCTGCCTGGAGGGGCTGGCTGACAGAGACTAAAGCCCAGCTGTTATAACTCAGGAAAGAGACCTTGGAGTCCTTGTTGATAGTTCTCTAAAAACGTACGCTCAATATACAGCAGTGCCAAAACAAGCCAATAAAATGTTGGGCATCATTAAGAAGCAAATTGAAAACAAAATGGAAAACATCATCATACCACTATACAAATCCCTTGGACATCCACATCTTGAGTACTGTGTTCAGTTCTGGTCTCCACGTCTCAAAAAGATGTAGTAGAGTTGGAAGAAGTACAGAGAAGGGCAACCAAAACGAGCAGGGCTATGGAGCAGTTGAAGGAGAGACTAAAAAGGCTAGGACTCTTCAGTTTGGAAATGAGAAAGCTGAGGGGGGATGTGACAGAGGACTATAAATTTATAAAGGGTGCAGACAAAATGAACAGGGAACTATTGGTCACCAAGTCCTAGAATACCAGAACTAGGGGGAACACACTAAAATTAGTAGCTGGCAGTTTAAAACTAACAAGATAAAGTGCTTTTTTATGTGAAATGTAGTTAACTTGTAGAATGAATTGCCGTAGGAGGTAGTGGAGGCAGATAACATAGCCAGGATCAAAAAGGGATTGGATAAATTCATGGATGATAGATCTATCAATGACTACTGAACAGAATGGTTAGAAATGTTCCCTCTGGCATCTTTAAACCTATAATGGTGGATGTCAGGGAGGGTACTGAATAGAGGATAGATCACTCTAGAGACATTCACTTCTGCCGCTGTTGGAGACGGGATACAGGGCCAGAGAAACCATTGGTCTGATCCAGTATGGCAATTATGTCCTTATGTTCCTAAGGGTAACACAGTGGTACAGATCCTACTGGAGGGAAGGGCTAGAGGCATGTGCCCAGGAGCAGGAGCTCAGGAGCTCCCAGCCAGTGACAGCTACAAAGTTTTACATGGCCCCATTGCACCATGTCTGTTCCTATAGAACCATGATTCAGCTTGCTGAATCAGCACAAAACACCCCCTTTCCTGTGACTCTGCCCATCCAGTAATTCTGCTTAATCCTCTTCCCCAGCCAGGCAGTTCTTTCCATTCCTGCACCAAGGTGCCCAGGTCACACTGTGCCAGTTGCATTGTCTCCTCCTTGCTGTGTGGCTGTAGCTTCCCTTATCACTAGAACCAAGCCCCACAAACCCCCTGGACCCGAGTGCAGGGAGAAGGGAGGCTTATCAGAGTTCTGTCTCTCGCCCAGAGGCGGGCCAGTAGCTCCATCTCAGGGCATTATGCTGCAGTGGAGTCCCAGGGACCTCCTTGCTTTCCTTCATCTGGCTGCTCCCTGCCTCCTAGCTCCCATTCCTCATGGCAGGCCTCTTTGATGAAGGACCAGCTGCCTTGCTGAGAGGTGCTGGTAAGAGATGCTGAAAGTAGGGGAAATGCTGGATGGCAGCAAGAAGATGGACTGGACATATGATCCAGACCCTGGGCAGTACAATTCTTCCTGCCCCTGGCAACTTCTCCTTTGTCCATTGTACATCCTAGAAACCCATTGCTGGCCTGCGAGCCCTTCGAGGTGTTTGGGACATTACACAGGTACCATAGGTCAGAGACTGGGAGGGAAGGGGCAGGCAGGTGCCAGCACCTCAGGCCCAGTTGGGATGGTTGGTAGGGGAGGTGCCACCTTAGTGCTCTCAGAGTAGACTCTACTGATGGAGAAGAGGAGAAATGAGTGTCTTTCACAAGGTGCCCCAGAGAGGTTTTGGAGTCTCTGTCGGTAGAACTTTAAAGGCAGGTTAAACAAATGCTGGTCTGGGATGGCTCATGTAGGGGTAGCCCTGCATTGAGGAGGGGCTTACACCAGGTTTTTCCTCCAGCTGACTTTCCTCCTAGAAACTGAAAAATGGGAGTGGATCGGGGTCCTAACACAGAAGAAAAACCCAAGAGTAGATCAATCCACCTCTCTCCAGTGACCCAGGGATTTACACCCCCCACTTAAGAGACCACAGCACCACATAGATTTTCCCCGAGACACAAGAAAGCCTCCTGGGGAGATAGCACAGCTTCAGTTTTCAATGCACAGACTGAGAACCTGCAGGCATTGTTGATGCACTGGAGGCTTCAGCAAGGAATGTGCATCTGGGATGGGTAGGCTGGGTGGCATTCCCCTTGGAAAGAAGTCCTCATTAGCTCCCAGCCCCAGAGTAATGGTGCAGCTGGCTTGGGAAGTGTTGATTTCTGGTTTTAAGATCAGCTACTTAAAGATCAGCTACATATTCCTGGATACATAAGGAATATGCTTCTTGCACATTCCCAGAGGGCTCTGCTCCTGCATCCCCACCTTCCTTTCCACCATGCTCACAAGAGGCCCAGGTCTGCTCTGAGAAGAGCCCATCTTTTGGGACAGATTACACAGTGCTGTTGGAGCTTCTCTAGGCCAGTGATGACTCCCCAGCACCCATCAGTAGGTCTGTGGTGTCAGGATGAAAAGCCGATCCTCTTCCTTACGGATCCACTTCATGAGCTTGTTGACAGTGCTGATAGCACCTGCCTTGGTCTCCAGAGGGCTGTAGCATACATAGAGCTCAAAGGCACTGGTCACCTGGGGAAGGGGGAGCATACACCAGTCAGTTTCTGAGCACAAAGGTATGATTGTCTCGTAGTTAGAGTCCTAGCCTACAATGTTAAGGCCTGCTGCTGACCTGTAGGTAGGCTTCAGTTCCCATCTGTACAAGGGGAAAAAGAGCAACGTGTGCATGAAGCACACCACAGCAGAGGCTGAGGCATTCAGTGATGGGGGCCCTAATTCATGAACAAGATGCATTTGCCTATTCTGGTAATTTACATCAATCACTCTGCTCTTGGATGTTTAAATAATGAATACCATGACTTTACTACAGGGATCTCATTGGCTTTCTACAAACAGCTAATGTAATTAACTTTCCTCCATTTGAATCTCTGGTCTTTTACAAACTCAAAGTGATGCCCAAGCTATGCCCACTTAAGAGCTGCGCTGGGACTTTGCCAGGAGCCCAGGCCTGCAAGTAATTCTCATCCAATGGAGTAGATCCTATACTCCTTATCTTTAGTAGGGAAATGAGGCCTACGGAGATGACAGCTCACAGCATACAGTGCAGCAAGACATCTCAGCTCAAGCCAGAACACTGCATGCTGGGACCTGTAGCCCCTAGGGACTGTCCTCCCATATTAAAGAGGATGGTAGCTTTGGGCTGTGCTGCAGAATGCTGGGCTAGCCCTGTCTGATAAGTGACAGTTTGTCTACTTCTTCTTAGGACTGCCATGCTCCAGAGTATGGTGGGAAAGGTATTGTTCTGATGTGGCTGTTCTGTGACAGAAGTAGTATCTCCTTGTTTCCCCAACAATGCTGTGTCATTCCATAGACTGATCTGGAGACATGGGACTATTCCATAGCAGCATTACTAACCCGGGTGAAACCAGGGCCTCCCCACCACCTTTGGCACAAGTGGCAACCCCAGGCTCATAGTAAAACCTTAGAAATCTCTTGAAATGCACTGCCATTGAGACACTACATGGCTATGAAGCATCAGGGTCTGGAAGTTCCAAGACCACCCAGCTGCTGTGTGAAAAGACAAAGGCTATGGATACATCAGATGCTTAGGGATGCATTAAGGGAGCTTCATTGCAAATTTCTGGGTATAACAGGGCACCAGAGAAGCTGCCTGATCCTTGTGTTAGGATGCCTTGGTAGATTGTAACTGACCTGGGAATCTGCACAACTTTACTTCTCATAATGTCTGATTACCGAGAGTAATCAGACCGAGAGTCCTCCCCACTTTGAGCCTGACTTCCTTCTTCAATACCACTCCTGGAGGTCTGGAACTGACTGCAAGCATACCAGGGCAGGGCCACCCAGCCCAGAAGCTCTCTTTAACCCCTTCCTTGCCAGGTGCTAGCCAGTTCACACCATCACACTGGGTATCTGGGACATCATGGTTGCCCCCATGCTGCAACACCACAGTCAGCTGGAACTTCCTGGACCTGGGAGGAATGAAACTCAGATATTCCTAGTCTGAAGTCAGGACTTTGCCATTTGAGCCAAAGGAGACTGTCCTTAGCTGCAAACAGGAAAAAGCTATGAATCTCTCTCATACACATTAGATATTTCCAGGGCATCTATCATGACAGTATTTCAGCACATATAAGATTTAATTCAGAGGCAATTCCTTTTAGAGGACAATGGGACACATGTATGTGATAGCTGGATTATGTCAGTATCTTCTTGCTCTCCTGCCTGGTTATGTCATCCCTTAATAGGTATGTGATGGTCTTTGTCTGTCTAGTTACTGGTCCATACAAGAGGATAAAAATCTACTACTGTTTCTAGCCAAAGATAGTTCTTTAGCTCTTACTGCTTCCTTGCTGTGCTCTAGGTTCAAACACCCTGCTGGCTTTAATGAGGTTGTGGTAAGCTCTGTGGTGGTGCAGCAGTACGAAGGACAAGCAGTTCTTACCCAAGCCAGGAGGTTCTCATTGGGTCCAGTGAAGTATATATTCTTCAGGGGATGTGAAGAGTTGTGGGCCCGACTGTGTAGGTATTGATACAGCCCCAGCAGTCTCTCTTTCTCCTCTTCACTGACATAGGGACCCTCAATCTCAGGGCTAGGAAAACAAATTCATTTGATTAAACCAAGGCAAACACTGCAATGCCAAACAATGGAATTCCTCTTTCTGGGATAGCAACAGAGCCCCACCTGGAACTCCTGAGCTAGGGTTGGGCGATAATAGCTGACACAGGCCCCTTTTATTTATTTGTGTATTTATTTATGCAATGTATATGACACTTCTCCCAACAAAGGCTCAGGGCTTACATCAAGAGAACAATGTAACTTATACAACAGGAGACCAGAGAGAGAAAAGTGAGTGACAGGTGAGCCGTCATGGAGAGCAGAGACTGGACAGGATCATGCTTGTCACAGCTGCAGAAGATGCTGAGAAATGTCTGGCTGAGGCTGGGGGTAAGGAAAAGGTCCCTCAACTCCTGTATGTCTCTGTGGCTATGAGTATTATAACATGGAAATAACCTCAAAACCATGTCTAGAACACACTTTATCCTGTTTTCCCCCTGAGCTCCTCATTCCCTTCCTCCCTAGTTGACAATCACACACACTACTTGATACACTGCTCTATGCATGACCTTTCAGAGCATCTGAAGAAGTGATTACAGGCTCAAAAAACCTTATACTATATATCTCTGATTTAGTTAGTCTATAAGGTGCAAATCTGCCCTGTGTTATGCTGCAATATGATACATCCTCCTACCTGTGTTGGTCCACATGACACTGCCAGTATAGCCTATCAGCTGTTCCTATGTTATCAAGAAGTATCTTTGGTGGACAATACCAGATGATCCATCAGCAGTGGGGAACAGTACAGTGCAATAGAGTCTATTGGATAGACAGACCAAAGAGAACAGGCCAATAGAGTCTACTGAAGAGACCAAACAGCAAGAAGCCTAAGCAGAAGCTTGAACTTGTCTTCTGCCCTAACCATACAGGCCAAGGAACTAGCTAGGCTAGTTCAGGCTCTCTTGATTTTGTTTACCACATTTAAAATGCCGGGAGTTTGGGCCAGACTGGGCATCTCGCTCTTGCAAACAGCCCAAGTCCCCTGAATGGCAGGTTGGGAGCAGAAAGGTACCATCAACTTTCCCCATGATAGCTCTGCCAGCAAGAACAGAAATCCTGGGGGAGATTTGCCTTAGAGTTGCCTGGCTTGAGTGACAAAGATGGAGTGGGGCTTCATGCCCTGTGTACCTGAGATAGCTACATAGACACTTGCTGTCAGGCTGGAGGGAGGTGGTGGGGAGGAACCTGGGCCAGGGCAGTGATGGGAAAAGTCCTTGAAGCAGTTATAATAAGAGTGAGTGCATGTTCCAGAGCTGGGATTTCCTGGTAATGTTTCCCATCAGTGCTACTAAGGCTGCAACTTTCCCAACCACACAACTAACGGGGGCCTAGTGTGAACAGGGCATGTAAGCCACATTGTTGTGACCCATTTGAAGTGTCTGGATGGTGCAGGAATGGGAAATCTGGCAGCTGCTTACAGACTGTTTTCTCCAGGGCACCATTGATATCCATTTCCTTTTGAACTGTTTACTTCTGGACATCATTGGTATCCCTCAGGTGGAGCTTAATGGGATAAAGACAGTCTGGGAGTCCCTACTTTATGCTTCCCCATAGAAATGTCTTCTCCATGGGTATCTTCCCACCCAGAGTATGAATCACACTGAAGATGGAAAGCTACCTGAGAAATACCCAAGAGGCTCTAGCTATTAGGCAGCCCCTTGTCACTACTGTCTTGGAAAACCTCCACGAACAACCACTCTGCACTGGAATGCCACCCACCTGCCTACTGCTGAAGCTGCCCCATTAGTGTTCATCCAGAACCAAGGCTCCCTGAAGCCCCATAGCACATCTCATAGGGCCTCTTGTTTTCCTGATGTCTGCTGCCATGCAGCTGGTGGCAAACTCAGACCTGACTGTGGATGGCATGTGGCTCTAAAGGCAAGACCAGATTGAAATATAAACAGGGGTTTTGGCAGGGGGTCCCTGCTTGGACTTGCAACTCCAAGGCTGAGCAATATGTCTACTCAACAGTGACAGCAGAGGAAGGCAGGTGCTGACTCCCTCACAAATCTTGTTGCAGGTCATGGGTCTAAAAGCCAGAGAATACAGCCCTGGCCACTGGAGGGGTAGCTGAAAGTTCCCTCCAGTGCCTTTCAGGGTAGAGAGGGCCATAGGTGCCATCTTTGCTTTTTGCTGATGTACTCTTGCAGATGTAACCCCTACCACAAAAAACAGCACTTTACTTTTAACTTGGCACATTCCTGTGGTGAGCCACGCACATGCCTAAAAGAGCCCTGCTCATACCCTCCTCTGCAGCCTCTGTAAAGACAGGGTGCTTTAGTGGAGCTTTTCTGGTGCTTTTATCGAATAGCTGATTGAATCAGTGTTAGCTAAAAGTGCCAAAAAGCCCCGTGGAAGTGCATGGTATTTGTAGATGCTGCAGAGCCGGATAGAAGCAACATGCTGCTTCTTCCAGTAAAGCACGTTTTTTGGTTTTTTTTTAACATCTGCAAGTGGCTCTGTGGGTGCTGAGCACCTGCTAATTTTTTTCAGTGGGTGCTTGAGCCCCAGAGCACCCACGGAGTTAGCACTTATGCAGAGTACCCCAAGTTAGTCCCTTTACTATGGCTTCCATGCCCCAGTTCAGCACTTGGGGACATCACCTGCTGCAGATTCTCACCTGGTAAAGAGCCCTGAGCTCTTGGATTTGTAGATGAAATGTCTGAGGTCTGGGATCCCCACTTGGGAGATGCTGTAGAAAGGTGTGCGCAGTGCCTCCTGTAGGACATGGTACACGCCACGTTTCCTTAGACGCTCCTGAAATCTGCGCTTGCAGTCGGATACAGTGAAGAAGTCCTCACGGTCAGTGGAGACAAGGAGTAGGCACAGATCTGTCTCTTGCTCCAGATAGGAAATGTGGGCGTGGAAGAAGCCACTGGAATTGAACTTAGGTAGGCAGATGGGAGTCCAGGCTTCACCCTCCCGGAAGGAGGAGGAGGAACTGATAAGGTTAAAGAGCAAATGGAGGTCAATGGGGTGCAGGAACTGGTCCTTTTTTCTTACCAGAGACACCAGTTGGTTCCTGGACAGAAGGATAGAGAACACCAAACTTTTGGCTCGGGCCTGCTGGAGGCTGGCACTCACAGCATCCCGCACCCCGGCTGCCATTGGTAGGCAGCGCACAGCACCCATCAGGAAACTAGGGTCCCGTGCCATGAGGTCCAGCAGGTTGTCAGTGATGCGCTCAGAGCCTGCCAGTAGCCTGCGCAGATCGTAGTTCTGCTTTTGCTGGAAGATGTGGTTGAGCTGTGTCCAGGTCAGGAGGCTGAGGATCTGGTAGTAGATATAGAGGAGCTCATGGGCAATCTCCTGTTCTGATTGCTGGGTCCGAGCCACGGCCACCAGCACCAGAGGGCTCCTGCGCACAAAGACCACCTTGTAGCCATCTGTTCGGCATGGGAGGTCCCAGCAACGAGAAAGAGAGGGAGAAAGGAGGAAAGGAGAGGGAGGGAGAGGTGAGTCTGTGAGCAAAGTGCTGTTGGGAAATACCATGAGAGTGATAGTGCCTTTTGTGGGTCAATAGTGAAGAAGCTCAACTGGGATGTGGATATGATCATGGACTCATTTGGTAAATTCAGTACTCCTGGGCTGGATTCAGGCAGGGAACCCTGAGCAATTTGCAACTGCTTGCGTAACTTAGACAGTTATCTATTTGCATGTCCAGTTGGGGTCACTACACAAGCAATGAGGCATTTATGTGTGTGACTTAAAGTTAGCTGCATGTAGAAATCTGGCTCATTATCTGGCAGTGAGCTTCTTTTAAAACTGTTGCTCATGCCGTTCTGTAAAGTGGTAACTAAAGAAGCTCCTCAATCTGTGCAGATGGAGGCTTCTCCCCTTGCCAGATCCATCACAAAGTCCCTGCTTTGCTGTTTTTCTGAAGTGGAACAGTCATCTCCCCTAGTCCCTTACAGCGGTCCTTTCCAATCAAAAGGCCCACCCAATAACTTGGAGGTAACATGCACTTTATGGGCACCCCCAGATATGATGGTACCTGCATGGATAGATCTGATGGCATTCTTCTCTGCCTCCAGGAAGGACACCAGAGCCATCATCACCCCCATAGTGCTGGACAGCGCTTCTTCTGACCCATAGCGAGAGTATACTGGTTTGCCTGCTTCACTCAGCACAAACACATGTTTCTGATGCATGCGCCAGGCATCCATAGTCACATCCTCCTCTTCCTTTCCCGATAGCACAGAGTCCCGTCGGCATGTCTGGGGTGAGAGGTCCAGCTTGTCCTCCTTGCTCTGCCTCATCTCTTCCTCCAGGTCCAAGGCCATACCTGTCAGCTGTGTGCTGAGCTCACTGAAGTCCTTGCTGATTTGCTCCATATTGGTCTGGTCAACCTCGTCCCCTTGCCCTTCCTCTGGGCTCCTGGATGTGACACCTGCATCCTCAGGGCTTGTCAGGTCCTCGTAGGACCGGGCATGAACAAACATTGTCCCCTCCTGACCTGCCCCTAGAAACCAACAAATCAGAGAGCTGTGGTCACTCCCAGTCAGCTAGGGAAATCCTTGGGCCAATGCATGAATGCCCACCCCAGTCAGCTCCCCTTTCCTGCCAGATGCGTCAATAGAGCCTCTGACACCAGGACAACAATAAGCCCAGCTGGTTCACTTCCCCCTCCCTCCTCCCACAATGAGGAAGAAGTTAGCTTTATAGGGACCTATCCTCCTAACATGGCCAGTGTCACAAAATGATACTGCCTCTTTAAATAGGATGTGCCCATCTCTAGCTACAGGCTGTGCAGGCACACACAAAGCCCTTGATACTCTCCTGCAGCACAAAGCTGGGGCTGGTACCACTGCTTTATGGCCTTCCCTATCTCTACTTCAGAGCTGTAAGGGGACTTTAGTCAAGGCCACAGAAAATAGTCATAGGCAGCTAGAACCCTGCCATGACTGTGCTAACTGTGACTGCCCATAGTTTCTGGGCAAGACAAGGTAAGCCCCTGCCTCTGTGCCTGCAGACTTCCCTGGATGAGCCAGTCATCACCCTCCCCCAAGGAACATGGGGAAGGTGATGAGTAAGTTAGATAAGCCTGCTGCCAAAGGCCTGCACTGTCCCTTCTTAGCAGGCTCCCCAGCCAGTGGGCAGAGCACAGAAAGGGAGAGCACATGAGGTTACTCGTGTCACTCATACAAGGGCCAGTGACTATGTTTACTGAAAGAGAGGAAGCTATAGGAGAGCTGAGTACAGAAGCAGAGGAATACTTAATGGGCCAAGAGGGGAAGTCTGTGGTCTGGAGGAATAGTCCTGTCATGCCCATCTCTAAATAAGATTAGATCCTGTCTTAACATAGTGGGAATTGTTCCTGGGGACTGAAATGTGGCTGGGACCCTAGCATAGATCTCACTGCCCCCTGGGCAGAAAATTCAATGTTTAGACCCCATGACACTTTACTCACCATGAAGCATGCTCTGCATATCCAGGGCCAGGGAGGTACATACCTCTCCTGAACAGAAGCCAGCAGCCAGCTTGCACAAATCCCATGCATGCTGGGACAGCAATAACCTCTGCAGGATCCCCTTGCACCAGAATGTCTCCAGGGACAGAGACACAAGGCAATGTGTGAGGGATGCAACTCCTCTGGACTCATTCTGCCAAGATCCCTGAGAAGGGATTGGGGGACCCAGAATCAGCATGGAGTTCTTAGCAGGTGGTATGCAGGGCACCTGCGGGGGCGCTGCTCACCCCAGTCTCCGTCCCAATCCAAGACCAGCAAGGCAGGGGGGAAGAGTTCCTGGCCTCCCATAGCCAGAAGAGCAATTGCATTGCAGGGGTATGGTTAACTCCATGGAGTGCAGCAATAATTTATTCCTACCTGGTTCTGTTCCCTGTGCCAGTCCTGGGGTAGGGCTCTCAGACCTCTCTGTGTGCTGCCCATCTGCTGGCACCAAGGATCCATTGGGCACTTCCCAGCCTTTTTTCTTGTGGACATCAGCAGCCATTTCTCAGGGGATGGCAGGGACCTGCATGTAAATGAGACCATCAACCCTTTGATACTTTTGTTACCTTTCCGCTGCTCCCTGGCTGGGCAACAGAAGCAATGCAACACAGTGGACGCTGGGGCTGCTGCCCTTCATCCCACTGACGGGATAGGGATAGGTCAATGAAGTAGTGCCTGGGTAGGGTAGCACTGGTGGTATATGGAATCTCTGCTCCAAAGGAATACTTCATTTCAGCTTGCTTTATTAATGCCTGGAGCATCTTGGGGAGAGAGAACACCTGGATAAGGCTTTGGTCACACATTACATACAGCATGCTCATGCTGTGAAGCTACCTTCTGAAGCTATCTGTAAATCCCTGCCTCTAGAACCAGTTCCTAGCAACTGGAATGTATCTATAGGGGCACCCCTACAACAGTCAGGCTGAGATCATGTTCTGTATACCCAGCAGCAGGAAGACTTGAAGTTTTTTCTATAGAAGGGATGGTGCCTCTGGTGAAGGTTCCAAGTGTGATTAAAGGGTTAAAGACCTAGCCCATTTAGAAGGGGCATGTCCTTTAAGCAGCCCTAACAAAATTCAGGTAGGAAGAGTCTACACCACATACATGCTGAGCCTAGGAGCAACCCTTGTCTGCTCAATTCTGTCAGCGTGAGCCAAAACCA
>NW_017728997.1:45631085-45638139 GCF_001723915.1 Gavialis gangeticus | reverse complement strand
ATTTTTAATTTGCTGACAGACAGTTGTTTTAAAATGTGGTTAGGGTCAGGCAAGTGACACTGTAAAAAATAGCATCTTGCTATTGCACATGCAGTATCTGTTCTACTGTGTCTTCCACCCCTTATTTGTTTAATTTAATGCCAAAACCAGAAATTAGGCTAGTTTAGAGTAGACCTGAGCACAAAGCTCAGCACTGCTCTCAGACTCCCTTTCTCAAGCATCATCTTGGTGCACGTTCAGGGCCACTCCAAGGTATTCTAATTTCCAGGCTCTGGCATGTGCTGAAGGGGAGTGAGGGGATGGCACGTGTTACTTGGCAGTGCCCTGGGCTTAGTCTGGAGGCAATACAAACATAGCCCCAATGACATTTCTTTGGGTTGGGCTAGCTTGCTTTGACTAGGAACATTGATGGGACAGGTGAAGTGGGGAAATGTGGCCAATGTTTTGCTGGAAAGCAGAGCCTGCCTCTCATAAACATGCCATAGACAGGGACTGATTGGGTTTAGTTTAGGGGAGGGGAAGATCAGTCAGGAGCTCCTGAGGGCAAGAACAGAAGGAAATGGGGAGGCTGAGGAAGTAGGAAGGATAAGAAACAGGGGTAGCTTACAGCAGGTGAAAGAGAATAGTCAGGCTAGGGTCAGGGACAAGGTCAGCCAGCCAGCTGTGGCCAGTTGCTGAGGCTCTCACACATAGATGACAAAGTCTCTAGTTTATTTTTCTTGCGCATCCTACCTCTTTTAGAGACACTCAGAAAGAATTACCCATTTTTAAAATGCCCTCCATTTCCTATCATTCTGAACAGGAGGGAAGCCACAAGCTGCCTTCCACTCATATGTCCTCATTCAAAATGACTACCAACTCTTATTGTTGCTAATGTAAGTGAAGCCATCAAGGGAAATATGAGTCTCCCATAGTGTCAGGAAGAAGACAGAAATACTATAAGGAGCAGCTGGACTGTTACTTAGACTGTGTCCTCATTCCCAGTGAAACATAAGAAGGCAGAGCTATTTTGAAAGAGGACAGTTCTTTGTAGAACCCCTTATATAATATCATCCATTAGCCTCCTTTAAAATACAGTGATAGAGAAGAACAGGAAAAAAATGACCAATACTCAGGGGTCTACTTAACTTGCAGTGAGACAAAGCAATTTTCACGCCTTGGCCACAACACAAAGAGCAGATTTCACAGCCATTTCCCAGCAATCCTGCTCCTCACTGCTAATTAGTGTAGGGCATTAGCTTTGCATTTAACTTCTTAAAAGATACCACTGAAACCTCTTTGCTTCACTAACTCTGAATCATGTGATCTATGGCTGCAGTGATTGTGCATTGTCTTTGAACTGCAGTAAGCACTGGGACATTCTAAAGCAGCCTATTATCTGAACACGCTGGGGTGGTGGTTAGATTGATTTCAAGGAAAATCGTGGCAAATGCAGTATTTCCTGGTGATCGTGGACAATGGTATTTTTGTGGTTTCTGCAAAAACCATGAAACCGTAAATTAAGTAGACTCCTACTGATACTTCTTAAAATTAATTCTTTAGATGTAACCTAAATAGAAAAATCTCATTAAACTTTAAAAGGCAGAAGATGCCAGATCTGTCTTACTCTGTCATTAATACTATCCAGAGGGGCTGTGTCTACACAAGACACTTTACTCAAGATTAGAGCAAATTACTACCCCGTAAGCGTCACTGTCTACACTGTGTAAACACTTATTGGGCAGTAATTTGCTCTAATCACAAGTTAATTTGTTACCTATCAATACAAGTAGCAAGTTTACTCGGGAGTAATTACTGTGCAGTACAGCACATGTAGATGGCTGATCAGGAGCAAATGAGCAGACAGCAGGGGGAGGAAGATTGCTCCCTGCCACGAGGAGCTGCCTGCTGCCAGCGGAGCTTGGGTGGGGACAATATGCTACTGCCCTGGCAGCATGGAGCTCCCAAACCCTGTCTGCATTCATGATTGTAGCAATCTAGGAGAACTTGCTGACATTTGGGAGAACAATGCCGATGATACCAATCTAGAGGCTGCAGGCATTTGGGAGGACAATGCAAATGTGGAAAAGAATTTTGACAAACTGGAGAAATTTTTAAATTAAATAGGAGGCAAGTCAATAAAGAAAGGTACTAAGTATTACACTGGGAATAATCATCTACACAAATACATGGTCAGTTACACTGGACATTAGGAGGAACTTCTTCACAGTTAGAGTGGCCAAGGACTGGAATGGGCTCCCAAGGGAGGTGGTGCTCTCCCCTACCTTGGGGGTCTTCAAAAGGAGGTTGGATGGGCATCTGTCTGGGGTCATCTGAACCCAGCACTCTCTCCTGTCTATGCAGGGGGTCAGACTTGATTATCTATTGAGGTCCCTTCCGATCCTAACATCTATGAATCTCTGAATCTATGGTGGATAACGACTAGGTAAACAGCACTTTGGCAGAAAAGTAACTGGGAATTACAATACATCACAAATTGACCTTAAATCAAAAGTGTCATAATGTTGTGAAAAAACCAAACATCATACTGGGATGGATAAACAGGAGTGTCAAAGATAAGAAAACATGTGAAGTAATCAGCACTGGTAAGGTTCCAAATGGAGCACTGTGTCTGGTCTTGGGTATCATACTTCAAAAAAAGAGGTGGAGTCCATAAAAGAGCAACAGAAATTATCAGATATCCCGAAAAGAGGATCTATGAGGAAAGAACTGGGATTTGTTTAGTCTAAAAAAAGATAAGAAGGGGAGGGGGGGGCTGATAACAGTCCTCAAATATGTAAAAGTTACTGCAAAGAAGGAGGTAATAAATTCTTGTTATTGACTCCAGTCAGGAGAAATTAAGGGCATAAATTACTAATTAAATTAAGCGGTTGTGACATAGATTATTACACAGTCAAGTGGGTGAAGAATTGGCTTATGGGACGCACCCAAAGGGTGGTGGTGGCTGGGTTGTTTTCAACCTGGAAAAATATGGGCAGTGGAGTTCCCCAAGGTTTGGTCCTTGGACCAGTGCTGTTCAATATCTTCATCAGTGACTTGGATGAGGGTGTGGAAAGCACTCTGTCCAAATCTGTGGACGACACCAAATTTCAGGGCTAAGTAAACACGCTGGAGGGCAGGAAGCAGATTCAGGTGGATTTGGACAAATTGGGAAAGTGGGCAGATCAGAATAGGATGCAGTTTAACAAAGGTAAGTGCAAAGTGCTGCATCTAGGGAGAAAGAATCACCAACACACCTACAGACTGAGAGGTGACTTTCTAAGCAGCACAGCAGCAGAAAGGGATCTCAGAGTCATAGCCGACTCCAGAACGAACATAAGTCATCAATGTAATGAAGTGATAAGTAAAGCCAACCACACACTTTCATGCATTAGAAGGTGGATCACCAGCAGGTCTAAAGAGGTGATGCTTCCCTTCTATGCAGCATTGGTAAGACCACAGCTGGAGTACTGCCTCCAGTTCTGGGCACCACACTTCAAGAGGGATGTGGATAACCTTGAGAAGGTCCAGAGGAAGGCTACTTATATGGTTAAGGGCCTGCAGGTAAGAAATTATGAGAAGAGATTGAGGGACCTGAACCTCTTCAGCCTCAGCAAAAGGAGGCAAGAATGGATCTTGTAGCCGTCTACAAATTCATTGCAGGGTGGGGTGGGGGGGCAGCTTAGGCAATGGGCAGGGGGGGCAGGTGGGAGCACTGGTGCCCCCTCTGCAAGCGCCGGCCGATCACTGCAGCCACTCCCAGAAGTGGCCGCAGCAATCAGTCATTGCGGGGGACCCCCCCAGTTGGCAGGACTGGTTCCAGGGGCAGCACATGCCCCCCACCCCCACTAAGGCAGCACCAGTTGCCCATGGGCACCCCTTGGGGTTACCAGGAACTACGGCCATAAACTGACAGAGAGCAGATTTAGATTAGACATTAGGAAAAATTTCTTTACAGTGAGGGTTGCCAAAATCTGGAATAGGCTTCCAAGGGAGGTAGTGTTCTCCTCTACCTTGGAGGTCTTTAAGAGAAGACTAGACAAGCAAGCACCTAGCTGGGGTCATCTAATCCGAGTGCTCTTTCCTGCCCAGGGCAGGGGGTCAGACTCGATGGTCCCTTCCACCCCTAAAAATCTATGAAATCTATGAAATTGCAGCAAGGAAGATTTGGGTTAGACATTCAGAAAAATCTCTCACTGTAAGGACACTTAAGCACTGGACCAGATTAGTTTGGGAGGTGCTGGAATCTCCACCACTGGAAATTTTAGAGGGTTAGATAGATGAACGAACATCTGTCAGAAATGCCATATGAAGAGTTGATTCAGCCTTGGAGCACAGCTTGAACTAGATGATCTCCTTAGGTTTTTTTCAAATGATTTTCAGTGAATGCATCTAAACATGCATTTGATCCAGGATCAGTTTACTTGTGAGTAAACTATTCATGAGTAAATGCTCCTGGGCAGGCGCTACACATGCAGAGAAGCGGAATTAGATTAGCTGCTAATGGCAGCAAACAGCTCCCACTTCCTGGGGCCCTGCTCTGGGTCTCTGCCACCACCAGGGGAAGCTCTAGCCTCCCCATGGATGCTAACTCAGGGGCTGGCAGGGAACACTGGGCCAGGAGACAGCTGTCTTGTGGTCAAGGCTGGGACACTGTAACCTGCCCCTGGGGGCTGCCTGCTGCCAGGGTGGGGACAATGTCCCCCTGTCCCCACAGCATGGAATTCCTGCCCCTGGCTCCCTGGTCAGGGGCAGGGGACTTGGAAAGAGCTGCAGGGGAAGGCAGGTCCCAGGGGGCAGTCTCAGCTGCAGGGGAGGGGCAGCCAGCAGCTAGTTTGACACTAGCTGCCCCACCAGCAGATCAGGGCAGGGAAATGGGACCTACCCCACCCTTGAGGCTCTTTCCAAGCTCTTTCACACAGGGCCGTGAGACCAGGACAGTTCCCAGCCTCCACCCTGCACTTAGGGCAGAGGCTGGGGAGCCTGTTTCCTGCTCAGCTCCGTGAGCATGGAGCTAGGTGGGGAACAGGCTGGTATCTTGTTCCCCGCTCACCTCAGCAAGTGCAAAGCTGTGTGGCAAACAGGCTGGGGAGCTTGTTTTCCATTCAGCTCTGCGAGTGCAGATCTGGGTAAGGAACAGGCCGGGGATTATGTTCCCCACTCAACTCCATGAGCACAGAGATGAGTGGAGAGCAAGTTCCCCAGCCTGTTCCCTGCCCAGCTCCACACTCATGGACCTGGGCAGGGAATGGGCTTCCCAGCCCCAACCAGCAGGGAGCTCCCAGTGCCAGCTCTGCACCATGGGGCCAGCACTCCGAGTGCCAGCTCCATGACCTTGGGGCTGGTGCTGGAAGATGAGGATCTGGGGCCATGGAGCTAGTGCTGGGAGATAAGGATCTCCCAGCCCCTCCCTCCCCAATTGTGATAGAGGAGTGGGGGCTGGGAAATAAGGAACTCCCAGCCCTCCCTCCTCAATCATGATCTCAGAGCCAGGGGCTTGGAGCTCCCTGCTGCCAAGGCAGGGGGACACAGTCCTAGCCTGGGCCCCAGTGGTAGAACCCACCCCAGCAGCAGGCAGCAATCTCTCACCCCCTGGTGGATGGATGACCGGGCGCAGATTTTCTGCCTGTGAGATGTCTACACGAGTGCTATTGTGCGGTTACTAATTGTAAGTAAATTTGCTACTTGCATTTGCAGGTAGCAAATTTACTCATGATTACCAAGTTTACTGTGTAATAAGCATGTGCACGTGTGGATGCACACGCTTACTGTGCAGTAAAGTACGCTACTGCACAGTTAATCATCTTGTATAGATGCACCAACCATTTCTATGATATTGGGAAATTAATGGTAAAAAGTGGTGTACAGCAATGTTCTAATTACAGCAGACATGACAACACTGATGATTATACTGGTCAGTAAAGCACAGACCATACACTCAACTAGAAACGAATTTCCTTGTCAATGTAATAACTTTTGGAAATGCATCCAATCCATAATACAATGCCAGCAATGCTCAACATCATTGAACAGACCCCTTTTTAATTTGGATGAAAGCTGGATGGAGGCCTAACATTTCATTCAGGGTGCATGGAATGACCCCACAGAGCCTGTGGAAGAGGAGCCGAGTCACCCTGGATTCAAAGCAACCTCAGGGTTAGTGTGAGGATTAAATCAGTGTTAGAGCCAGAGACCTGGCTGCTCTGCTCAGCCAGGCCTCTTGCTAGCTCTATCCTTGAGTACAGGGTGACTTGCTGGTCAGGTAGGACACAAGATTGATCAGGAGAGGCTTCTAGCACTGTGGAAGACAATAGGCTCTACAAATAATGGGACCCACATGTGGAACACTGTGGGCAACCCTTTAGGAAAAGCAGCCCAACACTTCTTTTGATAAGACCTTGTTCTCAGTTTATCACAATTTTTCTAAACATCAATCCTTTACGTTGGAATTCTTGTGTTGACCAGAATGAGGATTTCTGGAAATTTTCAGGCCAAATGGTTCTGCTGTTTCCAACAAAAGGGCCAGTGTGAAATACCATATTGTTCCAATTACAAGTTGACCCTGCATATAAGCTGACCCTACAGTTTCAGGTTGAATTCTAGGAAAAACAGCTATTTTGCCAAATACAAGTCAATAACAGATAAAGACCTTGAACTGCTGTTGCCCTTGCAAAACCTCAGAAAATAATCAACTAACCAAGGAAAAGACCCCAAGAGTAACGCAAAAAAACTAAAATAATAACTGCTCTGAAAACTAGAGGTGCCTGCACTGATACATTGGTCCAATATCCGACTGGCACCAATATAAAAAAAATTGTCTGAATTAGAAATCCGCCTGATGTAGCCAATAATTTGGCCGATAAATGGCCTGTGCATGCACACAATTGCAGCGCAGCATGTAGGCAGTGAGGAGCACAGCTGGCAGCACGGAGAGCTGGTGCAACTGGTAAGTCTGTTGTGGTGGAAGAGGAGGGGCGTGGAGGCACAGATCAAGGCCCCTGTGGTGAGGAGGGTGTGGGGCTGGGGCAGGGGCAAGCACTGCTCAGATGCGGTGGGGGGGGAAGGACGGAGCCAC
>NW_017728997.1:45625379-45626085 GCF_001723915.1 Gavialis gangeticus | reverse complement strand
ACTGCTCTGAAAACTAGAGGTGCCTGCACTGATACATTGGTCCAATATCCGACTGGCACCAATATAAAAAAAATTGTCTGAATTAGAAATCCGCCTGATGTAGCCAATAATTTGGCCGATAAATGGCCTGTGCATGCACACAATTGCAGCGCAGCATGTAGGCAGTGAGGAGCACAGCTGGCAGCACGGAGAGCTGGTGCAACTGGTAAGTCTGTTGTGGTGGAAGAGGAGGGGCGTGGAGGCACAGATCAAGGCCCCTGTGGTGAGGAGGGTGTGGGGCTGGGGCAGGGGCAAGCACTGCTCAGATGCGGTGGGGGGGGAAGGACGGAGCCACGGCTTGTCTGGGGCCTGCAGGGAGGGGAGGGTGGCTCCTGCTGCTGCGCCCAGCTCATTCGGCGGCTTGTCCACACATTTGGCAGCTCCTGCTGCTGCTCCCACTGCTCATCTGGGAGGGCATGGGGGGCCATGTATCCCCAGATCTGCATGGGGCAGGCAGCAGTGGCATTGGGTGGGGGGCTATGGGGCAGTTATGGTGATTTCTGGGGCGGCTGCAGCCTTTCCCCATAGCCCTCTCCCAGCACCACTGCCTGCCTGGCACCACTCCAATGCCAGCCCCAGCCCGCAGCTGCAGCCTGCCCTGCCCATGCAGATCCAAAACACATCCCCCCCCTTGTCCTCCCAGAGTGCACGCAGCAGCAAGAGCTAC
>NW_017728997.1:45622376-45624448 GCF_001723915.1 Gavialis gangeticus | reverse complement strand
CCCCCCCATGCCCCTTCCACCACAACAGACTTACCAGCTGCACACAGCTGTACCAGAAATGAGATCAGTATTGGCTGATAAGCCTCCTTAAATACTGGCTATTGGTATCATCCCCAAAAATCTCTATCAGTGCATCCCTACTGAAAACAATTCTAACTTAGTATTTTTATTGCATGCACAAAAATACTGCTATTACAGAAGTCAGGACTATCAAGACTCAAGCACAGGGTGACCCTACTTGTTAAGGGAATTCAATTTTTGTGGTTCCTTTGGAGGGAAAGATAGGTTGACTTATAATCAGAATAATATAGTATACTGTTTTGACCATGTTAAAATGACGGAGTGGTCTCTGACCTCCCTTGGCCCCTGGGCAACAATCCTGAGCAACAAACCTGATGCGGGCAACATCAACATTTGTTCTCCCTGTCACCTTCAGTTTTAACTCTTTAATTTCCTCTGGCCACACTGATATCAATTGGAAAGGATGATAATGTTTTGGACACAGACCTTCCAAATCAAAGCATGTAGAGCCTCAGAGATCAGGCCACTTCATCTTCTGATTCTGTGCAGAATTCTTTGCAGAATAACAGCTGAAACTGGAAGTTGGATCTATTAATATCAAGCCCAGTGCTGAACACAAAAGGCCTACTTTGGCTGGAATCACTCACTGTAGACAGACATATAGTCTTCTCTCTTCTGAAATGTCTGACACACATTTGGCAGTTAGCAAAAGGAACTGAAAGCAATAGTGGGAACCAAGGATGGTTCATTAACATGATCCGTTTCAAAGCTTTCCCAAGCATGGAAGGGGTGCTTGAGCTCTTTTGACTTCAACATGTGTGTAATACCTGAGGGCAGAGTAAAGCAACTGAGTGCTATGGCTTTGCCATAGCTCTTTGTATCATCTCCTATCCTTTAAGATGATCAGAACAGAGTGAAGTTCACAGCCCTCCTGTGCTGTTTTTCCAAGAGCTGATTAGATGATGTAGCAGAGTTCCATGAACTGCCTGCAGCCTGCTGCTTTAAGGGGCAGGTATGGCATCAGCTGGGATAGAAGAAACTTTGAACTCAGAACTTTGCAGCTGCACACAGGTAGGAATGATCTGCAACTGTTCTGAAGTCTCCATTTGTAAATTTCAAATCTCTATGCATCAATACCTCTCTATCTTCCCACACCCTGCTCTGTGTCAGGACCATACTGTCAGTTGGGTGCTAGTTAAAATCATCTGATATCTGTCTGAGTTACAGTTCTAAGGATGCTGACATTAGATCTTGATAACTGTGAAATGCAAGCTGAGCTGGGCCTACTCACAAAAGTTAAAATTCAAAATATTGATGACAATTGCATAAGTGCAAGAGAATATAAGTTTGTGACTGGACCTTCTGAAAAGAAATAATGAGGCACCACCTTCCAGTTTATATTATTATATTTATGATGATTTTAAGCAGGCTTCTATATGTCTGGCATGTAACTGTATAAAATGCCTATCCTTGATTAATTAGTATAGTAAATATTTTTTTTCCAGTTAACTTGTGTTTATGTGTAGGAAGAAACAATCTCCACAAGGGCTTTAATAGGTGCCTCCTGATTTACTCTTGTTTTGCCTCATGTTCTTCCAAGGACAACACCTCAAAAACCTTGCGTTTTCCCTGGTTGTTAATCAATTTCCTGATATGTTCCAACTTAATAGAAATGGATAACCTCTTGTTACAGAGGAAGGTAATCAAATCAAAACTGGGACTTTCTGATAACCAATAATGAACAGTTTGATTAACAGGTTTTTCCCATTAATTACTGCTTGGGATTCTCTCTTGATTTACACAACTACAAAAATGCTTTGAAGATGCTGAGCTAAAGGGTATAAAAGAGGAATGAAGCAGCTAACAAGAATGAGAATTAAAGGTAATCATACCTTAGAGAAGGTGACAAAATCAATCACCTCTTTTGCCTGTAATTGGTGAGATACTATCACTTTTACAGCTAAAAATACTGGGCTTTGCTTTGCTTTGGGCTCATTTACCAACGAATACTTATAGTAAATAAAGTCTTTCTGTCATTCACCAAATGAGTT
>NW_017728997.1:45615426-45617376 GCF_001723915.1 Gavialis gangeticus | reverse complement strand
GAAGCAGCTAACAAGAATGAGAATTAAAGGTAATCATACCTTAGAGAAGGTGACAAAATCAATCACCTCTTTTGCCTGTAATTGGTGAGATACTATCACTTTTACAGCTAAAAATACTGGGCTTTGCTTTGCTTTGGGCTCATTTACCAACGAATACTTATAGTAAATAAAGTCTTTCTGTCATTCACCAAATGAGTTGTATCAATTGTTTAACAACAGTCCTTAATCCTATTTCATGACTTAACAATCTTTGTGCAGTAAACAGTCCTGAAACCCTGTGCTTTTCCTCCTGACTCCAGTGCTAATGTATGCCTTTCCTGTTCTTCCCCCTCTGAGTTTTTTTGCTCTGCAACCAAACAGAGTTAGCTGTAAGGTGACTTTTGCTGTAGAAGATAATATTTGTGACTGCTTCTGTAAGTGTTCTCTAATCAGGCTCCCATTGGAAAGGGCTCAAACAGTGCAGGCCTGCTGTAAACTTCTCACTTGACTAGCTCCAGCCCTGTAGCTGGACTTCACACAGGCTGAACAAATAACTGTCTTGCACAACAAAAGCAGGATCTAATCTTGACCTCAGCCCAAAGCTCCTGACACTTTCCCTCCTTGCTGCATCAAGGCAGTTGTGAATTGTCTGAGAGCTGACAGGAAAAAGAGATCTCCCAGCCAAAGAAGGATGGGGAGGAACTCTGAGGATCATGAGCTACAGGGCTATTTCTATGACCATCCCAGCTGGAAAGCAGAAGCTCAGAAGGTCTCCACTGCACTCAGGGTGGAGCATGAGTGACTGGTGCCTCCTGAATCTGGGGGGGCACCCGCAGAAGCCACTGACAGTAGCAGCCCTGTGGGGGGAGAGGCACTAACCCTACTGACAGCATTGGTGTCAGCCACCGGGGGGGGTGCACTGGTCGCAGCACATGCACTCCCTACCAGTTGCCTATGGGGTGGAGGTTCTGCAGCCCACCAGTTCCCTGTGCTGGCAAACGGCTTTTGCCAGTGGTAGTCAAGGGGAATGAAAGGGGAGCCTTTTGCTTCTGAATTGCTGGTTGGAACGTCCAGACCCAAGACAGCAACAATTACAGTTCCCATCCCATGAGAGTTGGGAGGCCCTTGTGCAGGGGAGTCATGTGGGGAGGAGACTGTCATGACAGCCATCCCTGCCCTTAGGATTAATTGCCCCACTCCTTGCTGACCCCATCTGCAGAGAGGTCAAGGCTTTGGTGGGCCAGAAGCAGCCATTTCTCTTTGACCCAGGCCCAGTTTCTGAGTGCAAAGCAGTGCCTGGACCGTAGGCAGATCTTGTCATGAGGTTACCTGAGGGGCTGGTAGCAGCGAACAGAGAGTTGAAGTCTCCAGGGCTCCCATTTAGTATTTTTCACCAGCACTTGAATACTGCTCTGGGCTTAGAAACACAGGGAAACAGGCTGGCAGGGCCCTCGGGAGGTCTAGTCCAAGCCCCTGCCCCAGGCAGCACCAGCCTTTGTGCTCATCATCCACACCCACTCTCCACCCTGAGCTGGGGCCCAAGTCAGGGGTAGCACAAACCCAAACCTCAGCTGGGGGTGCTGGGAGCGCCCCTGGGAGCCAGCTCTCCTTCCCCCAGTCTGATCCCCCTTCCCACCCCTCTCCCCGAGCACAACCGCAGGGGCTGGCTGAGGCCATCCACCCACTTTCGTCTCTCACAGACCAGCATCGCCCCCTGCTAGGGTGCAATCACCTGTACCTCAAAGTGCACCGTGGACCAGTCCCACCTCGCTGCACGGGCTCCAAAGCCGGGGAAGCAGATCTCCCTGTGCTGGCAGCTGCCTCCGAGGGACACCAGAGGCATGCAAGGAAAAAGAGGGAACGAGGGGGCAGCTCCAAGGGACCAGCCTTTGCAGCGCCTCCCTCTCGCTCTGGAGGCCCCGCTCGGCAGCACGGCGAGGTCAGAGCTCCGACAGGAACTGGGTGCTGCCC
>NW_017728997.1:45612791-45615415 GCF_001723915.1 Gavialis gangeticus | reverse complement strand
CCAAGGGAGGTGGTGCTCTCCCCTACCCTGGAGGTCTTTAACAGAAGACTGGACAAACACCTGGCTGGGTTCATCTGACCTCAGCACTCTTTCCTGCCCAGGGCAGGGGATCGGATTTGATGGTCCCTTCCGACCCTGAATGTCTATGAAATCTATGAAAATAATGTACAGTAGTAGAGGGAAACATTTCCCTTACCTGCTTTTGGATCATAAACTCAAAGACTGTGAAACAGCCTTTTTCTTGATGTATAGTTTTGCTAGACAACAATAACATGCTTTGCCACACACTGTATGTTAAATTACTAAAGCAGGAGCTCTTTACTCTTTCTGTAGATGCTGTTCCATATCATATAGAATTTCTTTTTCATTTTAATTTCTTTTTAATAAGCCTAGGAATTTCCATTCAGAAAAGAATGTTAACATAACATAAATGTTGTGTAATGGAGCACTCAAAAGTCAGGAAATGATTGCGATGCCTCATGCAACCTTAACTGCCACATTTTGCATCTGCTTAATTTGTACTATCGTGATGTTTAACTAGGTCGGGGTGCTCACCTCCTGCCCACAACCAAATCTAGCCTCCGATGCTGGGTGACCTGACTTGCAGGACTCCCCATGAGCCTGGAAATTTGGCAGCAGTATTCCTGCTACCAAATTTTTGCCCTCAAGGGGTGCCCAATGGGCTGGAGAGCCTGACCTTGCATACTGGATTGGGCATGCAAGGCAGTGTGGGGCCTGATGCTGGTGTGTGGGGTGTGGCATGGGACTCCAGGGTCCAATCCCAGAGTAGGGGTGTGGTACAGGGCTGGATCCCGGTGTACAAGGCTGGGTGGAGGCAGTGCATGGCCTGATCTGGCCTGCAGACCTGCAAACCAACCCTGCACCATTCTTCTGGTCTGCAGGACCAAAAGATTGAGCACCATTGAATTACCATCACAAGGGACACTTTTGCATGTGCTCTGGGGGTGGTGGCATTTTAATTGGAGTGGCTCTGAGTGCTGCTCTAATTAAAGTGCCTGCACTACTATTTTTAAGCGCAGGGTCACTGATACATGAGATGCAGGAGGCTCCTGAAGCATAGTAATTGCCATGTTCCAGCAGACTTAATTAATTGAGTCTGCTCCGATGTGCTGGAATTCCAGCGAGTTGGAGCAGCCTCCATGCTCATGTATAGGCGCTCCATGTTCCACCAGACTGTGCCATATTCAGTGAACAGAATAGACAGTGCTCCAAATTGTTGTTAACTTTCCTGTTCAAAGCATGACTGCTTTTTCCACAGTGTCATCCAACTCAGCATTGCACTGGATTGCATCACAAGGACTGTCGTCATACTACCAGCCTGGACTGCAATAGGGAGACCATGTGCCCTAGGCTTATGCACTGGATTAGGCTTCAGGAAACCCGATTTCTGGTTCTAACTCTGCCAGTGCTCTGATGGATGATCTTAAGTAAGTCACTCCACATTTCAGTGCCTCAGTTTCCCCTTCTATAAAAGGGAGTAATGATAGTGACCTTGTTTGCAAAGCACTTTTGAGATACTTTAATGAAGAAAGATATAGAAGTAAGTGTTGTTGTTATTATTATAGTAACTTAAGGGACTCCTGACTGAAGCCCCATTCACTGCACAATAGGCCTAATTATCCATCCCAGCATGGGGAAGCTCTGATAATTGGCAAGATCCCCAGAAAAGAATAGGGAGAGATAAATCAGGGGAAGTCACTTGCTGGAAATGTTATATCATCCAGAGTATCCAAATACATAGGTAATGTTTGTGGCACGCAGTAACAGCATTGTGCCAGTCCGTCTATGGAATATCAGTGAAAAGCAGAGCCACGTGCTAGTGCTCATCAAAGGTCTCTGGGGCGGGGGTCAGACACAGCAGCCTCCTGACTGAATTAGAGTTCGGTCCATCAAAGCCCAAGTGTCTGTAGGTGCACGGGGATCTGCTTAATCTGTTATGCTGCTGCTGCTTGTCACTTCCTGGTGTCCATAGGCTCTGGCCACGTTTCCAGAGCTACCGGGATCCAGCTCGTCAGGTTTCCAACACGCCAGCCAAGGCCCCTAACCTGTACTATACCCTGTCTTCACTGTCCCCCTGCACCTCCCCGGCAGCAGGCAGGAGACAGCCCTGCCTCCCTCTCCCCGCACTGAACACCGCCAGGGCCGGCTCTGCGACCACCAACCCGGGTGTCAGGCCTCTAAACTACACCTCCCAGTGTGCCTCCAGGGGAAGCCCTAGGCCCCGCAAAGCATTCTGGGAAATATAGTTCGCTTTCTGCTCAGCTTACGCTGAGGTAGCTAGGGCATTAGGCCACGGTGTGCCCCGCACTGCATTGTGGGAACGGCAGTGCGGAAATGGGTCAGGACTCTACGTCCCATGGTTCAGCGGGGCTGCCCCACCCCGGAACTTCCGGCTTCCTCTCGGCGCTGCGGCGAGCCGGGGCGGCCGACCCGTCTGTGGCTAAGGTGAGCGGCCCGGTTATTATGGGATGTCGGGCGGGAGCCGTGAGGCCGTTCTCTGCCCCCGCGCGCTTCGGGGCGGCGGCGACAGCGCGGTTCCGCTCGGGCTGAGGCGCGGGCCTCGGCCCCGGCTCCGGCCTCGGCCCGGGAGCGCTTCCCGGCGG
>NW_017728997.1:45610445-45610685 GCF_001723915.1 Gavialis gangeticus | reverse complement strand
GCGGGCGCGGGGCGCGGCCTCACGCGGGCGCGGTGGGGCGGGACCCTGCCGGGAGCGGAAGCAGTCGCGTCCTGAGCGGTTGGGCCCTGCCGGGTGGGACGTGCCGCCGCTGTGGGCGCTCCCAGCCCAGCTAGGCCTTCCCTCCCCGACCCGGGGCCGTGTAGCGGCTGCCGCTGTCCGGGTGTCCGGGCATGGCTCGGTGGAGCGGGGCCTGCGCAGCTGCGGCTGGGGGGCGCGTGG
>NW_017728997.1:45608674-45610344 GCF_001723915.1 Gavialis gangeticus | reverse complement strand
CGCTTTCCCCTCGCGGTCCCCGCTGCGAAGAGCCCGGAGGCTTCCTTCCTCTGCAGGTGTCTTGCCGGGTGGCCCGTCTCGCGGGTGGCCCCGGCTTGTGCCCTGAGCGCTCCCGTGGTATATGGGAGCCGGCTGCAGCGCCCCCATGTCTCGTGAAGAGGCAGTCTACAGTGACACTTTTGCATGCTGCTAAGTACTTGGCAGCTGGAGATGCGTGCATGCGTGTGCGATGCTCCGTGACAGACCAAGGCCCTGGCTCTGGGGGTTTAGACGAAGTTCTGTGAAACATGAAATAGCCAGCACTGCCTTTATGTGCTGCCAGCCTTCCTGTGGATTCAGCCTTTCTGTACTTATTTAGCCTCTCCATAAGATCACAGAGCGTAAGTGAAACTTTCTTGGACATGTCTAAATTTGTAAGGATGTGAAGAAGGAATTTTTGAATGTAGCCTCCCTTTCTGGCCTGCTAGTGCCCTGAGTTGTCCACACGTGTTAACTGCACCTTGATGTGCTCCTGCTTTGAATTCCAAAAATGTTTGTAAATAGCGACTCTAGTAATATGGGCGTTGTCTACTTGCATAATAGTGCATTTGTGTTGCTAGAAACGCCCAGGATTTTCATACACGGTAATATTGAATACAGCAAAAATGTTATAAGCACTTCACTTAATTCCATTCCCGATCTCTCTCGGCACTGCCAACTTTTTGTGGAAATAGGGAAGAAGAGGGTTGTAGTTCTGTCACCTTGGATCCCTGCAATAAACTATCATGCATATGTAATAGGGAATAGTTAAAACTTGTTTTTGTTTGTAAATTTTGCATTGTTTAATATTTGGTGTTTAAGTGAAACATTCTCTAAAATTCTATTGTATATTATAAAAATCTTATATTAAAATTATTAGGACGCTATGTAAGTGATCAAGTCTAGGTTGTAGTTCAAAAACTTCACTCTGAAACTATTCTCAGTGTTGTCAGTCAATTTTAATAGCATGTATCTTTGTAGCTTCCGTATACTTATTGAGAGATGTTTGCTAGTTGTTTTTATTGAACAAAAAATTATCTTTCCAAGTTGTTTATGAATTAGAAATGTGTTTTTTGTTCAGCTTTAGAACTAAGGGTCTGCCTGATGCATAAATGGGTCTTGGACCTTTCTCATAAGGTAACTTTGAGTATTAGGCCCTGTGTAGTCAGATTAAGTGGCTGTTTTTGGTGGAAGAGTGGTGATGTGTCTAATGTATTTTGAAATATTTCCCCAGGCCCTGATTAAGACTGCAGGGTATTGTGCTTGGTAGTACAGATATCTGATAAGATGGCTGCTGCTCCAAGGAACTTATGGTCTGTCTGTTCTGTCTGTCTTTAATAAACTTAGAAAATAAATTTAATAAATTTGAAAAAGGGTAGAAATGGATGTATATTAGAATGTGAGAGAGGATAATCTTGTCTCTTGTTGGGAGCAGTGTTTCTGAATGATACTGGGATGCTAAATGGATTAGATTCTGAGTAACCTGCTCAAAATAGTGTTCTCAGTGGGGGAACAGGGTCCTGGGTAAGACTGTAAATGGAGGATAATGTGTGGATGGCATCTTTTCTGGCATGTGCTAGGGAATATGGAAGGCAAACTTTCAATAATGAAAGCTATTAACAACATTGGGAACCCTAGCATAGGCAGTGTTT
>NW_017728997.1:45598561-45603674 GCF_001723915.1 Gavialis gangeticus | reverse complement strand
TCAGTGGGGGAACAGGGTCCTGGGTAAGACTGTAAATGGAGGATAATGTGTGGATGGCATCTTTTCTGGCATGTGCTAGGGAATATGGAAGGCAAACTTTCAATAATGAAAGCTATTAACAACATTGGGAACCCTAGCATAGGCAGTGTTTCTGTCCTTTTTCAACAGTTTACAATATTTATAGTGTGACAGGGAGATCTTGGTAAAAATAAATATTTATTAGTTGCAGACATTTGTACAGTCCTTGTGATGAGACCAGAAAAGTATGGAAGGAAATATCCCTTTACCTGCATCCAGTATGTGATGGCTTTTTTAATGCATGTTTTTATTTACTCCACTTCTGTACATACCAAAATGTACTTCACTTCATATTGCAGTATTGGTATCAGTCCCAGTTTGTTGTCTCTTGTAACAATTAATAGTTAAATGCATAAACCTCTTAAGTCAGAGGCTAGCAAGCTACAGGCCATGGACCAGATCTGGCTTGTAGAGACATTTTATTGAGTCTTTGGAGTTCAAGGGTTTCTGCAGTGTTTTGGTGGCAGGGGGCTTCTCCTGGGTGGCATGGAGAAGCAGCGGTGGCATCATTGCTGGGGTGAATGGTGACAGATGCTCTTGTGGTGCCATGGACCAGGTTGGAAGCAGCTCACGCTTGGCTCCACTTGAGTCCTTCCTGTGCCCCTGGCCCAGCAAAAACTTGCAGACCCCATCTTAAGAGCATACTACCTTTCAACCCCACTGACTACTTAATTATACTTGTTACCTGAATACCAAGTCTAGAAAATGCATCTCTACCCTGCCTTCTGCCTGGCATACTAACTGGAACTGTCTGCTTTGCAACTAATTGTCCTCTCTCTAACTAGAAACAGTGAAAGGAGCCTAATAATTTTTATGGCTATCTCCCCCTCACTTCCAAGAAGCAAGGTGATTTTTTTTTTCATTCTTTTTTTCCTTTTTTTTCGCAATATCTTTTACTTGCTTCTTTTCCAGGCCTGAAGGAGGAGACTTGCTGCCCAAAAGTTTGTCTAATCTCTCTCCCAACTATACAGTTGGTTCAATAAGTTATATTGCTCAATAAATTCTTGCTTCCCCTATGTTTCCTGACCTGTCATGGCTATAACTCTTGAGCCCTCATTTTCAAGACTTTGAAGTAACATACCTAAACCTGTTGGAAGTGATTCTGTAAATTCTAAAACTATAAAGGCTATGCTCTCCATATCCATTTTCAAGTGGGTGTTTCTAGTCTGGCTTCTGGGAGAGCTGAATTATCCCTTTCCTACCTAACTTTCAAATATTTGAATGATATAGTTTTAATGTTTTGGGGTATAGGACTGCTGTCTTCAATTTTTAGTCATTTTCTTGGTTATTGGAAGTTTCTATATTTTTTAGAAGCATTCGGGTCTGTGACCGGCAGTGTTGGAAATCTGTAGGAGCTCTACCTCAATTTGTCTAAGGTTGTGGAAGCTTTTACTGAGTGTGCAGAGAGGTTGTCGGATCTCCATCTTTGGAAGCTTTTAAAGAGTTGGTTAGACACACTTGGTTGGGATGGCTTAGAGAGGAAGGATCTTCCTTTTAGCGTAGGTGTGGATTAGATCAGTGTTTTTCAACCTCTGGGTTGTGACTCAGAAGTGGGTCTCAAGAATATATGAAAGGATCGCGAACAAACTTTAAAAATGTTTTCTCCTTTAAAGGAGAAAAATGTGGGAAGCCATGGCTTTTCCCCTGGGGCTTGGGATGCCCTCTGCCCCACACACCTACCACCTGCCCCATACACTGGGGGGGCTGGGGCCTGGGGGCAGCAGGTTGCAAGTCAGGGGCACTGAGTTTGGACTGGCCATCAATGTTTACAAATGGGTCCTGGTGCAAAAAAAGTTGAGAACCACTGGATTAGACCTCCTGAGGTCCTTTCCAACCCTACTCTTCTGTGATTCTGTAGTTAAAAGCTACCTCTTTTAGGAGTAGTTCTTATATAGCTGTACTTTTGACAAGCTGCCAGCATTGTAATTCAGTATGCTTGTAGCAACTATTAAAGGGGCAATAAATAAGGGCCACTTGGAATAATAGGGATACACACTGAGAAAACAACCCTGAGTTCTGCAGCAGTGTTGTGCCATCGGCTTCAAGGCATGGTTGCCTATTCAAAAGAGATGGGAATGAATGCTAATTCATATACATTTTATAGATTATTTCTGAGGACAGGGTAGGTTCCCTAGCTTCCTTTTTTTCTGGCTTATGAATGATCTTTGGCGGTAATGCAATAAATTTTCATTTTTTAATAAACACTGAAAATCAAGAGGTTGCAGGTGGGCAGAAAGACAAGAACTGACTAGGCTGGTACCTGGCTACAGCAGAATGGCAAATTCTGCAGCAAAAATGCTGATTTTTTTGATGCACTTTGGCAAAATGTTAGACTCCCTGGTCATGGAATTGGGGCATCCACAAAGCCTGATTGAGATGAGTGAGATGGTGCATACTTTTTAGAGCAGTTTTTTTTTGGTCTCTTTACATACTCAAGTGTGTAGCATTGCATGAGCTGATTGAATGAAAAAAATATCAACTTGAGGGCTTTTTTTCTATATAATTTTTTTAGTGCAGCATTCAATCTGTTTCTAACTGACAAGAAATGTAAATATTGGTGGACAGACTCTTGTTGCTTTGGAGTAAATTGAGGGACAAAATAGGAGGAGTAAATGGGGAACATATAAGGTTCTGGCACCTGTTTAGCAGATTTTGCAATTTGTCACCATTGCAGTTCGCCATAGCTAAAAGAACTGTTGATAGCAGCTATCATGAAGGTATTCAGGAGAGAGTGCTGATACCTCAGTATCTTGGGATCACAAGACCACCCACTATCTGAAGAGTATAAGAGGAAACCATTTCCTCAGCAGTTGCTCTTACTATCTTAGGGAGACAAGAAGGTAGAACAGGGGTCAGCAACGTTTTTGGGCACAGTACCAAAAAATACCTGCAAGCTGGACTTGTAAGATGTTGATGTGCCAGGGGTGGATGTCAGGGGAGCTGTGAGGGGCCTGATCCTTCTTGTGGCATCTCAGACCTGGTCCCTTCCCTGCTGTCAGTCCCAAGGTGCACATGCATTGCTCTGGCACCCGTGCCATGGATTGCCTGGTCCTGAGGTAGAACTTTTTCTAGGGATGGACAAAAGGAGCAACGAGGAGGGCTACAACAGGATTGTTCAACATGAGGCCCACCAAGCCATTTTCTGAGGTCCAAGGTGCTGTGACGGGAAACAAAAGTAAACACTGTACTTTCGTTTTAGGGGGTGGGGGTGATGTGATCCCGCTTCCTGTGAGGTCTTTCAATATGGCTCACCAGCCCACTGGATGATAAAAAGTTCGTGATCTAGCCCCACATTCGAAAAAGTTGGACACCCCTGGGCTACAACTTCAGGGTCCCTTTAATGTTAACAGGGGTCAGCTGCTCTCCATGGTATTAGAACTTTATGGATGTTTTGCCTACAGTTTTGCTTTGGAAATTGGATCCATTTGGAGAGCTTAAGTACCAGTGGTAAAGATGTCACTTTTGTTTTGTAAGCCAGTCCAACAGGAGTATGTTCAGGGGAGGGGACCAAATGATGGGCACTGGGTACAACTTTTCTTTATTAGTTATCAGCTGCTGAATCCTCAAGTATTGAGGCTAATATATTCTTCCTATTTTAAAATAGCCTTCCCACTCACTGTTTCTATCAACTGAATTGTAATGGTCCCTAGCTTTAAAAAAATGATATTTTTTTGTTCATAAAGCAATCATTGGCAGTTTTAATTTCTTAGCATGGACATATTTGGGAGCATGCTTGATCTGGGCCAGAAAGATTAGCCTTTAGAATCTTTCCCTGTTCTCTACCATGCTGCATTCTCACTAATGGTTAGTAGTAGCCAAAGGGCATGCCTCTTGGTAATCAGACAGAGGCTTATTAATTTTGATGAAAAACTCCATATAGCCACTGTAAAGGCAGGTATGATGGTCTGTGTTCCTAGTACAGTCTATGCTTCAAAACCTGTTTCAAGTGAATGGTGGAGTTGGTTCAACTTAGATGATAGGACATGGACAAGGTGCAGCCCTACATTTATCTCGAGCTGTTAATATAAGGAAGGGTCTGTGTTATGGATCACAACAGCATCCATGGTTGCCCAGCTATGATCTCTGAGGATCTCCCCCCAACTCCAGTACTGCTGCTGCCTTCTTTCTGAGTAGGATGCTGATGCAGGATTTATGCAAGATCTTCAGGCAAAATCAAGACCCTTTTGGTGGCTGTCTGTCAGTGTGCCAGTGCTGTTATCATTTTTCTGGTTGTTTGTTTCAGCTGTCAAACTTCTTTCTTTAGACCTGAGGGTGATTAAGTTAATGCTGATGTCTTGTCTTATTAATCCTTGTGGATGTGTTGGAGGTCTGTTGATGTTGCATCGTTTTTTCAAATGGTCAGTCTGACGACATGAAGTGTTGTCTTGGGTTAGTGAGCCCTGCTGCACAGTCCATTGAAGAAATTGGCTAGTAGCTCCAGGCTTACTAAGATGGTATAACTTGTAGGGCATGCAGTTTGTGTCACAATCTCCTGCTGCTTCTAATGGCAAGGACGGTTGAGCTGCTATTGAATCGCTTAGAGCAGAAATAAATGTCACCAAATGAAATGGATCAGTTGTGCTAGGATGTCCTGGCCCAGCTGGCTGCTTTGTTGAACAAAACACACATCAGCCTGTTGTTCTGCATCAACAGGCAGGACAGCAGGTGACATGTTGTTATCCCAGTGCTTGAGGGGCCTAGTCTAGTGCCCCCTCGGAATTCCCATGCAGAATTGGGTGCCCCTCAAGCTTTGGGAACACCTACCTGGCTTTTCCCACTGATGATCAATATGCACCTCTGATTTCTGGGGCATGAAGTCTCAGTAAGCTAGGGAGGTGCTCCCAGGGCTTGAGGAGCCTGATCATGCACAGGAATTCCTAGGATGCACAGGACCAGTTCCCTCAAACCTTTGGAGCATCTGCCTGGGGTGGGCAGCTCCAGGCTGCCTGTGTTCTTACACCATAAAATAAACAAGACATCTGTCACTAGATCAGAGGTTTTCATAGATTTCATAGGCATTAGGGCTGGAAGGGAC
>NW_017728997.1:45594623-45598550 GCF_001723915.1 Gavialis gangeticus | reverse complement strand
CTTTGCGACAGCTCGGATTTTGCTGAGTGATCCTCCCACGAGGTGGGCAAAAAAAAAAAAAAAATCTGGGTGACAGACCAGAACTGGCTCTCCAATTGATTGGATTTGGCCTGTGGCTGCCCCCATGGCATTCTACATGGGGCTGAGCCCTGCCCGCTCCTTTGTGGGGCAGCTCCCACCTTTACCTGCCCCATGCCCACTGATGGCCCCAGCCTTGGCCAGTGTACACAGCTTCCTAGCAGGGCTGTTTTCCACCCACCTGGCTGCCTGCAGATGGCTACTAATTGAGCCAGGTGGCTGAGTGAGTAGAGGGTGGCTGGGAGCTAGAGCCCCGTGTGTTGGGGCAGGAGCTGCCTGGGTGCACCTTCCCTCCTTGGCCTCCCCCCGTTTGGCTGGGCATGTGGTGCCCCATGCTACTTGCTGCCTGGAGCTGCTCAGGAGGGAGGAGGAGCTGCTGGAGGTTGGGGAGCTGAGCAGTACCCAGGCATACACCAGACTTACCAGCTGAAGGCAGCTGTATCGGAAATCGGAACTGTATCGGCTGATATGCCTCCTTAAATATCGGCTCTTTGTATTGGCCCCCAAAATCTCTATCGGTGCACCCCTAATCCTTTTTTTGTGGCTTGGTCACTTAATATTTCTGTGCTTCAATTATCCACCTGTAAAACCAAATAATTAGAGGTGCACTGATGCATCAGTCCGATATTGGATTGACACTGATACAAAGAAAATTGACTATATCATAAATCACCCATATCAGGCTGATAATTTGGCAATTAGATGGCCCATGCATGCATGCAGCCGCAGCACAGCACAGCACAGCACAGGCAGCGAGGAGCACAGCCCGGTAGTGTGGAGAGCTGCCTGGTCAGTCTGGTGTGGTAGAAGGGGAGGGGCGAAGGAGGGCAAATCAATGCCCCCCTGTGGTGAAGTAGGTTGTGGGGGTGGGGCTGGGGCAAGCACTGCACAGCTGGGGCGGGCACGGCATGGATTAGTGGCATGTCCAGGGGGGATGGGATGGCTCACACCACTTGGCCAGGAGCCTCTGGTCCAGCAGCTCGTCTGGTGCTTGTCCACTGCCCACCTGGACAAGCTGCAGCTCCATGCTATGCCTGCCTCACCCTGGCTGGGCAGGAATTGCCCTAGCCTCACATCCTCCCTCATTGTGGGGGGCGTTGATCTGCACCACAGCCCCTTCCCTCCTTCCTCCCCACCAGACTTACCAGTTGGAGGCAGCTCTGCACACTGTTGGGCTGGGTATCGGAAATCAGATTGGTATTGGCAGATATGCCTCCTTAAAACCTGGCTATTAGTATCAGCTGTAAAAATCGCTATTGGTGTACCGCTACAAATAATCCTGTCTTGCCTAAACATTAACCTACCACCTTTGTTGACTTCAGACAGTATATTGGTGGATTTAATATAACTAACAGTATCACTTGCACACTGTAGTCAAGGAAGTTCTTTCATTCTTAGGTGGAGGGTCTGTAGAGTGGTATGCATGCTTCGTGTTTTGTCTGCTATCAGAAGGCCTGAAAGTTTAGGGGAACAGCAGTGTTCTTTTGTATGACATCAGTCTTTTTATCCATTGTCTTGTTTCTCAAAATTATGCAAGCAGTATATAACATGCAGTCTCTGCAAGCTAAGTTGCCTGCATTAATATAGTCAGGGACACTTTCTTTTAGTTGCAGCTGTCAGTTGTCAACTCTGTCAGTTATTCTTGGTGATCAGAACTGTCACAGACTTTTCTGGAGAAAGCAAATGCTTGGTATCTGCCCTGGATTTGGTAATAGACAGTAACTCTTTAGAAATTCTGGCCCTCTGGGTAAGAAAAAGTGGGTGAGAATCCTTGCAGTGGTAGATAGCAGTAACTTGGTCTAGAAGTGTGTTTTTTGACCCTTCTCAAACTCTTGGCGAATACCTGCTATTCCACCCTACCACTGGACTTCCTCTAAGAAGTTGTGGATGTATGTGCTGTTTGTTTGTATTGCTTCACAGTGAAATGAGTTTGTCTAGACACATTTTTAAGTGCATTTCTCCACCAGCTGAACCATGCAAGAACAATTGCTTCAGTCTTCTATACTACCACCATTCCATGTGTCTAGAAGTGAGCTTGCTTATATGTTGCACCTAGCTGTTTAAGGTTAAAATCCATGCAAGGCATCTGCTGACATTGGTCAAATTATCTTTGTGCAGTTGCTACCATTAAGGTTAAAGTACTTCCCACACCCTGTGACTCCTTTTGTTCTTCATCCTATTGGTTGTCTGGATAGTGCTTAAGCACTAAAGAGGCAACCATGGGAATTTTAATTTAACTGCTGCTTTCTAAGAGCACTTGTTCCACTGCTGTAATACCCTCTTCTGCCTTTCCTTTGTGCTAGTCAGCTCTAACAGTCTGTCAGCTGTGAGATGCCACATTGTTTTGCCTGTTACCTGAACCCTGCTTAAAGTGGGTTCAGGGTTGAGATGTATAAGGAGATACGAGAGTTCCACTCTTTAAAGTGCATTTATTGTGAGAGAAACACGTTGTGTTGACAGGCAACGAGCTGGGTATCTTGCTAAGCAGATGTTCTGTCTCAGAGAGGGTTGATTAGACAGCCCTTGGGCTCTGTGGGACCGCATATCACCCCAGCAGTTTTGAAAGCATGTCCAGCCACATTTTTACACCCTTACCTTTTGTTAGCTTACCTCCTTTAGTGCCTAAACATGGTTTATTATACTTTCCCCATATCTGTTGTCTTAACTCTACCTTTACATTCCCAATCTCTCTTCTCTCATTCCCATACAAGGTGTTTTTTGTTACATCTTTCTCCCCCCAGAACAGGATTAAAGTTAACCTTAGTCATCACAAAGTTTTGTAACTTTTAGGCCTGTTAAGCTAGAGCAAATAGTTGATAAGCTCAATTATTCTTATTCAGTAGGGCCTTGTTAAGTTTCTGGAACAGAGATGGAGGAGGGTGCAAAAGTGGAAAATGTGAACAGATGCTGACTAGCTTTTTGGCCTACATGCCCACCTATGCAAGTTCTTGTTCTAACTCCACACAGGCTGTTAGACTTTTCCATCTAAGTTGCTATGAATTCTTTTGGTTGATACCCTCAAACTCCTCTCCTTCTTGGTTATTACCACTTGAAAAGCTGTCCTTAAGTGTGAACCTCTCATGATTTTGGGCTTATGGGTGTTTTATAATCTACACTGGAAGTCTTTTCAAGGGTTTATTTGTGAACTTTACAACTTTCTTGATTAGGACTATGCATAAACATAATGTGTATATAGTACTGTATTTACCTGAATCCAAAATGACTGAATTTAAGACAACCCTCCAGTAATTAAATTCTATACATGGAAAGCTTATAAATGTATTATACTTTCCAAGTATACAATTTAATTGTGGAAGGGTTATCTTAAATTCATCCTTCCCCTCCACTGCAATGGGGGGGGGGGAGGCAGTGGGGGAATCTAGAGGCCTGATCCCTTGCCTCTTGCTCCTTGCCTTCTGCTGCCTGTCTCTCTTGCTACTCACCTCCCCCACTGTCTGCCTCCAGTGCTTGCACCCTCTGGCATCTGTGCTCCTGCCCCTGCTTGCTATGTATCCTCCCCATTGTCTCTGCTCCCATCCCCACCCGCTCCTTACCCTCTGGTTTTGACCTTGCTCCAGCCCAGGGCACAGAGCAAGTGGTTGCTTCAGCCATGCAGCAGCTGTTATGGTGGGGGCAGCTTCAGCCCAATCCCCAGCTGGAGCTGCTGCCACTGCTCCTGCTATCAGGCTGAGCTGGAGCCAGAGCAACCATGTGTTCCATGCCTTGGGCCAGAATCCTATCAACAGGGATCTGGGATTTCCGGTTCCCATGAAAAATCAGTGTTTTTTCTGTTTTTCTCTTTTAACTGAGAACAAGGCAGATTTTCCATGTTAATGGAGAAACGCACAG
>NW_017728997.1:45585260-45589623 GCF_001723915.1 Gavialis gangeticus | reverse complement strand
CTTTTGGGGGCAGCTTCAGCCCAATCCCCAGCTGGAGCTGCTGCCACTGCTCCTGCTATCAGGCTGAGCTGGAGCCAGAGCAACCATGTGTTCCATGCCTTGGGCCAGAATCCTGTCAACAGGGATCTGGGATTTCCAGTTCCCATGAAAAATCAGTGTTTTTTCTGTTTTTCTCTTTTAACTGAGAACAAGGCAGATTTTCCATGTTAATGGAGAAACGCACAGATTTTCCACTTGTGCAAAGAGCTCTATGCTGGCTGGCAGAGTTCCAGCCTGCAAGGAGCTGGAGGAAGCAGGAGAAGGGTGGTCAGGCCTGGGGGCACCACATGTGCTCTCACACATGCATATGACCCCCATGCAGCTTGGAGAACAGCTCCCACAGGTAAATCTGGTGGGGGAGGAAGGGGACAGGAAAGGATTGATGTCTTCATAGGGAGGGAGGGAGTTGGACAGGTCTGGGGCTGCTGCCTAGCTGTGTGGTGTGTGGGACCTTGAGGCCAGGATGTGCGACCACAGGGCCTAGACAAGGGGGGGAGTGTTCCCTACTGCTGTGTGCATTTCTGGGGGAGCACATGCCCCCCAGATCTGGGGGTGGGGCAGGGGTGGGTGTGGGCTTGGGCTCCCTGCCCTGCTAGCCTTCCCTGGGGACCTCCACAGCCCAGCGGGCAGGGCAGAGCAGGGCCAGGAACTCCATGTTGCCATGGCAAGGCGTCCTTTGCCCACCTGGCAACAGCAGGGGCAGTAGCACCAAGCTGTACCCCTTGCTGCTTCCAGACGGGCAGGGGATGCCTCACCAGGGTGGCGCTTAGGCTCCCAGCAGCAGCACCGAGTTTCCCTGCCCAGCCCTGCTCTGCCCTTCTGGGTCCCGCCTGCTGGGCCATGGAGGCTTGGGAGGAAGGCAGCAGGATGGGGAGCCCTGAGGGGTGCTCCCTCCTTCCCAGGCTACTCTCTGGCAGTGCTGCCTGTTGGTTGGGGAGCCAGGCTCCATGCTCCATTCCCCACTTGGGCTGCAGCAGCTGCTGCTGCCTCCCACAGGTGGCAGCTGGGGCTGGAGGACAGGAGGTTGTGGACATGGGCCCCTGGCCCCATAGCCCTGGCAGCTGGGGGCCCCCTCTGGCAGGGCTGTGGGTCAGCAGGGGTCTGTAGGTGGGGAGTGAGGGGCCTGGACCTGCATCCTGGTGAGCTGGGGGGAGAGGAGGGGCAACTCTGATTTTTTTTTTTTCCCCCCCCCCCCTTTTATTTCCTATGATAATAAATGCAAAACCAAATGCCAAGATTTATAGGTACTTAGAACTGATTTTATTATAGTGATTAAGGCACTGGTAGGCTTCAGAATTACTTTAAATTGTAAATATATTTCATAGTTTCATAGTAGCTAGGGTCAGGTGGGACCTAAACAGATCATCTAGCCCATATTAGTAAAACATTGTGTGTGTGTGTGTGTGTGTAGTGGTGTTTCATTTTAATTGCTGGTTTGGGGGGGTTTAATAAGAGAATCTGTGATTGATTTTTTTTATCAGAACTTGTGATTTTTAAACAGAAAACCAGGATCCTTGCCTATCAGAGTGAGAAGGTTAATTTTCGAGGGGTGAGGGGGGAAGTTGTAGCTCCAACCCTGCATCAGAGCCATAATTAGACCTGCAGAAGCTGCCTCCCCAACCACTTTGTACTTGAATCCAAGATTAAGGGTTCCTCCCTCTTTCCCCCCCATGTTAAGTAGGGAAAGAAAACCTAATTTTGCATTCAAGTAAATGGGGTATTTTAAGTGTGTGTGTACTCCTTGATAGTAGAGTAAACTTGGTAGATCATTAAAATGGAAATGCTTTCCTTACTTAGCCAGTAAAGTGCCTTTAGGAAGAATTGTGCTTGTCTTTAACATTGTCTGTCTTGTTTTTGTTTTTGTTTGTTTGGTTTTTGTTGTTTTTAAAAAAGCTATGGCTTTAGTGATTTTTAGATTTCTAGTGTTTTCTTCTGTATAATTGCATGTAAATGTCACAGTAATAGAGAACGCTATTAGTGATGTTAATTAAATGCATATTAAATTGCTGTTCCATGCCACATTGACAGGCCAGTTAAAAATATGAGCTGTGTGAGACTGAGCATGAAAGGAGAAGTTTAATTGTTGCACCTATGTAAGCTAATACTTGTATTAATACTTCACCTACATTCATGGGTGGAAGGCAGGGTGCATTTGTACCATATAGACTAGTCAAAGTAGAGAGAGCTTTAGCCTATGAAAGCCTGTGCTCACTTCATCAGATGCTGTAAAAGGACCTGCACAAAGCAGTGGATAGGGAGAGAGAAATTTGAATGCAAAAGACAAGGCAGTGGGAGGGGGCAGCGCTGGCAAGGCAAACAAACAAGCAGTAAACCCATAGGAACAAAGTACAGGCATACCTCGTTTTATTGCGCTTCGCTTTATTGCGCTTCGCAGATATTGCGTTTTTTAGAAATTGAGGCAAGACCCTCCACCAGCAAAAAGATTATGACTCGCTGAAGGCTCAGATGATGGTTAGCATTTTTTAGCAATAAAGTATTTTTTTAATTAAGGTATGTACATTGTTTTTTTAGACATAATGCTATTGCACTACAGACTACAGTATAGTGTAAACATAACTTTTATATGCACTGGGAAACCAAAAAATTCGTGTGACTTGCTTTATTGCGATATTCGCTTTATTGCGGTGGTCTGGATCCAAACCCGCAATATCTCCGAGGTATGCCTGTAGTCACAAAAAGCTAGCCCAGGTAAGGGGTTAAGAAACATTGTCCTCGTTTAAACTATGCTTAATGCAGTCCAGCCTGTTGATCATATTTATTGTTCTGCAGTTTCCCATTCAAATCAGTTTTTAGAAGTTTGTTGTCTGAGAACAACCACTGTCCTGTCAGTGATGGAGAGATTAAAGTGTTCTGACACAGGCTGGCATGCCTTTCTGCAGCTGATGTCAAATCGGTGTTCATTCATTGTGTCGTGTGGGAATCGCACCATCTGTCCTGTGTAGACAGCAGAGGGGCACTGTAAGCAAGTGATGGCATATATGACAATGGTGGAGTTGTAAGTGAACGAACCTTGGTTGTTATAATCCATGTTATTTGGTCCAGTGATGATGCAGTCTATATTGATGCTGGGGCACAGAAAGCATCTGGGTCCATTGCAAGGCATCGTGCCTTGGTGAGACTGAGAGTTAAGTGGCCCGTTGCTTGAGAGAGGTTGGGGTTGGGAGGCTGTTAGCTAGGACAAGTTTGTCCCCCATGACTACTTTGAGACAATTGTAGAATCATAAGAAAAATAGGACTGGGAGGTACCTCCACAGGACATTTAGCCCAGCCCCCTGCCTGAGGCAGGATCCAAGCCATCCCATACAGTCCACAATATAAACACTACATAAGACCTACCGTCAACCCTAACACAACACAGTCCTAACACCCTCACCTGCCACAGGTAAAGCAGGGGAACCATGACAGCCTATGTCCTGCTTCTATGAAATGTTGTCAGTACATGCTCAAAAGATCCTGGAGAGAGGGCTGTGGACCCCACTACAGAGGAAGAGAAAAACCTTCACAGTCTATACCAATCAGCAGAGATGTGGGTTTTCCAGAAGATTTTCCAATGCCCTAAATAGTGTGATCTGATTTAGCGTATTTATTTGACTTAAAACTAAAAAGGTACCACCAAGTTAATTTTATGTCCCAATAGCCACTAGTATTTGAACTGAAATATTTGATTACGAAAAAAAATAAGTACAGCACACTTAATGTGATTTAAATGTTATATTCAAACAAATTCAAAGCTTTATGTGGAAAGACATTATTTTTATTGTAATACTTGTAATAAAAGACAGTACACAATAGCGTGTACTTCCCTTAAATTGTTTGTTTAAGTTTAAGAAAAAAATGAAGACCCTGAAAACTGTTCATACACTAATTTTAGCACACCCAAAGAACTGTGTGTGACATGCTGTGGTTGTTCACTCATCTACTTCAACAGAGTTTAACTCTGTTCCACTGAGGTCACTGCAGCACTTCTAGTTTCACTATCACGATCTGTAGAATCACTTACATGACTATAGCTCCATTTCAGAGCCAGATTGAGGCAAATCTGATTCAGAACTACTTGAACCACATTTTCTTTCGCTAAAGGATGGTTTTACCAATGAGTCTATGGGCAAGGGCAACTTATCATAATTGGCAGAGGTTATTGCAGAGCCCCTGGCATGGCTTTATGAGCGCTCGTGGTGCTCTGGCCAGGTGCCAGATGACTGGAAGAAAGCCAGCGTGGTCCCCATCTTTAAAAAGGGAAGGGGGGAGGACCTGGGCAACTATAGGCCCGTTAGACTAACTTCAATCCTGGGGAAACTCTTTG
>NW_017728997.1:45576140-45580260 GCF_001723915.1 Gavialis gangeticus | reverse complement strand
ACTGGTCAGGCCGCAGCTGGAGCACTGTGTCCAGTTCTGGGCCCCACGCTTCAGGAGGGATGTGGACAGCATTGAGAGGGTCCAGAGGAGGGCCACCTGCATGATCCCGGGACAGCAGGGCAGACCCTACGAAGAGAGGCCACAGGACCTTAACCTATTCAGCCTTCGCAAGAGAAAGCTGAGGGGGAACCTGGTGGCCATCTATAAACTCACTAGGGGGGACCAGCAGGGTTTGGGAGAGACCTTGTTCCCTTGAGCGCCTCCCGGAGTAACGAGGAATAACGGCCACAAGTTGTTAGAGAGTAGGTTTAGACTAGACATCTGGAGGCCCTGCTTCACAGTCAGGGCGGCTAGGATCTGGAACCAACTTCCAAGGGAAGTGGTGAGGGCTCCTACCCTGGGGTTATTTAATAGGAGGCTTGATGTCTACCTGGCTGGGGTCATTTGAGCCCGGTTTTCTCTCCTGCCCAAGGCAGGAGGTCGGACTAGAAGGTCTACAAGGTCCCTTCTGACACTACTTCTATGAATCATCATACTTCATCTTCTTCGCTAATTGTGCTCCTGACTGATTCTCCAGAAGCAAGAGATTATGAGAAATAGAAACAAGCTTAGCGGTGCATTCATTTGTTAGTCTGTTCCTCTTTTTTGTCTTGATGGGTGACGCAGTAAACTTGTTTGCTGGTGTGGCGTCGTGTCGGATCAAGTGTTGTGAAGTCGAAACTGATATCAGAAAGTCGTAACGGTGTCAATTTATAAATGTTGTAAGTGCCATTTGCTGTAACTTGAAACGTCTTTAGTCAAGGACTGCCTGTAAACACTTCGTAGCCGAGCCCCATCTAGTTCCTCCTGGCAGTAAAAGTGCACTTTCCTTCCCCCGCTTCTCTTTCTGTTATTTCTTCAAAGTCTGATTAGCAACATGATGATTGTTGAATACCTTCACAATTGCTTTGCAGTTTGCCAATATTGTCTTCATTGTATTTGCAGTTATTATTTCCGTTGCCAGAAGAGTCAGCCCTTGAGCAAGACACCCAAATGCTATTAAATGAGCATTCTTTGCCTGTAAGATTTGCCATGCAGCTTTCATGTTACTCACATTATCAGTTACAAGGGCTTGTACCCTAGAGGGACCTGCACTTTCAGTCTCTTCACTCAGTAATTTGGCTATATATCTACCTGTATGAAACATTAATTACAACTTTGAAACTGCTACGCTTGCCTAATATTGTATTGGCATCCATTCATTGTTAGTAATGAAGTTTATGAAACAATGAATTTTTAGAAATGGAAAATTTCCCATAGAAAAATAAAGCACTGGAAAATGTTCTGCCCCACATCTCTGCCAATCAGTGGTGGGTAGGAGCAAAGTGGCATGTGGGCAGGAGCGCGGGGCCTGGGCCAGGGCTCCATTGCACAGGACTCCCTGGGTCTCGTGCAGTTCCTGAGTTCTCTGCCCAAGCCGCACACTTCCAGGGGGAAGGAGGAGGGGTGGGAAGCCTCGCATGATGGAGCCAGCAGCCCAGTCCCACTAGCTGCCACATGCAGGTCATGGGGGAACTGCGGAGAGTTTCGTCCCTCTCCTTGCTGCCCTGGCCGAGCCCCATGACCTGCACCACTGGCTTCATTGTACAGGGTTTTGGCTGGAGAACCTGGGAATTCCATGTAAGTCCCTTGCAATGGGTTTGGTGGGCAGCCATGTGCAGTCCTGGGGTTCTCTGGGACTGTACGTTGCCTGGGCACTCCACCTGCCATGGGCTTTGAGTGCCCCAAGGGCCTGCTGCTGTTGCTTATGGCAGGAGCTGTGTGCATTTGTGGGGGACACGCACACATGCCATATACCCTGCCCACAAACCCCAGACATCCATACACAGACCCAGAGCCCACACCCTTCTATCCCGCAATATATGAGAGTAAAACTTCATTTTGAGTTGTTATGCAATCACCTCTGTATGCACAATGCAGATGTACACCAATTGGGGAAAAATATTTTTTGAAATAAAATTAAAATATAGTTGACGTTTGATTTATACTATATAATTTGGGTTTTTTTTCTGGTTCTAAGATGGCAATCCCCCCTCCCAAAAGCAATACTTTTGTGGGCAAGGGGAGGGACTTCTGATGGCAACGGTCAGGGGTTAGGTGGCAGGACTTCCGGTCTCAAGGTGTCGACCAGGGGGTGGGGCAGCTGTTCAGCGGTCGGGCTATCTTTGAGGCCCTTGACACTTCACCTAAAGTCGTGAAGTGGCCCTCCAGCTGAAATAGTTGCCCATCCCTGTTGTAAGGTGCCCCAGCCAGGGGCTATAGGAGACAGCCAGAGGGACTGTTGTCCTTATTCCTGGGAGGTGGGGTAGGGCTCAGATACAAAAATATTTACATTGCTTAGGTGATAGTTTTCTAGGTTTATTTCTTTGTCTAATGGCAGATGGAATATTTTTCTTACAGGTTCTGTGTTTGGGGGTTTTTTTGGAAAGAGTTTCCATTTCTGGAAGACAGGGAAACATGTGGGGGGACCCTCGACCAGCCAACAGAATGGGCCATTTCCAGTAAGTATTTGAATTTGGACTTTATATTTCAAGGGTGCTTTTTTAATGAAATGTTTAAAGCAATGTGGGCTGTGACATTATGTTCTGTCTGACGCATCCAGGCATTACTGTATAACAAAGTGACAGGTTCCGAACCACTCCTCTCCCCCATTCAGGGAGATGAGGGTTTGCAAAGTATCCCTGGGATGCACAGAGCTGGAGCAAACAGAACATCTCTGTGATTCTGCAGAACTAATTTGGGGGTGGGCAATTATTTGGGCCAGTGCACCACATAAGGAGTTTTGGTGAGCTGTTGTGGGCCAGGTCAGTACACCCCAGCATGTAACAGCTCACCAAAACTCCTGGGGAGCTTGGCTGGGATGGGTCTGCAGGCAGGTGGGGAGCAGCATCTGGGAGCAGTGTGGATAGGTTGGGATGGTGCTGGGATCACAGGCTGGTGACAGTGTAGGGCCGGGGCCCCGTGGCAGAGCAGTAGTTCGTTGCCTGCATGCCCCTTAGACCTGTGTAAGTTCTGTGGGCAGGAGTATGAGGGGAGCAAATCGGGGCTCTACCCTGGGCCCCAGCCCCACACTGTCACCACCCAGCGATCCCTGGGTCTCCATGGAGACTGGCTGGGACCTGCGCTGGGGCCTCAGGCTGGCAGGGAGCTGTGTCTGGGGTTGTGGCTGAGATCTTGGGGCAGTAAGTGTGGGGCTGGAACCCAGGGCAGAGCCACAATCTGTTCCCTGCATGCCCCTGCCTGCAGTACCCATACCTGTCACGGGGTGTGCGGGCAGTGGATTGTGGCTCGGCCCCGACCACACTCTGTCACCACCCTGCAATCCTGGCCTTGGCTGCTCGTTCTGCTCCGAAACACCATTCCCTGCGTACCTGCGGCCCCATCCTATCGGCCCAGCTGCCCCCACTGCCTACACAGGTCCCAACCCTGGTGGTGGATGTGGGGTACATTGGGCCTGGGTTTAGCAGCAGCAGCTGGAAGGAGCTGTTGCCAGCACAGCCAGGGCTGCTGGAAAGTGAGTCTGGCCACTGCATTGCTCCAGCCCCTCTGCACCCAGGAGCAGTGGGACTGGCTGCATGTACCATGGCCTGGGCTGCCCCCTGTATCTAGGCTGGGAGGAACCCTCTGTGGGCCGGACAGAATCCCATAGTGGGCTGGATTCAGTCTGTAGGCCATATTTTGCCCACTACTGTTTTAAGTGCTTGCTGTGGCTTTTATTTCAAAGATCACTACATTTCCAGTCAGCCATTCAGGGATGGTCATGATCTCCATGGGTACCTGTAACTGTCCAAGGAGGCTGCTCCAACATGATGTAATTACAGTGCATCAGAGCAGACTTAATTAATCAAATCTAGATTAATAGAGTCTGCTGGAGCGTACTAATTAGCATGCCTCCAGCAGCCTCCACATCTTGTGCATTAGTGTCCCAATGCTTCAAAATGGCAGCAGGACTGCTTTAACTAAAGTTCATTGAACAAGCTTTAGTTAAAGCACTCCAGCTGGTATTTTGAAGCACAGGGACACTGATACACAAGACATTGTTGGTGCTTTAATTAGAGTAGCTCTTGGAGCCACTCTAAAG
>NW_017728997.1:45569282-45575958 GCF_001723915.1 Gavialis gangeticus | reverse complement strand
CCCCCCCCCCCCCCCCCAACACCCTGGAGCACGTGTAAAAATGCCCCATTTGATTGGAGAAGTAGCACCTTATGAAGTAAAAGCACACAGTGCTCAGCTGAAACTCTCTTGTTCTGGCAAACTTAGCATGTTGTGGACCTCCTCAATGGGAATGCTCTGCATTCAGATATTTGTCAGAATTTCCTCTTCATCTTGCTGTGAAATACTATTTTTTCCATGATGTCTAAGATATTGTGCAGGTACCAACACTGGCTTAAGCTGCTTGTTTTCTAGCACAACATTTTGTTCCAGCTTTCTGGAAAGTTTTACTGATTTTCTTTTCTCTAAGGATAACTGTTTCTAACATTTCTGCTCCACTCATTGCCAATTTCCAAAAAATATGCTTAAATTTAAGGAAGATATACATGCCTGTGGGCTTTAATATACACCTGACTTTGACTCTAGATGTTGCTAAGACCTCTGGGAATTTTAAATATTATAATGTGGATCCTCTTGGATCACAATGTCTTTCTTAGTTTTATATATACCTGCAGTTTCGTAACTTCTGTTAAGTCTCTTGTGTGGATTGAGGGTTTAAGCTACTCTGAATACTAGAGAGAGAAATTTCAGAGCATACAGCTAAAGATGTGGGTGTACAATAAGAGTCCTGGGGATGTTAGAGCTGTCCTTAGACATGAAAGACCAGCACAATAGACCACTTTACTCATTTTGCATTTCTTTTGATTGTCTTTGAGAGAACCTTGTCAAAGCTGGTTGGTTTCCTCTAGCATTGTACTGATGATGATTACACAAATGTACTACTTGAGGGAATCTTGCACAGCTCCCTAGCCATATACAGTTCAGGACTGTCAATTGCTACCATCACTAATCCATTAATATTGCAGGTATTTCCTGTTGAGTGCTTCTGGAAATTGTGGTGAAATGGGAGCACGCGAGTTTTCTTTCTCACAACTGTCGTATGCTGCCTCATCTTAAACTGCCAAACATCAATATCTTCTGCGGATCTTAGACTGTTACACAACTCTATAAAGGGTTAGAGAAGAATGTGCTGCTGTGTAGATTGCAGACTCTGAGCGCGTTATGAATAATACTGTCTTTATTTCTACAGTGGGAGCCAAGAAGAAAGGTTTGCTCCCGGGTGGAACAGGGAATATCCTCCTTCCCTTGATAGTCTTGCTCAAGAAAGACACTCTGGCAACTTCTCTGGCAGAGAATCACTTCCTTTTGATATCCAGGCAGTCACAGGCCACCTGAATCCTCAGTTTGCCAGCAGAGAGGAAACTTCTTTCAGCTTTGGAGCTAGAGATGGACCACATAGTGACTTCAGAGGTGGGGAGGGGCATCATGATTTCAGGGGCAGAGATTTCCCACCATGTGACTTTCAAAACAGAGCTGATTCACAGCTGGACTTCAGAGGAAGGGAACCTCCCGCTTCTGAATTCAGGGGCAGGGAAATGTACTCAGGAGACTTCCGGCATAGGGAGGGGCTACATATGGACTTCAGGGGTGGAGAAATTCCTTCAATGGATTATAGAAATAGGGAGGCATTCCGTATGAATTACAGAGATAGGGAATCTCATACAATGGATTATAGGGGAAGAGATGAACCCCCATCAGATTTCAGGGGTAGGGGTTCATTTGATCTGGACTTCAGAGGTCGAGACGGATCTCATTCTGACTTTAGGGTAAGGGACATGTCTGAGTTAGACTACAGGGGCAGAGAGCATTCCTATTCAGATTTTAGAAATAGAGATGTACCCGATTCGGACTTAAGGTGCGTGGGCACATCTGATCTGGATTTCAGGAACAGGAATATACCACCTTCAGACTTCAGAAATAGGCACAGGTCCCGGTCTGATCAGGATTTTAGGGGCAGGGATGTTGCTGCTTCTATGGATTTCACAGACAGGGAGATGCTCCCTGTCAACCCAAGTCTTACAGATTTTAGGCAGAGTCAGTCTACGGTACCTTTAGCAGACAGAGAGCCCTCTGGTGCAAGTGGCAACAAGAGAGAGGAGTCTGCTACTCTAGACAGACCTTCGTTTGGTGGACAAAAAGGAGAGTTTCAGCCTTCCGAGCCAAGAGCCAGAGAAGAGGAATCCCTTGGACTGGGTCTTGAAACTGAAACTCCACTCGATTTCCAGAGTAGCCATGGGCCTGTTCCCACTCTTCAGGACCAGGATGAGGTGCCTCAGAACTTTGCTAACAAGCAGCAGCTTTCTGGGGGTGAGCAGCAAGGAGGCGAGTCTAGCCTTGAAGTAAAGGGAGACGGTGACTTGGATTTCCTTGGAAGGCAAGATACAGACTACAGAAACATCGAGTATGGAGATGTAGATCACCGGGTGGCTGGGGTTCAGCTGTTTGATTATGAGCATGGCAAGTCCTTTACAGAAGGAAAACCCAGCAAAGATTCTAGGCAAGACCTTCAGGTATGTGGTTTTACTGAAACTCTGAGCCATAACGCATCTTTTTTTTTTTCTTACTTTTTCCTTACATGCTTTAAAGAATGGGGGAAGTTTCTATTTATGTCCTGCGCTGACAGCTGTATACTACTTTTTCTACATTCTCTGAAAGCTGCTTCACTCTCCAGTTCTCTGCACCTACTCCCTTTCCATGAAACCTCTTTCTTGTCCATATTTAATTTAATTCAAAGTAATGTCAAAATAAATAAAAGAAGTTGGCTTTCAGTGTCTAAATGTCTAATGCTTATGGGGAGCACATAAAAGACAGACAACAAATAGCCTACCTTTCATTAACATTTTTTTTATTGTCCTATGATCTTTTCAGGATTTGGGACTCTTGGCAGTGACTGATTATTCTGAATTAGTTGGCATGTAGGCACATGTTTGCTCAGATTAGATTGAGACAATGACATTTTATCACATAATCTAAAATCCATTTGAAATGGATCTCCCTAAAGAGCTAGAGTAAGTTGCCCAGTTGGCTGCCTAAATCTAAAAAAATAACATTACTTTGAAAAGGTTGTCTGAGGAATTTTCATTATGGTCCTTGAGCAATTTTCATTGTGCTCCCTGTGTTAGAATTTTGCTCTGCGTTACTGTTCACTATTTTGTCTTTTGGACAAGTATGCCTTATTTTTCAAACCATCTTGATTTCTAACCTTAAGGACCAAGATTACAGGACCTGTCCCAAAGATGTAAAACCAAGCAAACTCATTCGGTTAGGAGGAGTGCCTGAATCTGCCACAAAGGATGATGTAAGTCATTGCTTTAATACTTCCAAAATCTATTTACCCATGTAGCAAAAGGAGTTTTACCTTCCTGTGTACTGCAGGTAGTTACTAGCATATTCAGAAACAAACTTACTCGTCTTCCCCCAAGAAAATCTTTATATCTTTTTAAACAGAACAAAACTAAAAAGCCCAAAATTACCAGTCTAAAATTTTCAGGTCTTTTGTTTCTAAGTGATATGCTGAGTACAGCTTACCTCATCTCCTCAGGTTTATTTTCCACATTTTCCTATCCAGGTTCGGAGATGATCAATAGTAATTATAATGGGTAGTTCTGATTTGACTGAGTGGTGTGTAGAGGTTACATACCTATTCTCTCACAGGTGGGGAAATGTAATTAATATTGGCTTGATAACTTAAACAATTTTGGTGGTCCCAAGGCATTAATTTCCCTTTCTGTCAAGGCTGCCTCCTTCATCAACATTTGTCTTAGTCATAAATGCAGTTAACGGCCAAGGGAGTGACAGGCTGCTCCACAGTGAATAGCTAGGAATTGCTAATATAGAGATGTCATTTTCTGTCTTGTACTGTATTTGATTGTAGTAAAAAAGCCAACACTGCTTCTATGAGGTGGCAGAAATTACCTCTATAAAGCTTTCAGTTTGTCCCATGGTATGTTTTACAGTTATTCCAAACACTGGACCTGTTATCTTTAACACTCTTTGCTTAGATCTTCAGTGATTGTCAGGTGATTACAGAGATCTGGCTACCTTGAAAATTTGTGAGAATTTTCTTTGCTGTAAGTTTCATCAGAGGCCCTATCAAGACCCAAACTGTCTCCAAAATGATGAGCAATCACTGATTTTAATAATGAAAAAGAAATGGTCAGGGGTGGATTGCAGTTCATTGAGGAGATTAAAACCAGCATAACACTATGTAACAAACCTTTTGCACTGTAGCTAAAACAGAATTCAGCTGTGTTCATCTTCGCAAAGCAGGTCGCAGATTTGAAGGGGACTTGGGAGATCATGTCCAAGAACACTTGTCCAAAACTAATAGAAATCTTAGAATGTGTTTAGGTAGTACTGCATTGTAAATATGTTGCCTTTCCAGAACAATCTATATTTTGGTATTTGTTTTTGAATGATGCAGATTTTTGGGGCTTTTTTCCTATAGATTCTCAGTGCTTTCCGGGGACCTGATGGAACGCGTGTGAAAGGCCTGCGCCTGAAAGATTACTGTTCAGGTGAGTGTGTGGACTTTTTCAACACTTACAAGACTGGTGCTCACTTAGATTTTCTTTTTTCTTTTTCTTTTTTTAACTCCTTGATGTCATAACCACACAAACATTTTAAATCTACAGTACCTATTGAGTCATATAGTGTGTCCCCTTGCTACCTTCAGGATTGATGGCATCAGTCACAGGTGTGGTAGTTCTGAGGTTAAGCACCTGTGCTAGTTCCACAGTAGCCATGGGGGCTAGACTGGGAGTGACAAAGTGCACCAAGGCTGTTCTGATGGACCTTTTCACAATTAAAATAACTTTTCACACCAGGTAGTGTTGTCTAATAAAACTAGTTATTGGGCAGTATTTTTTCCTGTTCATGAGGCATTGGCCTCTGGAAAAAATTCTCTGCAAATAGTACTCTTCTCAGAAGACCTTGTAACATTGATGGATACAGCTGTTACATCTCATAGATGTGAAACTTGGGACAAAACCTAACTTTTTTAATCACTCTAAGTACTGGGTCAGGATCTATTTCCTCATCTCTACCTATCTGTCTTGGTTCACATTGCTTTGCTTCTCACTTGTATTCAGAGGAGTTTTGCACAGGAAATCTTTTATAAGGTTCCTTTCTAGGGAACTGCCTGGCTGAATCTGCCTGCCTGCCTGCCTGCCCAGACCAGCGGAGCAGGAGCAGGAGTGAGAGAAGGAGCTGCCGCTGGAGATGAGGGGAACAGAGCAGCACCTAGCCAGCTGCAGCTGCACCAGGAACAGCCCTGCCAGATGCTGCACACACTGGCTGGTGCCCAGGCCAGCGGGGCTGTCCTGCTACCCTTGCTTCCAGCTGCAGCTGCTGCTGCCACGCTGCTCTGGGTAGGTGTGCCCAGCATATGGAGCTCTGGCTCTAGCTCCTGTTTGCCTTCCACCCACTCCTCCCACCTGGCATAAGCAGCGACCTGTGAATGGGTGGAAAGCAGCTGGGACCAGGAGCTGGAGCCCCACATGCTGTGCAGGATCTGTCTAGCTGAAGCTTCCCCCAGGCCTGCCTGGATCATCATGGGAGCAGCAGCTACAGCTGGAAGTGAGGGGAACAGAACAGCCCTGTCAGCCTGGGTCCCAACTGGTGCATGCAGCTTCCAGTGGGGCTGTTCCTGGTATGGCTGCAGCTGGCTGGGTGCTGTTCTGCCCTTGCCTTCCAGTGACAATGTGAGCCCAGCCGCATTGGAAACAGCCCCGCCAGAAGCTGTGTCTGGCTGGAGCTGGAGGTTGTGGGCAGGAGCATGGCACAGGCTGTCCCAAGCAGGGGATGGCCTCGTGTGGAGTGCAGCTGCCTACTGGGTGATCTTTGTTGCATGTGCCTCCCACCTCCCTTTCCCTCCCCTCACCCCTGGCTGGCTCCCAGGCAGCACCTCCACACATGCATGTGCCCCCTCCATGCACTCCTGCCATATCCCCCCTCCCTGCCAACAGGGCAAGGTGTGTAGGGAGCTGATCACATCTGTCCTGCTCCCTGCCCACCCAAAGCCCCACAGGGAGTTTGAGTTGTGGTGGGGGTGGGGGTGCTGATCAAGCCAGTGACTGCATCAAAACTGTACATGTGGTCCTTGGGGCCCAAATAATTGCCCACCCCTGTGTTAAAATCATCCTAGCAGGGGTGGTCTGTAACTAGCGGGGGTGGTCATTGTAACCCTGAAAAAGGTAAAAGTTTCTGTTCTTGCTACTGCATTGTTTTATTACGAGTCTAGGTTGTTTACTAAGCACTTTGAGTCCTTGGGGTCAATTCCTTACTTATTTGCAGTTAAGTTCTAGGGGTGCACCAATAAAGATTTTTTTGGCTGATACCAGTGGCTTATTATTAAACAGCCATATTGGCTTATACCATCTGATAGCCCACGTGTAGCCTGGCAACTTGGAAACAAGTGTCCGGCTGGTAAATCTGTTGGGGCAAAGGTTGTGAGGGGGTGGGGGGGCACAGATAGAGGCACTGTCGATAGGAGGGAGTGGGAGTGGGATTGGGGCTGGGGCAGGAGCAGGTGCTGCCCAGCCAGTGTGGGGTGGACCTGCAGGCAGCTCATCTTGGGGGGAGTGGGGAGGAGGGACACCTCCCAGCTGCTGTGCACACCCCTGAGGGAGCCATGGGGGGCATGTGCCTTCTGGATTTGTGTGCGGGGCTAGGTTGGACTGCCTGCTATGGGCTCTGGGCCAGGGGCTGTGCCAGCCTTTTCCCGGTGGGGGCTGGGCTGGGCTGGGGCTGCATTCAG
>NW_017728997.1:45561339-45569236 GCF_001723915.1 Gavialis gangeticus | reverse complement strand
TGCATTCAGGGCAGGTGGGGGTGGGGTGGGTGGCAGTGGTGCTGGGAGAGGGGCTGTGGGGGGCTATGGCAAATTTTGAGTTACAGCCCACTCCATAGCCCCTCCTCCCAGTGCTGCTGCTGCCCACCTCAGGCCAACCCCCCCTGCCAGGAAGAGGCTGGCACAACCCCTGGCCCTGAGCCCACAGCAGGCAGTCCATCCTCACCCTGCACGCTAATCTAAGGGGCACATACCTCCCCCAGAGGTGCGTGCAGAGGAGGGGAGCAACCTCCCACCCCATCCCCTGCAGCTCAGTCCTGTGCCCTGCTGCTGCTGGGCAGCACCTGCTCCACTCCCTCCCTCTGTGGGGGCCTCCATCATGGAGCTCCCCCTTCATGCCCTTCCCCTCTGCCCCTTCCCTTCCCACCCATCCCCTCCCCCACAGCAGACTTACTGGCTGAACATTGCTCTCCAAGCTGCTGGGCTGCATTCCTGGCCACATGCATGCTAAGGCTGCTCATTTCCATGTGGCATTTATTGGCAACATTATTGGCTACACTGGCCAAAAAAAGCCATTTGACCGATGATGTCAATTTTCCTTTTATTGGTGCCAATCCGATATGGACCGATATCTCGGTGCACCTCTATTCATTTCCCACACTTTTATTAGCTAGGGGCAGAGAACCAGAAACAGCTGGGCATTTCACAAAACAAATCCTTTTTAATGCATCTTTGGTTCTAGAAACTGAAAGAAGCTTTCTCATTTTTCCGTGGTCCCCTGAATTATAGAATGTACCAGTGTGATGTTGCTTGCTTTTGCCCAACAAGCAGGATTCACAGAGGGTATCGTCAGTGCTTCTCTGCACCCTTCCATTTTCTTTAGGTAATGATATGGCATGGTTATCACCAAGACTTAAACAAATACAGTGAAATACAGCAATTGCAGAGTATGGAGGTTATACATGTGCAAAATGGTTCTTTTTGGTATCCTTTATCAGAAATATCTCACTTCTTTTCAATCATATATACATTCCAAATTAGACTTCTCTTCACAGGTCTGGTGGCTGCTGCTGTTAGGAATTGACTTACTGCCCCACAGATTCAATACTTGAAACTGCCAACTCTTGGTCATTCTTTACCCTTAAGGGTGTCAACTTTCTTTGCAAAGTTCATTTTGTTTCAGTCTTTGTCCTTATCAGTTTGACAAGAAATAAATTGTTTTTTATAAAATACATCCATGTGGTGGGAAGGGGCTGCTTGAAGTAGCTTCTGCTTTGAGGGCCACCTGAAACTGTAGTTTGATCCTCTTTCGGGAACTTGATTGGTTAATAGACTGGCTTTGTAGTGGCTGGTTTACAACCATGCAGAATTATTGTATGTCACATGACTTTTTCAGCAGTTCTATTATTTTAGCACTCTAACAGATTTTCTTTTCAATATATCCCAAACCTTAATCTCAACCATGTTGTTGGAGTAAACAGTAGTTGGAGATCTCAGCATTTGAGGTTCCCATGTTGTTGACTCATCTGCCTCTATGACAAAAGAGCTTTATAAAACACCTAATCAGGTAGCTAAAGAGATTAATAAATTTTACTTAATTAAAAAAATTACTGAGTTGAAGAGGGTTTATGAAATTGAACACACAGTTGAGTTTTTATGAAAAAACAAGTATTTGGAAGTAGCAGTACCCTTGTGACTAGGACACTGCTCCTGCTGCTTAGGTGGGTCAAAATCAAAAGCAAAATTGTGTGGCAAACTTTGTTAGAGTATAGCTATAACCACTGTAACATACCTACTTGTAATAAACAGGCCCATTAGCTGTGGTGTTGATTAAATACAGTATTTTGAATTACGCTGTGAAATAATGTTAAAACCCTCTAAGAGTGGGTTGTGTATTCTCCTTTGAGTGTGTATCTGCTGTCCTACCAAAATTGATAAATTTAAATGCGTAATTGTGTTGGTAATATGTTTTGGAAAGAAGAATTACTGCAGATATGGGGAGAAGGAAGTTACCAGTAACTAATAGCACATTCATAGAATCATAGAAATGAAGTTGGAAGGGACCTCTGGAAGTCATCTAATCCAACCCCATGCTCAAAGCAGGACCATCTCCAACTAGATCATCCCAGCCAAGGTTTTTGTCTAGCTAGGTCTTAAAATCCACTAAGGATGGAGATTCCACCACCTCTCTGGGTAACCTGTTCCAGTGTTTTACTACCCTCCTAGTGAGGAAGTTCTTCTTAATATCCACTCTAAACTCCCCTTCCTGTAACTTGAGACTACTGCTCCTTGTTCTGTCATCTGTCACCACTGAGAACAGTTTAGCTCCATCCTCTTTTGAACCCCACTTTAGGTAGTTGAAGGCTGCTATTAAATCCCCTCTCCATCTTCTCTTCTCTCGACTAAATAAGCCCAGTTCCCTCAGCATTTCCTTGTAAGTCACATGCCCTAGCCCCCTCACCATTTTCATTACTCTTTGTTGGACTATCTCCAACTTATCCACATCCTTTCTGTAATGGTGGGGGGGCTCAAAGCTGGACATGGTACTCTAGATGTTGCCTCACCAGTGCTGACTAGAGGGGAACAATCACTTCCTTTGCCCTGTTGGCAACACTCCTACTAATGCAGCCCAGTATGTCATTAGCCTTCTTTGCAACAAGGACAAAACTGCTGGCTCATATTCAGCTTACTGTAGCCCCCAGGTCCTTTTCTGCAGAGCTGCTGCCCAACCAGTCAGCCCCCAGCCTGTATTAGTGTATGGGATTGTTCCATCCTAAGTGCAGGACTTTGCACTTGTCCTTGTTGAACCTCATGAAATTTCTTTTGGCTTAATCCTCTTAATTTGTATAGGTCCCTCTGAATCCTAGCCCTATCCTCCAGTGCATCTACTATTCTCTCCCAGCTTTGTGTCTTTGAAAATTTCCTGAGGGTGTACTCTGTGCTATCTTCCAGGTCATTGATGAAGACATTGAACAAAACTGGCCCCAGGTCCAACCCCTGGGGCACTCTACTTGATACGAGCCATTGATTAGTACCCTCCGAGTCTGATGCTCCAGCCAGTTTTCTATATACTTTACAGTCCATTCATCCAGCTCATACTTCCTTAGCTTGCCTGCAAGATTCAGTTTGAAGTAGGCTTTCCATAAGTAATGATCAGATTGGTTGGAAGTTATAAGATAACAAATATAGTAAAAAGGTCAGCTGGCTCTCTCAAAATCAGTGACCCTGCTCTGTGCCTTCTGCAAGACTAGTTTGTATGTCAAAATGTGCATAGTTAGTTATTCATTCTTAAGATTAACAACTTGACTTGTTTATAAACATAATCTTAAAAATGATAAAATGTAATAAGGGAGGCATATTTCCATCTCTGTACATACTGATCATGGAACACTACCTTACACCGAGCTTTATTTTTGTTGTTGGTTGGATTCAGGTGCTCTCTTCCTTAGGCTGTTGGCCCATGACATATGCAAAACAGTAAAACACTTTCTGTGTGTTTTTTAAAGGGGGAAGTAGAAGGATAAATCAAGATAACTGGCTTTACAATGCTATCTGACTTTCAGCAAAAAAGCTAACACTTAGATGAGCATCTTATATCCAAGCTAAAATTATTGTACCCTGTTACCCTCTACAATGCCAACTGATTCTGAGCTCTAAGTTGGGTTTTTGGAATGCTCTGTATGGGCAGGCTAAAGGGACTGAGCAAATACATTGGTATGGAGGTTTTTCCAACCTAATGGTATAAAATAATGTTGGCAGATATAATCATAGTGTAGGGTAAGTAATCTAGATTGTTGGCTCCTTCTTTGATTACACCTTTTTCAGTCTTGGTTAGTGTTATGAAGACATGGTATCTAGTGTTTCTTTAAGAACTGTATGCCATTTTATTCTCTATTGCCTTCTTTCGTTGATTGATGAGGAGGTGCTTACCCTGAGGTTGGAAAGTTGTGGAGCTTGTAGTAACATACCACCAGTCTATTTGTACCACATCTTCATTTCTTCCTATCTTATTATCTGTAAATTTGAAATGGTGCTGAAACTGGCAGAAATTTGAAACTGAAAGTTTGTCCTTCAGGGAATCCCTCTGAACAGTCCCTCCTTTTAGTTGTCAGATCTTCTCATATTTTAAAACCCACTGTTCCTGCATAACTTTTTTCAATCTTTATTTTTTACTGTTTTAGCTAGTGTTTAAATGCTTCAATTTTTGTGTGCGTGTCTAGTGCCAACAGAGCATTTGGGATCACTGTACATATGACCAGCTCAATAGAGAGTGAGGAGCTAAATTTTATTTTAAAAGGACTTTTAATGAGTTGTGCTCCTTTTAAACAACTATAGTAATATTTGCCAAATGCAAAATTAATTCTAAGTAAATGAATGAGAGCATGAGATTGGTACTGTATAATCCATCTCAGCTTTCTGTTCAAATGAATTGTTGCTTCTTTGGAAAATCTCTGCAATGGAAAGAACATGGAAGGGGTGCTTTCTTCAACCAAAATTTGTATTAGGGTTGGTACCAGCAGTGGGGAAGCTGTATAAGGGTGATGAGCCATAAGCAGAGGTTGCTGGTAGACCCCTGAGGTTGTTCTGGCTTGCTCTACAAGTGCATCTGGGGAGCCAAGAGGAGTTCTTCCAGAGCTGGGAGACCCTTGCGGAGGATGGACACATTGGCCGAGGTGGAGAGCGGAGCGCCCAGAGAGGAGTCCCGTGAAGCGGAGCTGGAGGGATCAGGTGAGCCGGGGAGGAGATAGTGCTGGTTGAGGGAATGATAAGACCTATAGCAGCCTATTTAAATATACCTTAAGTGGCTTGGGAGTAGAAAAAATTAGAGTGAGGAGGTGATGGGGTTTTGCATCCCATTTTTAAAGGGGAGCTGATTTTTTGAATATTTCGTTTGAAAGCCTGCGTTGGGTAATGAAGGGAAGAGCCCAAGAGCACTATACATTGAGAAATGGGAATATCTTCCCCCCCACCTTTTCCCCACCCTGCTTCTCCTGTTAGTAGAAATATATGGGTGACTTGGGTACAGGGGGGAAACTGAAAAGTTTGACTGGATAACTGTTAGAGGTCGGAAGCATCCCAGAAAAAAATATCTGGGTACGATACTGCTATGACAGACCAGGGATGCTGAGTAGCCCCATGATGTATATACTGGATAAGGTGTTATGGAACAATTGGGTGTTTGAGCTTTGAAGGGCACTTCAACCACAGTGTCAGTGTTACAGACTTCATGCTCAGAGCAGGAGGAATATATAGAGCAGTAATCATCCCTGCTCATTGAAGGAGGATAGTTCAGTTGGGTGCATGTGTCTGATAATGGAAGGAGGGATATTTGTAATTGCCGATTTTGCTTTTGGTCTATAGGAAATTAATAGTATTACCTATTAATTTGCATGAACGTCTTAGAAGCTGCTTTTAATATCAGCTGTTTTGCTTTATTTGTTCTTGGTGGGTGTTCTAGACACCACTACTTTTTCCTTTGATCCCATTATACCTCTCTTTAGTGGCCCTGCCAGCTTTTTTTGCTTGTTGGCTCCACTGAGCACTGCTCTACTTACTCAGCTAAAGGGTGGGATGGAAGGTACAAGCTTTACATAGCTGTCTGCCTTCTCTGGCACCAAGCACATTGACTTTATGTTCATTCTCTATGGCCCTGGATATGTACTAGAAGATGGGCAGTGCAATGCACTTCCCTTCCTGTGCAACTTACGGCAGTTCTTTCTAGGACTTGACCAAGAGAGTTGAACTTCATGGTCATTCTGCTTAACTGCTACCATACTGGTGCCCTTTCAGATTTTGATTAATAAGCTCTATAGGTAAACTCATGAAAGAGATTCTTTCTGGTGCAGTCTATCCTGTATATCGGAGCAATGAAGTGAGTATCCATTAAGATTTTGAAATTTAAAATAGCATTCCCTTGTAAGGCTTATTAACTTGGTAAGAGCTTGTAGTTTGAAGGCTAATAGTCGACACTTCCTTTGGGATTTTTGTATGTTTTTCTCTTCAGAATGAACCATTCCTACATACTGGGGCATATACTCTTCACCTTTTTAGGGTGCATGCCAAGGTAGATGGGATCCTCTTGTTAAAGGAGAGCTCTTATGTTCTCAAGCATTCATTGTCCTTTTACTCTGGGGTGGGTTTTTTTTTCCATATAACCTAATTCCAGCTCCCTCCTCCTATCCATGAGTGTAGCTGGGGAAGGTGGGAAGGAGAGGACTGACAGCATGCTTTAAGACTGAAGTCTTGCACCTTCACAATCTGCTGGTGTTTGTGTAATTGCACAAAGCATTGCTGCACCTTCCTGCCCTACTATCTCCTGAAGGCTTAGTGCCACTATTCTGACACTGCCAGTGCCAATAATACCTATGTTTGCATCCCATATCCTACATAGCAGTACAAAGCCAAGATGCTGTTCTGGTCAGTGGGAATTGTTTTGTGAAGGGTGGACAAGTGCCTGACTAAACTGAACCTTTTTTTTGTTTCCTTTCAGAAGTGACTCAGGTTAATCCTTCTGAAGTATGGATTTGTGGCCTCCATTGGAAGCCTCACTGCAGAAGAGGTCTTGGTGCCAACCATATGGAGCACAACTAGAGATAGATCCCACAAGGGCTTGTGTCATAGTTTGGTACAAGGGACATGCTGTGGAATGAGTTACTGTCTCTAATAAAAATCTGTGGCACAGAGGGGCGTTTTGCCCAATGTAGTAATCATACATTTAGGGGGAAATGACTTGGCTCACCAACCAAGGCTGGGATTAATGAACATGAAGAATGACCGTATAACATTGTGTTCACTGTTTCCCAAGGCAAAAGTTATGTGGTCCGCTCTACTGCCTAGGGCATGGCTGCTGATGTACAACCCACCAGCACTTACAGAAAAGTCTAGGAAGGTGACTATTAAGGAACTCTCCAGATTCTGCAGCATGTTTGGAATCTCAGTTTTAAGGCATGACCAGATATGCTCTTCCCCAAAGCTATTTAGTCCTGATGGGTCTCAACTTTCAGAAATGGGGGAAAGTGTGTATAATGCCAGCCTGCGAGAAACAATTGAATCCTGTTTGTAGCCAACAGAAGTGGCCTGGACCAAAGATCCCACTTAATTTCAGTTGGTTTTTGTATCTGGGCAGGTCAATTGGCCCCTGTTAAGTTTGTTCAACAGAACAGACAGTTACTTCTTGACAAGTTTCACTGTTCTAGGGCTACAATAAGCTGCCTCTTGCCAGTAAAAAGGAGGCAGAGAAAAGTGCTAATTGCCTTGTCAACCCCACTATAGAGTTATGGGGCTAATGCAATAACCCCGAAATGCAGCAGCAAGCAAGGCCATTGATTAAAAAGTGTTCACAGCCTTTCTGAGATGCACGGTCCTCTTTCTACATTTGTTCATGTACACTATGCTGGCCCTTTCCACGTCCTTCCACAGACTCTGACAGCTCCTAACCCCCTCTACAAGTTGACTCTCTACCTGCATTTTTATTGAGTTACTTGACCTATTTTGTGATTTGATACAATTCCCCCTCATGTCACTAACTGCTTGGGGTGGTGTGTTTAGAAACATTGTAATACAAGACTCCTGTATTTAGTTATGCCTTCCATCATGTGCAGCTTCCAGTCCTCTTATGGGATATTTTGATGGCTCCCACTACCAGATTTTCAGATCTTCTGTATATACAGTGTTGTAATACTTTATCCTTAATAAAGGTGCAGTGTGTACAATCTAGCAGTATTGTGGGTTTCTTTTTTATCTCTGTTCTGATCAAATCTGGAGGCCATGATCCTGAAACTGTTATCAGTTTCGTTGCTTTAAGGGAAGGGAAAATGGAGAAAGGGTGCATTCAGTGAAGGGCTCAGCCCTGTGTGTGTGTGTCTTGGGGAGGCCATTTCTGCACATTTCTCTCCCCCCTCCCCCCCCCCCCAAAAAA
>NW_017728997.1:45559054-45561268 GCF_001723915.1 Gavialis gangeticus | reverse complement strand
CCCCCCCCCCCAAAAAAGAGGGGGGGAAAAAAGAGTAGCTGCTATATAACAACAACAAAAAAAAATTAATAGTCATGGTTGATGAGGTTTCCCTTATTTTAAAAGTGGATACATATATGTTTGGCTTCACTGCCTCCTCTATTGATGCAGTTTTGTTGCGTTTTGAGTTTGTGGTGTTATCATCTTAGTACAGAGGGGACAATACGTTACTTTATCATTAATAAAGTTACAGACTTCTGCCTTGCCAATAAGAGTGTATATTTTCTGTATGTTCAATCTAGAGTGAAGAGAAATTGCATAGGGTTTCCTATAATCTGTGCTATTGAATTTCAGGTGAAAAAAGAACAAAAACAAAACTGTTCATCTAACTCCCTGCCCATCCCATTCTTTATGACCTTAAAGACTTTTATTTATGTATAAATTATGTAGAATCCAGATTTGGAAGAAAAATTCCTACCAACCCAAAATGCATCAACTGCTAATAAAATGAAAATAAGTACATTTATTTTTATTTTTAGGTTCTGAATTCCATTGCCAGGAGTTTTGTTGGTTGCCATTCACTGTAACATCACTAGCATACTAAAATATCAGTGTTGGAATTAGCCTGACTTGGCCACAGAATTAGCTGATATTTTTTCATAATTTTCTTTGACTTGTGTTTTAAATCTAGCTTACATCTTAAAAATGAACTTTTGCAATATTATGTTCCTAAGAGCATGACCCATGTATTCCATAAGTAAGCTTCATATTCCTGTGGAGTCTAGAAGAGGACCTAGTCTAGAAGAGAGAGAGAATGGAGGAAGGGGGTGTTATCTGCAGTGGGACTGGATTTCAAGATCTTCAAGGGCAGTGGGTAAAGTAGCTCTTAAATGCATAAGTAAGGAATAGATACCAAATGTATCGGAACTTTTATTTTTGGTTTAGTTTTCAAATTGCCTTCCATTTCATCATCTGGACTATTGGGAGGGGTAGATTTTTATTTTTCAATCTTTGTTAAAATAAGCTGTGTGAAATGCTGTTTCCAAGTAGCCCTGTTTTTGCAAAAATTATGAGCAGGGAATTGATCTCCTGATTTAGGTAGACAGTGAATCTATTGGTTTCATAAACATTTATGGTCTCAGTTGTATACTCTTGTGAATACCTTACAATAACTGTGTTTTGAGTAATCTTGGATAAGTTTTTTGTATTCATATATTTTCTTTCAGGCTTAATTTGCAGTAAGAGTCATACCTATCTAAACTTCTTATCAAACTAAACTGATCACTAGCACAAGTGCAATACTTGGGGACATTTTTTTAAAAAGAAGTTTACAAAAAATATTTGATTTGTTGCTTATTGGCCTGGAGAGCTTACTGTGCATCAGTACAAACATCTGAAATGTTGCTATATCAAAGATATAATAAAATCAGGATTTTTTTTAAGTGTCCTTTGTTCTGGTTTAATACCTAACCCCTCAGCCCCTTTACTTCCAATCAGACTGTATTAGTGCTGTTAGTTTTAATTTGTCCATTCCAAGTTCTTTGCACTGCCAGATGTTTCTAATTAGTTAACTATATTTGCCTGGGTGACTCTGATCCCAAGTTTATTTTCCTTTAGGCAAGTGTGTTTATTTTGTAAATATTAATGTAAAACTATTGGAATCTCATCTTGCCCTATCATGGCTGAGAATAGGATTTGGTAAACTATGGCCTGTAGGCAGGATCTAGTCCATGGAGCCACTGGTTCCAGCATGTGGATCTAGGGGGCTTTGGCAGCTTTCTGGCACCAAGCAGTGGAGAACTTAGTCCATATTGCGGTGGGGCAGCAGGGAGAAGCTGTGGTGGTGGCCTTCCTCAAACCCCAGTGGGGTCATTCTGGCCCTCCGTAGCAGAAAAGTTTCTGACTGCTGGCTTAAATGATGACAGAATGAGGACATTTTTATTTGTAACTTTTTAGTTCACTACAGTGTTTAAAAAGTATTTTAAATTGTAAGTTAAGTAAGAGTGAGTTAACTATGAGATACCTGAAAATGTAGGTTTTTTGTAAAGTATAATGCATCTTAAATTCAACTACATATATAACTTATATTCACTAAAAGCAAACAGCCGAACATTTGTGTTCCAGTTCATTTGAGTTCTACTTGATAGGTTTCAAGTCCATGGCAGAATGATGCCATTTCTAACCAGATCTTTCACTGGGGGGGGGGGGGGCCGGGAATAAAATACCTAAATTTAA
>NW_017728997.1:45549516-45558995 GCF_001723915.1 Gavialis gangeticus | reverse complement strand
GGCCGGGAATAAAATACCTAAATTTAAGGGCTTGTCTAAAAATCTAAATTGCACTGTTTTTACTATGGAGGCATTTCCATTTTAGGTTTAAATGCACTTTTTATTGACTAGCTTACATCTTCAAATTACAAGTGCAGTATAAGAATCTACATCCAATTTACATCCATTTAAATTGGTTTGGGACCAAGTCTTGTATTTATACCGGTTTAAACTTAATGTATTGACTAAACATCAAATATTAATTGCGAAAGATCTTGTGGGTTACCTTGTGAAAATGTCTTCCCTAGTCTGTGAGAGGCAAGAATTTCTTAGGGAGATATCTTTTATTGGACTGACTATGGAATAAAGTTAGACAAGCTTTCAAATGAAAACGTTCTTTGGTGGGTCTCACCTGACGAAGAATGTCTTCATTTGAAAGCTTGTCTAACTTTATCCCAACTACGTAGCTGGTCCAATAAAAGATAATCACCTCAAAAAAATCTTGCCTCACAATTTCTGGACTATCACAGATGCAGCATCATTCTCACATTTCCTAACCTGCACACTTATGGTGGTAGTGGTGCTGCTAGTTTGTTCTACTATTTAAAAGAATATATTTCAGCTGGAATTTTCAGAAGTCCTGAAAGTAGTATGGTTAGTAAGGTACTCAACTTAGGTTCCTTTTGAAAATCTTGCCATTAAAATTTGAAGTACAAGAAAATCCTTTACAAAGAAAAATGTTTGTAGTATGCAGATATAAGGAATTTCTTTAACCTTTGTGGTCTAGTGTATAAATTTTCAAGGAAAATCTACATTCTCCACGGATAGCTGGGGTGTGTGAAATGGATTTGACAGAATTTGGATTTTTGAATTTATCAGGGTGTGCCTTTGCATGGTAATCACACTGGAACCTTTAACTATTTAATTTGATAATGATGATATTCCCTTATGGGCTGGTTTTGTCCACAGAGTGGTAGTGAAGTAATGTTGTCCTTAAATTGGACTAACCTCCAATTATGTACCAGCTGACAAGTCTGATAGTTTTACATCTGCTACTCTCCCAGCAGGGTGGAAAGGTGTCCTTTAAAAAACAGACATCCCTTCCTCTTCCAGTGATATCTTAGCTGTTATGGGTGGGACCTCTGGGTTCGGTCAGAATCACCATGGGATGACAGCTCCTGAACTATGTGCAAGTGTCCTTAAAAGGGCAGAGGTGTACTTGGTAGCTGTGATGGTCTGAGGCAAGAAGACATACAAAGACCTAGAACTTTTGGTTCCAAAATGATACCTTTTATTAGACCAACTGGGAAATCGCAAGGAAACTGTCCTTCCCATCTTCAGCTCCCTCTGTGCAAAAATGAAGTTATTTCCTACCTATGGGGACTTTTTACCACCTTGTACCATCTATACTTTTCCCAGAGCCTGATGAAGGGACTTTGATCCTGAAAGCTTGTAGAAAAGGACAGTTTTCTTAAAAGGGCAGACATTCCCTCCCTCCTCTTCATACTGTCTCAACTTGTGGGGCATGTGCTAGCAGCTAAAAACCTGTTTGAATTCAACGGTGTCATTCAGGGCTGACTTTGCCTTTGTGAAATGAGAACATAGTAGCGTCTACTAGTGTTGTTTTACTTGCATCTTGAACCTAGAGGGACTTTCTGGGGAGCTCTGGGATCTGTGGTGCTGACTTTTTCAGTATTCTAGAGGAAGAACCTGGCCTGCACTAAGGGAATGCAGTAACAAAAGCATTCACCACTTGCTTTTTCCCTTTTCTGCAGAAGTCTGCTTTATTCATGGAAATATGTGCTGCTTAACCAGATTCTTGTTGGTGCTTAAAAACTTGAGATTTTTGTTTCATGGCTGGGAAATAATTGTTGGCAACATTAGAATAGGGGCAGCCCCTTTTGCAGCCATGTTGTTTCAGTGCATTGGAGAGAGGTTTGCTCTTTTAGCTGCTGGTGATCAGACTGCACCCTTCTGCCTCTGGTTCAGGCATATCTGCAGAAGATAGAACTGTTGCATTGTTAAAAGTTGTTGGTAATTTTATTATCCTTGCAGGAAGGAAATATGGAGCATCTCAGCCTGCTATTTGGATAATCGACCACAGTGTTATTCATTGGGCCCACAAGAGGGTCGCCAGCAGTCCAGGTGGTCCCCAGTTGGGCTTCAGAGGTGAAGCCATTTGCTTATTCTGGCATGGCAGGGAAGGCACGCTGTGGGACCAGTTAATGCCACTCCTACATTCTTTGACAGCTTGCTTTTGCCCACTGCAGGTTCTTATTATACATCTAGGTGAAAATGACCTAGTGACAGCCACTGGAGTCAGTTTGGTGCTCAAAATAAAAAAGGATATGCCCCTCATTATTGAGCACTTCCAAGAGATTAAGCTGGTGTGGTCAGAGATGCTCCAGAGAAGGATGTGGCCAGGAGCAGCCAAACCAGCTGGGATTGACCGGGCCAGGAAGGGTGTGAATAGGGAGATAGCAAAGTTCTTCTGTGAAATGGGGGGCTCAGTGATCAGCCAGTGACAGATCTTGTATATGACCCCTATTGTATTCAGGGAAGATGGCATGGAGCTCTCTGATGAAGGCTTAGACATATTTTTGGCTGACCTCACAGAATGGATTGGTCAGTTTCCTTCTAACTTGTAGAAGCGGGGATGGGAAAGCACTGAACCTTCCTGCTAATTATTGACTCCCCACTGCAGGAGATGATCTTGGGGAATTGTGGTAGCAAGGGCCAGCTTTTTATTCCAAACCTGAGTACAGGATGGGACCTGCTGTAGCAAACAATGTTTGGGAACCATACTGGACTGTTAACTCTAGGATATCTGGGGAAGGGGTTCTATTTCCTAACTCCTCTTACACTGTTAAATAGCTAATAAAGCCTATGCTTCGACTATGTATTTGTATGCTGTATCTTATTCGGTAGTCAAATGCAAACTTAGAGCTCTAAGAATACAGAAGGCACTGTTCCCCCAACCCAGGGAATGTAGAAAATGTACTGTGAAAAGTGGCAGAGGATCTAGAGGTCAGAGTAGTCTGTCTGAATACAAGCTCACAATACAGTACTGTGGGCAAAACGACTAATACAGTCTTTGCAAACTTTGAATATACAAGAGTAGTGAGTAGAAATAGGGATGTCATTGTTATGTTTAAAATTGATTAGACTGATACTAGCATGTTGCATTCAAGTACTGTGTCAGTGTTTTGGAAAGGGTGTTATAAAATGGGAGAGGATACAGAAAAGGTACTCAGAAGTGCTATGGGGGCTGAAGACACTGCCTTGTAATGTGAAACTTAGTTCTTTTTGGTTAGTCAGTCAAAAAGAAGATGGGGTGAGGGTGATTTTTTTGGCGTGCTGGATTTCTGCACTATAAAACTGGTTGCTAAAATGCTCTTCCATGTAATAGAGAAGGGCATAATGTGAATCCATTCCTAGAAGCCAAAACAAGAAAGAGAGACAAATTGAAATTACAAATCTGTCACTACTTTAAAAATTAAAAAAAAAAAAAAAAAAGAGGGGGGTTAATCATTGAAACTGACTACCAAGTGAAGCAGCAGGTTCTCGCTTATTCTTTATGCCTTTTTATCAAAAACTGAATCACTTTCTGAAGATAGACTTTAGCAAAACAAGTTGTTGGGGTTCAAAACAGGGACAGCTGAGTAAAATATAATGGATTATGGTATGCCATGGTAATACAATGATGTCTTCTGACCATACGTTGCACATATCTGTTTGCTTTCAGCAATTTTGCTGATGCCCATTCTATTTGGCCCATAAGAGGAAGAATGCCTTTAAGATCAGGACTGGCTTTTGAAGAGCAAAACTGCTCTCAATTGTCATTATTTCTTGGTAGTTCTTTAGGGCAACTGTACATTGAGTCTTCTGGTATGCTTTGGTTCTAGTTGATCATCCCTTGTAGTATACATTTTCCACTTTGAAAATCACTAGATAAAGTAAATTCTACCTTGTTCATAGCATCTGTTTTTGTCACAACTTCTGGCAAGCATTCAGTAGAGGATTATTACTATAGAGGGGATTCCTTTGCGGGTCTCCTACTGGAGCACAGGGCTGGGGCCTGCTGTGGTGAGCAGGGCAGAAGTGTGGGTTTCATTGCTGTCTGCAAAATGAGGTATCCTTCATTTAGACCTTGAATCCTTGCAGGAGGGAAGGGTGGTGTGGGATGTTGATTTTTGTTGAATTCCATGCCTCCCTTTTGTACATAGTGTGGCCTTCAATAATCAAGGGTTAAGAACTGAACGGAATCATTAGCAGGGATCCTGGTTTTCTGTGATTTTAAAAAAAAATCACAAATTCTCTGATAAATTGCAAATTCTCTGATAAAAATCCCCAAATCCATAGTTAAAATGAAATGCCCCACACAGCCCTGCTGGTGTCCCTCACTCCCCCCCAAACAGCCCTCCAACCTTGCTTGTGCACCTTGCCCTCCATCCACAGCCCCTGACCCCAGCTGCCAGGGCTATGGGGTCAGGGACCCAAGTCTGCAGCCCCCTGACTTCAACAGAAGGTAGTGACTGCTACAGCAGGAACACAAACCAGCTTCACACACACGCACACATGCACCGCCCCTCCCCGCCTGCTGCTGGCTCAGAGTGCCTGCCTGGCTGAAAATCCCCTCCGAGTCAGAGAGTGCCCAAGCTGTCTGGGGGCTGAAGGAGTGGAGGAGGCTGCAACACCACCCCCCCCCCCCCTTCGGCCAGAGTGCCCTGCCGCTGTAAACCTCTCCAGTTCCTCAGCCCCTAGCCAGCTTGGGCACTCCCTGGCTGGGCACTCTGGCTGGGAGCGGGGCTTTGCAGCTGGCTGGGAGCAGCAGGGTTTTGCAGCCAGCCAGAGTGTCTGGCTGGCTACAAACCTCCCCACTCCCTCAGCCCCTAGCCAGCTCTTCCCCACCACCCCAGCCCTGCCCTGCAACCCCCAAGCTCCACTTACCTTCAGCAAGAAGAGTGAGCCTGAAGCAGCCTCTGGTAAATGCAAGTGTCAGACCCTGCTCTTCCCCCTCTCCCTTCCCCTCTGGGCAGGGTTGGGGCTTTCCTACCCTTTTGCAAACAGCTTTTGCAGGCTGAAACTCAGCCAGCCTTCAGAGCTCTTTGCAAAAGGGGGAAATCCATGGATTTCTCTGACAAAAATGGGAAATCTGTGGCTTTCTCTGTTTTTTTTTTCATGGGAAATGGAAAACCTGGATCCCTGATCCTTAGTACCTGCAAGCCAAGCTGCCCAGTAGCTGTTTCTTACTTCCTTTGGTATTCGTGACTATTAGCTAATAGAGTTGTAACCTAATTAACCATATGATGGTGTTGTTCACCAGCATTGTCCAGAGAAGAGGTGTCAAATTTGGATCTGGCCCATTGGCCCAAACAAACCCACCTCTGATAGTAGGGGGAAAAAGGTCTGAAGCTGTCTTTCACCCACTGTGACATTCATCCCCAACTGCATGACCATACCCTGGCTGTTAGTGGCAGGCCCTATCCCTGGTTGCCCCTTTCCTAGTTCCGAGTCCCTCTGTGAGCACCATGGTCCCTCTGTTGGCACCTCTAATCTAGTCAACCTTCCAGCTCAGTCTGGATGAGTGGCACAGATGTGGTCTGAATGCTGGAGCCCATTAGTGGGATAAATGTGCCAGATCTGGCCATGGAGTGACAATGTACCCTGGCCTAGCCCTGCATGCTTGATCTGGCTGTGGAGTGACCCTGCACACTAGATCTCACTGCAGAGTGATCCTGTACACTGGCACAGTCTGGTGTGTAGGTCCTTGTAATCCAGTTTGCAGCGCTCCCACAGGTGCAGAAATTTCGCTGTAAGGGAGCAGTGTTATTTGCCATGGCTGTGGTAGCTGCAGCAGTTGATTCTGCCATTGTTCCCCTGTGGCCAAATTTCTGGACGGTGGGGAGCCCTGTGGGTTGGCTGACACAATGCCACTGATCTAGGGCAGGGGTTGTCAACCAGGGGTATGTGTACACCTGGGGGTACTTGGACCGGTCCTAGGGTATATGCATGGGCGGGCAGGGACAGAGTGCTGCTGCCTAACAGGAGCAGGGCTGGGGTGGGGTGAGGACAGCAGCACCCTTCTGTGGGGCAGGGAAGCTCACACGTGGCAGCCCGGTGAGCTTTCCCACCCCACCCCGGCACTGCTCCTGGGAAGCAGCGGCACTCCGTTCCCGTCTGCCCACATGCCATACCTGCTCCATGTCCGTTAGCGCGCTACCCCCCTCTCTCCCATTTGGCTGCCAGGGGTACTTGCACTAAAAAAGGTTGAAAAACCCTGATCTAGAGCAATGGTATATTGTCTCTTAAAAAGGATTTATTTTACTTGCAGTATCAGAATGTAAATTTAAGTTGTGGGACTGGTACTGGTGGATATTTGGCGTACTCAGAATGGTTTGTGCTTTCAAATGAGTATGTTTAGGCCATGTTTACACTATAAAAACACCTGTTTTAAAGCATGGTGGTCATAATTTTTAAAAGCACAGAGGTTCCTAACTATCTAAGGGTACGGACACATGAACAAATTACTGCAAGGTAAGCTAGACTATGAACTTCACCCTGTTAGTTATGACATGGTAGGTATCTGTACCCATTCTTACCCAATGGTAAATGTGAAGTAATTCACCCCTCATTGTAAGCAAGATGGGCTGCCTTGCATGCCCATTGGCAGTTACTTCAGAGGAGCCATTGTGCTGCAAGTTCACACCCTAGTGTACCTTGCAGAATTAGTTCATGGGCCCAGACACTTGAATATTTAGAAACCCGTGTTCTTTTTTTTTTTAAATGCCTATTGTGTTTTAAGATGCTTGTTTACCTACAGTCTCTTATTTTTTAAAAAAAAGACTTAGATCCCGCTGGCCACATCTACACGAGATGCTTACTGCACAGTAGCTTGTTAGTATTGCACAGTAGTGTCTCCGGGCACAAACTGTGATATGATGCTACTGCACAGTAGCAGCGAGCTACTGCACAGTAAGTGTCACTAAGCAACTATGCCTGGACACTGCTGCACAGTACTTGGTTATGCAAGTGCTAAATGACTGCGTAATAGGCATCTCATGTAGATGCAGCCACTGATTTGCAAATTTACACTGAATTTTGCCGGCAAGACCTCCTTTCTGCCAGCAGTTATACCACCTCTACAGGGGGTTGGGGGTGGGAGAGTGTAAGACTGCCAGCTGCTGCAGTCCCATCAGTAGCTGATCATTTTTCTTTATGTTCTAGAAGCACATGGTTGTCTATGTGCTTTGGTGTTTGTGGCTGTTCTCTGCCATCAGATATTTTGGAGACAGTGAAATGAGTATGGACAGAACTTTTGAGATTTTTTTTCACCAGGTGCTAAATATAACAGTGTCTAGAGTGGAGAGAGTTGTGGTCAGCATTAATGCATTTTAAAATGCTACTTGCTTGGCTCATGCTACGTGTAAAAATTCTGGTTAAAATGTGTTGATTAATGCATATTAACCCAGCCATTTTTCCTACTCTAGACATGCCCTTTAGGCTATTTGGAGCTCTCATTTTGGAGGCCTGCTAGTGACTTTTTAGAAATAAAATGTATGTGGGTGAAGTGCCATGTTTTATAGCTATTTTTGACACCCTTTCTTTTCTTTTGAAAATGAAGCAGCAGTTAGTCAAAAGTCTGAAGTCATCAAAACTTCACTTTGCATGAATTTTAGAAGCCATCTGTTTTATAGGCTTTGTGTAAAAAAAATTATGTAAATAAAGAAGGCAGTGTTCCCATCTCTGAATCAAGCAGATCTCATTATTAAAACAAAGGGAAAATCATGCTGCTATACTCTTAATAATAGATTGCAGATATAAAGTAATTGATCTATCACTTTTGCAAAGGGAAAATAATTTTGTTCATAAGGAATTTGTTCTGGATTGATTAAAAGCTACTCAAAATATATTAAGACTAGTTTTCTTCCCTCTGTTTATAGTATCTTAGCTTAAAATGTAAGATTTTATTTTTAAATCCAATTTATTCTTTATATACGCTTGCTTGCTTTTTGTACCTTCAGTTTTGATGCTTACAGTTTGTGAAGCCACTTTGACTTTCCTTTCATTGTAGGTTTCACTTTCAGATTCTCCCAATATTCAGGGTTGAGCTTAAAACTACAGAATTAAAAAAAAAAATTCCTAAAATTTTGTAAAACTTTAGAAAAGGATATCTAAGCTTTTGACAACATTCGTGGAATGTGCCTTAACACTGTGGTTGATAATTTACCATGTAATCTTGGGATGTTTTTGTGCGTTTTCAGAAAAATGGCTGAATAAATTCAATAAAGCATTTAATACGCTTTATTGAATTCTGTGGACCGTTCTCTTTGTATGCTCATTTTACAAGATACAGCCCTACCAGGAACTCATCCTTGATGTCTAGTAACCCAATGGAACATTAAATAATTAGTATTAATCTTATGCAATACTTTACATGTTTATTTCTCATATTTCTGATGTTAAAGAACTGTTTCACTTCTTGTTTGAGAGCAGAATATATTTCCAGTGTGTAAGTCAGGAAGATGGAATGGATTCAGTGGTCTGTTTAAAAGTTAAGTAACATCTTTACAATATTGATAGTTCATTTTAATGGCTACATTGATAATATTCTTAGTAGTATATCTGCATACTTAATCAAACTTGCTGATTTAAACAAAAAAAAGATTAAGAAAGCTAAATGACCATTACAAATTCAAGGGAGCTGTTTTGTCACTTTAGGGAACTGTTGTCAAGAAACTCTTCCTCTGACCTCATACCCAAGTAGTTTTTATTAATTAAGCTCAAAAAATTGTGTTCAGTGTTGGAATTTTCTTTTGCAATTGGAAGACAGTGCGTCTTAGTCGCAGGGGCTTCCTGACCTCACACCCCTGCCACATGGACTTCTTCACTGGCTTGCTTCCACCATCCTTACAGTCACTGGTGTCCTTTCATTCCGTAGGATCCCAGATCGGTGGCAAAGGTGAGTGCCTTAAGTACTGTAGCTTCATGAAGGCTACAATTCTGTTCCTTTCTGCCTTACAGTCTGAATCTTCATATGAGATTTGGGAAGTTAAACTGAATTCCTTGCCCCATTATTTATGTCATGAGGTGTAGATAGGTAGTTTTCCAGAAAGAGCATCCTAGTTTCTCTGTACACTCAAAGGTGTGCTATGAAAGAATTCTGTAGCTGGAGAGTAAAGACAGGTTTCCAAAGAGCTACTTCCAACTTTCCATTTTTAATTGTGTAGGGGCCACCATGGTATTAACTTAAACTTTCACTGTTTTTGATCAGATGAGATGGCTCTTCTCAATTCTTCTGCCACCTCACATTACTTAGCCTCCAGAAAAAGGATCAAGACCAGAAGACTTCAGGTTGTCATGCAGCTTATAACACAATACTGGTTGGGAGCATACTTTTTCCAAGTGAAAGAGGCCATGTGGTTCTCCAGTGGACTATGCTTTTTATCTCAAATATATATGCCATTTTTTACCTTCTGGATTCCTGTTTTGTTATATTG
>NW_017728997.1:45539448-45544516 GCF_001723915.1 Gavialis gangeticus | reverse complement strand
TTGTCATGCTGCTTATAACACAATACTGGTTGGGAGCATACTTTTTCCAAGTGAAAGAGGCCATGTGGTTCTCCAGTGGACTATGCTTTTTATCTCAAATATATATGCCATTTTTTACCTTCTGGATTCCTGTTTTGTTATATTGTCTGGCTTTTGGGGTGATGTAGTTTAATGCATAAAAGCTCCATCATCGAACCAAATTGATTCTGTGTGCTTTTAGGGGCTTGGTAGGAGCCCCATGGTTCTTATCTGTAGCATCTCTTTTAGCCACGGTTTTTAGTTCAGTTATATATTCAAATAGCATGCAGTGTGTTCCAGTCAGTTTTCCTGGCTTTGTCTGAAAGGAAGATCCTCCGTTTGATTTTATCATGTTTTTGACAAGGGTTAGTCTCCTTACTGTCAGATGTTAATACTCATCTGCAAATCTGAAAATAACAAGTGTGCATATCATTTGTGAAGGGGGAACAGGACAGAGATCTCAGTCCCAGCCTTCTGTTTGCCAGTCTATGGTATCAGTCTGAAATAGCGCACTCTAAACTTTGTTCTCATCTTGGTTTTGAACTTGCTTAGTACATTCTGCATAGAGTATCTCTGTGAATGTCCCTTTGTTCAGAACTTCTGGTCTGAAGCCTCCTCTTGGCATAAGTTGGCATTGTAGGGATATACTACGCTTCTTTGAATTTCTTATTTTGTTTCTTTCTTGAACATACAAGGCAAGATGTGGGAAAAGGGAGGAAGGGTTAAACATCTGGCAAAAAAAAATTCTGCATGAGTTTTTTTTTCTTCAAACACTTGTATACTTTCCACCTTCTTTCTCTCCCAAACCCCCTCCTAGAACATGATATTTCTCAGATGTCTCCCTTTACTGTTTTAAAATGATTCTACTTCTGCAAAAAATTAGGTTGCTTTACATTTTAATTACCAGGGCATGCGGTGTGTGTATGACATTCAAATCTTACTCCTTACCATACCATAGTCAGATCTGGCATTGGATCAGATCCTGAGGGGTATCTGTAACTGCGGAGCATCTGCAGCTTCCATTCCATTCTACCAAACGTTGAGTTCAAAGTGCCTCTCAAGGTGGAGGAGAGGGGAAGCAAGATGCAAATTACTACAATCTCACTCCTTGTGGGGGTGGGGGGAGTGCATGTGGTATCTGAAACTTTCCATGTGTCTGAGATTATAAATCAAGACTCTTACCTGCTGGTACATGCCACTCTTGCAAGTCTTTTTTTAAGAAAAGGGAGGAGGTGTGCTTTAGAGTTGTAGATTTAGGGGACATTCAGATGCATCATGTGAGCCATAGTGCTATTGAACTAGATAGACTCTTCTAAATGCAAGAGTAATTTGCCTGCAGATGGCAGCACCTTTCCAAAACAAAACAAAAACTGCTTATGTCTTGAAGGTGACTGATGTCACTAAGGCAGAATCAATGTTTGGAAGACAGCTGCATTAGTTTGCCATTTTCTCTGCTGACTTCTTGGCCAGTCTGTCTCCCGTTAATTGATTTTATTACTGCAATTCCAGGTGACTGCTCTGTATGATTGCATACTGCTCATTCCATGCAATAGGGGTCCTGTGCTTGTCTGTGTGTTTTTCACTAAGCTTAAAATATATATAATTTTATCTGAATCATATTTGCATGGTATTATATTGCAAATACAAATCATGGACAAAGCAGAACTAATATATGGAAAAGGAAATCCTATAAAAGGTAGAAGGGGAGGTTCAGGTTGTCATGTCATGTCTCTAATTGGAACAATTAATGCACAAAATTAGGATCGTATAGGTAGAATAGAATGCAGAGAGTTTGTGGAGCATGGAGGAAACGCAAACATGAAAATGTAAGAAATATGGAAACCAAAATTGGCCAGAGCAGCAGATAAAATTCTAAAATAGTTTGGAGAGCATAATGTGGGCTTATTATAAGAGACTGATGTGTCTCTTCTAAGTGGACAGTGCTGCTATTCCCCACCCACTTGCCCCTGCTGTGTTGGAGTCTTTTCTGAGAATGAGGAAGTATAGGTTCTCTGACTGTTATTATTGTTGGCATATGCTCAGCAATGTTGAACAGCAGCTAAACTGTTTCTGGGTTTTGGCATGTGTGGAGAAGGAGCATGCTTCGTGAACTTCATGTGTGTGGGGGTGTGCTTCATGGTGGTGCTCTAGGACATGCTGCAGAGAGTGTTATTTAAGTCTTGGCTACTTTTGGAGGAAATGCCACCCTTGGGAGGATAGGAACTGGAGTATTCAGCTGAGGTGATCCACCCAAATACCATCTGTGACTATGCACACATCCTACTGATTGACCCCAAAGAGTGACAGGAAAAGGATATCAAAGTGTATGTATCATACTTGTCTCAGTTTGAAGGTGTCCATCCAAGCTAATTTGGAAGAAGCTGCTGGGGGGTTGAGGGGGGAGGAGATGCAAAAGATCAGAATGGTATAAAAATTCCTCATTTACTACTAGATTTTTTCCTCAGAGCTTCTGTTCTTGGAGTCACTTTCAGCATCAGGGATGACTCTTAGGACAATCATAATTCCAGTAACATTAACACTACACTTTTCCTATGGGACATACTTCAGCACAGGCAGGTGGGTCCCTCTTGCTCTGATTGAGGCAAGGGCTTGTTCAGAAAAGGTTAAAAGCATTGCATTTCTGTTGTGATTTGAAAACAGCTTCACTTGTAATTTCCTCCTTCCTTTCTTTGTTAGTGTACCAAAATATTTATAGGAAAGACATTGGGTTTATCTTAGAAGCCAGAATGAGAAAAGGCTGGAATTTCCCGTCCTGTTCTGTGCATGTTACTCACAATTCAAAGGACTTCCAAATCAAGCAGTTATTACAGGAGCAGAGTTAAGAAGCCAAATAAGTAGTTTTGTTCTCCCTTTGAGGCACTACCTAAATTAAATTACTAGTTGCTGGTGGCTGCATGGAATCGATACTATCTAGATTTGCACTACAATAGTTGTTCTGAATTAATCAATATTTGTTTGGGAGCAAGCTGTGCTTCCTAAGTATTATGAACCTGTACCTGTCACACAGTATCACTGTGCCTTTCTTTCTTTCTTTCTTTCTTTTTTCTTTTTTTTTAAAACGTGATTCATTATTACTTGTTTTAAGGACGGGTCATCTGGTTTCAGAGGGGGAAATGGAAATACCATCTTTGTGTTCAACCAAAACATCGGCTTAGCACCATGAAGTTGAATAGCATCTGACATCAGCCACTGATCCTCTGCTTTTTATCTTGCACATATTTTGGGGAGGTGGTAGGAGGGTTAGAGATTGAGGGAAAAGAGAAATGGGGTGTTTAATTGTGGCTTTCTTTATTACAAGACACTAACATGACTCCCGTCTGTATTTAAATGCTGTCCCCAGGTTCCCACTATGGCTATGTCTGCGTGGAGTTTTCACTCTTGGAAGAGGCCATCGGATGCATGGAAGCCAACCAGGTTGCTTTACACTTCGGTCAATGCTGCTAGAAAAAAATTATTTTGCTGGGGGCGGGTGGAAAGCCAATGATCTCTTGGAGTGATTCAAAGGAAGATCTACTCTTGTGTCATATCCAACACTTCATTTAAAATTCCACTGTTTCCAGAACCTTGGAAAAGGCTTAGACATGCCCTTATAGACCATCAATGTTCTGCCCTATTTTGTGTTTTTAGCAGGTTGGCTAGATTTGAAACTGGTAGCTGAAAGATTCCAGGTCCAGGTTGTTGCATTTATACTGGAAGCAAAATCCAGTTGGAAAGAGCTCTGCTAGTATGAAACTTTTCACTTCTTAACAGTGTACAGTAATTGTAAATACCCTTCACTGTATACATAGATTTCAAGTTTAAGTACACATACACATGTAGTTGTAGGCAAGGTCTCTGCTCTGCAGCTCTGAGTTCAGATGTTACTTGCATACACTATTTTTCCATGTGCCTCATCTGGGTGGAGAATTTCTTGTCTGTGTCTCCCCTTGTATTTACATTGTCCTTCAGCAAATTGGAGTTGCATATATGAGGGCTGGCCTATGCACAGTTGCACTTGGTGAATCTAAAGGTTTCCAGTTATTTTAATTCAAAATGATTGTTTAGAGCATTTCATATTTCCAACTGTAACTGTAATTCTTGTCTGATTTGAGATCTGTGGCTATTGGTCCCTGTACCAATATGATGTGCCTAAAGTCTGTAAATTAATGACAGGGAAGAAGAGAACAACCCCCAGTGACACCTGTCCTCCAAACAGATTGCTCACCTGGAAGATAGACACTTCTGGATGGGCCCTGGTGGTCTGCCTAATGCTTGATACCAGTTCAGAGTTGCACAGAACAGTTATTCCCTTATGCCCTTCCTTGTTAGTTTTCTCCTGTTTGGGGACGAATGTAATCCCACTTCCTCCTTTAGTTTTATGTGAATAATAATCACCATAATTATCTAAATCTATCCATGCCTTAGCAATACCAATGACTACCTTGCTTTAGCTGAGCAAGAGCCACAAGTCACTAATTTTAGAATTGTGCATACAGAAATGTGTGGTTACAAATGTACATGCAACCCCACTGTTAAATTTCTCACTGCTCCCTTACATTTTCCTACGTGTGCAATTACAGTAGGAGTTCAAAGTAGGAACTTATTCACATTCAGTTAAAAGGGCAGCCATGGTCACTTTAGCTGAAATGCAGCATCCTTTCAGTAGTACCCACGTGTTTTCACTAAAGCTCATCCTATTTAAAACATACCTGGAAAAACTCTAGATAATATGAAGTAAACTTCATGGTAACCAAACCCTTCTACATGTGCAGTGTTGTCTCCAGTTCTGCTCATGTGTGACAGTAACCCCAAGGGACAGCCATGGGACCTGGGAGAGTAAATCTCTCTCCTGTTATGCTGCCTTTTCATTGCCCTGTTGAGACACTCCCAGAATGTTTTACTTCCATGTTTTTACTGACACAAGTTTTACATAATGTAAATGGAACCCTTCTGCCAGGCCCTGGGTGGCAGGAACAAGGGTGGGGTTCAGAATTAGGGGTTTAACACCAACCATAGTTTAAAAAAAAAAAAAAAAAAAAAAAAAAGGTTT
>NW_017728997.1:45536667-45539375 GCF_001723915.1 Gavialis gangeticus | reverse complement strand
AAAAAAAAAAAAAAAAAAAAAAAAAAAAGGTTGTCCTTGGACCCACCACCCAGCCTGAAACTCCATCTTGGCCATACTGTCCCCTTCCCTATACCTTCAAGGCAAACAGCTGTTAGAGGCAGGTGGTGGCCAAAGGAATGCAGCAGCAGTACATGACTGGGGAGGGGTGTACACAGGCTCCTGAGAGCCATAAAGACCTGACAGGAGTTATTTGTAGAGTGCTGTGTTCCCACTCAGATGCCAAGGGGTGTTGCTGTGCTTCATCTGTCTTTCATTGCTACCTTTCCTGTAATGGAGCTTCAAGCTCCAGTGGCTTTGTGCTTTTATGGAAGGCATTCTTTTTTAATGTTTTTGTATGGACAGGTGTTTTTTTTGTTTTTGTTTTTTGTTTTTTTTTACACAGAGTGTCTGTAAATTTATGGGCATTTGGCAGTGCTGGTCTGTTTAGTTTACTTTTTGACATTACATACCAAGGTTGAGTGTCCCACCAATTGCTTCAATAATTTGTGATTTAATATAAGAATAATAATGCACATTCCTCAGCACTGTAACAAAACTAATTGATGTCAATGGAAAACTTCCTACTGACTTTAGATCAGCACCAACCCTCGCTGCAACCTGGTAAACTTCTGTTATTTGATGGACCCAGAGAAAATGGCCTAAAAAAGCTTAGGTTACCACACTTAACAGTGTGCCTGAGATGCTGAAAAGTAACAAACCTTTCAGTTCTGGGGCAAGTACAAATTTTAGATCAATAGCAAAATGAATGGAAGAAGAATGTCATGAGTCACTCCCCAGCAGACAGCAGTTGTATCATTTTAGTCGTTTCCTGAGACACATCTGGGGCCGAACTGTTGAGGGGAAAATTGTGTCTTCAAGTAATTTGGAGTAGTTTGAATTTTTACAAGCTCTAAATAAATAAAAATCCAATGGTTTAAATGTAATTGAGAATCTTTTGCAAATTTATCATTAACTAAGCCCATCAGTAACTCTCAATTAAACCACGTAAGCCTCTGGAAGCATAGGTATCTGAAGAACTCATATTTCCATACTTCTGCCTAGCCCTGTCTTATACTAAATACATTACAGGCTAAGAATCAAGAGATCTGTAAAGGCTGGAAATTTGCAGTGACACTGCCTGACCATAATTGGCTACTCTTTCCTGTATGGCACTCTGCTTACACAAACTACTGTTCAGTGTATTGTGATGTCATTTCCAGATTCTTCAACCACAGATTCACCATGTCCATCTGTTTCTCAATTTAATAAATACAGCATGTGTATATGTAGTGTAAGATTTGAGGGGACTTTCTAATGAATGCATGATGTTAAGGAAACCTCCATCTTGTCTTGAGCTGTCCTTATTTTATGAGAAGGATGCCTTTCTCACATGGTCACTCACCAACTGGTACTCACAGCAGTACTTCTAGTTGAAATAACCTCATTTTAAATTTGCACCGTGGCATTTAGGTGTTTAATTTACATGGAGAGGTCATTTTGATGCAGGGGCAGCCAGACACTACCTAGTTGTTTGCTGTATGTGCAACTTGTTGGTAGCTTAAGGTTTACAACTGATAAGTATATGTTATATGAAGGGTTTCAATGGGCTGATACTGCAAATGATAGCATGCAGAACAGCTTGCTTGCTCAGGTCAGAATGAAGATTTGTATACTGTGATCTGTAAACTCCATGAGCTGGCACTCCTACGTTAATGAAGGGTGGCTGCAATCTGCTTTGCAGAACCCAGCAGGTGGCACTTGGCCGTCTCCGTTTTAATGCTGTTGATTATTGGTGCTGTTGGTTGCCTCAAATGTTGGATTTTGAGGGTGGAGGCTTTTTCTTGTTCATGTGCTGATATTGGACTCTGCGAGATGGAGAGAACTTCAAAACCACCAATCCTTGCTGGTTTATGTTTGTGGAATGATGTGGTTTCTCCCACATGTTTTAATTATTTATAATCCTGGAGAAAGAGAATAGTACATAAAGCTGCCTTCCATTTCCTTCATGCATACAATTCTGTGGTACCTGCAGAACACAGTTGTATCTCCCTCCTGATGGCATTATAATACTGGCTAATTTAAGAAAAACCTTATGAAAGAAGTAACTGTTATGGCAGTTATTCTCTTCATTGTCATTAGATCAGTTTTGAGTGCCTGACACCCCTCTCCATATGGTGATGTATTCATTTTTAAGAGAAAGATCAGCTCCATTTTAAAAAACGTTGGGAGTTGTTCGTGGTGCACCCAGAATTCATCCTTTTCTGGGGAAAATGCATTGAGATCTGAGCTATGGTGGAATTAAAGAATCTAGTAAATAGTTAAATCATGAACTGATACATGTTGTAAGACAGAAAATATAGCTGTATGCATTCTCTTCCTCTAAAAAAATGGTTAGAAGGGTAGAAACAGAGAGTGGTGGTGGATAGGTTGTTTTTGGCCTGGAGGGATGTGAGCAGTGGGGTTCCCCAGGGCTCGATCCTTTGGCTCACATTGTTCAACATCTTTATGAATGACTTGGACGAGGAGGTGGAAAGCACGTTGTCCAAGTTCGCTCATGACATCAAGATGTGGGGTGAGGTGGGCATGCCAGAAGGGAGGGACAGAATTCAGCTAGATCTGGACAGGTTACAGAGATGGGCAGATAAGAATAGGATGAAATTCAATACAGACAAGTGCAGGGTACTGCATCTAGGGAGAAGAAACCAGCA
>NW_017728997.1:45530882-45531667 GCF_001723915.1 Gavialis gangeticus | reverse complement strand
AACAGAGGGGGAGAGAAATTTTACGTGTATTGCTTTCTTCACTCTGGTATTGAGCTCTTGAGGTGACAGGTATAAAACAATGTCTGCGCCTGTCAAACTTGTTTAAGCTGGAGGACAATGAGAATCTGTAAAGCCTGTTTCTCCCAAAAATATTGGCAGCATAGTTATTTCCTGTATTCTGTTGCCAATGACTGACCTCTTCCTGCTGATCTCTTACTGGGAGTGTAATTTGTAGATGAGGAGTTGAGCAATGGCACTGCCTATGTTCTGCTAGATTCATGCTAGAGTGGTTGTTCAGTGCTTTGCACAGAGCTCCAACTGTGAATGCAAGAGGCATATACCAAAGAGCTACTGCTGTATGCTGCAGCACCACCTAGAAATATTTTTACATGATTAGCACAATGATGTTCCTTTCCTTTGCTTGCTATCCAGTAGAGGGAAATTTAAACTTTATTTTGGAACCTTAGTTTTACATGAACGGACCCCATATCTGTGATATCAGAATGAAGAATTGATCTACCACTTCTACTGTTGTGTGTCTTCTTTCTCTTATCTTCTCTGATAGTACTGCAGTGCTGCTTTGGGCATTGGGAGGTGGAACTCCTAATGGTACAGCAGGAACTGATCCACAGCTGCTCCTGTTTAAAATCCATGACACTCTGGGACGAGCAAGAGTGCTATGCTGCTCTCTGTCCTCACCTTCTTTGTCAGGGCTTAGGAGTTACCAACCTGAGAACAAATTGCACTAACAAATCCTGACTTGGCACCAAAAACATTGTGTGTGT
>NW_017728997.1:45516573-45525882 GCF_001723915.1 Gavialis gangeticus | reverse complement strand
CTCTGGGATGAGCAAGAGTGCTATGCTGCTCTCTGTCCTCACCTTCTTTGTCAGGGCTTAGGAGTTACCAACCTGAGAACAAATTGCACTAACAAATCCTGACTTGGCACCAAAAACATTGTGTGTGTAAAAAACGTAACTGTCTTGAAATTAAACTGCATTTTTAATATTTGTTTGGGAGTATACCTGTTGTACAGTATTGGGGTCCATGTGAGGGATTTTCATATTCAGTGTAGAACTCAACACTGAATGCTGATTTCATTATCCAGTATTGGCATAAAGTGTTGATTTGTGGAGGCCTGTCATTTGTAGAAATGTCCCATATGTAATAGGAAACAACATTGTTGATGTAATGTCTCTAAAATTAATGTTTTTCTTGGGATTCAGGCTCCCATCACTTTGCTCTCAACTTGGCCAGCAAATCAACCCCTTCCCAATTTACTTAGCAACCTTCTATTGGGTGTGTGGTGGGGATGATGATCATAAATATGGTTCCTTGTATGCTATTTAGACTCCCAATTCATATCTTAGATTGAGAGCAGAAGAAGGTCCTACTCAGATGTTGCTTTGTGGGTTAAAGAATTGCTGTGTGGGGTTTTTTTGTATTTATTTTATTCTATTTTTCTCATGAAATATATTAAACACCTGGGTTTTTATAGGTATATTATAAGGGATAGTTTTGTCCAGTAACATGTCCTGGTTTAATTCATAAAACGGTTCTAGCAGTGTCCATTTGAGTTTCCCGATGCAGATTGCTCTCTCGAGGGCTGTGAGATGATGGAGCCTTGTCCCTATGTCCTTTCTCTGATAAAGCTGGTCAGCATATTTATGAGACATGCAGGAAACGGGCATTGATATGTTTTTTTTTGTGGTCCAAAGGGGATGCGTGAGATGCCTTTGTTAGGATACATATTAACTGGAAAAGTGGATTTTCAGGTAGAACAGCAACAAGGCTGATCTCTTTTGTTTGTTTTGATTCAGAGCTGTTTGACTTTTTCATGAACTGATTTGCAACCTCATGAACTGCTAGGGCACATGTTCAACCTTGTTTGCTCTGCCATATAAGCTACCACTGGGTCATCTAGTCATTTGAGTTTTTAAACCCTGGGAGATGGACATGATTTAAGTCTGCAGCAGTACTGTACACCCTTCACCACTCAGTGTTGTTTCTAGTTAAATGGTAAGTTCCATTTCCTGGTGTCTGATACAACTGTACTCGGGTACCCTGTGCTCATGTTCTGACAAATGCGGCATGTACTTGTCTTGAAGAAAGGGAATGGCTCAGGTCCTGTGTACTAGAGACTTTTTTGCTCTGCAAAGGGGATTAATCAGACTGAGACAGATTTTGCACAACTGAGGAACTTTCTGATTTCCTTTTTTTAAATTGCAACATTTCTCTAGGTCTTGTCCTCTTCTGTCATCTCCCCCAGTCTCCCCATTTTTCTCTCGTCCCCTGAATTTTTTTGGGAGTGTGGTTGTCTGGGATCTCCCTTTCCAAAAGCTCTTCAGTGTATTGATTCTTCCTACAGCTATGGTAGGGGGGACCCACAGTATTGCTGCTCTTGCAGTCTGCCAGATGAGATGAACACTCTTCTACTCAAGAGATGGATGTGCTTGTCCTGCTCTCTGAGGGAGCAAAGAAGCCAAATTTGTCCACTTGGTTCCAAACTGCTGTGCTTCTCCTGGTTTAGTTGTGCAATTACTTCCTCTCCTCTAATTTGCTTGGTTTTTTGGTGGGGGTAGGAAAGGGCACTTTTCTCATTTCCTTGTACCATCTCCCTCAAATCCCATTTTACTGTTTCCCACTCTCCTCCAATTTCTTTCCAAGATCCTGGTCCTATGACTTTCTTCAACGGGTATTGATGGCCTCAGTGGAGTGAGAAGGATTTGCATGACTTGTTTGCTGCTCTCTTGTTAGATTTTCCCACAGGAGAGCTTCAACAAGAGAGAGTGCTCTGTAGGTGAGAACATAGGAATTACGTCAATGTTAAAGCTTCGTATGTTGTGGGACTCTCATTCTGTCTCTGTCTTCTGGTGATAGGTTAAGACAGAGAAAATGTGACCCCTGAATTTAATTGCAGCAGAATTGTCTGTTTTATGAACCACATTTCAAAGACCATAGCATGTTTTGGGTACTATATAAATAGCAGTTGTTTGAATTTAAAACCAAGCAACCTTCCTCTTCAAAATGTAGTTACTGTACTTCAACAGGTGTCTTCTAATTGTCAAACCTTATTTATCATTGGATGATGTTAATAAAGGGATATGAGGCCAAAGCTCTGAATGATCCCTTCAGTCTTCATTGGCATGGGTTTCTGCATATTTTCAAGTTTAATATTTCTCTGTGACAGAAGATGCATCTAACAATCCAGAATCTTGTGCTGACAAACTTTAAAGGACGTTAGCCTGTTACCCCTGCCTGCCTGAAATGTCATATACCAGTGCTCATGCCATAGCTGTTTGTGCAGTATGGGGGCTGCAGTGTTAAAGGTTATTTCCTTTATATGAGGTGATATTTATAAAGGCGGTTTTAAAGTGGTAAAATAAATCAATATGAAATCTTACCAGTGAGCATCACATGTAGTGCATGCAGCAGGTAAGTCTACTCGCAGTTTCTCTTTGGGGCTTATAAATAGCCACATCCAAAGAAACTACTGTAAAAGCTTGAGCTTTTTGCCAAAAAAAATAAAAAATAAAAATCCACAGCCTCTTCCCCCCATTTCTTTGTCTCCCACCCCCTATTTTCAACTGTTTTCATACTAGTGCGCCGTCCTTGGTGACGTGGGATATAACCACTCTCCAGACTGTTGGAGCCTGTCATACTGTGATTATACTGAGTATCCTTTCCAACCATGTCCTAGCAAGCTGACAAGGAGGTATCGCATTTCTTCTAAGGGACTTTTGTATTTTTGTTTCTATTCCTTGTTGCAGCAGCTGGAGCCTTCTAACTCCATAACTTTAGAGAAAGACCTAAAAAGATTGGATCTCTTTAGGTGCTTATACATGAGCAGTGAGGCTGCTTCAGCACGCTGTAATTACAGCGTGTTGAAGCAGGCTTGATCAATAGAGTCTGCTGGAGTGTGGTAATTATCACACTCCCGCAGACTCCAGTCCCGTGTATCATCATCCTTGCACTTAAAAATGGCTTTAAAACTCCTTGAATGAGCTTTAGTTAAAGCACCCCCACCGCCATTTTGAAGTGCGGGGATGCTGATGATACATAAGACACTTCAGGCACTTTGATTAGAGTGGCTCTCAGAGCCAAGTGCCCCTTGCACCCGACTCCCAGAACATGTGTATAAATGCCCTCTGGTTGTAAAGCCTGCACATCTGCCAGCCTCTACATGTGTTAATTGAGTAACAATATGATAATTGTGATTAGCTGCCCATTAATTGTCCAAATAATCTTAATATAATTGCAAAGAGCTAAAGACCGTACATAACAGACAGCTAACAACATGCTCATTGTTAAAGCCTGCTTTGGACGCATTCAGTCTGGTGCCATGCATTATGACTACATTGACCTTGAGACAGTCCTTCTGGCTTCAGTCTTCAGGGGTTCCCAAGGATGTCCAAACAAAAATTGAGGACCTTCACTTTAAGGGCAATGAACCCTTAATTTGTAGACAGATATAATTTCTGTTCCTTAAAAGGTTAGAGTGTGACCATATTCTCTGTGCCCCTGCTACATCCCCAAGCAAGAAAAAAGCACAGTGAAAAATTGAGGTCGTATTCTGCCCATTAGTGTTACTTTCTCAAAGGACCTTGGAGCCACTGAGAGAGAGAGAGGTTCCAGTGACAGTGACCTTCTACTTCTTTCTCTGGTGCTGCACAGCGTGTCTTCCAGGCTGCTGGTTTGTCAGGAGCCTGGTTGAATGTCTCCAGATTCTCTTCATTACTTCCATCCCTGTTGGCAACCACCTTTTATTCTTGGAGGGAGGGGGGGTGAGGACATTGAGGGTAGGAAGCATGTACGTGCTTGCATCACTTTAGATCTGTGGATCATGTTAATTGTAAATAAAAGATATGCTATTCAATTCTTGTCCCCTCCTATTCCCATTTCTATTCCTGCATTCAGGGACCTTTTCATAAGAGCTTCTTATAAGATACTTCTCATTAAAATGAAAAGAAGACTCTGTTCTACAATGTCAAGAAGTGGTTTTCAAAGTTATGGAAACCTTTCACAGACACGGTTCTTTGTGTGAATCTGTTATCTTTTATTAGACCAACTTAAATAGTTGGAAAAATTTTTCTTGGCAAGCTTTCAGGTTTAAAAACCCTTAGTCAGGCTGAGGAAGCATCTGCAGTTGGCAGTGCTACAGCCTACAGCCCTGGAAACCTTTCATTGATCACTTCTGCCTCAGCGCTCCTACCCCTATCCTAAAGACTCACATGGAGCCAGACCACTCAGCCCAGCAGTGGTGACACACTGCCTCCTGGTCTACTCTGTCGTTACCTCCAGTCTCCTTGCAGAATTTCTGATGCCCTATTATGGAATCCCAGGGTTCTGCAGAATATAGTTTGAAAACCACTTAAAGCAATGGAGGAGATGCACTTTGAATTCAGGGGCAGGGGTTTTTATTTCCATTATTCTTTTCACCCCGAAGAAAGGAGATTCTTCAACTCTGGACTTTTGACATGTCAACGCAGTCTTCTATGGTTTTAAGTTTGGGATGATGATTGTGGCTGCAGTAATTCCATCATTAGATCCATAACATCAGTTCACAGTGCTGAACCGCTAGATGCCTGTTTCATTTATCCAGTTATCCAACCTATTGCTTATTATAAGCATCCTGCTACCAGTATATTATCATACTCTTTGATCTTTCCATAGCTCAACATCTGATGAAGTACGCTGCTGCTGCTTATGAAAGCTTATGAATCTCAGCTAGAAAGCACAGAAAGCTTGTGTCTCTATCCTGTCTTTTTTCCATAGTACCAAGTGCTTTGGTACTCATCATAGTTTATCTCAGGGAAAAGGGCACCAGATATATTTGTGTATAGACAGCTGGCAGATTTGAGGAAGATCTCTTCCTCAACCTTGAGCACAGTATTTGTAAAGTTGTCAGCTTCATTGAGCTGAAAACAAAACGATCCATACTTTCACTCAAAACAGATTGCAGAGGAATTATGTTAGATTGTAGTTAGCAGAAGCTTACCTTCGCCATCAAAGATGCCAAACTAGAGCAAACCTCATCAAATAACTTTAAGTTCAGTGAAAGCATACTTTGTGCTGCTGGGACATATACACTTGCATGAAGCAATTTGCCAGAATTCACGTATGCTCCATGAAAAGGTAGTTGGAATTAGGATATCAACCAAGCAGGCATTGCATGGACAATATTTCAGTGTATTTTAACTATGTGGAAATGTAAAGATTCTATTTTTCCCACATCAGTGGGGAATGAAATAAGATGATGTGCTAAATTTCTCAAAGGATACAGTTTTATAATTTTAATTCTTAAGCTAGTTAACCAGTTTACTTATTGATTTTCTGAGCATTCTTCTTTTCAGGGAATGAATGTTTTACTGAAGAAGCTAGAACTGTAAAAGCATTACTTTTTGTGAGGATGCTTCTGGGGGCTTGGTTATGGGTATGAATAGAGTACAGATATCTGCACAGATATCCTTAAATTGCAATTTTAAAAGTGCTGGCAAAGAGCTATATAAATAAGAGTCAGAAATCTTGAGATTTCACATTTTTATCTCAATTAGAATTGAAGTACTCCTACTTTGTGCTCCAGCTGTTACTGCCATTTCTTTTGCCAAATTTATAGGTAGCTAACATAACAATGTTCAATTACTTTAGTAGGGTGACTTAGTAATATTGATATGTTCCCTGGTTGTATGTAGGATCTCTGTTAAAATCTCTGTTTCAGTTCTTTGATTTGTATAGAGCTTTGTTCTTTAATTTGTATTGCTTTGAGTGGGAAGGTTTTAGGGCAAAGACACTGATTTTTCTCTCCATTGAGGTTCTGAGCAGCCATGACTTTTGTTGCAATAGGCAGAGTAAAGTTCAAGAGAGAATTTTTTTGTGCATGGTGGTATTCATGTTTATGCAGCAACATGTACACATCCATGTAAGAACCACAATGTCATACTTTTGCTTCCTTTCAGGAATGGTATCACACCCAAGAGAATAAAAGGTGGTAATGGGAAGGATGGATCTTTCTCCTACTACAATAAAGGCTTTCCCAACCATGGACCATGAAAACAGAAAGCTAGCTGAAATGCATGGCTTGTGCTTTACCCTTACCAAATTTTAAATTCTTCTTTACAAAAAAAAAAGTGTTTTGGAGCCAGTGGTTTCCTGTTGAATGGTCTGCCACCTGACTTCAAGAATTATAGTTTTGTACCAGTCATAGCTGTTGTGATGGGACATGCAGGCAGGTGGTATCTGAGACGGATGTGTGCCAAGCCAGTCCCGCATTTATGTATGTTAACCATCTTACACTTTTAATCATGCCCATAAGTTAAATGGCAACCAGGGGAGATTCCTAAGTATAGTTGTTGTGTACCTGTTCCACTTGAAATAACACTAAGTACATAATTTATTAACTAAGTTTCAAAGTTACTAAAATTTGAAAGGTAGCCATGAGCAACCTAGTAGTAACAGACATGAATTAACAAGACAGAGTCCTCATTGTAGAACAATGTTTGCAAATTCTGGGTTAGTGGAAGAGAGGTTTCAAGCTTACGACCCTCCCAAGGCTTTGAATCTCTGACACTAAAAGGGGAATAATCATTAGTAGAGTAGACATCATAACTCAGTTCTTCAGTATTTCTCCCTACCTTCCTAGGATCTTCTGTCATGCCTGGATTGAGTGTAAGTTCACTGGTTTTTCTTCTATGGGGGGCACTTTGGAGAGGAAGAAGGCAGAAGCATTATGTGCCTGTAGTCTGTATGTACTACAACTCCAACATGTCTCTGCCTTCCCCAGCATTTTCATATTAGAGCTTTTGGAATGTTACCCATCACAAACTGGGGGGGGGGTTGCCTAAAAACACGTGAGGGGGATCCCTATCAAGCAGTCCTGCCCAGCCCTAACTAAACCCAGAAACCAGATGAACTAAATATCTTATGACTGACTCTGTTTCATGATTTGCTGATAGGTCCAATAAAAATTGTATGGCCATCTTATCTATTTTAGATCAGCCATCATGGCAGTTTTCATACTATACATGAAGCATATGATATAAGTATTAGGCTCTCCTGGAACCTCTCTTTTTGAGAAGCGGGAAGGTTCCAGGGTAGGAATTACCCCCTCCTCATTGTTGGTTTCAAACCGGAATATTTGAAGCCAAATATCAGAACTATGCACTTGCACCCCCCCACACACACACACACCTACACCCACACACACGCACACACACACTTTGATTCCTGGTCCATTCAAAGTTTAAAACCAACTCCCTGACACTGACATCAGCATTTCTGGCCAGGCAGTCAGTTGACTTAATGGCTCATTATAATCTAACTGATCCCTTCTAAACTCTTTGTTCCACAGGTATTAACAACCCTCTCTTCTTTTTAATGGTCTCGATGTTCCACCAATCAAGTTTTCCTTTGTTCTGCAGTTCTGCTGTGTAGCTGCTCCTGGTAATGAAGCTCTTATTTCACAGTCCTGCAGATTGTTTTTAACTAATTCCAATTAATTTAATTTGTTTTTGCTTCGATCTTAAACTGAATAATATGGCCCTAGGCCCCTAGCATATTAGTAAAATTTCTAGTTTATTTTTAACTAGAGAAATATATGTGTTGTTTTATATGTAATGATACACTTCACCATCCTCACTCCCTCTGTAGATCCACCTGTGGGTAGGGCAGTGGCACCAACAACTTGAACAGTCTGGGCATTGTTCAGACATGAGCAGTCAGGTCCCAGCAGAGCTCCCTGACAGTTCACTGCTGTTTGGGCCACAGGGAGCCAATGCTCTCCCTCCCTCTCACCCCCTTCTGTCAGGGGGAGGGAGAATGGAAGATTGCAAGCTAGTGGGTGTTCTCAGGACCCTAAGAAAAGTGTACGGGTGTAACAGGTAAGTCTGGAAAGCTGCTTTCTCCAAAAATATTCCTGGTTGTAACTGCTATCACTTTTTCATGCAAGGGCTGTTCTTTTTCCATGAATAAAAAAGCTTTTATGCTAGCTTTTTGAGCTAGGAGAAAGATGGTCTTCCTGGCAGAAATGTAATGTCTGTCAATAGCCTTAGAGAACATCTAACTGGAGGTCTTGGTCTGCCAGCAGGAAGTATGACCCTTACCCAGGAAAAAAAAAAATGAAAGGAGCATGATAGCAGTTTGAAAAAGTCATGAGATTCGTACAGAGTGAGTCTGAAGAGTGAAAGCACAAGATTGTGAAGTAAGCCAGTCCAAATATAGCTTCTCAATAAATGTTATGATATCCAGTTCATTGCATCGTCAAAGGTCTTAAGAAAGACTCCCAAATGTCTTTGTGAGGTAGGTTAGAGGAGTGTTAGCCTATTTTCAGAGTGAGGCAGCTGAAGCACAAAGTAAGGATAAGATTTTTCAAAAATACATAGGTATTATTGGAAAGGAAATCATAAGTCCTAGAAAAGTAGGACTGGAAGGAAGCACGTATGATCTAGTTTAGCCTCTTAATCAAGGCAGCATCCTCCTTATCTAAACCATCCTGTGCAGGTCTTAAACCCGTGTGAACAACCCTCATGCAGCTACCAGGCAGAGTGTCTGAAGAACCCCTTAACCTGCTGCAGGTAAAGCAGAGGGATGAGGGCACTGTCAGTGCCCTGCTACTGCAAGGACAAGTAGTTTGTTAAAATACACCTGAGAGATCCAAGGAAGAGAACTATGCCCCATCTTAGAGGAAGACAAAAAAACATAAGCCCCCTCCCCCCAAAAAAAAAAATCTGCACCACAGTTCATGCTGATCTGACTGTGGGATAAAATTCCACCCTCATTCCAAATGTGATATTTAGTTTGACCCTGAGCAGAGGACCAAGACCCAGTGGTCAGGAACCTCCATGTTTTTTATTCCTATCAGGAGCATTGGTGCACCCCAATTAAAATCCCCAGCCTTGGCTGCAGCCAATACCCAACACTTCCAAGGAAGGTGGAAACCCTTCCACTTACCCCCCCATACTTAAAGTAACAGGAAGGAAAAGAATTCCTTCCTAGCCCTGTGTGGCAACCAGTAAAGCCAAGAAACATGGGAGCAGGGGGTGGGAGCACCCTCTGCGCTCTGCACTTCAAACCCAGGGCTGCAAACAATTCCATTCATTACACATCCTAACTAGAGAGCAGGAACTCTGTTTTCTGTCATCTTATCCATAAAC
>NW_017728997.1:45508477-45511573 GCF_001723915.1 Gavialis gangeticus | reverse complement strand
CATACTTAAAGTAACAGGAAGGAAAAGAATTCCTTCCTAGCCCTGTGTGGCAACCAGTAAAGCCAAGAAACATGGGAGCAGGGGGTGGGAGCACCCTCTGCGCTCTGCACTTCAAACCCAGGGCTGCAAACAATTCCATTCATTACACATCCTAACTAGAGAGCAGGAACTCTGTTTTCTGTCATCTTATCCATAAACATATCCCAGCTCCTTCAATCTTTTGTAACCAAACTAGTTGTAGAGCTTCATTCTGTTGATGATCATGATCAGTTTTCATGTGTTCTGGGCTACAGAGCTTGCAGAACTTCGTAATCACCAAGCAATGCCAGTGTTACTATTCCCAGCCCCCTCTAGGCATTGCTACTCCTAGCTCATCCCTGACTAATGCTTATCCAACTTCTCAAAAATCTCCAATGAAGGAGATTCCACATCTTCCCTAGGCAGTCTGTTCCTCACCTTACTATTCTAATGATGAAATTTTCAATCTAAATCTACTTTGTCAGAATTTCAAGCTGTTGCTTATGCATCCTACTGTACACAGTCTGCTACTGTTTCCCCTTTTCTACTAGCAGAAGATTCCTGTTTCTCTCCTTGTATGGCTTGCCTTCCAAGCTCTTTATCATTTTTTGTTGCTCATTTCTGGACACTTTCTAACTTCTCCATGCCCTTTTTAAAATTTATAATTCCAAACTGCCCACAGTACTCTATGCGAGTGGTGCTCAACCTTTTGGCCCTAAGGGCCGGTTCAATGTTGTGAAGCCAGTCCATGGGCCAAAGTAAACCCTGTATACCTGGATTGGGCCCCACACTGCCCCTGCCTAATCTTATATGTTGAGATCAGACTCTGGGGCTTCATGCTACCCTCATCTGGTCCCCGGTGCTGGGTTCAGACTCAAGGCCCTGTGCTGTTCTGTATGCCAAGATGAGGCTTCAGGGTCCTGTGCTGCTCCCACCCAGCCATGTGTGCTGGGACTGGGCTTTACACTGTTCTTTGTGCCTAATCTTGCACACAGGGCTCCGCATGGACCCCTGGTGAGCCCTATAGGCCATATAACACAGCTCTGTGGCCAAGCACCCCTGCTGTACATAAGTTAAACCTAACGTTTCTGTTGATGCAGCCCAAAACCATGTTTTTCTTTTTTTACAGCTGCACTGCATTGCAGACTTATGTTGAGTTTATGATCTACCAAGATCCACAAGATCTTTCTCTGCAATGCTGCCATACAGCCATTTGTCACCCCAATGCCCGTAGGGGCAGGGGTGGAGAGGGGAGAGAGAAGGGCTGTTTTGGCAGCTGCTGCTCCCTTTCTGGATTCCTGTCCCAGTCACAATCCTGGAGCAGCAGTTGTCAAAGGCAGCCTGCCGGGGAGTAGCAGCAGCAACTATCAATGTCATCCACCACCTACAGAGATGTGTGTGTGGTGGGGAGGGTGGGGGATAGGCAGGTACATTTAGGAGACTGTTCTAAGCATCTGGATGCCCCTCACCCTTGTAGCTCAGCTTTTTCCTTGGTTTGCTGCACTTGGTACTTATGTGCAGCAATTAGTACTACAATTAGACCCTCTGACAGAGGGGAAGTACACAGGGTTTTCATGTTTTGTGAGCGATAGAGCAATTACATCTTCTGTACCTTTGTTATACACTGAATAGCTATAGAAACCAATTAGATTTTAGTGCTTCTGTAAGAAAACCAATTGACAATTACCACACAGATGTTTATGCAGATGTACCCAATACTTTTGTTCTGTACATTCATGAATTAGTGCCCATGTTGTTGCACCTTCCTTCAAACTTTCTGGTTTTCATGGACTTATTTTCCAGGTGTGATCTGTGAGGGTCTTGAAACCCTGATTTATTATATTTTCTGCAGCCCAGTTGGGCCTGGTACCATCTTACCCTGGAATTTATCACCTTCCAGGAAGGTTAGAAGCTGAGACCTCATTAAATTAAGGTGAAGGGGGAAGGAGGCTTGCTAGAAGCTGAGGCCTTGTTGAGCCAAGGTTTTGCTGAAGCCTTAGTAAGTGTTAGGGTCACAGGGTCCAGGGGTGAGCAAAATACAGCCCACAGGCCAGATCGGGTCTGCCAACTGATTTGTATCCAGCTCACAGTGCTGTCCATGGGGCTGAGCTGTGCCTGCTCCCACTCGGGGCAGCCCACACCGTGCTGCCACCTGCATGTGCTCCATGCCTGCCAATGGTACTGCCCTGGCGGGACTGCTGCTGCAGCTGCCTAGGTGCTGCTCAGCACCCCTGCTTCCAGCAGCTCCTCCTGCACCTGCTGCACCACTCCAGGCATCAGGTAGCATGGAAAAGCAGTGGCAGTCATGGGGACACATGCCAAGCACCACATGTTCAGCTAGGTGGGGAGGAAGCTGCAGCTGGGAGGCTGCAACCCCAGTGCTCAGGGCTCCAGTTCCAACTCCTGGCTGCCTTCCACTCGCTCTGCCTGCCTGGTGCAATGAGCAGCCAACTGCAGGCAGCCAAATGTGTGACTGCAGCCCCATTGGGAAGCTGTGTGCACTAGTTGGGACTGGGGCCAGGCCAGTGCCCTCAGTGGGGGTGGGGTAGGTGTGGGTGGGAGCCTGATCCAGGCTGCCCCAGGCAGAAGTGGCATGGGCTTGGCCCCATGTGGAATGCCACAGGGGCAGCCACAAGCTGGATGGGGTGAAAACCACACCTGCACCACACTGCATGGGCAAGCTCTGCTGCACATGCCCCTCACTCCCTTCCTCTCCCTAGCCCTGGCCAGCTCCCAAGACCTAGCATCCAAGCAGCTCCCCCTGCCCCCAATTCACCTCCATTCCTTACCTCCCCATCCACACAATATACAAGACTAAGACTTCATTTTGAGCTGTCATGCCTCTATATACACTACTAAAAAAAACCCCCATAAATCAGGACAAAAAAATTTTTTTGAAATAAAATGTAAACATTTTATAGTAGATGTTTGATTTTAGTATTTTTTTTTTTGTCTATAATTTATTAAAAGAATATCTTCTGAAAGATTTTATATGTACAGCCGTCAACAGCTCACCAAAACTTGTTAAGTGGCCGTACAGTCGAAATAATTGCCCAGCCCTGCTCTAGTCTATCCAGC
>NW_017728997.1:45501816-45503477 GCF_001723915.1 Gavialis gangeticus | reverse complement strand
AAACTTGTTAGGTGGCCGTACAGTCGAAATAATTGCCCAGCCCTGCTCTAGTCTATCCAGCAGAGAGCCGTCTCTTCCATCTGGGAGGGGGAAATCGAGGTATCTTTGACTCCGCCCTATCAAGGACTTGGGTATTACTACATACCCCTGCATGAAGCAACTCTGTGTGGCATCTGTAGTGAGATCTATAAAATGGGAAGAATGACAGTTGCTAGCTTACTAAATTAGGAGCCTGATAGCAAAATTAATACCAGTCATTGGACTAGTTTAGATTAGAATTCCAGGCCAACTCACCTTCCCCCAGGCCAACAGGGCAGCAGTGGTTGGTACTACCATTTCTTGCACACCGTGGTCTAGGCCTCTGATTCCTATGTATGAGTCATGCTGTGAGCTGGATCATGATCAGTACAGCTAGAATGTTCAGAGTTCAGCATCAAGTCGTTAGCAGGTTTTGGTGAGGATGTTCAAATTCAGTACTTTATGCTTGGCTAAATGTGGGTATGTTTTTAGAAGATTTGCAAAAGGCAGATCTGTATCATTAGGGCCATTTAAGTCCTAATTTTAAATCCTAGGGCTAAAATCCAGAAACTCCTAGTACTGGTACTTTTATCAAAAGAAAAAAAAGGTGAGGAGGGAAGGAGGATGGGGGAAAATGCACAACTAGCAAAAACATTTCTTGCCACATTCTTGGAAAATAGTTCATCTGTTTTGCTAGAGCTTCTCCATAAATTCAGCATGAAATAGATAACAAGAATGAAGAATTTCAGTTAATTTAAGGTTTACATTTTGGCAGGCTTAAGTACCTGAAAACTATGGCTTGAAATACTATTAGACACCCTTATATAACTGTGTTTCTAATGGTTCCATGTAAAGTTATATATTTTAGTGCTTCTTAGTGTGCGTTGCTTATTGGTTCAATCTACACAGCTTAGATTAACCTGTGAAGATTGAATTGATTTAGCCTTGGGTTTTTTTATTGGCTATACTTAGCCCCTGTGTAGTCCAGGCCTCTACTTAAGGCAGTTCATCCCTGCCTAAACCATCTCATACAAGTGTTTATTGAACTCGGTGGTTGTCAAGTTTTTGGAGCCATGAGTTGAAACAGCTTGGCTGTTTTTGGATCCAGTGTTCTGACACAGCTGCTGCTCCCACTGCTTTTTATTTCCACTGCTTCATCCCACTCCTGGGCGCAGCTCACAGCCGCCTGGCCCCATCACAGCTTCTTGTTGCTTGGTGGTAGAGTAGGGGCTTCTGCCTCAAGTGGCCAGGCTGCCTGGTACAGCTCTGGCAGGCCAGAATCCAGCCCATGGGCCATATGTTCCAACCCCTGGTCTCACCAGTTCTTAAACCTAGAGTTACCAAATGTCTGGGTTTTCCCAGACATTCCTCTGTTTGGACCCTCCAGTCTCTGTCCCGGGTAGTTTTTTGACATCTGAACCAGTGTCCGGGATTTTGCTCTGCTCTGTTGCTTGGAGGCAGCAGCTGTATGTTAGTCTGTGTGTGCATACACATGTGGCTAGCATGCAGCCTGGCAGGGTAGTGGGAGCAGCCCCAGCAGCTGGATGCAGGTAAGTTGGGGGAGGGGGAGCAAGTGGGGAAAAACTGACATGTCTAGGTGGCCAGTGGCATGATTTCTGTCTGACTGCCTTTTTAATTACAGT
>NW_017728997.1:45484733-45496816 GCF_001723915.1 Gavialis gangeticus | reverse complement strand
GTGTGTGGAGCAGGGCAAGTGGCTGCCGGTACTGGGGGAAGCTGTCTGGGTACTGGGGCTGTGGCAGGACAGGTAGCATGGGGGGCAGGAACATGCTGCTCCAGTGGGGGAAGGGGATGGGAGAGCCTTTTGAGGACAGTGGGGAGCTCTGTGGCCAGGCTGGCGGCACCAGGGCCTGTGCCCTTGCTCTCAGGGTGAGGCCAGCTGGGAGACATTGCCTGGGGGGATGTTGCCAGGCTGCCTGGTGCAGCACTGGAGCCCCAGTCCAGGGCAGTGGGTACCACAGGCAATCCCCTCTTCTCTCCCTCCTGCTCTGGGGGTGGTTTTGCTCCACTGCCACCTGTGCAAATTGGAGCTGCCATGCTCTGGCCTAGTTGGGATGGGGGCAGATGGGGGTCCCTCCAGCAGGGCTGGAGGGAGCAGGAGGCTGCGGGTTGGGAGTGAGAGGCACCAGCATGGCCTGGGGGCACAGGGGACTGTGGGTTGGGAGTGAGGGGCATCGGCAGGACCAGGGGTCTGTGTGTTAGGAGTGAGGATCAGCAGCAGGGATTACAGGGCTGTGGGTTGAGACTGAGGGGAACCAGCATTGCCTGGGTGGGTGAAGGACTGGATTGGAGTGAGGGAAAGCCGAATGCATGGGGGGCTGCAGGTTGGCAGTAAGGGGCCACTGGTAGTGCTGGTGGCTGTGGGTGGGGAGTGAGGTGTCCCTCAACAGGTGCCCTCTTTTGGAACTGGAGATATGGTAACTCCTACTTAAACCTACACAAACAGCCTTCTTGCACAGCTACCAGGCACATTGCCTGAAAACATTAAAAGTGCTCCAAGTTGCCACAGGTTGGCAACCATGTGGCTGAGGGTACTGTCAGTGTCCTGTCACTGCAAAGACAGAAAGTAGTGTATTAAAATACTCTCAGGAGCTCCAAGGAAAAAGACCATGACCTCCCATCCTCACTACAAAGGAAGGCAAAAACCCTCACAGTCCATGCTGATTTGCCCATGTGGTAACATACCTTACTGATTCCAAAAGTGGTGATCAGTCTGATTTGGAGCAGAGGAGCTGGGTTTTTTAGTCCCAGCAGAAACATTGACACTCCTCCTTAAAATCCTTAGCCTTAGCTGTAGCCACCACCCAGTGTTTGAGGAAAGCACCGCCCAACCTTGACAACTGTAACAACAGAAATGGAAAAAAAATCCTTCTCAGCCCTGTATGAGAGCCAGCAAAGTCCAGAAGCATGGGAAAACTAGGCCGTCCTCCATACTGTAATCTTGGGATTGTGCATACAACTCCACAAAACCATGCATAATACATTGAGTTAAGAAAGTTTACTTTTGGATGAAGAAATGTGTTCCTCTTGTTCCTGAGGGCATGTTATAGGCAATACACTAAATAAGACAGAGGCAAGGCTTTTTGTGATATCTTGTATTTAGACCAACTGTATAGTTTGGAAAGCTGTTGGACAAGCTTTTGGGCATTGGGTGCTATTTTTCCTGGATTAAACATTTGAGGATGGGCACCTGATGCCTGGACAACTTGTCCAGCTCTCCCATCTATACAGTTGATCCAAAAAAAAAAACCCACAAAAAGCTCTTGCTTCTTGACTTTTCCTGGACCATCATGGCTACAACACATTCCAGCCCTACTAGATAAGATAGCTGATTTAATAGCCATGTCAAACAGAATATCTGCATTTTATATTTTTTGTTTCCTGGTCAACAAAGATATGTCTCCAATCTGAACACATCTGTAGGTTAACTTGGGTCCCACGTTTCCTCTTTATTCTGGTGTGTTCGTTTCTGGGTCCTTGGATTTGTGTGTGTTCAGTACTTATGCCAGTACTGTGACCCATTTTTCATTATTTTGATTTGTTTACCTCATCATGCAGATTATATTACCATGTATCACTTAAATCAGTCTCCTGAACCTCCCGTGGTCATGACTAGCTTCAGTGGCAAAGTGTCTCCAGTAAGAGTAAAAGTTTTCTTGTCTGGTTTTACTTGTTATCTGTATGGATTTTTTTTTCTCTGAAATGGTTTGTGAATAACATTCACCATGTCTGACTATCAAGACCTTGGGTGTTGTGTTGCATTGTGAGTTTTCTATCTTAAAGCTGTTTGTTCTGTTGTCGCCAAGACTAGTGCTAGTCTTCTTGGTATCTCAGTATTTTCCTTGGCTGCCGCAGCACTGTTTTCTCTTTTGACTTGTAGCAACAAAAATATAGTGTTGAGTTTATAGTACATGTTAAGCTTATATTTATCCAGAAGTCTAAATGTTATTTGTTAGTGTATACTGTAAAGACAGAAGTTTTATACTGGTGAGAGTTTGGGATGATGAGTCTCCACCTAAGTAATTCAGGTCCATTGCATATTGCCTTTATACCACATGATGCAGAAAGTTTTAAAGCTTTTCTTGTAAATTTTTGTTTGTTTTTGACCAATCAACTGTAAATATGGATTCCAACCTATAGATCTGTGACAGATCTGTGTTTATATTTAAAACACTTTCAGCAAAACCTGGCAGTGTTTTCGTCGGTAATATTGTGATATTCAGGTCTGCTGTCGCTGAACTTTTCAGGACCCAGAAGTAAATGTTGACTCCCTTGGAAAACCAAGAATTTCCCTTTCCACTGGTATAATGCACCCTCTTCTTGCTTTTTAGGATCACTTTGGATCCTAAAGCATTTATTGGTATAGGCCACATATAAACTGACCTGGGCTCAAGTGATTTTTAAGGAAATACATTATTCGTCAAGAAGAAGCAAGGAAACTTTCTTTGGTAACTTGATTTGAAAATGTAAAAACTAAGTCAATCAGAAGTTTGGGTTGTTAGAAGTCTTAAGGCAGATCAAAGGTGGGCCAAGTACTGGTGAGTTGGTCAGAGATCCATAATAAACTTTAGCAACATGGCAGATGTCATTGATGCATTTCAATATCATTATCATGTGTTTCTATTCTTATTTTATATTTTGTATTGTGCCACTAGTGAAATTTCACTAGTACTAATAATACTAGTAAGAGTGATCACAAGCAACCTAAAATCAGCGTTAGTAGTTTCATGGGATGTACTTTGTGACCAAATTCTGAGGCAGTGGTAAAGCAGTATGTGACAACAGTGTGTTCAGTTCAGTACATTACTTGTATTGTATTGGAGAAAGCTGAAGTGTGTGGAAACCATAATAAAGGCTCTAATAAATATTCAGAAAAAAGGGTGTGTTCAAAGTTTTAGATCCTGTTTTAGGAAAATAGAAAGCAGATAACTGGGGGAAGGCCTGAAGGGAAAGTATAAAGACATTAAACAAGCAAACAAAAATACTGGCAAATACGTTGTTAAGGGAAATAAGGGGTTTGAAATTATCTGGGAGAAGGTTTATTAATAAATGAGACAAGGCCTTTTAAAGCCACTCAGATCTTGAGCTCTGTTAATAGGTGTCCTTAATGAGCAAAAGAGAGATGTATTGGTTTAGTAAGTAATGGTGGTAAGCTTGTGAAAGTTGCAAATTATTTTAATAAGGTGGAAACTGAATAGAGGAGCACATAAAGTGAACATGGAGTCAGAAGAATTTGACTAATATAGGCTGTTAAATAAATTAGTGACTCAAACTACTGGTGGCTTTTTTAAGTCTCTGAGAAATGGGGTCATGGCAGAGGTTCAATACCAAGTCCTTTTTTCCCAGTCTCTTAGAAAAGTGGGAACTTCATAATTGCTGCCTGATAAGCTTAGCCTTAGTCACTACTGAAATAATGGAGTGAATATTACACAGAGAGAGGAAAATAAATACTGTTGCAGACCTGGATCTTAATCTTTTCCATACTATGAGGCCTTCCTCCTATCTTAACTAAAATCCATCCAGAATCCCTTATTAGTTTAATAATAAGTAAAAGGCAGCATGGTTAAATCTCCTGAAATTTGTGAGAACTCCTTGTCTCTTAGGATGGTAGAAGCCTGAGCATTAACCAGCAGCATTCCTCTTGCAGTAGAAAGGAACACGTAGAGGGGTCAGAAGCTGACTGGAGGACCATAAGGCAAAGATTAATGACAGTAATCTGATATATACCAAGTTGCAGGAGAAATCGTTATTGGGGATGTGCACAACACTGGCATTTGTTTCATTAATTTTTTTTCAGTGATTTGAAGAGGGGCAGATGGCACTTGAGTGAAATCATTGGATCATACTAAATTGGGAAAATACTACTGAAAGCAGAGGAATACTACAGAGGGATCCACGGAAGTTAAAAATGTGAATGGGAAGAAATGCAATTTAAGATGCACTCGCTGCCACAGCCTGTGATTGGCAGCATTTTGGAAGGGACCAAAATGGTTCCTTTTGTGTTGTTGTGGCCATGGTGGCCCTTCCTAAAAAGGGATTTCACTGGACAGTTCCAGGCCTGTGTAGTAAGCACCAGGATTGGTCCTGTTAGAACCTGTATCAGTTATACCTTACATGGGGGAGGAGGTTCTTTCCTGCATCATCCAAGGGGGAAGTGGGGAAAAAAGCTGGACTGTGGGCCTTGTGACCTATCCCTTTAAACCCCACTGAGGAGCTAATAGCAGAGTTTGGGTGGAGCCATGCCATCTGCACCCTGGTCTCTTACCTGGTAACTGGATCTTCCAGGTTTTCCTAGTCCCTGCAAACGTTTAGCTCTGTGTCATAGGATGGATGTTTAACCATATTCCTGGAGTTTACAGGTGCCACCCAGCCTGTTTACTCTTACTTTGAATATTCATGAGCCTTTTTGCCCCAGGCTGTTGGCTTGACTGGAGGCCTTTGTATTTTTTGTCATATTTCAGGCAGATGAATTTCCCCCCAAAATCAAAGGGGGGGGCCTGTCTTCTCTAAGAAGGTTTGTATGTGATAGCCAAAGGATCAAACTGACACAAAATTCCTCACATCCACAAGAGGTTTCCCTACTAATGGCACTACCGGAAATGTATGCTTAATTTACAGGGTGACATTGCAGTTATCAGCTTTGGGTACTTGTGGGAATCTATTCATGCTCAACCACCACCACCTCTCTGTAGCATGAGAGAGACACTAATTGCCATGTTTCTTGATCTAATGGCTTCTGGCACTCAGTCTTGACGGTGTCGCAGCTTCGTTAGCTGCCATGGGGAATAGACCTTACTGAGGCTGAGGTCTAATTTCTAGGTAGCTTCAACTCCACTTGCTTCCAGGCCTGTGTCCAGTCATATTTGTCTGCTTTTAGCACTTATGCTGTATTTAAGGGATTTATGTGGGGTGCTGTGACTGTGGCTCTGCCGTTCCTATTTGCCAGCCCTCTTTTTTATTCTGCCCAAATGTGGCTTATCCCTTAAACTTTATAACATTAATGCCTGTTAAGGGTAAGAATAAACAGAAAACTGGATTGCTATTTACGTGATCTGGCATTAGGAATGTCGAGGCACATTCAAAAGCAACATCTTAAATTCTCTCTTTGCACCTATTTCTGGAGTATCTTTATTAACAGGAGGATGTGGTTCTCAGCCTTATTGGACTCAAGGCACCGCTCCATAACTTCTGTGAATTGAATGACACCTGGTTTCAAAAACTAATATGTATATTACAGTATTTACCTCTTTGCAGAGGGGCTGGGCAGTGAGGGTAGGGAATCAGCCAGACACAAGCCTAAGCCTGCACTTATCTGCTTATATCTTCACATCTTGTGACTTTATCTTCAAAGGATCTGGGGTGTCCTGGTTGAGAATCACTGATGTAGACAAAACAGGATATATAGAGGAGATCAGCAAAAATGCAAAGTGTGCTGGAAGGACTGATTTATGAGGAAACAGTGAAAAATAGTAGTGTACTTGATTTAACTAAGTATGACTGGAGCTTTCTGCAAATATTTCAAAGGTGGTACACCAAGGATGAGGAAGAGGATTTAAGGTAGTTAGCAGGTCCATGGTTAAGAGAGACTGAATAAATTAAGACTAATAATACTAAATGTTTCTTATGTAGTAAAACTTTAAAACAGCAATAGTTCTATGACTGTGGGGATAAACTTCCAAACTGGAAGATGATCTCTGGGAAAATTTAAAAACTACATCAAACAAAGCAGTAGGGAACAAACTTTAGGAAATAATACTGAATTGGCCCTTGGGTGACCTAGCATTTTTTTTATTTCACCCTGAACTTGTCAAAAATCATTTTGCTTCCTCTCAAGGTTTCTAACAAGCACCAAGCTGAAATGTGTCTTTTCCTTTTGCTCCTCATTATTCCTTCAAGAAAAAGAGTCTTTGGACTTTCATATTTTGCCATTAATGAAATTTAGGAGTGATCAAACTTTTAAATGTTTGTGCCCCACATTTATGGAATTGGCTTCCTCTTTCTGTTCAAAGGCCAATCCAATCTATACTTTAAAATCAGAATTAACAAGTGCTTGTATTGTTGTATGTTTATATAGCTTCTGTTTACCTTGGAAAACACCCAGGACTGTTATGAAAGGGTTTGCATGAATATATGTGGTGGTGTTAGCTGTGAATTTTTACATGTTAAAGACGTGGCATCAAACGAAGTGCGGACCTCCTCATTAATTGGACTGCTTGCCTCTTTCTGTGAATTCACCCCATGACAATAGGCAGTTTGTGGAAATCTAGGTCCCCTCTATGTGCAGGTAAATGTGCAATGGGATCTAATGCAGGATTCACACAGTCGTGCCTCCTGCCATGCTACATGAGCACGGCAGGAGGTGTGATTGTGGGATCGTGCATTGGATCCCATTGTATCTTATTGCCAGTGCAGGGGGAGCCCTCATGCATCTGGGAGCTGCATGCACTCCAGTACCCTGTGTACCCTTGGAGGATTGCCACTGTAGCAATCTTCCCTGCTCTGGGGGTCTGTGAAACTCCCAGGGTGAGGGGAGAGGGTCACTGCTGCAGCAATTTCCCCCTACCCTGAAAGTTGAGGAAACCCCCAGGGCCAGAAGATCGCAGCAGTCCTCCAGACCCAGGGGCTTGTCTGCACCCCTGGGGCTGGGATTTTCTGGCCCTGAGGGTTTCCCACACCTGGGGCCGGGGGATCACCTCTGCTGTGATCTCCACCACCACTCCCATTTCCCCCCACCTAGCCTCAAGGGTTTCATGCACCCCCAGGGCAGGGAGATTGCTGCAGCAGCAGCAGCAATTCTTCAGCCCTGGGGGTTTCCTGCACCCGAGAGCCCTAGGGATTATAGCAGCCACAATCCCCAGGGTCTGAAGGTTTCACACAATCCCTAAGCCATAGGGACCATGGCTGCTGCAATTCCTAGGGCTTGGAGGTTTCACACTTGGTGCACCCCTGCAGCTGGGAGCCCCATCAGCTGACAGGGTTCCCAGCTGCAGGGCAGAGCCTGCTACATGAGTAAATTAAAGCTCAAAAGGAACCAGCTATAAAGTTAGACCTCAAAATGTGTACTAACTCTATAGGTGGTTGGAGCTTTTTATGTTGTCATAGGTACTTTTTAAGTGTAGCTGGTCTCCAGGTAATTATGCAATTAACCAGTTAATTGTGCAATGCCTGTAACATGTCAAGGGCACCCTAGTTACTCTTTTTTTCAATCCAAGGGTTAAATGTGTTTGATTATGCTGCAGACAGATTGCTGTTTCTTCTTTGCAGACAGACCTATCTCCTCTGGTACTGGCCAGCAACTGGTGTTTCAGAGGAAGGTGAGAACTCATAATATACGTAGTTGAGCCCTGCAGGCTAACATTATTAAGAGTTTAACTAGGTTAAAGCCCTAAGTACAAGGAGCCCTTGGAGAAGTCCAAAAAGTTCTTTAGTACTTTTCCTGTGTACCCTGACTGCCATTGAAGCCTGTGTCTGCCAACTGGTATGATTCCAGACAACTAGATTGGTGATTCCTTTTGGACAGTACTAAAGGAAGTACAGGTTGGATGAGTGGTGGGTAGAAAACTAGCTGGATTGTTGGGCTCAGAGGGTAGTAGTCAATGGCTTGATGTTCATTTGGCAGCCAGTCTCAAGTGGTGTTACACCCCCATGGCGCTAAAGGATCCCCAAAGTGTAATTAACCTGTAGTTTAATTTAGAATATGCTTCATTCAACTAAAATCTAACTTTATTAACACATTAAATGCATTAATAGTTTCTACATACAGAGAGTGAGAAAAAGAGTTCAGTGGTCTCACCCAATCCCAGATGTTACTCCGTTTCACAGAATAGACGGCCAATTGATTCCTGAAAGTAGAGGGTGGTCATCTATGAGTAATGGTTGTTTTTCAGTCCACGTGTTGCTGGACAACGATACACACTCAGCTTTCTTAATTTCACTGGAATGATGACTTCATTTCTGGGTATTGTTGATTGGTTTCCCTGTGGTGGTCATACTGTTTGTGTTCTTATCCTGTCAATATATTCCTTTGTTTCAACAAACTCATCACATGCACACATCTTAATTTGGTCTTTTACCAGTGTCTTTATTTGGGCATGGCCCTGAACTCCTAATTTGGTGTGTCCATCAAAACCGGTAATTCCAAGGGCTCTGCAATTGGGCACTGTCGAATTGGTCCCCTCTTATCACCCTTCATTAACATATCCAATCATCATCCCTCTGATTCAGTCAGTTAATACCAAGTTCAGTTAATCTGAGCTAGTAACAAGGCTTACATTTTACATACCTATGTTGATAATGTTAGAAGAAAATACTCTTCTCACAGTGATAAGAGAAGAAAGAAACAATGGGAAAGTGAGCTTGAGGCAAGCTCAGAATGCAGAAGAAAAGTTCAAATAATAAGGCTATACACAGACTTAAGCAATGGTTAAATAAGGCTGAATATAAAAGAAAGTTCAAATAATACTATAATTTACCACTCAAGCAGGTGCAGCTAAAGCTAAATATGATAAGCTACCCTAACAGTAGAGTGCCCCAGGGCTCAGTCCTGGGGCCAGTTTTGTCCAATATCTTCATTAACACTCTGGAAGGTGGAATGGAGAGCACCCTCAGCAAGTTTTCAGATGGCACCAAAGTGTGTTGGGGTGGGGGTGGGGTGGGGAGTAGTAGTAGATAATACTGGAAGGTAGGGCTAGGAGTCAGAGAGACCTAGACAAATTGGAAGACTGGATCAAAAGAAATTTCATGAGGTTCACTAAGGACAAGTGCAAAGTCCTGTGCTTAGGATGGAACAAGTAGCTGGCTAAGTAGCAGCTCTGCAGTAATGGATGTGGATGTTATAGTGGACAATAAGCTGAATATGAGCCAACAGTGTGCCCTTGTTGCAAAGCAGGCTAACAGCATACTGGGCTGCATTATTAGGAGGGTTGCCAGCAGATCGAGGGGAAGTGATTATTCCCCTCTCTTTGGCACTGGGAAGGCCACATCTGGAGTACTGTGTCCAATTTTGTCCCTGCCTCCACCTCCCCACCAGCTACAGAAAGGATGTAGACAAGTTAGAGAGCTTGCGGAGAGCAACGAAAATGGTTAGGGGGTGGGACACATGACTTACAAGGAGAGACTGAGGAACTGGGCTTATGTAGTCTGGAGAAGAGAAGGCTGAGGGGGGAGATTTAATAGCAGCCTTCAACTACCTGAATGGTGGTTCCAAAGAGGATGGGGCTAAACTGTTCTTAGTGGGGGCGGATAACAGAAGAAGTAGAAATTGGTCTCAAGTTTCAGCAAGGGAAGTTTAGGTTAGATATTAAGAATTTTCTCATGAGGAAGATAGTAAAGCAGTGGAGCAGTTTACCCAGAGAGGTTGTAGAATCTCCATCCTTGGAGGTTTTTAAGACCTGGATAGACCAAGCCTTGGCTGGGATGATCTAGTTGGGGCTGGTCCTGCTTTGAGCAGGGGTTAGACTAGATGACCTCCTGAGGTCCCTTCCAACCCTAATTTTCTGTGATTCTAAAGGATATGATGAAGTAGGGTGAGGTTGCATATGACTTCTGGTTACCTTTGCCCTGCTGTGGGACATGGCTGTCCTTCACGGGGTATACGCTCTGAAACCTAGTCCTTCTTGTTCAACAACATTCCATTGCTTCATCTTTTTCAGGACGCTTTGCAAGGGCAGGTAGGTTCTGAGCCCCAGAGAAGGAGCTGGCTAGGTACCTGTGCTTTGTATATCTTGACTATGATATTGACACGCACTTTATTTTTTTTTCTGAACTGACCAGAAGGCTGTGGGCTGTTGCATGGTATCCCCAGGGAATCTGCCTGTCTCTGCTCTAGAGATATTTCTTGATGCTTATCAACAATGTTCCTGCTTTCATCACTCCTCAGACAGGTGCTGGAATAACAGTACATGGTGTTTTCCAACAGGTGCAGCCTTCTTCCCTGAGTCAAGGGGATGCCTGCTTTAAGATCTGTCTCAAGGTTATGTTTTCTCTTGTGCCCAAATGCAGTGTCATACATGAACCCTATAGATTAGGGGTCAGCAACCCCCCGGCACACATGCCAGAGCATGGCACACAAAGGTTTATTGTTTGGTATGTGCACCTTGGGGCAGACAGTAGGGAAGGGATCGGGGCTGCCCTGCCACGAGAAGGATTGGGCCCCTGTGGCTTCCCCACTGTCAGCCCAGAGGCACGTATGCACCCACTAGCTGAAAGAAACTGGACTGGGGACCCTGTGGACCCCAGTGCAGTTGGTTGCAGCCTCCCCACTGTCTGCTGTGAGCAGCCTAGGATCCATGGCAGGAAGCAGGGGCCTGCCTAGAGCCTGGGCCGGCTGTAACAGGCAGCTGGGAAACTGCAATCAGCTGTACTGGGGTCTGTGGAGTCCTGACCCAGCTTGTTGCTGGTGGCAGGTGAATACACACCTGAGGCAGATGGCTGGGGAGCCACAAGGGCCTGATCCTTATTGTGGCAGCATAGCCCCACCCCCTTTTTCCTGCTGTCTGCCCTGGGGCACGTGTACACCTGCTGCCAGCAACAAGCCAGGCCAGGACTCTGCGGACACTGGTGCAGCCTCCCGGTTGTTTGCCACAGCCGGCCTGGGCTCTGAGTAGGCCCCTGCTGCCCATCCCAGAGCCCAGGCTGCTCACAGCAGGCAAGAGGGAGGCTGCAAGCAGCTGTACCAGGGTCTGCAAAACCCCAGCCCAGCTCATTGCAGGTGGTGGGTGCTCACGCACCTTGGGGCAGATGGCAGGGAAGGGGTTGGGGCTGCGTTGCCCCAGCAAGGATCAGGCCCCTTGTGGCTTCCCCACCATCTGCCCCAACACACCAACATCTTCCAAGTAGAGGTTGCAGGTGTTTTTGGCATGCTGCTCAAAAATGTTGCTGCCCCCTGTTGTAGAGACTCTTTGGTTTGCTGTTCAAAGCACTGAAATCCAGGCATGCAAGAAAATTGTTACTGTGCGCTACAGTTTTCCATAAAACTACCTCAAAATCATTTAGTCAGTCTAGTGAGATACAGGGTTTGAAACTGCTCCAGAGGGCAAGTGGATGGCAGCAGGAGATGACTGCAGCAGGAAAAGGACAGCATTGGGTTCCTAATGGTAGGTTACAAGGGAAACAGAAAAGAGATGATGACAATACTGTCTTGGTAAGTGATGCTGGGTGGATGCTGTTACTGCTGTCTAGTTACCCAGGGCTGAATTGCTAGTCATGCATGTAGTTTCCAAGCCATTCTTTTAAATCCTTCCTTCCTAGCTATGAAGGGATCTTGCAAACTAGTTATTTATCAGCTTGTCCACCACAATATCTACAGCAAGCAAATGTATATGTTTTAAACACTAACCAGAAAAAGGAACTCTAGGAATGTGTTCCAAGGGGTCCCTAGTAAGTAGTCTCCTAAATCAGACCCTCTAGAGAAGATTCTGATATACTAAGTGTTTTACAAACAGTGCAGAGCAAGCACCCAGTTGCCAGAATGCTGTCTGCATCAACTGAGGGATGGTCTGGTTAGCTATAGTGTTGGTCTGGGAGTTGGGAGACTTGGATTCAGTCCTCTGCTCAAAATTTTATCCTGCAGCCTGCTCATACTACTGCCAGAGAGAGCTTGATCTGATGAGGCCTTCCAGTGATATGTGAGATATTATATGAGGTCATAATGCATAAACAGGAAGAAGTAGAATTAAATTATTAAATTAAGTTAAAGACATTTCCTGTCTTTTGAATATTTTGCCAGTTTAATAACCTTCTTCTATGTAGTGCTGTAGA
>NW_017728997.1:45473047-45479733 GCF_001723915.1 Gavialis gangeticus | reverse complement strand
ATAGTGTTGGTCTGGGAGTTGGGAGACTTGGATTCAGTCCTCTGCTCAAAATTTTATCCTGCAGCCTGCTCATACTACTGCCAGAGAGAGCTTGATCTGATGAGGCCTTCCAGTGATATGTGAGATATTATATGACTTAAATTTGTGGTGATTGTTGTGTCTCCTGGCTGTCAGTGTGCTCTAAGACAACAGGTTATTTTCTTTATTACTGTTTGTGTGTTCAGTTATCCAGTAATCAGATGGAGCACCTGGTCAGGAGCATTGAATGAGAGTTGTGAAAGCATGTTTCGCTTTTCCAGAAGGCTAATTTGGAAAGGAGTGTAGAAGTATAACTGACTCTCTAGTACTCTGGCTGTCCGTGTGTGCATTAGAGATAGTTGGTTTTTGTCATTTGGAAAAAAAATTCCCAGCAAAGCATAGTCTTTTTTCAAAATGAAAATTTCCATTCTTTGATGTTTGTCAACAGCAAACACCTGGGAATGGGAGAATTCTCTCCATGTTCCTGTGAACATTGGGAACAGGTTGTCCATTATCCATGTGGTATGGATCAGGCAGCCTGGCCCGTTCAGTGTCAAAAGAAAAAGGGAATTTGCCTCCTGCCAGTCTAAAGTCAAACTCTATATAAAATCTGGACTACAGGTTTGTGGGTAACTCTAATATCCTGGGTATCCAAGCATGGGCTCCATCTGAATCTGATGCCACTGAGAATCCTCATTTACAATTTTCATGGGAAGATGCAAATAGATAGCTGGGGATTTTCACCTTAATTTTGTCCTCTAAAATCCATATGCTCAGCTGCAGTGAAAGAGCTTGTTGATCCTATTGGTTTCCAGTGTGTGTCACAACTGCTGTTTCTTTCCAAGGCACTTAAAGAAAGAGCTAGAGGTGTACCTGTCACTTGATAGGCATAGACCTGCTCAGCAGTACTCTCAGCTCCTGTCTGCCTACTGCCCATGTTGCCTGAGCCCTCAGACTCAGTCACACTCTTGGCTGTTCCATGTGGTAGTGTTATGCTATCGACCAGACCAGCCATGCCCATGTGCTTGGACATTTCCTTCAAGAAAAGCTAGGGCCTGAGGAAGGACACAGAGGAAAAACAGGTACCTGGCTCCTCTTGACTTCATGATGTTTTTTCTTTTGTTCTTGCTTGAATATCTGCACCAGCAAGGTGTCTGCTCCTGAAGCCCATCTAGCCAATGTGGAAGATGGCTGGAATGGGCAGCTTGGCCCACTCTCCTTTTCCCAACTTCTCAAAGAGAGTCCTATATAGTTTAATCTTAGTAATACATACCAGGCTATTTTGTCTCTTCTGCTCCAGAAGAGACAGAATCTTTCCTGCCCAGCTCACCTGGGGCTAGCCATGCACAGTTAGGTAGCCCATGTGGCAAGGTCATTGCCTGTTTCCCTTTAATTTCCCTGGCAAAGCTCCAACTGAATGGCTGACCCAGGTAACCTTTTTTTACTATTTTTTCTTCCCTATTGTGCTTCCAAAACCTGTTGGTTAAGAATCTTAGAGGCTTCCCGACCTGTGTGTCTTCTAGTGTGTTTTGTCATGTCTCAACAGGGAACCCTTGTGATTGGTGGCAAAGAAGTGACTCTTGAGTACACCCCATGCCCAGAATTTTGGCGCTGTAAACATGTAAGTACGTGGCAACCAATGACTCCTGCACTAAATTTTCCACCATACTTCTTTCCAAGGAGCACTAGGCAGGAGAATTAGATGCTTAGTGGCTGAAGATTTCCATGAGAGTGCTTGATGAATCCTGAATGTCTTGATTTTCCTAAATTTCAAGAAAATTTTGTTCTCTCTGCATATTTTTGCCAATGCAGGAAATGCTGTTTCTACAACTCAGTGTAAGTTAATGTGCCCTTACTATAAATAGCAAGTGGCAACAGATGCCATCTCCCACATCTGGTTTTCTGGTTGCTCATGTTCCTCCTTAGAGCATGATTTCACTCTGAGAGGGGGCACTGAAACAATATCATCTTCCCACTCTATGGATTATCTCACCTCAGTGGCCCAAATAAAGTAGTGCTTCTGCTGACGCAGAGTGGTACTAGCTCAATACAGTGGAGCAAGCTAAATTTTGTTCTGAGTCACGCATCATCAGTGAGCATATCTCCAGTGCACAGTTAACGAAGGCACTCTCACTCCAGGTTTAGCCCAAACCTGCAGATCTCACAAGCAATCACAGTTTTGAACCTCTAATCTGGATTTTGTGGTTTATGAAACACGGACTAGCAAGGTGCTCAGACCAGTGCCAGTCACCTGGGTTTAACTATACATTGAAGACAGCCTCGGGTTGCAAACTAAATTCTGTCTTTAGAGAATAACTCTACCATTATTCATACTTAAAACATTTTGATGAGCACAGTGGGGCACATAATTGTCATAGGATAGGATGGCAAAAGTAGAATTATTCAGTTGTCAGTTCAAGTAGATTTTTTTTTTCTGCACAAACCTTATTTCTAAAGTTTATGGACAAGCCTGAAAGAGCCTGGGTTAACTCCCAAATCCCAGGAGGAGTTGGTAGGGCTAGCAGGAAGAGGGAAAAGTGTTTACAGATTAATATTATTTGAGCTGGAATTTAGGATGCTGTAGATACAGGACTTCCCAATACTACATTGAAATTAGACTGTTAGTGTAGAGGGTTCTTGAACTTTTCTATACCAAGAGCCAGGCTTGTGCAGCTGAAACTCCTCCCATTTATCAGTCCGGTAAGGTTAGGGTAACACCTGTTTATTGCCCACCTCTAAGATGCAAGTGCTCAACTTGAAAGTGAAATGACACATTAAATTAAGTTTCCTCCTCTGTCTTAGAGATCACATTAGTAGGAGAAGGCATTATGCAGTAGCAGGGGACTGGACCTTGTGTGACCCAGGAGGTTCCTTCTGGGCCTTTGGCAGTATAAGTCAGATTTCTGGTCTCCCGAAGTCTCACTACTATGCATACTGAACCATTTGATCCTTGAATTACTGGTTTTTAGGTTCTTTGAGAACAGGGTCCAGTCTTAGAAAAACTGCCCTGAAGTGTACATACAACTGTACCGACCAGTGCAACCTTCCCATATGGCAAATTGATAACAATGGGATTTATACTCCAAAATCTCACAAAAATGTAATCTGCGTAGGACCATGTAGGACTTCCCCAATACTTCCCCAAATCCTACCCTTTGTTCTAGCCCCCTCTGTTCTGAGTGCCTAAAATCATCCATTTTGCTTTTATACCCTTTCCTATATCTAACCTGGATACATTCTTGAAGTATTGCAGCATCTGTACTGTTTGGAATAGGCTGACTTTTGCAAGAACCTTCTAAATGTCATCTCCTCATGTGGTCCCTCTTTCATTTCAGTGTAAAGTGAGCACTGTAGGGTACAGATCTTCCTGCTCTTTTTGCAAGCTCCCAAGAGATGGTGAGTATGTTTTATCATGATTTTAAGTTGCATTTTATCAGTTAAAAGCCCTTCCCCCCGCCATGAGTGAAGAACTCTGTTTCTGAGTTTCCGTGTGTATCCATTACTATCCTGTCATACATCTAGACCACTGGAGGCCATGACCTTGAAGCAGACACTTAATTAGGTGGGCGCCAATGGATGAGACAGACCATGGAACTCATGAGTTCCCTCCCATCTATCTGTTTTGCTTAGGAGATGGGTTATGACTTTTGGCTGCCACTGGAGCTTCATTTATCCCCAGCTTATTGTAACTGTTGGCAGCCTATGGCCTGGGACCTGGATCCAGCCTGCAAAGACAGTGCATTTGGCCTGCAAAGGTCCAACCTCTCTTGGTTGGCATAGGTGATTGGGCAGAATGAAGCTGCATTGAGTTGCATTTATCTTCATTTCAGAGGGACTGCGTCACAAGCCCCAGCCCACAGCAGCACAAGGTGGCCTAGCCTAAGAAGATGATATTTGGTGTTCTAGCTAACCAAAGTGGCTTTCAGCCACTATTGCTTGGGAGTCTAGGAATAACAATAAATGTGATCAGATTTGAGACTGCTGTCTCTGTGACTAGACAGCAGATCACAACAACATTTGGTCACAGACTCTGACCATTCTTTAAAGTTCCTCCCTCTCTCTTTACCAGTGTTATCTGGGGGATGAACTTGAGCTGACAGCTGTCCATCCAGGATTGCATTTTTTGGACAGTGTCCCCTCAAAATTATTCCCGTTATTCCCGTTATTATATACAGTGGAAGGTTTTGCTTTGCTACTGTTCTCCTTGGAAATTTAGAATGGTATCTATGTAGCAAGTCTTTATCATGGATAGATGTTATGCATTAGAAAGTTTTGCTTCAAAGAACAAAATGACTGACGTTACCATTTTAGCTCCTAAGCTTTCCACTCTTTTCAGAACTTTTTATTCACTGCAGCCCTATCCTTGCAGAGTTCAGCTTCCCTACAACTGGCCCTGTAATGTGATGGCTCCCCTGTTAGTCAAGAGAAGCAGAGCCTGGCTGACCTTTTATCTCCATCTATTTAGCTTGTGTAACAATTGAATGGTAGTGCAAACAACCGAATAGTTATTGAAATGTTTGCAGTTCTCTCAGTGCTGTGAATGTCTCATTTTACTAATCTTATCAATTGATGGTAAGGAAAATGTATGTATTTTAAGGGCAGGCAAGGTTCTGTGGGTAGATTTAATATCTTTTATTAATCCAATTAAGGGTGAACTCTGCATGACTGTTCTTTAATGGAAGAGTGACATGAAAGTGCAGATGAGGAATATGATTATCCCTTTGTATAAGGAGATGTTGGAGGAACTCCTGTGCACATTATTAGATAGTAGTTTTGAAACAGTTTTTGTCATGCATTTTTCTTGCAGGAAGGAAACCAGGGACAGAGCCCAAAACTGGTTCTGAGGAGGAGGACGTGCAGGCTGAATTAGACTTCAGTAAGAGAATTGCTGTCACAAAATATGGGATTGTGGTTCTTTAATTGTGGGAGAAATGCTTATAGACCAGATTTTTTTGAAATGTACGTGAAAATGTTCATGCATAATTTTATATAAACAGTACCAAAGTTGCATGTGCAGTGTCTACAATTTCATGTGCAATTTTGCACAAAGATTTTTAGGCAACTTTGGCATATAGTCAGGATCCTGTATACTGCAGATTTGAAGTGAATTATTAACTGTCCTCATGTACTGTATGTATTTGTTATCACAAAGCATTAATCTAGATTACACCAAATCCAGTATGTAGCTCTCTCAATATTTGTACAGTGTATGATCATATTACTGCTCCCCGGGTCCCACATGGGGTGGCATTAAGAGATTTTCACTTGTTGGGTTTGTCTTAGTGCACAGATATGGGAGCATTCTAGTATACAGGGCCTGTTGGATGTCACATAGTACCTCTTGGTACTGAAATGACAGCATGATAGCATCAGCTCCTCCCATTCATGGCCAACCTCAAGTCCAAGAACTTTCACAGAATATTATATTTCCCAAATTAAAGACAACCCAGAATTTAAGACAATCTTCCTAATAATTATGATTCTGTATATGGAAAAATCATAAATTTGTTATAATTTTCCATGTATAGATTCTAATTATTGGGAGGGGAGGTCATCTTAAATTCATCCCCCCCACCACTGCAGTGGGAAAAGCAATGGCAGAGGGACAGGCAGTGGGGGGTGGGTCAAGCAGCTTGTCCTTTCCACTGTCTCCCTTCCCTCCCCCCAACAGCCTCTGCCTCCTCCGCCTGCCCCTTCTCGCAACCTTGGGCCCTCTGCTACCCTTTCCCCCATTCCCCACCCCTGAGCCACCTTGGCTAACCATGTTAAATGGGGCAAAACCCTCATCTTGGATCTGAATAAATATGCCATGAAAACAGAGTGTTGTCTCTGCATAGTCAAACATCCTGTTGGAATTCTATCCTCAGAGGATTCTGGGATATGGTAGAAGGGGACCCCTTAAAAGGGGGCCAACATTAAAACTGTTGGCCCCCTTTTCTCTCCTCTTCTTGGAAGTTCTAGGGTGGCAGAGGGGCAGGGGAGGTGAGGATAACAGCAAGATGTGACATGATCCAGTCTAGAAGAGAAAATGAAAATGTGAAGTTAATTTATAAACAAACCATTTCTTCCTTTAAGACTGGTAGGTGCATTGGTGTTGATACCTTGCCTCCACAGGCCCACATCTGTGAAACACTTTCTCTCTCTGTCAGCTTTAGAAGAATCAGCACTAGATCCTTTTCAGAGTAGGGCTGAATACCTCTATATCACAAAGGCCTTTTAGCACAGTACAGTGAGGCTTTGATCAATGTATTATGGTTTTATTTAAAAGGTGCCTGTATTATCTATGATGAATAGGCATCTAATATAAATGATCTCATTATACCGCTTGTCAGTGCTATAGTTACACATACCTACACACGGTTTTTTGCCAACACATAGGAAAGACAGATACCACGTGCCAATATGCATAGCTACAGTGGTCTACAAATAGATTAGATAAAAGACTGAGATCAATGCAAGGCAGGGTTGATCCTGTACTAGACCAGCAGGTAGTTGGCAAACCCATCTGGGGTTCTTACTTGGGTAACAATTAAGCCCCAAAAGTCAAGAACTTTTCTTTCTGCAGTAAAAAAAAGTCAACTGTCATCTGAAAAAAGTTCTCTATGAATTTGGATGTGAAGATACTTCAGTTCAAAGCATAAAGCATTTGCAACAAAGTTTAATTTGAT
>NW_017728997.1:45463973-45468047 GCF_001723915.1 Gavialis gangeticus | reverse complement strand
GAGTTGTGGTGAGATGACATAAAAAGTGTTGCTTCTCTAAATCTCAGAAATATTTGTACTTCTCACTGCCAAGCTAGTTAAAATATATGAACACTTAAAGGTCAGAAAAAGTTGTGCAGTTTCCTCTACAATCAGCTGCTACAGGTGACAGAAATAATAAAGATAAAATCCATCACTTGTCTTCTCTAGTAACAGAAGCACCACTTGAAAAACCTGAGCAAGAGTTACCAGGGCAGCCTAAGCCTGAGAAACTAAGTGCTGTGGAAGCAATTTCTCCACAGCAGTGCCAGCCTCAGGAATCTGAACCTAGGAAGAGAGAAGAAAGTAAAGAACGGCCACCTTCACAAGAGAAGAAGAGGGATGTGGACAGGCACTTTCCTCGGAAAGAAAGCCAGGAGCCTGCTTCAAGGAGAGAAGCTGAGGAAACTACACAACAGGAGGGTGGTGGGAGCAAAAGTAAGTTGAGCCATAGATATTCAGACAATGGGAAAACATTGAGACCCACTCCCTCCCCACAGTTGATTGTGTGTCGTGCCATTAAGTGACAGATGGTGATGGCTTTCCAACAGAAGGCCTCTTTAAAGAATGTTTTTTCACGATGTATAACAAAGTACAAAATGTATTGAATTCAAGCAGAGTAAACTGGGAGTGAGATCTCTGTCCAGCTTGCACAGGTGCTGGAGGATTTGGGGAGGACACCCCAAAGTGAGAGGGGTTGGTGCCTGCCTAGGCTGCCCTCTATAAAAATTAATTCAGGGCAAGCTGCTACCATCCTTTCCAATCAGTATCTCAGTCACTGAGCTTGCCTTTCTGTATGGCTGCCTCTTGAGGGAGGTCCTTAATGCTGGGGCAGCTATGAGACCCTGACCTGAGGGCAGGAGAAGGCCCAGCTACTCAGGGTTCCCCTGTCTGTTGGATGCAAGGTGAGTGGTTGCAAGGAATAGATGTTGAAAGTTCTTCATTTCTTTCCTGGCAAGGGGAGGAAGGTGTTACCTCCCAGTCTGTGAAGATGATTACACTAGCAATCTTACCTTATTCTCCATTCCCCTCTCCCCGATGCAGAACAAATGTTGGGCCTATTATTCTCTCCTTAGGAGAGTCTCTTACCCCAGCCACACAATCCAGCTACTGCTGCTCCTTGCCCTTGTGGGAGCACCACCTGATGATGCAGGACTGCCACAGAGGCAGTGCAGGCCATACTGCACCACACTGTGCAGCTGAGGACTTCATGAAGCTGCATCTGTCTCAGTGGTGCAACATGTCTGTGCTTATACAGTGGCACTTCCCAGATAGGCCTGATTAATGTTTCAGTAGAGTCTAACCAACTCTTTGGACCACCTTGCATGGCTATTTCATATCTGCCTTTTTCAGGGGATTCTCTGGTACAAGTACAGCATTGATCATACTTATGCACAATGCCAAAATTGAGAGATTAACAAGCACATGGGAGGGCAGGGCAAAGTTACTAAAGGACCTGGAAATAACAGGAGGGACAACAACTGGGACAGATTAGGTCTTAACTGATTTAAATCTAGACCAAGAGGAGGAAAAAGGCAGCACACATTCTTAACTACCCCATTGCATTCAGACAAATTGATTTTCACTTTGCCTCTGCCATAGTGATGAGAGTTTGGCTTCATAAGGTAATCTTTCCCTCTTCCTCACCTTCATCAGCAATTATGCTAAAGCGTATCCCTCGTTTCACCCCACCTGAAGTGATTGTGGGGCTTCTGGCACCATATGTTCGACTCTCCATCTCTAGCGTGCGCATCATGAAGAACAAGGCTGGCCGGATGGGGCACACTTATGGCTTCATTGAACTGGACTCGCATGCTGTAAGTGGCTGTATTTGTGCACTCTCTGCTTTGGCCTCTATAATAGGTGGAAAAAAGCTTGCCAATATTAAGAGCAAACAAAAATGCAGTAAACTTCTATGTTCATGTCAGAGTAACTTTTGGAAAGTCTTTTATTTGGCTGGCAACAGTCATTTTAGACCACTTTAGCATCACCTGCTCAAGGTCAGGGAGGCTGGACCTGATGATTTTGTTAGGTCCCTTACAGCCCCTAACATCTGTGAACCTCAGTTTATCCAGATGAGCCCTTAGATGTAGGAAGTGGCTGAGTGCTCTTCACCTATCCTTTCCCTCTCCCATATAAGCAATTCAATATTTACTGTGTCATAGCTGCCATTAAGCCAAATGAATTGCTTGCACAAGTAGTGCATAAAAGATGCAAATGTTGAGAGAGCAATGTATATTCTCCCTGGAGGAGTCCATCTTGTCTTTGGACAGGTCTGCTTCCAATATTATACCCTCCCTCGTCGGTCTACTTTGGTACAGAGTCACCAAAATTATTAGCGGCAACTTTGAAGACACAAGGTTCGGGTGCCATGCCAGTTAGCTGATGAAGCGGCCAGAGAATGGACAAATAGCCTAAATGTGTATTTTCTTTTTCTCATATCCCATGGGTCTTTCAAAAATATGTAAAACTAAAGGGGTACTCATTGGCCTAGGGTGTCCTCTACTCTCTGGCTTCTAGCAGTAAGTCTTCTTTTGGATCTCTGGCTTTGGGGTCCGGGTGATTCGGCCCAAAATTTGGCCCTAGGAAAAGCTCTGTCTACTAGTAGTCTGGGTACCCTAACTGATATGTGTTTTCTGATTGCCATAATTGGAGCAATGGATATTGACCAGATCTTAGTTAAACCTACAAATCCTAGACCAGGATGTTTGCAGGAGGAGAGTACGTTTTCCCTCCACTGTGCAGGATTCAACTCCCTTGACAAACACTACACTAGTCACCTCTATCTTTGAGTTCCTTCAGTCAGGATTGGTTTTTGGAAATGTCTCCTTCCGTCCACAGGAGGCTTTACGATTGGTGAGGATTCTGCAGAACCTAGATCCCCCAATCTGCATAGATGGGCGCACTGTGGATGTCAACTTAGCCACAGGGAAGAGAAGGTATGAAAAAGAGACATTATAATCCGATATATAATCTGCTGTCATATCATGGTCTGTCCTGTTAGGTCCCTGTTATCAAACTTGGATACACAGTTATGCATGCATATCAGCCTGCAAGTGCTGGATTTGGGTAATATAGGTACCTAAATTTCAGGGGTGAAATTTAGGCACCAAGGTATGAGGAGGTTGAGAAAACTTGAGTAGCAGGAAAAACAAATGTAAGAGTAGTTTGGCTCTTACGGGATTAACCCTCTGGTAAAAATGCACCCCAGGGAACTATGCAATTATGTGCCTGCACAGCTTTGTGTATAAAGGCATGGCCACACATAATTGCATAATTTTGCATAATTTAACCCAGCGTGCTCTGTGCCTCCACCTCCATGGGGCTCCTGGCACTCCAGATGGGAGCCCCATGTGGAGGCACTGAGTGCAGTGGCATTTGACTAGACAGCTGGTAAGTGGGGAGAGGAGCTTCTGCCTGCAGGAGGCAGGGGTGGGCTGGGCATGGGGTTTGTGAGTGGGTGTGAGGGTGTGCACAGAAGGTGTGAGCCACACGCCATCAGGTCATGCCAGCCGGCTCCATGCCTCCATGTGGGGCTTCCAGCACTCCAGCAGGAAGCCCCATGTGGAGTCACAGAATCGTGTGCCCAGCCTGATGATGCGTAATTCCATGCCCTGGAGTGCCGAAAGCCCCACATGGAGGCATGGAGCTGGCACGGCCCAGCCAGGCCCAATGGTATGCAGCCCCTGCCTGCAGTGCTGCAAGCCTCACATGCTGGCACAGTCAGCCCGGTCTGGTTTGAAGGTGCATGCTAGCTGACTGGCTCTGTGCTACCACATGCAGCCCTTGGGACTCAGCCAGAGTCGTGTGCTGTGTGCCGCCAAGGGCTCTGCCTGCTGTAGCCATGAGTGCCCCAAGAGCCCAGCACCTGGTGCTGCTGAGCCACCGGTGGTGGGGGCTATGCACCATGGTGGGGGTACATGTAACAGGGGGACCCACACCCATCCACCCCCCCCCAACTCCATATACTCCAGTACCCACACCACTCCACACCTCTCCCACAAATTCACACCCCACACCCACCCCCTAGCCATACAAAGTACCTGCATGTATTTC
>NW_017728997.1:45457464-45458973 GCF_001723915.1 Gavialis gangeticus | reverse complement strand
CCAACTCCATATACTCCAGTACCCACACCACTCCACACCTCTCCCACAAATTCACACCCCACACCCACCCCCTAGCCATACAAAGTACCTGCATGTATTTCTAAAGAAGGGTCAAATAGTGTTATATTTAATTTGTAACAAAATAAAAGTAATTAATTTTGCATAATTTTGAATTTTTCTTTGCATAATTCCCTGGGGTGTATAAAGAACCCTTTATTGCTGATGTCCAGTTATCAGCTCTTATTGGAAGAGACTAATAAATATGGCTTTGTCCTTTCACAGAGCCTGGGAAGGTGGGTACCAAACCCAATACATTTTTTGTTGATTCAGCAAAGAGCTTAGGTAGAACTCCTTTGGAAATGGACTGACCTCCAGACCCTGTGGAGGGGTACAGCTCTGCAGAGCCTTGAATGGATTCTTACAAGACAGTTGCTACAGGAATAGTTGGCCCAGGGGTAGAGAAGACTCTTCTCATCTTTGTAGCCCAACTGGTCATGTTGAAGATGCTGAGATTAAAGTGAAGCTAAACTGACATTAATGTGAACGTGTTTTCTTTCTTAATAGGAATGACTATGGGGAACACCCTGACCATCCCTACTATGGCCCGGTAGGTCTGTGAGAATGATTCCCTTGTATGTTAACAGAAGCTAGTTCTGTTGTGACAGCACAAATGTGGATGGGCTAAGGTCAGAGTGAGTGGACTATTCTTAGACTCCTATTTTGAACAGCCAAACAACTGTATGCATTTAAGGCAGAACATTCAGCCAAGAGCAGAACTTGCAATTGACTACAGTTCTGCCCATTACATCTTGGCCCCTGATGGATGTTAATGAAAGGCATGATGGGATTTGACGTGGGATCCCAACAGTTGGACGTCCTGCCATGCCACACTGTCATTGCACCATATTGCTGGTTCAGGGAGAACCCAATCCTGGTCTCTCCCTGCACAGACAAGCAGCAAGCCATGCTTTCCTGCAGCTGGGAGCTCCAGTCAGCTGATTGGGACTCTGTGGGAGCTCATGGAGCACTCCCAGCTTTTGGAGCAGATGGGAGTCTTGAAAGACTCCGTTGTGCTCCAGAGACTGAAAGCACTGACCACATGTTTAATTAAGGCCTGATAGGGACGAGCTGCAAAGTTATTACATATTTTGTGTAATAACTTTGTAGCTTATTGCTCATTTAACCACACTATTACGAGATTGAACCGTTGGCCAGGTAATGTCAGGGGCCTTAGGCAATGTGACGTGCTATATGACCTATAACATGCTATTCTGAACTACCATAACTGGGCACAACTGGACATTATAGTCAGAATATTTTAACACTGTGAATTCCTATTTGAAATCTCTGGGTTTATCTTATGAAGCATATTTTTGCACCCAACAATGCTAACATTGTGTGGTACCCCATGGCACCCTTGAAAGCATCTTAAGGCACCCCAAGGTGCCACCCCAGGCAGCCTAGCTTGAGAATCATTGTTTTAGGAAAATATAATTGTCCTTTTATTAG
>NW_017728997.1:45443214-45452464 GCF_001723915.1 Gavialis gangeticus | reverse complement strand
TATGAAGCATATTTTTGCACCCAACAATGCTAACATTGTGTGGTACCCCATGGCACCCTTGAAAGCATCTTAAGGCACCCCAAGGTGCCACCCCAGGCAGCCTAGCTTGAGAATCATTGTTTTAGGAAAATATAATTGTCCTTTTATTAGAGGAAAAGCTATTTTTGCTCATGTTCCATTTAAAGTGGCCGAATGAGTCTCTCCCTTTGAGTGTACAGAGGGAGAGAGGAAGAACCCTGTGGTGTGTCAGATTTGTCTCCTTTCTTGATCTGTCTTTAAAAAGCTCTCTTATTCTAGGGTAAAAGAGGTATGAGGGACAGAAGGGGCGCTGACTCGCAGAGACGCAGCAGAGCACAGTGTAAGCCTAAGCTCCACCTTTCTTTTACAGAATTCTCTTGTTTTTCATGCCCCATCCGCATGAATACACTCAGCTTACAAATGTTTAAAAAAACTGTTAGTAGGTACAAGTACTGCATTCACCCCTGATTCCTTTGCCAGTATAATTGCATTACAGTCACATTTTCCTATTTTGTTGTGTTTTTTCTCTCTCCTGTTGTTGTGTAAATAACCTGGATATCAAGAGAAGCTCACTGTAACATAAAAAGTAGCAAAACAAAGTAGCACAATGTCCATAATAGTGGAGGGTTTTTTCCTTTAATCTTTTTCAGTTACAGAAACCATACTTGGTATGCCCAGTGGTATGTAAAAATTGTTTGACATTGTTTCACTGACTTCTTTCAAGTAGATTTCAGTTCACACACACAGTGACTAGAGATAAATATCCTATACCATGTATTTGATTGGTTGTCTTTATGGTCTGAATGGCCCTGTGGGCCTAGTCAGTTTTATGGTGGCCCCTGCAGAGTCTCTTGCCTTTCCCTGTTGTTTATCAGGGCCTTCATATAACCACATGGCACAAACACATTTGAAAAAGGGAAGCTTTAATGTAAAGGCAAAAAAATCCTGTCAAAGATATGTAGGAACAGACCTGAAAGTTACTCTTATTTCTTCAATGAAAAAACACTAGATTTCAAGTTGGCTTAGTTAATTTAAATGTAATAAGTTGGTTACCTCAGTCCACTTGCTAGTGGGGGGGCATGTGCCCACATCATGTAAACTATCACTTAGAGGTATCAGATGGTTTCCAGAAGGGAGAGTCTCACTGTAGTCCTACAGCTGGATGGGTTGTGAAAACTTGCCTATTTTCTTCATCTGTAGAGGAATGAAAGTTATTTGCAAAGCATCTTGGTGAAATACAATGTCACTGCCCAGGCTCAACCTGCTTTCATCTCCCATGTTCTCAAACCTCCCACCAGAACAATATTTGCTCATACCAGTTTTTTTTCAGAAGTGTTCTTTGCATTTCCTTTTGGAGAATCTGATTTTGGCTCTTCTCTCCATTTAGCTCCATCAGATATGTCCACTTTTATTTATGATCCTGAAACTGGGAACTACTATGACCCAATAGCTGGATTATATTATGATCCTAAGACTCAGGTGAGTATGAGAGAAGAGGGGGGAAGTTTACACCTTCCTGGTTCTAGAGCAGGACTTGTGAACATGCCCCCCCGGAGACTTTTTTTCCACATTTGGGTGTCATCATAATACAGCGTGAAGAAGAGTTGGGGAACAATACCTATTTCTAGGTCTCATCCTCGTCATATTAAAAAATTCTAACTTCTTAGGAAACTTCAAAATGACTGACTTGCTGGGAGGAGAGATTTGTAACTGGCTGGTTGCATTCTTTTCTTCCTGAAGTACTACCATAGAGATTTGGCTCTCTTTTGTTTACTGGTGTATCATTGAGTATCCTTTCTGGGAGGTACTAGAGACTGGGAACATAACAGTGCCAATGCAGCATGCTGAACAATGAAAGTAAAGCTTTACATGGTCTCTTGGCTTACTGCACCTTATGACAGTAGATGGAAAGTTACTGTAATAAGGAGGAATCTATAATATTAACTACAACTCTGCTGGAAAAGAGCTGCCCAGAGCACTTCTACAGCACTGTGGTCACACCCCCTTCACGTCAAGAGTTAGCTATTTTGCCCAGTGGGTTTCTTAGCTCTGCTGTGTTTGCCCATTCAAGTCTATAGTATCACTCCCACTACTCATCCTTGTGCTTTCTGCCACAATGCCATTTGCTCTTGCAGTCTTTCTCTTTCATCTCATTATCCTAGTTGTTGAATGCTGTCACTTGACTGCACTGGCTAGCAGCGTTCTTCACTAACTTTGTTTCAAATTCTTCTTTCAGAAACAAGTCATAGTGAACCGAGAAGAACCCACATCACCTCCAAACAGCAGGGGAAGGCGTCATGGAAGCCAAGAAAGGACAACTGAAAGGAAAGAGCCATCCAGTCGGGATAGCAGGGACAGAAAGGAGAAAGGAAAAAGTACTTCAGTTAAGGTAAATCTTTCTCTCTCAATGGGGAGAGTAGTTTTAGAACATATAGAAAAGGACAGGAGGGACATCATGAGAGCAGAAGAGTCATTATAGGGTGAAGCTCAACCTGGCTAAACCTAACTCATCCTGGGAGCCACAATTAGTTTTCAAGTGTTACCCTTTTTATGGCTAAGAGGCAGAGAAGGAAGATGTTGAGATTCTTCCCTGTTGTAATAAGAGTGTTTGTTCACACCTGCCAGCTGCAGGATTGTAGCAGAAGTCTTATTGTGCATAGCAGGGTAGGTTGACTGCTGACAAAGAGGGTTTTGCTACTGCAAAGGAGTGAGTGCACTTCGACTTTCTGCCGGCAAAACTTTGCAGTATAGAGTAGGCCTGAGGTAGCAACTGCGATCCACTTCGTATGAGCAGATTTGGGCAGGATAATGTTTTATACAGTACTTTGCACAACAAGTTTTGAACAAGTTTTGAATCTCTCTGGCTTAGCTAAAAAAAAATACTAACAGTGGGTCATAGGATGGAATGGAAATGTTTTAATGCGAGTATGACCAAAAACTTCTGTTGTCCTTTCTCATTCTTCACAGTACATCCTGTAAAAGGAAGGTGGGACCTGGTAGAGGTAACTGTTCCTGAAAGCAGGTTCCTTAGCTCTGTTACTGATTAGCATAGTGGATTACGAAGAAATCTTAACTTGCTCAGTTTTGGCTTGGGAAGTCGTACAGTCTTCTGTGGGACCAGAAGTGCTTGGATTCTAACCTTCGTCTTGTTTTGCCCCTTATTCTCAGCCTGCCTTGTAGCACTGTTGGAACATGCAGTCTCCTGAGAGGTCACTGCAAAGGGAATATCCAGCAGAAGCAGCTCAACAAACTGTGTACACAGGTTTCGTGGGGAACTGCTACTGCTGCCACCACCACAGACAGTGCTGTTTCTCTGCTGGCTCCTTAGTTTTGCTTGATTGTCTAATTTTGTTTCAGTGTATTCTGAGCCACTCTGTGGAGACACCTTTTGATTCCCATATTGCAGTAGGTTTAACTCCTCATCTTGGATGTTTCAGAATGAATCTGGAGATGAGAAGTCCCCTGCAGAAGATGTCTTTAAAAAACCATTACCACCCATGGTGAAAAAGGAAGAGAGTTCAACCCCGGTAAGACATTAGACTTTGTAAGGAGCAAAGGGCCTTCATGTTATCACTGGATAAGTAATGCAGAAGCGTTCAGCTAGATTCTCTTCCTAGAGTACTGAACTTAATCTGCTGTGGAGCTTTGCTGAGACAAGCCTTGCTGCAGCTGGCAAGAGCTGACTTAGTCACTGGAGAGACAAGTGCAGTTAGGGATCCCTTTGTTCGAATACCTGAACCCTTTGGCTTCATATACATTTGCAAGTGAAAGGCATTGGATGATTCGGTCTCAGCACTTCCTTAACTTGACACAGATTTACACCTTAGCTCTGTGATGACTCCACCCTCAAATATTCACTAGCCTTGAGAGACTGTAAAAGTGGTCTGTTCAGGGATTTTTATTCCAAACTTTTTTACAAGATTCTAGAATAGTAGAATTCTTCAGTGAATATCTAAGAATAAAATCCTCACTTGAGTAAGCCTCATGCTAAAAGTCTAACCCTGCCTTCCCCATCTTTAAGGTCTAGACTTTCTGTCACTTTGTATACCAAAGAGCATGACACTGCTGCTGCTGTTAACAGAGTCCAAAAGAACCTTCTCATCACACTGCAGTGAAAACTGCACACTTTTGTACCTACCTCTTTTCTTAAGGGCTGTTTACAAATGACTAGCTTGACTGCCATCCCCTTTTTCTATAGTGCCCATGCTGCTAAAATGTCACCTGCTAGCTTTCCTGTCAGACTTAAACAGTGAGAATGTGGGGTGGGGGAGAAATCCCATATGGCACCTACCCCCACATGGTGAAGTCAGCTTTGATATTGTCAACTGGCAACCTTTTCTTCTGTTCTCTCTGCAGCCCAAGGTGGTGAACCCTCTGATAGGCCTTCTAGGAGAGTATGGAGGAGACAGTGACAATGAGGAGGAAGAAGAGGAGCAGCCACAAATGCAGCAACCACAGCCTCACCATCCTCCAGTGCCACGGGAAGAGCATCCTCGGAAGGCTGAGGGCAATGAGGAGAAGCTGACTGACTGGAATAAGTTGGCTTGTTTGCTGTGCAGGAGGCAGTTCCCTAATAAAGAAGTGCTGATCAAGCATCAGCAGCTCTCTAACCTGCACAAGGTACAGGGGGACTGCATGGCTGGGGGCTGCTCATGCAGTCAACAGCCTTGTGATTATTGGGGGAGAGAAAAAAATTGGATGGGAAGAGCTGATTTTGATGCTGGTTCGGTTTTAGAAGAGGTGTCTCGCAAAGCTTTCTGTTTAAAGTTGTCTACTGCAGGGCATGTATTGCAGCTTTTTAACTTAGCTGAGTTGTGGTATATGTTGCTCAACCCAGCAAGCATGCATAACTTCACCATATGAGGCACCATATTGGGACTGAAATCTAACAGTATTCCAGCCATGGGTTTCTTTGTAGTGGAAAACAGAGCACTGGAACAAAGCAGTGCTGAGCAAATGTATTGGAACATAGCATGCAGGTGAACTGAAGTTGTCTGTACTCTGCCTATGCTGGCTCAGCTTTGGCACTTGGTATTTGTAGGGTAGCAACAGAAAGCTAGGGCTAAGCAGCAATAATTGTATCCATCTGGATCTGTGCTCCTGGCTGGTTCTCTGATGCTGTGGTTTAAGATATGCTGGCTGATGTGCATTCCTGGTGGTACAATACTCAGATTACTATGTACAAAGCAACACTAACCACCCAAACCTTACAGGTGCTGTTCTGTGAAATGTAGCAATAGTTCTGAGCTAGGAGGACCCCATACAGGAGCAATGGTTGGAGGGGGAGGCAGACAGGTTTGGGCTACAGAGCTATATAGAGGAAGAAGTATGCACAGCATGTGTCTCATTCTAGGTAGTATCAGATAGCTCACTTCCAAAAAGCACCTGTTTTTCATGCTGTTGAAAACAGGAAAGAATTAAAAGAAGTCCTAAAATGTGTAGGAAGAGAAAGCAGAAATTTCTTTCTAATTGAAGGCCAGTGTCAATCTGGGAATGTTCAAACAGGTGTAAAAGTAGAATCCTGGACAGCCTGGTGGATTGTGACATCTCACACAAGCAGATAGGACAAGAAGTCAAAGGTCAAGTTCTTTAGTGCATCCAGTCAATAGTCAGACCCATCCAGACTGAAAGAACACTGGCTTTTCACCGCCTTCTCTCTTGGTGACTTCTGCTTTTCTTCCAGCAAAATCTGGAGATCCACATGAAGATCAAAAGATCTGAGCGGGAGTTGGCATATTTGGAGAAGAGAGAGCGAGAGGTAGGACTTTTATATAAAAGAGAGCATGCTTTGATTTGGTACTGTCCACCTGTGTCCCCATAGAGCAGGGGTGGGCAGTTATTTGGGCTGGAGGGTCACTTAGGGAGTTTTGGTGAGCTGTTGCACGTTAAGTCAGCACCTCTCGCCCCGGCCTGCCAATCTTACCATAACTCCCTCAGTAGCAGATTACTAGATTGATCTGGAGCAGGTAAGTAAGGTCTCCATGGAGACTGGATTGGAACCCCTGCTGGCAGAGCATGCTCAGCAGAGCTGATGGGATGGGGCTGTCCTGTGATCCTGGACCCAGCCATCTGTCCCACTCCCAGCCATCTCTTGCCACCTGCCCACAGCCCTGTCCCATCCCATCCCATCCACCCAGCCAAGCATGCCCTGCCCACAGGGGTCCCAGGCCAGTTTCCATAAAGATCCCAGCTGCCTGCTCTGTCTGGTGCCCTTGGTGGTGGGTGCAGGGTGGACAGTCCAGGGTGCCTGGGCAGCAGATTCATGTCCAGTGGTGGCAGCAACATTGGCAGTGGCCACTGGGAAATGGAGTCCAGCCACTGCACCACCCCAGCCCTGCTGCATGCCCGGGGCAGTGGGACTGGCCATATGCATACCTGGGCTAGGTGGAACTGAGGGACCTGCTGCAAACCAGATCTTACCCACCCCTGCTGTAGAATCAGGAGTGGAGCCTACTGTATAAATGAACTACTAATCCAAAGCTAGGCCCTATTGCATGTATTTACATGTTGAATGTAGCTTGTGAATCAAATGTAACCCATGGAGTTTTTAAACTGTGGTGTTTGGTTCAGTCAGAAGTAAACAGCAACAACAAACAAACAAAAACTTGGAAGAACTTGGGGGAAGGTAGTTTTGACAAGTCAAATTTGTCTGCTTTTCCCCTTGAACAGCTCTGGACATGGCCCTGGTATTTACTGTCCTTGCCCAACAAAGCTTCCAATGTGTGAGTCAAGGTTGTGGCTGTATTAAAAAGGACATGTAAAATTGGTGTAGCTCCTAAGTAGCTAGCCAGCTGCCATCATGCCCCACCATGTTGAGGTAGATATCCCTGCCAGAAGGTACTGCAGTATTTCAGTGTTCTAGAGCCAGCAAAGCTGGTATTCACTGGAGAAGCCTGAAAATCTGGCTGCAGATCTTCATGCCAGCTGGAAAGAATATGATTTATGGGAACTTCCTGGCTTTTCAGTTTCTGAAGCATGGTATTTTTCATTATGAGTAGAAAATGGCCATCAGCAGATACCAAGATCTCTTCTGGTGGGTGAGCATCTCTGCTGCCAGCTGTAATTGCCATGCATGAGTTAGTGTGAGAGGCCCAAGGCAACAGGAGCTACAGCTGGGCTTTGACCTTGGAGAAGGGCTAATGAGGGGCCTGATTGTTGTACCATATTTGTTTTTATATCAGATGCACCTTCCCCCCAAAATTAGCCATCCAAAATTGGTGGGTATTAGTATGGGTGTGTTGTGTGTGTTAAGTGATGAAGCTGATTTCTGTGTCCACATGGAGATGCTGTAATGGCTGCCAGGGGCTGTGTTACCTTCCCCATCAAGCAGGAGAGGTAGAGTCTGCTACTCAGCTAAAAGCTATGGGTTTAACCTTCCCACAGCTGCTGCCAATTCAAATTGGCATTCAGCCATGGTGAGCTTATGCTATGGTGAGCATTCAGCTGTGGTGAACCTAGGCTGTGGTATGGAAGACTAGACAAGTCCTTTTCTTCATTCTGCTTTCCCCAAAGAAGGTGCATGTCCTAGTTTGTGGGATGTGATATGTGAGGAAAATATGGCCTTTTGTCTTTCTGTACATGGGATGCTGGTTGGTTCCCTCTGCACTGAGGGGACAGCTCCATCTGCTCCCTGGAGAATCCCAGGAAATTGGTCCAATCTTGGGCTGCTTTTGTTAGACACATACAGTGCCCTGAGCGGTGAGATTAGGCTGTGAGCTGCTGGTGCCCAGTAGGTGTGTTCTAGCTTCCCCTTTTAACCAGCTTAATCAAGGTTTCTTCAAAATCTTCCCTAGGACTGGCCCTAACTACCTGGGGCATCTATCTACCTTCTGTGGTGGAGGAGATTGGTGTGTATGTGAGAGCACTCCCACAGCACTAGGCTATTTGTGGAAATCACTGCCACTAAAGAGGCCTGCAGATACTTTCAACTCTCCTAGATGGTGGTTCGTGAAGTGTTGTTCAGCCTTTCTCTGCTAGTCTTGCCTGCATCCCAGCTATTGGGATTTCTAACCAGTCAGTGGAGTTCAAGGCAAGGTGACTTATTTCCCCTTCTGGAGTGACCTAGAGGGCCACATGGTTGTACTTTGACTGATTTACCATAGTCCTGTGTGCAGCCATGGCCCATAACTGAACCTGTTTTGGCCCAGTCTTCTCATCCCAGCCCTCTATATAGGAGAACATCCCAGAAAGCATTGAAATCCTCAGAATGAAATGAAATTGGGATACTTTCAACTTACTGAGAAATAAGTCCATGGTTGTAGCCATGTTGGTCTAAGGACAGAGGCAGACAAGGTTTTTTTGGGTGAATCTGATCTCTTTTATTACATCAACTTAAGATGGTCTAATAAAAGATATCAGAGTGTTGTGACAGACTGATTGGATAGAGGGATTTCCAAATAGACCTGCTTAGGTGGAATTGGTGGTCTGAGCAGGGGAGGGCGGGCAGGCCACAGTGATGGAGAAGTCTCTCATGCAGGATGATGACTCATTTGCAGTTTCTCTCCTAACTGTCTTCTTTCCAACATAAAGGGGAAGAGTAAGGAAAAGGGAAATGATCGAAGAGAGAGATTCCAGCGGCTGGACTCTCCTGAGAGAAAAAGACCGAAATATGATCAGAATTCTGAGAGGTAAGACATGCTTTTCCCCCCTCTCAAGTCGTTTTGGACTCCTCAAAGCTGATGTTGTGCATAACATATTGCATTAACTGGAAGAAAATGAGGCCAACTAATGGCCAGCTAGGAGGAACCATGAAGTTAAGGGTCTCACAGCCTTAACGTGTACAGCACCGTAGAATCCTCGTGGCTCGTTAACTCTCTCATCCCCTCTCAACTGTTCTTGTCATGCCTCAACTCCAGATGTGTAACAGGTCCCTGAAGGGCCCTTTAGTGATTCTTCCAAAGTACTGTGTAGGGTTGGGGTTAGGGATTTGGAACTAGGAGCAGATCATTTAAAAAAGAAAGGAGGAGCCCAGCTATAAGTTAATGTCTACAGTAGTGAGAGCCAGATACCTTAAGCATGTGAGGATTCTCACGGGGCACTCCATCTCTGTCTTCCAGCTAGCTCTCTCCTGTGGCACACCCATCCCTTCTCTGTGGTGTGGAACCACGGGAAGTGAGAAGAGTTTGTACATCTCTGCTCTGCTGCTGCATTGAGTCAGACACTCAAGTGCTCTGCAGATCACTTGACTGTGCTGGGGGAGGCCCTGCAGTACAGGCATACCTCAGAGATATTG
>NW_017728997.1:45441157-45443203 GCF_001723915.1 Gavialis gangeticus | reverse complement strand
CAGTATCTGCGAAGCGCAATAAAACGAGGTATGCCTGTACTTGGGGTCGGTAGGCATGAAATGGGCAGGCTCGGTTAAAAGTGACCTGTAAAGGGCAATGCCACGTTTGTTTTTGATATATGAAACCTGGGAAGGAGATGTTATCACAGCTGGGTTTTCTTTGGATTAGAAATTCGAGTACTATCTTCTCTATTTTTTCTGGAAAATACTGGGGATGATTTCAGAATTTGGTATATATGTGGCACTCAGACATAGCCATGAGGTAAAACCTGATTGAGAGGATAGACGTGATTTTTTTTTTTCAGAGTTTCAAATTTTGTTTTTGCTAACAAGCAACTTTAACACCTAGTGAACTTTTGGAAGAAAAGTTCTGCCAAAGATTGGACACCTTTATCTCTTCAAAATAAATTCTGAAATCAGAAGTAAAGATCTTGCAAAATGGGAAAGGCCAAATTCCTGGTATTTCTAAAGTTTATTTTTTTTAAGCCTTTGTAATGCCTTTCAGGCATTCTTTATGTATCATAAAGAAGAGAGGAGGCACACATCCATTTTCCCCTTCACCTCTCTGTACATCCAAGAGCTAGGTTAGGAAACATGTGCCTTAATCATGCATGCAAAAAGTACCATAGTAAGTCTAGCTCTGGCCTCAAACTTCATGTTTGTTGCATGCAAGATGTGCTTTTCTGAGCCCTTAGATTTGCTTGCAGTGCAACCAACTCTATCTTAAAAATACCTGCTATGTTTTCAAAACAAAACAAAGCTGTTTGTTTGGTTATTTATAGTTGTTTCTTTTGCAGTGACTATAACCCTATGAATAAAACAAGAATTGAGAATAACAACCAAGGAGGGCGTATGTTGCAACCTCTGGGTTGGAAAGAAGGGTCAGGCTTGGGACATAACCAGCAGGGCATGATGTCGCCACTGGAGGTGAAGCATCTTTCTTTCCCTTCAAAAACAAATTACCAAAAATCTTTTATTTGGTGGCAGTTCCCATGCCAGTCTGAGTGGACTGTGGTATGCCCTTCTTCATCTGCAGGGAAAGATTAAATCTGGTTAAAGCAGAATCTGACAAACTTCTGGTGGAGGGAAACAGCCATTAGTACAAGTGTCTGTACTTTTTGACAAGATGTTTTAAGTTCAGAAGATTACATCATAAGGAACAATTGATTTGTTACATTTTACCCTAGGTTTTTTGAGTAGTCTCAGATTACGTGTGTTTTGAATTAACTTGGGGATTTTTTGAATGTTTCCTCTCGAGAGAATAGTGTATGGCTTGAATAGCACATGACTGGATACTTGCAAACATTTGAAATATGCACTGTATTGTTTAGTGACACCAGTTGTATGTAATTGTTTCTGATTCCTGACTGAAGGACATGCACAACTCAGACACAGCTCAGATTGCAAATTTTGAATGTTACAGTCAAATGTCTAATTAAAGGCAAATATTTGAGATTGTAACATTAGTGTTTCATAAGCAGGTAAGCTTCAACAGTCAGTTCTTACAGGCAGCAAACACACAATTCCCATTCCAGTTCAAATATTGTCAGGAAATGTCCCCAGGTGCTCACTTGGTTGTTGCTGTGAGGTGCCTGCAGTTTAGGATGGGGTTTTGGAAAAAAGCCAGCTCAGATTAGCACTAGGAGGGCTGCTCTGCAGCCAACATCCCTCTGTTGGACAGGGGAGCTGGCCATGTTGAAAGCAGACTCTCAGGATATTCCTGCAGAGACCTCATAATGAAGCCCATCAAAGTAGCAAGTGCTTTCCCCCCACTTTCTGTTAGTCCCAGGAGAATATTGTGTTTAATGTAGCCTCTGGAGACCTTGAGCTTAATTGATCAAAATTTTAGTATCCTTTACTTTGATCTCTTTGTTACTGTTTTGCTAAAAACAAGTTGTTTCTGTTGTTTTCAGGCAGAAAATTGGAAGAAGGGAGCTGGTTTAGGAACCCAAGGGAAACCCAGCAAGAGGCAGTCCAATGAAACTTATCGGGATGCTGTCCGGAGAGTCATGTTTGCCCGCTACAAGGAACTTGAGTGAATCCGTG
>NW_017728997.1:45421368-45436157 GCF_001723915.1 Gavialis gangeticus | reverse complement strand
GTCCAATGAAACTTATCGGGATGCTGTCCGGAGAGTCATGTTTGCCCGCTACAAGGAACTTGAGTGAATCCGTGGAATTAATTTCTCTTATTCTCTCTCTCTCTCTCTCTCTCTTTCTCTCTCTCTCTCTCTCTCTCTCTCTCTTTGTCACATTGTCTCTCTTGAGAGTTTTGTTTTTGGTTTGTTTTTTTTTGTTTTTGTTTTTTTTAATTGTTAAAGGTTTTGCTGCTAGAATTTTTTTTAATAAAACTGAAAATTTGTCAGTGATTATTTCCATATTCCTTCTCCAAAATTCCATGCATTGCAAAGAGATTTCAATTTGAAACTTTTATGAAACTTTTCTTCCCAAAAGCATAACTCTCTCAAGGATTGGTACAGCCTTTTGGTTGAATGGGGCAGGATTGCGGGGGCAGAGTCTGGCTTCTTTATTCCTAGTGATGCTTTTATATTGTACAAAAAACTTTTTACCAGCTGTGCATGTGAAGAATCACTGCCCTGAAGTTGAATACCTTTCCACATTAGAAATGGAGGAGTTGAGATCCATCTAGTCCATTGTCCTTTCCACGACAGTAGCTGCAGAGGAAGATAACCCCACAGTTGACCAAGTTAATCCCAAGGGAATCTCCTCCTAACCCCCAAGAGGGATTTGCTCAAGCTCTGAAGCATGAGGTTCCTTTTCTGCAAGGACTTGGTTCAAATAGTTAATGTTCCCTGAGTCCTCCATTTAGCCATATAAACACATGACACATACAGGAAGATTGCTGTTCCTGCACCATAATTTTACCTCTTCCAATTTCACACCCAGTGGTTGTGACCTCCCAGTGGAAACTGTGAGTTCCCGTCAGCTACTTCCTCAGGTGTGGCCCGGTCCAACTTTCCATTTTGTTTTAGAAAATGGAAGGCTTATTGTTTTCGGGAGTACTTCACACAGTTTAATAGATTTTTTTTTTTAAACTGCTGATTGCCAGTGGTTATGAACATAGCTAAATTGTGCTGGGAGGCACTACGTTTGGGATTTCCGCCTTCAGTAGGGGGGATGGGATTTGAGAGGGGATAGTAAGAAACTTAACTTCCCCAAAGATCTTTTTCTGTCTTGGTGGATATGGTAATATGCAAGAGCAAAAGGCAACAAAATAAAAACCTTTAATCTCCTTTAATCTCCTGTGCACCCCTCTGCTGCTGATTGGCAGGAGGGAACCCGTTGGCGTCGCTGCTCACTCCCGATGGCTAGAGGCAAAAACTGTGGTTTTAAATATGCCATGGCTTTTGCCTCCCTTCCAGTCAGCAGCAAGTGGCAGGAAGCAAAAACAGCAGCATATTTTAAACCATCGTTTTCACCTCTTGGTCATCAGGAGTGATCAGGGAGACTGACAGGATCTCTCTGCCAATCCGTGCCAGGAGGTACATGGGGGGACTCCAAAATTAAAGGAACCACCATGCCACAAGCTGGGCCCATGATTTCAACCAAGCCCTGCTGATAAGACTTGTGTTAATTGTCTGAGGGTCTGCAGACTATATCTAAAGGGTCTGTGAAAGTTGAATGTGTTCAACAAAAAGTATGTGAATACCCACACTTACGATTCAAAGGGTTCTGCACATCCATTTGAAATTTTTTAGGGGTCTACAAATGAAAAAAGGTAGAAAACCACTGGTTTAGTGAGTGTCAGGTATTGGAAGATGGGCTAGTAAAAAAAAGAAAAACCCTAAAATTGAAGAAATGAAGAATTTAAGCACAATGAACATCCTGTCCAAATTCACACAGCAGGCACTGAAAGCTGAGCTCTGTTAAATATGCAAAACTGAATTTTAGTTGACAATTTGCATGATATTCCACAACCCAATGCAAGATGAGACGGGGGGCCAGTTAAAAAAGCATCAAGACTCTCAGACAACTCTTAAAGGACTAAGAAATGGATATCCTGATAGTTATTGTTTGTGGGTTTTGGACTATACTAATAAGAGTAAGTTGAAGACTTGTCTGGTGAATTGAAAATGAAGCTGATTTGAAGAAGCTTGGTCAAAAGAGAACTCTCTGCAGCTTTTGCAGTCGAGACATTCCATAGCCCACTGGGAAAACATTAACTTGACGGTGACTATAGGCTTAAGGCTGCAAGAATAGGCAGTTGCAAAAAATAACTTTGAAAGTGGGTAAGGACTCAGTTCTACAACACTCACTGATGGTTAAATAATAAGGCTGCCTAAATGTTTAAAGCCACCTAGAGGGAAATAAAAGACTGGGCGTAACAAACATTTTTTTCATTCATAATGTCACCAACTTAAAAGAATAGAGTGAAACATTTCATATGGTGCAGGCAGTTGTACTTTTCCTACTGTATGATTTTAACATTAATGAAAGAAACTGCATAAACAAAAGATAAGAAGCAATGTGTTTATTCAGCTACAACCTGGACATCTTGATAGTTATTGTTTGTGATTTTTGGAATATACTCATCACTACATGTAAATGACAAATGACTAATTTACTTACTTTTGTATCATTTTTCCATAGTCAAACACAAGTGAAAAGTAAGCTGCCATTTTCTGAGGGGTGTCTTGAACCTAAAAAGGTTGATTACTAGCATTACTAGTGGTGTCGTTAAAGGTTTGCAGGTCTCCCAAGTCAAAATGCTTGCATACATATGTTTATAAACAAGAACCTGTTACAACTGCCAATATCCTACCTCATTTACCCTTACATTTTAAACAGACAGTTGATAAGAGTTCATTTGCTTCTTAAATATGGCATAAGATAAATAAGAGGAAGATAAATCATATTATCAAATGTAATGCTTTGGTTTTGTGAATGACACTTCAGCTATTTTTTGCAGTATTCCTCATCCAAATAAAATTATGGGCAATTAAGAGACCTGGGAAAAGATTTGTTAGGGAAATAATCAGCCTCCATTTGGCATTGTTTTTAAAAATCTCCAACATTAGTGGAACATGAATTTGCCTGCCCAGATAGTTATATCTGCAGTTAAATCACTTAAACCAGTAGTGCTCAACCTTTTTGGCCAGATGGGCAGTGCTGAAAAATGTTGGCTCATCACTAGTTATATGACAGCTTTGTTTTGGTTTTGTTAAAACAACTCTGGGTGTCAGGACATGCCAGGCCAATTTTTTTGGACTTGTCATACAATAGAGTTTGCTTTTATACAAATGAGGCAATGAGGATGGAGCCACAAGGACTTAAAAGCCCCAGGAGCAGAGTTCAAGGGAGGTGGGAGGTAGTGGTAGTGTGAGAGAAGCACAGAATCTGACCCTCCCCACCTCAAGGTTTGAAGAAAGATAAATTTGGGGGTTTGATTGTTGTATGCTTGTTTTGTTGTTTGCTTCATTGAGTGAGGACAAGGTTAGCCTGTGTAAAATAAACTGAGCACAGAGCTGACTGGCCTTGATAAGGAACCTGGGTGAGTGACCTGCTTACAGATGCAAGTCGCAAAGGAAAAATAGACTGGAAAACATGATATCCATGTTCAGCTTGGGAGGCCGGGGAGGGGGGATGTAAGGGGGACAGCTTTCAAGAGGCCTTTTTGAGAGAGAGTCTAGTGAAGTGAATTATTTTTTCACTTTAAAAACAAAATGGGTGGAAATATGCACACTTCCACAAGGTGTTGTTTATGCTAGTTGGCTACTGTTAGTGTTGTTCTTCTCTTTTTAAAGTAACACAGTTCTACATGCTTTGATATAAATCAGTCTTCTATGCAGGTGTCCTGGGGTGTTAATTCATACTTTGCAGCTTGCAATGGCTTCTGTGGCTCTGCTGGAGACCTTGGAGGACTTCACTCCCATGAAAACTAAGTAAAACCATGTACTTTGAAAGCTCAGTTTTCTGAAAGCAAGGTTCCATATCTGAAGCTAAGAACCAACCCAGTGATTCTCAACCAGGGTGCTGGGGCAACATGACTTCTGAGGATGGACTGAAAGAGCTGGAATGATTTAGTTTGGAGAAGAGAAGGCTGCAGGGGATGTGATAACAGCCTTCAAATACCTGGAGGGCTGTTATAAAAAGGATGGAGATGAACCATTCTCTGTGGCCACAAGAGACAGGACAAGAAGCAATTATCTCATATTGCAGCAAGGGAAATGTAGGCTGAATAATGAGAGTTCTTCCTAATATTAAGGTGGTTAAGCATTGGAACAGACTACCTAGGAAGGCTGTGGGATCTCCATCGTTCAAAGGCTTTAGAAGCAAGTTAGATGAATACTTGTGTGGGATGGCTTTGTCAGGGATGATCCTGCCTTAAGCAGGGAGTTAGACAGGATGACCTTGAGGTCCCTTCCAGTCCTACTCTTCTAGGATTCAAGCCACTGCTGGGAAAGTTTGAATGGTAAACTCAAAGGCAATGTTCTGCCTTTTAGTAACATGCAAGTATAATTTACATGAGGATAACAACAATACCAAATGTTGATATCCAGTATTGAACTTCTATTGAGTGAGCTTGGATTGGAATGACCACTTGCATAAATCATAGCAGAAATAGTCTCAAGATTTCAAAATTGCAAGATAAAATGTAACTGATGTTGAAAATCAGTTGGGAAATAATTTAAACATGGAAGGATTTGGGCTTGTAGATCACAGCTACAGAAAGCATTTGGGAGCAAAAAGACCAAACACTAATTAAAGCCACAAAGTCATTAATAGAGTCCATTATCAGTCACTAATTTTCAAAAGAGACTATACTCCCTGAAGCCAATGGAAGGCACAGCCTTGTCTGAGGGCTACATGCTTTGGTTGGCAGGACTTTACAAGACAATATGATGGCTCCAATTTAAACTGGGCATCTAAAAATACAGATGAGTTAGACATGTAGCCTTGACCCCAGGAAAGTCAGGGTTTGGATGAAAAATATAAGAGAAAAAATAAATGATGGACAGGCTAATACAGACTAGTAGTATCTCATATTTGTGAATTATACTTTGTAATCATAAGGGCTCAATTTGGCAATATTGAAAAAATTTGGACTTCCTAGAACTAAAAAGAATTAACTGTATTTTTTAATTAAAAAGGAACATATCTCTAAGTACCTGAATGTAACAATACCCTATTTACTCAAATATAAGATGAAATGTGTTTCTCCAACCTGCACATAAGTGAAAAAGCCCCATGCCTTTTATTTGCATATCAGCAAACCTTCTCCTTTGCATACATTGTCTAACATTAAACTTCTGCTTCAAGCAGCATGGGCTCAATCATGGACATCAATTATGAAATAGAGTAAATGCAGCCTACACTGAGCATGCCCATAAAGTACCTGGCCCACACTGGGCGAACACTGATGGGGGAACCTTTTATTTTAACTTATTTATCATGAAAGCATCAAAACTTAAAATCTGCTTCCATCAGCTTCTAAAATTTGACAGATAAGACCAACAGAACCATAGGACATTTTTACATTATCCAATGAATTCCCTCCTTCCTCAAATTCCCATTAATCCAGGGGCCTGGATATCTTTGTTTCTTAATACTGCATTAGTCCTTGTCACTTTCTAGGTTTGTCTATTAACACTTTATCAGTCACCCTTTATCCCATCTTTTAGCCCCTATTGTGCCTTTTTCTAGCCAATCCCACATCTGTGGCCACCACTTCCCCACCTCTCAGGCTTCCCATGTTTTCATCCTATCAGATCTACTAGGCATTGCCGTTCTTCTTTTCCATAAATCCGTCACTTGCTTCTTACCTAGTTCTCTTGTGTCCCACCAACAACACCACCCCAGTTTGCTCATGCCCAAATGCAAGGTCTCTTCTACAGAATGTTCTAGTTGCAAGACTACTAAGTTTCTTGCCTTTCACAATGCCATGCAGAAGCTTACTGTGGCCTTCCCTACTCTTTCTCTCTTCTTCCTCTGGGTCCCACTCACGCTTTGCACAGAACCACTTCTTTCATGAGTTGGCTCTTAGCACCCAGCCGCTGTAGGAGTTTCTCTGCCTTCCCAGACTGTTCTGATGAACTGACACTCCCACATCATATGCCATATACTTCTGGCCCTGCAGCACGTTTGTCTGGGGCATTCCACTGTTCTACGCATTCCCCAAGTGTAATGAAGCACCCGTACGAGAACAACCCAATGTGCTAGCAGCCAACCAAAGTCCTGGTTCTGCTTCTGTAAACTTTTGTCAAACACCCCCCTCCAAATTGTCTATGCTTCTTCCCCTATAAGTCGCCCTGCTGGGGACACGGACTCCTTTTCCATAACCTAGGCCTTGATTTTTTTTTTTTTTTATCGTCCATCAACTATGTTGCAACTATTGTCTACATCCCATACCCACACACAAATTTCACAATCTTCTATATTAACAGCATTATCGTGGTCCAGGCCCATGACAGTGACCTTTTACATGAATTATATTCATGCAATAATGTCCCTGCACAGTGCGGGACATAGACAGCCCATTTGGTACCCCCCTTTTATCCCTTCTGTGCAGCTTACACTGACATATGTCACATAAACAAACAGAAACACATCTGGGAAGCCCCATCCTTTATTCACTTTCTCCTTGTATAGTGTTGTTCTCCTAAGACTTTCACTTTTGGTTTTCCAAAAGAATACCATCAGTTCCCATTGAATCCTACATGCAGTGGTCCACAATGGAGGGAACACCACACATACATACACTATGACTGGGAGTACCACGTTCTTACTTACATTTACCCATTCTGCTACCGACAGCTTGCAGTCATACCATTTCCCCAGTTTCTGTCTCACCTTCCCTTTCACCTTCTCCAAGGCCACTTCACCTGTTAGTAACATATCCATCTCCACTCCTAATACCTTGATTTGGTCCACTGTGACTTGTAACCCCAGTTTTCCCATAAAGTCTTGCAAAATTGTGCCAGGAGCCTGTCATTCCCTAGGGACTTTCCTGTTCTGAATGTCCAGGTTCCCTCCCATAGTTCCTCCAATACCGACATCTTCTCCAGCTGCTGCCTCTCATTTTCCTTCAAGCTTGCCTCTCACCCTGCCCAAAAGGAATCAAGGGCTCCCTGATGCAAAACTCTGCTGAAGTATAAATGTTGGTAAAATTCCTTCACCACGCTCAGTATCTCTTCTGTCTTTGTTAGCCATACTCCCCTCTCAACCTACACTGCCCTTATACTTTTCCCCCACTTTCCTCTAGGCAAACTAAGAGAACCATTCTTCTTCTTCTTCCACTTAGGTGGCCTTTGCAAGGAAGATGTTTCCTGTCCTTTCTCTCTAAATCATTCCTTCAGTAGGTTGTTTGTGTCCCTAATTTCCTCTGCTACTGGGAATCACTTCTCCATGTGTCATAGGAGATGCTGCAGTCTCATAAACCTTTTTTGCTTTTTCTAGGCCCTTTTCCCCAAATTCTGAAAAAAGGCTTATATTCTTTCCTTAACATCTTCCCACCATCTCACTCAGTTTGTATAGCATATGTTCCTTTAATTACTCCCCATTCTCCATAGTGGCTGCCATAATATTTGCACCTTGTTAGTCTTCCAATAGTCTCATATTTAACTTCCACTGCCCTCTGACTGGCATTGCTTGCTCTCTCACTCCCATCACTTCCTCAGTAGCAGGTGGTCTGACAGAGACCTGTCTCTCTGCTTCTTGAAATTTCCAGTTTACAGACCCAAAAGTGAAGTGTATGCAGGACTATAAGTAGCCCACCACATTCACTTTAATAAACCTACTCTCAAGTCCAGGCACTGCCTTTTGGGTGGCCTGTAGTTTATACTCCCATACCGTCCTTTCTAGTACCCATGAGGACTAGCTAATCCTTAGGTGTTGCTTCCCTACCTCCAGTATGCAATTAATCTCCAACCAATATTAGGGGCAGTACTCCCAGTAGGAGGGTTGTCAGTTCCTCCAAGAGGGCACAGCATGCCTCCTGCTCTGCCAGTGCATAAATGTATGCTAAACCTTCCTTCTCCCTGATCACCTGTAATGCTCTTCCCCCAATTATCTCCTGATAGCCTATTAGTCCAACTGTGGATCTTTAATAAGTGCTGCCAACACCTACTGCTCTGTTCTCATTACTGCCCAGCCACACAGATGGACCGTGCTTCCATCTTCCTATGAGGCTTTTATACTCTCTCTGTCCCAGCGTCCCAAATTCATGCAGGCATATCACGTCTGCCTCCATCTGGTCTAAATACTGGCCCACCCACACCCATTTTGCATGGCTGCTAATACTCCTTACAATAACCAGTGTTAGCATAATAAGACTATTTATCCCAAGATATTGCTCACCATCCTCTAAGTCCAGTCTATGCACTGAGGTCTAGGTCTGCTCATGACTCTGCTTTTAATTCCAAACTCAAGAGCGATCCTTCCTTCTATTCTTGTGTTATCCTCCTCTGCCTTCTCCTTTTATCATGTCCATTGCACACCAAGAAACTTGGATTTTGCCTTCCTCTAAAAACTATACCCCAGCAGGGCTTTGGCCTCTTTCTACAGGACCCAATGAATCTAAAAGCTGTAGGGTTAGGAGTGGGCTGGAGTCATAGGGGGACTCGTGTTGCCTATTTATCTCCTTTTTTTCCCTCCTGCAGCTCCAATTCCTCTCAGACACCTGCCACTCTGGTTTCTGCTTCACGCATCCTCCACACCACTCCATATCATCATCCTCTTCCTCCTCCTCCTCCCTACCATTTTCCTTAACCTTTCTTATCTCTGTTGTTCCTTTCCCCAGTCCTCCTATTACACCCTCCCAACTTCTGTCTTAACCTTTCCCTCTCTCCATCTTCTCTACTCCATTCAACCCCGCCTCTTCTTCCCTTCCCCTTCTGTTTTCCTTTTCCTTCTCCTATTCCTTCTGTCCTCTCTTCTTCTCCATTCAACTCCATTTCCCTCTCTCCTCATGTCCTCGTTTCTCTCCCTCCTGACTTTCTCCTTTGTGAGCTACATCTTTTCTCCACCTCTGGCCTATTTTTCCTTGTCTCATCTAATTCCTCTTCTCTCATCTGTGCCCCTGTAGTCCCTCCCCCTGCCCTCCCTGCTCACTTTCCCCTGCCATACTCTCCCCACCTTGCCTTCTTTTGACTGTGTTTGCAAATGATCTTGGTCAGGTGTGGAACACATGACCTGATTTTCCGTGCAAATTATACTTCCATTCCTTTTTGCACTCTCACACACCATGACTCTTCTCTCTACATGCCGTGCAAATCTCGTATGGGCAGACCATTGAAAAACGTCCCTCCCCTTTGTACCTCAAATATAATTTTGGCTGCCTATAGGGCCCTAAGGTAATTCCCAGAAGCAGGTGTAATACCCTGCCTGCCCCTACTGAGTCCACCCAGAGCAATACCCAGTCTATACTCTGTCTGGGTCTTGGACATTGTCCACGTTCTCCATTCTCTCACAGTGCCTCGATAGCCAAAATTTTATATCCTCCTCCTTCTCCTCTTCAATAGTTTGCTACATCTTAATTGTGACTACTCTTTCTTTGGTATCGACAGCTGCAAACCCAAAATGTGTCAGGATGGGGTCTTCCTGACATTCCTTGTAGGTCTTGCAGAATTTTTGGTATGCCATCTCATCCCTGATGTAGAAGGGAGATCCTTATGTTGGGGAAAAATCACACCTTTTTTTAAACCAACTTTTGAAGCTGGCTTAAATAACTGCTTCTCTTCAGATTTCTCGCTGAAAGGTAAGGTGGATCTTGGCCCTGTCCATATCTGTCACCGGTTTAATTAAAAATCACTAAGAGGATGACTTGTGGTACACAAATGAAACTGTTTATTAAAGAAACACAGAACAGCCACTACTTTGTTAATATACAGGACAACAGTAACACCAGTAACAATTAACACTAAGTATAAATTCTATAAATCCTTTAACTGGAACAAAGAGACAGCAATCACGAGATGTATTTATTGGATAACCGCTGTTGGCGGTGGCTCTGTCCGCCTCTTCAGGCTCAGTGCCAGGGCTTACCTTACTCTATTACCAATCACTGGTCTTTTATAAGGGTATATGACAGAAAGGATAGCCCAAAACAGTATCCCTTCCCAAGGTATGGGTAGGGTACTCACCAAATACTCGGTGAGGCTGCTACCAAAGCCCTTAAGCTCCTGACGGGAAAATGCCAGGGAGCCCACCTCTGACTGAGTATAGCTGCATGCTGAGGAGTAGTCTCCGACTGCTCCAGGGATCTTTGCTCCTTGCATAGGACCCAAATTCTGCAGAGGACCCACTCACACCAGCTGTCACCCTCTCTCAGTCTCTTCAATCACTGTCTCTAACAATCCTTACAGGCCCTCATGCATTCCTATACAGTCTCTTCCACAAACGTACACTTCCCCCCTCACACGCGCACAGACACACATGCATGCACACACCAAGCCCCTCACTCAGAGACCTTTTAAAGGGCCAGTGCACACGGCTCTTTGGATGGTGCACTCATCCCCAGAATGTGCACATTGCCCTCTATCCATTATACTTAAGGGTGTTGTATGGAAAATTACAAGACTTAGGACCAGCATGACATCATTTGTCCTACTTACAGTCTCACCTGTGAATGACCTTACCAGCTTGAACTGTCCTGGTCCCATAACTTACCATGAGCCATCCATGAGCATCTTAATTTGCTCTCAACACTTACACAGAACTGCTTCTTTCTCCCTGTTCTCATCCATTGTCCTCCACCAGGTGCAGTCTCTCCTCTCTTTCTTTGACACCATTTCAAACATTGCTGCTGCATTCACTCTCCGGGCTGCCTTGTCCCTCCCCATCCCATAGTCTCATCTGCATATAGATTTTTGGAGGGTCCCCAGGCTTGCAACAAGGACATCTGGTTCCACTCATGAGTGGAGGTCTAATTAGCACATGGATCCTTTGGGGAGGGGAAGAAAGGGTATCTGGACTACAGACATATACTGAGGAGTGCTGGGCTGTGGGGTCACAATGGCTTGAAATGCCGTTGACTATCACCTGGACAAGGGGGAAGAGATTGATGTCATATATCTTGACTTTAAAAGAACCTTCCATCTGGTATCCCATGATCACCTCTTAGCAAAACTGGCTAACTGCGGCCTTGGCCTCACCACTATCCGCTGGCTGGGGAATTGGCTCTGTGGTAGGACCTAGAGGGTGGTGGTTGACAGAAGTCAATCATCATGGTGTGCTGTGACTTGGAAACATGCAGGCTCAGGGGCAATCTGGTGGCCACCTATAAGTTTATCAGGGGTGACCACCAGGATCTGGGGGAATATCTGTTCACCAGAGTACCCCAAGGGATGACAAAGTCAAACAGTCACAAACTACTCCATGACCGTTTCAGGCTGGACATAAGGAAGAACTTTTTTACTGTCCGAGCCCCCAAGGTTTGGAATAGACTGCCGCCAGAGGTGGTTCAAGCACCTACTTTGAACACCTTCAAGAAACATTTGGATGTTTATCCTGCTGGGATCTTATGATCCCTGCTGACCTGCCCCTGGGGCAGGGGGATGGACTTGATGATCTTCCAAGGTCCCTTCCAGTCCTAATGTCTATGAATCTGTGAAGTCATGAGCCTTTTGACTCAGTACAAACTATGCATGGTATTCAATGTATCAGTTCAATGTATCAGTAGGAACAAAAGTGCTGCTCAAAGTGTGTTTATGGAGTGTCTGTACTGAAACTTGCAGCAGTTTCAACACGCCAAAATGCATAAATTCTGGATGAACTTATCCATAGTAATTTGCATATATGCAAGTTACTATGGGTGGGTATGTTTATTATAAAGTCAGTTGGTTTTTTGTCCCTTGCATTTCAAAATAACAAGGTGGGAAGTGGGGGCAGGCAACTGCTGCAGTTCTGACTCTGGCATTGAGTCTGGGTGCAGGCCATAGTTAGACCCACAGCAGTCCCTGTCCCCCTCTACTTATTCTCTGCAGCTTCTGCTCTTCCCTCTGTCCTCCCACCTTCCCCCCTGACTGTCAAATATAAAACACAAGCTCACTCCCGTCCCACTTCCCTTCCACATTGTGCTCAGGGTGGGAACAGGACCTGGGCATGGACTGACAGTAAGGGGGGACAGGAAGGCTGCATGGGGGGAAAGTGGGGTGAGGTCAGAGGGCAAGGGGGACACCCCACCCGCCACTATTTTCCTTGGTTTGGCAGTGGGAGGGAGAATTCAATACAACCCTCCATAATTAGATTCAACACCTGGAAAATTATAGCAAATTTAAAAATTTTCCATATATAGAATCTAATTATTGGGGGGTTGTCTTATATTTGAATAAATATGGTAAGTAATGAAACAACTGTTGCTGAAAGATATTAACACTAATCAGTACATAGTACATTTAAGAATTTTTATACCACATATCCGGCAGAACCTAAATTCTTCTCAAGGGGTACATAAACATTTTACGGAGACCTAATTTTTACATTTATAAAATGAAAAAGTGTTCTATGAAATTTAAACTATTAAATTCAATATTTTTCTCTGATTCATGTCTTAATGGATTCCCTTTGTCTTCATGATAAGCATGATGCCTGAAATCAAGAGCAGAATTCATTGTTATACTAGTAGTTTAAAAAAACCCTCTTGTACTGTAATGACTCTATAAAACCTCAATTTTAAGTAGCCTGCTCTCTCTTTTCCCACATTTTCTCTTTGATTGCTGTTCTTTGTACTTAGATATGAACAGGGCAGCTTCCCGGGCCAAAAATGCTGACCTGCCACATGCCAAAAAATCCAAAAATTCTTGTGGTGGAGAAAATTGCCCAAGATTTCATGGCAGTTTCCTGGGGCCAACAGCCCAGACATGCAGGGCAGCTCCCTATGGCCAAAACGCTGACCTGCTGGGTGCAGAAAAGTCTGAAAATTCTGGTATTTATACTTTAAATAAAATACATATACAAACACAAACTACTGTAAGATTTTTTCCTGTGATTTCAGTAACCACTAGATGGCAACATGAAAAGGAATATTGATACAACTTAAACTAAAAAGAATTAGCTCACTATACTATATAAAACAGATAAGTCTAACATCCAATGTTATAGTGCTTCTATTGCAATTCAATATTATGTAAAGATGAAAAAATAACTGCTATTAAGACAAAAAGTCAAGGCATTTAATTTTGTCAAGAAGTTGAAATAAGTTGTAATTGGTTCAATGTCTCGGCACTGATAAAATGAGGTACTCAAATTATACAAATTATACCTGTGATAAATTAGGTTTCAGACTTGACATTCACATGAGAACTCTGGTAGACGTAGTTAAAAACCCATTCTGCCAGGCAGATTTCAACTGTCTGAACAAACAAACTCCTCCTCTTCCTGGATTCTCCTCCCTCATTCAGTACACACCTTCCAGTTTTCCTAACAAATGAAATGTTGGTGCTAAAGAAAACAAACTCCTTTGACACAGCTCCTGTAAATCTGTGAAGCCTGTGCACCCTTTGCACAGAATGAAGCATATCTAAGAGCCATAAAAGGTCAACAGGAAGGAAACACTTTGGGTGTGTACATCATGGGAATTCGAGGGTGGTTGCCCCTCTATAGCTGTTATCTTCTCTAGTCTTCACTGATATGGATTCCTTTCTTGGTAAGGGGAGATGGACTGGGTTGCTCTGCTTCCAGCAGGAGCAGAGCTGGAAACAAATCCAGTCCAAGCAGTGGTGAGAGGCACCATGGCAGCCAGGTGTTCTGGAGCTGGAGGTCTTGCTCTGCCCTCATAGACAGTGAGTTTGTCCTTCCCTCAGCTCCTAGTCCTGCCCCTGCTCACCAAAGCCTCTATCTGTGCAAGTGAGGGCAGTCATTGCAGGTTTTTTGCTTTAATGTGCAACTACTCCAGTAAGCTGAACAACACCAAGCTGATTAAAATTTGTGTGGCTTTCAGCCTAAGGTGTAACAAGGCCCTTAAACTGGAAATAAACACATGTTCAAATGCCTAAGAACAATAATTTACCATGATGATAGGAGTCGGTTATATATTTGGAGCTCAAAGGCCCTGATTCTCAGTTGAACCACTCTAACATTTTATAGCAGAAAACCACTTGTACTGAATTTAACCGATGGAAAAATCTTAAGGAAAAACATCCTGAACAAGCAGCTACTACTGTGTTAATCACCAATGTCATTCCTATGCCTTAGATAAACATTTACTTCCACTGCAAATGAGCCTTGACTTCCACTGAGAAGGAATCCTGCTTGGGAGTCAAGCTTCTCTCTCTTAAGGAGAGGCAAGTAGGGATTTTCTAAATTGTCAGCCAACCAACAAGTTGGATGGCTCCCCTCTAATTGCTCTTATTAAAGGTTTAAAATTTAATTTTAAATCTTTAATAAAGGCAATTGGAGGGAAATCTTCAATGCTACTGCTTCCTCAGGGCAGAGTGAGTGCTCCAACCCTGGAGCGCTTGACAGTCACAGTGCCTCCCACCACCTCTTGGACCAGATCTGCTCCTGGTTTTGCTCCTGGCCTTGTTACAACTTAGGCTTGCTAGGAAGAGGTGCCTCCAGGGGACTAGAGGAAGGAATTGTAACATGCACTACAATTCCAGAAGGCTGTAGGGAATGGGAGGAAGCAGAAAAGCAGTGATAGAGGGTGGGATACCACAGCTGGGAGAGGCAAGGTTGGAGACTCAGAAGGAGCAGCAGAGCAAGGACTGTGAGCTCCAGCAGCAGGGCTCAGACATAGGAGTCCTTGCAGATAACTATTAAGCATTTCTGGGACCAGAAGTTGTCTGGAAGTCCCTCTGGAGTTGTGGGAGGGTTTAAGGTTTCTCAAGTTTTTTCCAAGGGAAGTGGTGCTGGCCCCTACCCTGGGGGTCTTTAAGAAGAGGCTGGATGCCTACCTGGCTGGACTCGTTTGAGTCCCATTTCTCTTTTTGGG
>NW_017728997.1:45414117-45416368 GCF_001723915.1 Gavialis gangeticus | reverse complement strand
CCAACTTCCAAGGGAAGTGGTGCTGGCCCCTACCCTGGGGGTCTTTAAGAAGAGGCTGGATGCCTACCTGGCTGGACTCGTTTGAGTCCCATTTCTCTTTTTGGGGTTTTTTGTTGTTCTCCCGCCCTGGCGGGGGGTCGGGCTAGAAGATCTACTAGGTCCCTTCCGACCCTTAATCTATGAATCTATAAGTTCATATACCTCAGTATTAGTGGTCCCTACATGTTACCTGTTTTTTGGTGGTTTCAGCACAGTTTCAGTGTTTATTACTTGTTACCTGGATCTGACATATATGTACCTTAATGTGGGTGATGATGAAGCAAGTGTTGCCACACTCATATGTCAGGAGCATGAGGACCAGAAAGCCAACAACAGGTAGAATGGCCAATGTCCATAAGACCTTGGATGCCCAAAGGAGGGCTGTAAGGGCATTCATAAATGATGTGGTTGGCTGTCTGAGCTTGAGCACCAGAGCTGCAGCCAGCATTGTTGGAGAGGCTCCAAGAGTACATGCTCACCTTAAACCATACAATGCCCATTCTGAGATGGTTAAGAGCAGTCCAGACCCTATGGGGAAGCTGCCAGCCTGAGGGGAAGAAGCTGGTGTTGGGGATGAAGTTCTTTAGCTGAAGTTCTTCTGCAGCATATTGCCTGCTCCTCTGATGGGAAGTCCATGCTGTGGATGACATGTCATCTGCAGATTCAATGAGCTTATTGGCCTGAGTAGAGAATTGGTTCATAGATTTCATAGACATTAGGGCTGGAACGGACCTCGGAAGATCATCGAGTCCAGCCCCCTGCCCAAAGAGCAGGAAGTCAGCTGGGGTCATAGGATCCAAGACTTCAGGTGGTAGTTGGTTTTCTGGCTTGCAATTACTAGGCTGGAGTGCACAGAATGGCCCAGATCTTGGGCTTTGAGGCCTAGGGCCAGGGTAGCAGCTTGTCTCTGGATGTAGTGAGGGAAGGAAGGGTTGGTGTAGCTTGATACATTTAGCTTTAGTTGCACCTGCTTGAGTGGTGAATTATAGTATTATTTAAACATTTCTTTTATATTCAGCCTTATTTAACTATTGTGTGGGAGAGTGTCAGCTGTCCGCCCCCTCCTTCCTCAAGACTCGCCTGCCACAGTTAAGAAGATGAAAAAATGATTTGATGTTAATTCCTGAGGGGAGGGATAAGAGATGCTAGACCACCCAGTATGATGCTTCACAAGTGCTAGTTTATTTAACATTGAAACAAAAGAGAATCCCCGTGCTAATTGCCTCATTAGCAAGAGGTGGTTGAATCACCACTTGGATCAATTTCAGGCTCCCAGCTGCTCCACTGTGGATCGCGGGGCTCCCTGCTGCTTCAGCCAAGCCAGTTGTCCCCTGGGGTCAAGCTTCCCACTCTTCTTCCCCTTCCAGAAACACAGTCTGCTAGCTGCTGGTTCCTATGTCCTAGGGGAGCTTCTCCATTCTTCCCTCTCTGATCATGGCTGTTCTCTGCTGCTTTGGATGCCTGTCATCCGTCCCGGGCATGGAGCCATCAGGGATTGCATCTCCCACCTCCCTGAGGTCTTATCGGCCAGCATCCAGCCACATGTCCCAAAGGTAAGTATTTCCCAGCGTCTCACCAGTCCAGGGTTGTCTTCTTCACATTCCCATTCACAGCGTCCTTCACACTTCAGGTAAGTCTGCCGCCGCCGCCACTTCTCCTCTTCCTTTCTTCTAGTGCCTGAGGGCAATATCTGGTGCTTTGCCGCTCCTTTTATGTCTGGCAGTGGTCATCAATTCTTATCTCTTCCCAGTGTGTGTCCTACCTTCCCCTCTCCACCTGTGCTTTCAGTTTCACACTTGGTTTCACCCTCAGTAACAGTGGTTCGGCTTAAACTCCCTGTTAATATTGCTTAAATTTTTGTATAGCCTTATTATTATTTGAACTTTTCTTCTGTATTCTGAGCTTGTCTTGAGCTCACTTTCTCATTGTTTCTTTTTCTTATCACTGTGAGAACCCAGTTTATGTTCTTCTAATATTATCAACATATGTGTTCAAATTAACTGAACTTGACATTAACCAACTAAAGGGGATGATATGATAGAATATGTTAATGAAAGGTGATAAGGGGAGCCCTTCTAATTTCCAAGTTGATGTACAGATCTAATTAGGAGTCTGAGGCAGGGCATGCCCAAATTAAGACATTGGTAAAAGACCAAATTAAGATGTATGCATGTGACAGGTTTATTGGAACAAAGGAACATGCTGACTGAAT
>NW_017728997.1:45394646-45402891 GCF_001723915.1 Gavialis gangeticus | reverse complement strand
GGTGCGACTCTCTAACCAGCTGGCGACACATTGGACTGTATGGGTGTCATACCATACGCCAATTGTGTGAGACCATTGGGCTAAATGTTCTTCTCCCTCTCTCAATGTAGAAACTATTAATGCATTTAATGTACTAATAAAGTTAGATTTTAGTCAAGTTGTTGATTTTAGTTTAGTTGTGCAGCTGGGGGGTTTCCACCCTTTTTGCAATCATCTCTTGCAGGCTGGAATTCTGCCAGCCTGCAAGAGCTCTTTGCAAAAATGAGGAATCTGCTGGTTTCTCTGCTAAAAGGGAAATCCGTGGTTTTCTCCATTTTCCCATGGGAAACGGAAAACCCAGATCCTTGGTCATCAGCATAACCATACTTCTTGGACTGGGTGTCAGGCAGGTTGACAACATACATGTTGAAAAGTAATGGAGAAAGTACTGAGCTTTGTGGAATGCCATTCTTGAGACTTCTAGGGTGGCTTTTCCTGTCTGCTGATGGTCTTGAGAGTGAAACTGTTGTTCTGAAACATGAACATAATAAGGACCCCAGAATATACAAAGAATCCAGTCTCAGATCTGTAAATGGTTACTGAAGCCACTTATTTTTATAATGGCTAAAAGCTGAAGAATATAGAGGGGCTTTGGGCAAGTCGGCTCAAATACAATTATGAATGTTCATTTTGCTTGTTGAGCCTGTAGCAGAATGCCATCTTAGTCTCTTGTCAAACTCTGCTATCAGGTTTTTCCTTGCCATTGTTTCATCAGCTGCCTGTCCATTTGGTTGCTGTGGTCACTGTGGTGGGCAGGCAGCCCTCTCCCCATCTGTTTCATGTAATCCTGAGTTGTAACCTGGGCTGGAGATGTTCCTGAGGGAGGGGGAACCTGCTCCTGTGGACAGGAGGCCCTACAGATAATGAAGGGGGAGAACTCCACCTCCCTATTGTGTTAGCACTGACCTCATGGCCTGTGGCAGGGGCTTGACTCCTATATTTGACCAGTGTTGCTTTTAAACTGATTGGACCTGAAAGGTGAGGTCATTTGAAAGCACCAGGCTTCAGCCAATGGGGCTGCTTCTGGTGGGACCTTAGAGATGAGGTCATGAGAGGGGATAAAAGGGGTCCCCATGAGGAAGGAGGTAGAGAGCCATCTTAGAGAGCCATTTTGGACAGCATGGGAGAACTGACCAGACAGAGAGAGGGGGATCTCTCCCTCTCTCTCTTGAAACTGTAAACACATAGAACTGGCTGCCTCCAGAGGAAAACTCAACCAGCCTCTGGATGATACTTGTGAGTAAGCTACTTGAAACCTATTTATATATATAGCTGGCAGTATAGCAGGTGCATAATCAATAGCTATCTAGCCACAGCTTGCTCTAACATCCAGGGAGGTGATGCTTCCCCTCTATGCGGCACTGTTCATGCCACAGTTAGAGTACTTCATCCAGTTTTGGGTGCCACACTTCAAAAGGGATATGGACAATCTTGAGAGGGTTCAGATGAGTGCCACTCATTTGGTCAGAGACCTGTAGGCAAGGCCCTACGAGGAGAGACTGAGGGACCTAGATCTCTTCAGCCTTCACAAGAGAAGGCTGAGAGGTGATCTTGTGGCTGCCTATAAATTCATCAGGGGAGGGCAGCAGGGAATAGGAGATGCTATATTTACTAGGGCATCCCTTGGAGTAACTAGGAACAATGGCCATAAATTGACAGAGAGCAGACTTAAGTTGGACATTAAAAAGAACTTCTTCACAGTAAGGGTTGCCAGAATTTGGAATGGGCTTCCAAGGGAGGTGGTGCTCTCCCCTACCTTAGGGGTTTTCAAGAGAAGACTGGACAAGCACTTAGCTGGGGTTATCTGACCCCAGTGCTCTTTCCTGCCCAGGGCAGGAGGTCAGACTTGATGACCTACTGAGGTCCCTTCTGACCCTGATATCTATGAATCTAAAGTTATTCTCTGATTCCTCCCTATCCTGAATCCTACCCCAAGCCTCTTCTCTGTAAACCAATAAAGTTCTCCACAGTACCTAGCATGGTGGATTCATTGGGAGAGGGATAAGAGGCATGCCTTCATGTCCCCTTGGTCCAGCAGAATAAGGGAGGCTACTATCTGTGCTCCAGGCCAAGGGAAGCACCCCAAGTTTTTACAGTGGGTTGAGTACCCTCAAGGTCTACAAGGCCTGTGTATCCCAGGGGGTACTCAGAGCCTGATAGATAGTTGGGCGCAGTGAGGTACATGGCTCAGTGCAGGAACACCCCTTGCTGAGCTGCCACAGAGCCAAGTCGGAGCAGCCCTAGCTGGCTCAATGTGCTGCAGAGGGGCTGACTGAGGCACAAGGGTGCTTCAGTGTGGGGCTAGCCAGCAGGCAGCCCCTGCACTGAAGTACCTTCAGGCCCCAGCCAACTGCATCAGCATCTACGTGTGCATCCAGAAGAGCCCGCATGTGCCTCTTGCAGCATCTAAAAGCCCTTTGAGACGCTGCAAGAGGCATGTGTGGGAACAAAAAAATTTTTATACCTCAGTTTATACTTTTATTACATATTAAACAACAATATCAGTTGCAAAATGTAAACATTAAGTTTTCCATAGCATCTCCCTAAACTCCCTCCTTGGACTTGATGTTTCTCCAACATGCTGTAATTACAGCCAGTTGGAGCAGACTCAGTTTCATAGACGTTAGCGCTGGAAAAGACCTCGAAGATCATCAAGTCCAGCTCCCTGCCCCAGGTGCAGGAAGTCAGCTGGGGTCAAAGGATCCCAGCAAGATAAGCATCCAAGCACTTCTTGAATGAGTCTAGAGTAGGTGCCTGCACCACTGCTGGATGGAGTCTATTCCAGGACTTGGGGGCTTGGACAGTAAAGAAATTTTTCCTTACGTCCAGCCTAAAACAGTCTTGGAGGAGTTTATGACTGTTTGTCTGTTCACCAGAGTGCTCCAAGGAAAAACAAAGACCTTCTCCCAGATCCTGATGCACACCCCTTATACTTATAAGCAGCCACCAGGTCCCCCCTGAGCCTGCGCTTTTCCAGGCTGAACAGTCCCATAGCTCTCAGCCTCTCTTCATAAGGCTTATTCTCTTGCCCTCTGATCACATGCATGGCTCTCCTTTGGACTCTCTCAAACTTCTTGACATCCTTCTTGAATTGTGGAACCCAGAATTTGATGCAGTACTCCAGCTGCAGCCTCACCAAGGCTGAGTACAGCGGGAGGATGACATCCTGAGACTTACTTGAGAAGCATCTATGGATGCAAGCCAGAGTATTGTTTGCTTTGCCAGCTGCGACATTGCACTGGTGGCTCATGTTCATCCTGTGGTCAATCATGACCCCAAAGTCTCTTTCAGCCATGGTGCTAGCAAGCGTAGCGAGTCTGATGGAGCGTGGTAATTGCCACACTTCATCAGCCTCCAGCATCTTGTGTATCAGTGTCCCTGTGCTTAAAAATGATAGTGGAGGTGCTTTATGTGAAGCTTGTTTGATGAGCATTAGATAAAGCACCCCTGCTGCCATTTTTAAGTGCGGGGACACTGATACACAAGACACTCTGAGTGCTTTAATTAGAGCGGCTCTTGGAGCCACTCTAACTAAAGCACTCCCGCCCACACTCCCAGAGCATGTGTATAAACACCCTAATAAATTTTCATTTCATCCTGTTATTGTAGCTAAGCAATTATCTTTCTAATAAAATAATATTTCAAGCTACAAGGGAAAATCAGAAAAAATATACCAACTAAGAAACACAAATAATAAGAACCAGCAAAATGAACACAATTAAAAATCAACACTTAAAATGTGTCATTTGGATCTGGGGTATACCTACCAGATGCTTTTGGAATGACCTAATGAAATGGATCACAAAGAAATGTGTTACTTGCAAACTTTAAATTGTGATTCAATGGTCCAGCAAAACATAAAAGTACTATCGAAATGGAACAGCCTGGATTTGGTTTCATAGTTTCATAGTTTCTAGGGTTGGAAGGGACCTGAGTAGATCATCTAGTCTGACCCCCTGCCATGGCAGGAAAGAGTACTGGGGTCAAACGACCCCAGCAAGGTGTTCATCTAACCTCCTCTTAAAGACCCCCAGGGTAGGGGCCAGCACCACTTCCCTTGGAAGCTGGTTCCAGACCCTAGACGGTTGATTTTTATGAAGCAGCAACACCACCGCAGAATCAAATCTCAGCAAGTTCAATTCCAGGATGATGGTAAAAACAAAAAGTCAAGTGATATCACTGATTTGGACATCAAACCTTCCAAAGACATAGCATTTGTGACTGGCAGGGCACAAACATCTAGGCACCAGAATTTGTCAAAATACTCTCTTTCTTTTCCAACGATTCCCAAGGGGCTTTGGAACATAGTTATTCAGACTTCTCCTAGCTTCATGAAACACTTCCCAGTTTTTAGGAGGAAAAACTAGCAAGCTAACAAACAAGCAAGTCTTTAACAGAAATTCCAACTGAGACTGAAAGCACTTTCCATGTCAATGCCATTCTTTCTGAATAGGATCTCATGTCTTCAGACTTTTCTTATTTAAGGATAACTAAACATTTAGAAGATGGATCTAAAAGAGACAAAGGAGTGCTAAAGCACAAAGCAATGAACCCATCCACCTGGACTCAGATGCTTTCTCAATACTGGAAAAGGCAACTCTTTCTACTCACTTGCCTGAATAGCTACACATGTAGTTTCAGCTTTGACAGCTTGCATGCCAACAGATTTTTAAATGCTAATTGAGAAAACATCGTATGAAAAAAGGACAATAAAATATGCAATGGGCACACTTACATGAGACATTTTTTGCAAGTAGGTTAATTAGCTCCACAGTAAATGTCTCAATGTCTACATGTGCAACCCTATTAGGCCATAGGAAACTAAAACTCCACATCAGGGTAGTACTTGTAAATACACGTACTTTCCTGCTCCGGAATTGTTTAATTCGCAGTAATGCATGTGTAGACACTGACACAGTTGGCTGGGGCCTGAAAGTGCTACAGTGCAAGGGCTGCCTGCTGGCTAGCCCCACAGTGGAGTACACTTGTGCCCCAGCCAGCCCCTCTGCAGCACATTGAGCCAGGTCAAAGCAGCCCCAGGCTGGCAAGCTGACCCCCCACCCCCTGCCAGCCAGGGCTGCTCCAACCCAGCTCAATGTGCTGTGATGTATATATGTAGACAGTGTGTGTGTGTGTGTGTGGGGGGGATATAGATATAATGTATGTATATGTAGACTCAATGTCCAAGGTGTATATATGTAGATATAGTGCTTCGGAGCAATAAGCTCTGCCACAATGTGCACTGGAGTTTATTGTGTCACATTAAAATGCATGTATAGACACATCCATTATGTGGTAAATGATAAGAAAACAGTAGTTTTGGTAAACATTGTGCTAAGCTTACAATGTTGTGCTAGGCGAGTGGGAGAACATGTAGAATGTTATTTATAGATAATTTTTCTTATAAAATTGACTACAGCTGTCAGTTGGTTATGCCAACCTTGGAATGTGTTCTTGATTCTAGAAAGACGGAATGGATTAATCATCAAAAATGCAAAAGTAAAGCATTTTTTGTAGCCATCTGCTATCAAATGCATTTTTCCCCCCTAATTTTTGTAAATACTGAGCTGCTATTTCTGTTTTTCACACATACTGATTTCTGCTAATTACTATTCTATTGTCCTGCTGTTTTTTTCAGAGAAGTCAGCCTCACTGTATACTCAAAATGTTTATAAAGTTTCTTATATTTGGAATATGAGTGATAAACCAGCTTTATACACCAGGCAGCTTTAGACAAACTATATGCAAGGACCACTTTATAATCACTCATGAAGACCTAAGATTTTACAGCAAGCCAATGCATGATTCCAGGAGCCCACAGTAATAATAATATAATTGATTATTTGACAAACTATTATTTGTCTCTTTTAAGAAACATGAAAAGTAGAATTGACCTGTTCCCACTGGTAGACTCCAAACATCCCACAGATGGGGGCATATGTGTTTTTTGATTATACTTATTGCAAAATAAACCCTGCAGGCCCCAGCAGCAAGAGGCCTCCCTGAGGCTACCCCAACAGCCAAATCAGAAATCACTTGCAGCAGCTTTGGGAAGTAGGGGCACCTTACACATGTGCCCAATGCCTGTTCCAATGTGTGCTAATTAGCACAGGTCAGAGCAGACTCAATTAATCAAGTCTGTTGGAGTGTGCTAATTAGCATGTTCCAACAGCCTCCACATCTCATGTATTCAGCGTCCCTGCACTTTAAAATGACAGCAGGGGTACTTTAACTAAAGCTTGTCAAATGAGCTTTAGTTAAAGTGTCCCCACCACCATTTTGAAGCATTGGATGCTGAATACACAAGGTGCTGTGAGGGATTTAATTAGAGTAGCTCCCAAGAACCATTCTAATTAAAGTCCCCACCCCTCACCAGGGAGCACAGGTAAAGATGCTCCAAGTGACCAGCAGGGGCTGGGGGCAGGGAAGCACATCAACACAGGGTCTGAACCAGAGGGATGCAGGCTGACCCTGCAAGCTGCCAGTGAAGGAGCTCTTGACTGGGAAAGCTGCCGGGGGGGGGGAGGGGGGGGACGGCTGGTGGACTGCTATGTTGCCTGGGAGCTACCAGCAAGGCTTTGTGAGCTTTCAGGAGAACATAACTCAGCTCTGGGGGTTATTTTGGCACTCAGGGAGGGCTGCCCCTCAGGCAGAACCGGGCCACTCAGGCTGTCACCTGGGGGCCCGGCACGGCTTGTAGGGACTGCACATTGCACAGGCTGGGTCCTGCCTCCACATGCCCCATGCACCATTGGGCCAGGCTAGTTCCATGGAGGCAGGATCCAGCCCAGTGTGATGCACAGTCCTTGTGAGTGACACCAGGCCCCTGGGTGACAGCCTGAGTGGCCTGGTCATGCCTGAAGGCTCATGGCCCCACACTGGGAGAGGCCCATGCAACATAGCACAGGTAGCACCAGATGCCAGGTGGCTAAGGCTGCACTGTGCTGCCCCACACCATGGAGGGCAGGGAAGGGCTGGACCAGGAGGATGCTGACCACCCTGATGGTGGCTGCTGCTGTGGAGGTGCTGTGGGCCATGTGGGGGGAAGGTGGAGGACCCACCCCCCCGAGAAGCTCCCCACGCCACACACAAACAGGATCCAAGTCACTACAGCTTGCATTGCTCCACTTTGCCCCCTATGGGGAGGCAGTGTGCTGAAGCACTGGGGCAATGGGCAGCCATAGATACACTCTGGCCGGCTACCAGAACGTCTTTTTTGGAGGACCCCAGCCTCCAGTTGTTAGATTGCTGCTGAATTCAATGCAGCTGCCATCCTCTTGCAAGAAATGCACTGTGAATCACCTGACAAACTAGAACTACAAGGTGTTAGTCTGGCTGCCTTCACCCTCAGCAAGACCTGTAACCTTTCAACCTTCCTCAGAAGAGAAATAGAGTCATGCCAAGTTGCTTTCTTATCAGATGACAACAACTTTGAGTGGCTCACTATCAGTTTTCCCACCCAGGAGAACTTATACCGCCCTCCAGTTCTCCTGTGCGATATGAAGTTTTGTTTCTACCTGGGAGAAATTTTACAATTTGTGCATTCTCCTTTGCCTGAAGAAGGGTGTATGAGCCTGAAAGCTTGCAAATAAAAAAAAATTGGTTTTGTAACTATCTAGTTGGTCTAATAAAAGATATCGCCTCTACCACAAGAGTTCCGACTGCTATCAAGATCAGTGACACTTCAGTCATCAATGTCTATAAGCCTCCAGGAACTCTACTTTCTGCCCACTGCCACCAATCCAACACCCATGTAGCTAGTGATTTCAACTTGCAGCACACAGAATGGGGCTATAAGAACATAAATCTTGATGGGGAGTTTTTGGCTAACTGAACAACAGCTGTCAGTCTACCAGATGAGTGCTGGAGAAGTTCCCATGGTCATAACATTGGCTATCACTAATTGTATGCCTAAGCTTTGTAGCACCAACGAAGAGCAGACCATCATTTAGGTGGAACTTTCACAAAGCCAGGTGGGAAAAAAATCAAAACTGATCCAAAGTCTGTTGCTGAATCACTGCCAAACCCGTGGAATACAGATGTGAATGCCTCTTACACTTCATTCTCTGACATCATTCTTAGATGTGCCAAGAATAGTATCCCCAGAGGGTATAGGAAAAATTATATCCCTGGTTGGGATGGTGAATGCCGACAGCTGTATGAAAATTTCATCTCAGTTGAGCTGGAGCAAGCTGACAATAATGCC
>NW_017728997.1:45388903-45389646 GCF_001723915.1 Gavialis gangeticus | reverse complement strand
GTTAATTGACTACAATGTTTCTTCTTACTGGGCTTTTCTGACTTTGTCTAAATGGTTGAGGAGGTTTATGGCATTATTGTCAATTAACTTCTCATAATCCAGCCAGTAGGCAGAAGATAAACCAGCTCACAGGAAAGAAACAAAGTGCAAGCAAGTGTGAAGTCAAAGCTGAAACCATTGCAGCTCAACTTGTGTGTAATGGTTGCTACATTAAACCTGACAAGGAATTCAGGCAGGTAAAAAAGACATTAGACAGCTCTGGAAGACTCATGGTTCCAATGCTCACCTGGCTGGAGAATTCAACACTGAGGAAATGAACAGCCCTAGCTTTTAAAAAACAAAAAATCACCAGGGCCTGATGCCATACATACTGAATTTCTTTGCAACTCTGGAGAGATGATGATCGTTTGGCTTTGTGAGTTCATCTCCAACTGAGTCAAATGCAACAAAATCCCTTGCCTGCCCCCCGAGCCCCCCCAATCCCTGCTCCACCTGGTCCCAGCATCCCCACAATTAAAAAAACAAACAAACAAAAAAACCCCCGCACTCACCGCAGTACCAGCTGCTATCACCCCCTGGTAGCATGGGGCCGGATGACAGCCAGAGCTGCATGATGCCCTGCCAACCAGAGCTCCCACAGCCCCTGGTACTGCCAGTGAGCATGAGGCTTTTTTTTTTTTAAGTGCCAAGAGGCTGGGGTCGGGCGGGCAGCTGTTGGGGGCTGGGGTGCAAGTGGGGGGTGG
>NW_017728997.1:45387473-45388408 GCF_001723915.1 Gavialis gangeticus | reverse complement strand
GGGGTGGGGGGTCACCAGCCATTGCAGGAGCTGGCAGGGGATGGGACCAGGCAGGGCAGGAATCCATGGGGTTAGGAGAGCAAGCAGGGGTGGGACATGTGGCCCCTGCAGGGTGTGGTGGTAGCCCTTATGGTGGCCATGTGGCCCCTGTTGTGAGGGTATAGCCCCTGTGGGGAGCAGTCTCAGCTGTGCAGGGGGGGCTGTGCCCTGCGAGGGGCAGGGGACCCACCCCTCCTGAGCAGCCCCCTCTCACAGTCCCTCCACAATCCACCCACACCTACCCACACACCCCATGGCCCCCTACATCCCTCCCCAGCCACCAACATCCCTCACCCCCATTTCCACCCCCCTTCTGCAAACCTCACATCTCCTCAGCACACACACTGCATGCCCAGCAGCCAGGCAAGAGCTGTGGCTGCAGGGGCAGCTGTCCCCACATCCTGGTTAGTGAAGGGGTCACAAGGAGCTCTAACTGCTTTATGGTAAGAAAACAGAAGGCAAACAGCAAAACACATAGGTATTTAGAATTCATTTTATTATGATGATAGAGACACTGGTAGGCTTCTAACTTGCTTTAACACTGTAGATATATCAATAAAACATTTCTCAACTGATCACTGTCTCTCTGTCTGTCACTCGCTCTCTCTCTCTATACAGTGGTCTCTTTTATTTTTTTGATTGTGGAGGAACATGGATTTCAGGGTATTTTACAGAGTGACTTTGGGATTTTTTTATCAGGGATTTTTCAGTTTTCAAATAGGGAATACCAGAATTCCTGCTAGCAAGGTGAGTGACAGGACCCAGGCAGAGGAGCCTGCTCAGAGCTCACACCTTGGACCCAGCTGGAGGTGGCTCACCTCCTGCCCAATTGGGGTCATGCTTTGACAGTTCGAAGCAGGCCACCACACTGGGAACATCTTCCAGGCGATAGCTGC
>NW_017728997.1:45292460-45349984 GCF_001723915.1 Gavialis gangeticus | reverse complement strand
AGCCCCAGCTCAAATTTGCACCGCTTCTATTTGAGCTGCTACAGATGCATGTGCTTGCATGTGTGGATGCGCCCTACATGTGCATTGCTGCAAACTAAAAAATTCTGCAACAGGATAGTACTTGTATTTATAAATACTAACCTGCTGTAGAGTTTATTAGTTTCCTGCAGAATATTATAGCTCAGTGTTCCAAACCACGACCACAGGTGTGCCCAGGACACCAGCAGGATGAACAGAAGGATGGCATAGTCATTTGGGCTGCCTTCTGACTGATAAAACAAATCATTTTGAACTGACCGGGGTATATGCTGCAGGGGGATGCTTAGGGTATGAGGGGTTGCCATCCTGCTGGCACCTCCCTGGAGAGGGCACCTGCATTGATGGCAGGGTAGTGGCCAACCCCTCACTCCAGTTGTCCAATGGCAATCCCCCTGACCCAAGCCTGGAAACCACAGGCTTTCCAATGGCAGTGTGGCACCTCTAAATCAGTCTTCCTGTAGAGAGACAGGGTGACAGGGAACTGGTCTCACTTGAAACTCTATTGTCTCCTTTGGAAGAGAAAGAAGGCCAGGCTGACAGCGGGCAATTCTAGGTGTGTTGATGGCCACACACTAAATGTATCAGGGGGGAGGGGGGATGGTCTGGTGGTTGTCCACTTCAGGATATCCCTGCTACCCCTTAAAGCTTACTGTTATTCCTGGCCACCTTCTTTAAACTGCTTTGCTCTGATCTAAGGCTGTGAACAGCTGTGCCCCTGTTGTAGTGCATCTTATCTGTGCAATGTTGCAAACTTCCACAAAACCCTCTGTGTCTTCCCTGCTCATGGCCAACATCTGGACACAGGGCAGAGGCAGCAGGGCCTTAGGGTACTGTATCAGGGTGCCTGGAGATACCCACAGCTTCATACGCCTGGTCACTCACCAGCAAGTAGACCCATATCTAGAATCAGTTTCTAAGTCAAGGACAGTCAGTTAAAGGTGTCATTTGTAATTTGTTCTCATGCACTGCCCCAATACCATTAAAAAATGACTGGAAGCAGCTTTAGATTTTTGCCCAGGCAACCATCACAAGTGAAGTTCACAAATACAAAGTGTCATTCAATGCACGGGCATTCAAAACTATGACCACAGACAAAACAACCCCCACACCCAACCAAAGTGCACCTCACTTCTTATCTAAACAAATCCAGGATGCATGAAGTATGAAATCCAACAAAGACAACATTTAACTTTATTTACATTAAATAGTAATATAAATAAAAAACAGAAAAGGAATACAACTAATTCTGAGTCATTGTTCTTAACTATAATATGCTACTATTAACCTATTACTGAAATCTAAAAACAACTACCAAAACTATAAAAGAATCAGGAAACTTAAGAACCTGATTAAAGAACTTAGAGGAACAGCAAGGAAGTCTTTAATTAAAGATTGACTGATTGCTCTCTGTTGTGAGTGGTTGAATATCTGAAACCTGTGGCTGTGACCTGGCATGAGAAAGTACATGAGTGCCAGATGGCCTTGTTCCAGTGACCACCAGCACCAGAATGGTGAGCAGTACACCTGAGAGCACCTGGCAATCCTTGTGGTTCTCTCTATGCCTCCTTAAGGCTGTGTGGGTGCTTTTGTGAGCCCATCCCCCTCACCTGCCATGATGCTTCCCAAAGACCATCAGACCTGTTGGACTAGTTCTTCTATTCTGTTCTTGCATTCATTAAGGCTATTTACCAGCCTGTCTGTTCTCACATCTGCAGCTGCCTGGCTGGGTTACCAAATAGTCCTTGGTGGGGGGTGGGGGTGGTGGGACTGCAATTGGAACTGCAAATGAACAATAGAAAACACTTTGTAAGACAAATGTAGTTAAGAGACAAAGTTAAATACATTTTGTGCTACAGAAATGCCACACTCTGTGAATCCTATGGTCAACAAACAGGCCTTGCCTAAAATGCATGAGACTGTGTGCCTGGCAAGGGTGGGGGAGCGGTCCCTGATTGTCTATAAAGAAGTTGGATACTAAACCTGTGCGAAGCTTCAGATCATGATTCAATTTGGAGAAGATTCAGACCAATTTGGAGGCCGATTCTCTGAATCCAAATTGAATTGCTGAAGCTTAAAACTTGCCAAATTGATTTGGAGCCTCTGAATTGATTTGGAAAAGATTTGGCAATTCAGAGGGCAGTCTTTCCGGTGAAACAGAAACTTAGAAGAGGGAGGGGGAGTGGGGGCAGAGGGGGAGCAGGGTGGGGAAGGACTAACATGTCTAGCTGGCCAGTGAGCATTTCTCTCTGACTGCCCTTCCAATCACAGCGTCTGAGGGAGGGACATAGAAACAGCATTAAAGCCTCTGTCTGCAGGCTTGCTATGCCTTTTGTGAGCTGGTTCTGAGTGAGCAAGTGTCAGAAAGGTACTGGACTGCCTGGCTTGTTTCATAGTAGGTTGCCTGCTCCTTTTTGTTCTTAGGAAGGATTGGATAGGATTTAGCTTATCTTATCTTAGTTTAGATTAGAATCTGTCTACTTAATAGTTATCCAATTTATTTCTTTCAGTTTATATTTGTTGTCTTTTTTTCTTTTTTGCAAACTTTAAAAAAAGAAAGCTCAGTGTTTTCCCTGGCAGTGTGATCCAACACTGTGCAGGGAAGCACACATGGCACACACACACTCACACACGCATTGAAGAAGAAAAATCAGATATTCATATAAGAGATTATATAGCTATTACAGCAAAAGCTCTGTTATCCGGCACCCATTGGAAATGGGGGGTGCTGGATAACCAAACGTGCCGGTTATCTGAGAGGTGTCTTTGCCCAGTCGCCCCTCCCACCACGTCCACATCTCAGATTAACTGTGCCACCCCTCTCACCCCTCCCCTGGTGTCAGTGTGCTGGGGGAATGAGAAGGGGGGGCTCCACGAAGGCTGCTTTACCCAACGCAGGCTGCTTTCTCCTGGGCTGTGGGATTCGACAAAACTGGAAGTCCCACTTCTGGTTTCCCTTTTGCCACGTCAACTGGCTTCAACCAGCATGCTGGTTAATAGAGCATGATGGTTAACGAAGTGTTGGTTAATGTGGCTTTTACTGTACATTAGTTATAGTTAGTTTTAATAGTTTACATACTGACTAAAGAGAACACAGAAGAAGTCAGATAGAGATTTAGAAAGAAGATATTTTAGGTACACTACACAACACAGAACAGTACAGTAAAGAAACACAACCCAGAAGAAGAGGGAGAAATCAGACAGTCACCCATTCAGAGTTAGGGTAGAGAGCACATCACCAAACAACAACACACACCATATACTTTATTAACAAGCAAGCAAGAATCAAGCTGCAGTTGTCTACAGAAAGCAAAGCGAACAATTCAGAAAAGCTAGAAGGCCGAGAAGAAGTCCTAAAGTCACCCAGTCAGAGTCAGGGTAGAGAGCACACAACCGAACAACAACACAAACATGCACCATATACTTTATTAACAAGCAAGCAAGAATCAAGCTGCAGTCTACACAAAGTGAAGCAAACAAATCAGACAAGCTAGAAGAAGTCAGACAAATGCACCTTTTGCAGCACAGGAAAGATTAATATGAAGCGTGCTAGAAAGGCAGGTGCCAGGACTTCTGGCAGGGGAGGGAGAGGGGGTAGTGGGAGAGCTAGAGCTGCAAGTCCCCCCCAAACATAAATGCATTCTCTTCCCAAGCAGCCATGAGGCTTCTGCTGCCAGTGGAAGCAAGGAGGTGGGAGAAGTACCTGTACCTGACGTCCCTGCACCACCTCCTCTAACTCCAGAAATAGGCACCAGCAGCAGAATCAATGTCATCTCCCAGCATGAGCCTCCCACGGCTAGAGGAGCTGGAGCTGGAACCAGGGGACCTGAGCACCCTGACTCAAGCAATTCTGGGAACCAAGGGGGGAATCAGAGTTTGTGCTCCACCCAGGTCTCCTTCTTGGGAAAATAGTACCTTGGAGGAGGTTGAGGTTGTGGAGGCTCAGACAAGTGGCTCAGCTGAGGCAGCTCCTCCTGCTGTTGTGCCTCAGCCTGCTGAGAAGGGAGATAAGGCAGCATCCCCACCCTTGACCCAGAAGTGGGTGAGTAGCATAGTGTGGAAACATTTTATGCTAGCAGGTGATCCAGGTTTGCTATCTTCCAACACTGCTGAAGGCAGATCAGCTGGGGCAAGGAGGTGAAACACTTCACCACCATGCCAATGCTGCTGCCTGTCAGGAGGCAGCACCCCCTTGCCCTTCGTCCTGCTCAGTCTGGCACCAGTGCGAGCAGGCCCAAAAGGAAGTCCCCCACTCACTCCAAAGCCCCCATCCCCCCAAAGCAGAGGCAGGCTGTATCTTACCAAGTGCCTGTACGCACCCCCTTTAATAGGACAGTGGTGCCCTCCCTGTATGACGCATGCAGGGAGTACTTGAGGGAGGAGCTGCACAAGGCAAGGCCGCAGGTAGCCTTCCACTTCACCTTGGACATCTGGAACAGCCGGGGTGGCGATCATGCCTACCTCTCCCTCACAGGGCACTGGTGCGATCAGTCAGGCTGTTGGTGGGTTCTACTGCAAGCTGAGGTGCTAGATGAGTCCCAGATAGCAAGGGAGATCATGGTGGCCATGAACTGCATGGTGCAGGGGTGGCTCATTGGGCAGGCCGAGCTCACCTGCAGGTTCATGGTCACTGACAATGGGGCCAATGTGGTCAAGGCAGTTGGTAATGCCAACTTTGTTGGCATCTGCTGTGTGGCACACAGGCTGCACCTCATAGGCCAGGATTCCTTGGAGGGGGACAGGGCTGCTGGTGATGGTGTTGCCACCACTACAAGCCAGCTGATTTCAAAGTGCAGGAAGGTGGCGGGCTACTTCCACTACAGCATCAACAGGGGGGCAAGATGCTGCAGGAGAAACAGGCAGAGCTGAACATCCTGCAGCACAAAACCATGCAGGATGTGGAGATTTGGTGGAACTCCACATACCTGATGCTCAAAAGGCTGGTGGATCAAAAGAAGGCCATCTATGAGATGGCCTTGCTTGGGAACATCAGGATCAGTGGCTCCTTGAACAGAGCTGAGTGGGGTACCATTTCCCACATCTTGGTGGTCCTCAAGTCCTTCCTCTAGGCCACCAAGACCCTTAGTGCTGGCGATGCCCTCCTCAGCCAAGTGATCCCCATAGTGAGGGAACTTGAGAACCAAATGGAGAAGTTCCAGGGGATCTATGTTCCTGGCTGGGGTAGGCTGCTGTCACCAGACATACCAGCACTGGTGAGGCAGCTGAAGGAGGACATTGGGAGACGGCTGGATCCCTTGCAGTCCAGTACAATCCACATGCTGGTGGGCATGTGTAACCCGAGGGTGAAGGGGGGCATGTGCACTGGCAGCACCAAAATCCTCAGTCACTGGACACAGGTGCTGGTCAACAAAGTTAAGGAGGCCAAAGGGCAGAGGTAAGGGGATGTGGAAGAGGGGGATCCACTTTCCCGTGCCAGCACTCCCAGCCCTGCCCCCAGTACCAGCCCCAGCCAGTCTCCTCCATGCCAGCCACTGCCAATGTGGGCCAAGGGCATGGCTTCAATGCTGGGGTCCAAATGCACCAGGCTCCAGCCTTGGGCAGGTAGGGCCAAGGCTTTGGTGGCTACCTATCTCGCCAAGGATGTGGAGCCACTGGACTGTGACCTCTTGGCCTACTGGGCAAGCTGCAGCCAGACGTGGCAGGATCTGGCCACAGTTGCCCAGCAGCACCTACCCTGTCCACCGACCAGTGTGCTGAGTGAGAGGGTGTTCAGCATTGCTGGGATGCTGTGGCACCCCACTGCACCTGCTTGGATCCTGGTTTGGTGGAGCAGCTGGTGTTCTTGAAGGTGAAGCTCCACCTGCAGATGGACTGAGTACCACCCTCCTCACTCCATCTGTACCAATTTCCTTTTTTCATTTTTTTAAAAACCAGGTAATGCCCCACTCTCAGTTGGAGGGGGCACTCATTGCATCACCAGCCAGCAGGGGAAAAATATGTCTCTGCTAAGCTTGTTCCTCTGCTAGGGTGAACTTGGAGGTATGGGATGGCGCTATGGGGAAGGAAAAGGCCCCAGGTCCTGCGCATGACCACTAAACTGCACCCTGCCAGGGTAGGGAGGCCTGGAGGGACTGCTGGTGGTGCCACAGCCCCGTAAATGCCAGGACCAATAATCCCCTGGTGAAAGGCAGGTAAGAGCCACCATAATCTCTAGCTAATGCACAGAGTCCTGGCTGGGGAAAGCCAAGACCTGTCATGTCTTTGACAGGCCTGAGGCTTGCTGGTTGCAGTGCAGTTGTGAGGCTCCCAGTGTACTTGACTTAGTTGTCCAGGATGCCAGCTTTCGGGTTGAAAAACCCTTTGTCAGGCTGAGGAAGTACCTGCAGTTGGTGTGTCTCCTGGTCCTGAATGGAAGGAATAGTAAAGAAACCAGAGGCTGGCCTGGCATGCAATGCAGGCAAGGAACCAGTCAGTGAAAATGGAAAAGGAGGCATCAGGAGGTGAGGGACAGACTGCGGGGGGGCAGGGGGCATGTAGCAGCGCAGGTAGAAGTGCAGAGGTACTTGGGGAGTCAGATGTCTGGAAGGTTGCAGTGTGTCAGAATTCCACTGTCTATACTGAGTTCATGAGTTTCTGTACCTAGGGGACTGATGAAGTGAAGTTCATAGGCCCAGCTGTGAAAAGTGGTTTGTAATTTGTTCCCTCTCACAATCAGGCCTGAGAGACTGGAGGCAGAGTGTTTTTTCTGTGAGAAATGTGCCCCGACAGGTAGTTGGGTATTGTTGTCTTTGATAGATTCTGGCGTGCAGTTTGTGGGAGTACTGGAGATAGTTGGCAGATTTTGTTTTCACTTTTCAGAGCTGGGTACCTGGGTCTGACAGTGTCAGGAGCAACGATTAAGACAGGGGTCAGTAGCATCAAAGTGGACACCAGCAGAACACAGTGGCCACTAAAGTCGGGGAACATTTGCAAATGTGTTTTACTGAGTGACGCTGATAGCTTTATTGCAGAGAAGTCTCCATTAAAAATTGGGATACATGTGCTCCAGGGTGCCTGGTATAGTTCAAGCAAACCAATTTTCAACACACATCATAGCTAGCAGTAGAGAAAATTTTGAGGTAACTAACAAAAACAGGTTTAATTAAAAAAGAACTTTTAATTTAATTTATGAACTTATTAAGATAGAAGAATTGATCCGTCAGCAGAAGATTGATCCGTGTCAGGCTCTGCAGCTACACCTGTTGTGATAAAGCATTCATTACACAAGACACCTGCCAACTACAACTGCAAATTACATGAAAGTACCAGTGAACTGCAGCAGCACCTGCTGGGCAAGGGGCATCAGAACACACAAAGTGGTGAGTTGACCTGTATGTGACATACAAGTGACGGACTTGCTATGATAAAAACAAATTCCATACAAATTTGACATGATAAAACTAAAATACATAGGAGATGGTCTAAATTGCCATGCTCAAAGAAAGTTTGACATGAAAAAACATTGTGCACATATACATGGTGATTCCATTATGCTAGACAAATGGTGATTTTTCATCATGTTTCATCACATGTACATGTTCAAATCATCATGTGTACAAGCACCCCTTGTTTTCTAGCAGCGGGCCTTTGCCCAGCTGCCTGTCGACACAGCAAGGCTGGCCTATTGCACTCTCCCCTTAAAGTAACAAGAACCTTTCGCTCCCCATTTTATACCTGGATAAAACTTGCATGTTGCAGGTGTAGCACACCCAAAATGTACAAGTCATTTTGTGCTATGTGTTCTGGCTTCATGTTGCTACTACGTATCTCGTTTATTCTGTATATTGTGTCTTCTCTAGGATTGCGAGCGGATCACCTCCCATCCCCCTCATTGTGTCCATACCGTTGTTTTAAGATTCCTCAACAGAACCTGTAAAACCAGTTTAGTGACTCTGGCCAGATCCAGGAGCGCCACCCACCTTTGAATTGATTGGCCTTCATTAACAGTGTTCCAGTGATGCTGTTTCTTGATTGGAACCCTGCAGTAATGTCAGGGAAGTTATTTAAGGTTCAGGCCACCTGGGCTGACGGGCTTTCTTTGTTTTTTCCCTTGGGTCCCCTCTGTGGAGGAGGGGGGCAACACTGGAATGCTTGCTAGAACCTGAGGCCAGATGGTACAGAGAGTCAGGGTTTGAGTCAGGTAACCATGTGTGGTATAGACTGGGAATTCAGGGCAGGAACTTGTAACACATCCCTACAGCCACTCAGGCAGGAGCAGAGATCAGCACTCCACAGCAGCTTGGTGGAGTTACATCAATTCACCAAAGGACCCATGGGTGACTGGTGCTGCCTTAGTTGGGGGGGCATGTGCCCCCCCTGCCACCAGTCCTACCCACCGCGGGAGGGTCCCTGGTGGGTGATCCTGCAGACCGCACGGTGGCCGGTTCCGCTGGGTGATCCTGCGCCAGCCAATCACTGCGCTCACTGCAGCTGCTTCCAGGTGTGGCTGCGGCCGCTTCTGGGAGCAAGCACTGGCCAATTGTTGCACCTGCTCCCAGAAGCGGTCGCAGCCACCCCCAAAAGTGGCTGCAGTGAGCGCAGTGATCAGCTAGCACCTGTAGGGGGGGGCATCGGCATTCCTGCTTGCCCCCCCCGCCCATCACCTAAGCAGCAAGCGTGGCCGATAGGGGGTGCACCGGTGCTCTCAGGGGGTATGTGTTGCCACTGAAAGGAACCGGCACCCCCAGCAGACAGTGATGGCAAGGGAGATAATGCACTGAAATTCCCAGAGAGTAACCTCTTTTGGGTCGAGACTTCCCTGCTCTCGCATTGCTGAGCCTGGGGTCGAAGGCTCCCCAATAGGGATAGGGGTGATACATGGGTTTGTGTTTATATTGCTTCTGAGGGAAGGGTTGTTGGTAGAGGTGCACTGATACATCGGTCTGATATTGGATCAGCACCAATATAAAGAAAATTGAATATATTGGATATCAGCCATATCAGGCCGATAAATGGCCCATGCATGCACTCAGCACAGGCAACAAGGAGCACAGCCCGGCAGCGTGGAGAGCTGCCTCCAGCTAGTAAGTCTGGTTTGGGGAGAAGGGGCAGGGAAGTGGGGTAGGGGGGCAGATCAAAGCCACTGTGGGGAGAAGGGAGGAAGGGGGCTGGAGCTGGTATGTGGCAGGGGCAAGCACTGCTCAGCTGCGGCAGGGTGAGGCTGCCGTGGGATGGAGCAATGGCTTATCCGGGGGGCGCAGGGAGGGGGGGCCAGCTCCCACTGCTGTGTGCCACTTGGCTCATCCAGAGCTCACCTGCTTGTTTGGTATCTTCCACTGCTGCTCCTGTTGCTCGTCCAGGAGGGCGGTGACATGTGCCTGTGCAAGCTCTTCCCCGCAGGGTGGGGCTGCACTGGGCCAGGCAGCTGTGGCACTGGGAAGGGGCCATGGCAAATTTGTGAATACAGCCTCTCCCTCCCCCCCACCTCCATTAGCCCCTTCCTAGTGCAGCACCACCCTGCCCCGCCCCGCTGGGAAGAGCTTGGTGCAGCCACGGCCCCAGCCTGCCCTGTGCAGACCTGGGGGCACCCCCCTCTCCCCGTGCCCTCCCACACAAGCAGCAGGAGCAGCCAGATGAGCAGGCAAATGCTGGACAGGCCGCCGAACCAGCGGCTCCCGGACCAGCGGGCTGCGGTGTTGGGACCTTCCCCACCCTCCCCACCAGATGAGCCATAACTCCGTCCCATGCCTGCCCTGCCCTGGCTGGGCAGCGCTTTCCCTTGCCCCAGCTCCAGCCCCTTTCCTCCCTCCCTGCCTTGATCTGGCCCCTCATGCCCCTTCCCTCTCCCCACACCAGACTTACCAGCTGGGCGCAGTTCTCTCTCCATGCTGTTGGGCTGGTATTGGAAATTGGATCACTATCGGCCAATATGCCTCTTTAAAAATCGGTTATCAGTATTGGCCGCAAAAATCTCTATCGGTGCACCCCTAGTTGTTGGTTTTACTGGACCCCCTAGTGATTCATTTAGTGTTTCCTAGGTGGTATGGGTGGGGGTCGAGCTGAGGTGAAATATATGTAGTACCCCAAAAATGAACTGAACCCTCGTTGCTGCTGATGGGTGCTCAGTAGAAGGGTTACACAGGGATGTGTAGTAAAAGTTTAGTAATACTACGAGTCAAGGATAAAACAATTGTGCAACTTGGTTAGCTTTGCTTAAGACCTGGTTAGCTACAGTAGTGGGTCTCTCTGTTCTGTATTAGTAAAGTAGCAGTATTATGAGAAACAGTTAGGCTGATTGTGATTGTATAAGCTCACAGTCTACAGTGAGTTGCCCTTTTCTTTTTATGCACACTCCTAGGTGGTGGTTTGTGAAGTGCTGTTGAACTTCTCTTTGCTGGCCCTGCCTATGTCCTACTGGGTGAAATTAGAAATTAATATGAGTAGCGTTCACTGGCTAAGACAAGGCAAAGTTATTTATTTCCCCTTCTGGAGTAACCTAGGTAGTTGCATGATTGTCCCCTGACTGGTTTACCATACTCTTGTGGCCCATAACTGAAACTGTTGTGGCTAAGTCTTTTCATTCCAGGTTTCTATGCAGGACATCCCAGAAAGCATTGACCTGCATGTCATCCATGCTGCTACATGTTCATGTCCTCTGGGTTCCCCATTTACTTCAGAGGTGGTAAGGCAGGGGTCGGCAACCTATGACGTGTGCCAAAGGTGGCACGTGGCATGTTTTTGCTTGGCATGCAGCCTGCATCCTGCCTCGAGGGGCAGGAAGAGCCATGCCCAGATCAAACAGCACGTGACTGCCCAGAAACAGCCTTGCGCTGCCACTGACTCCAGCCAAGTAAGAGCCCCTGGTCCCAACCCTGCTCAGGCCCCTACACAGGCCACGGCCCCAACCCCATCCCAGTGCTGCAAAGTGCCCCGGCCCCAGCCATGTGCTGCTGCCGGCCTCAGCCCATGCTGCCAGTGGGCCCAGCCCCAGCCCTCACCACTGCTGCCGCCAGCTCCAGCCCAGTGCCGCTGCTGGGCTGGGGCTGTCAGCAGTGTCAGGATGGGGTGGGGCCGCCGCCGTCCCCAGCCGGCACCACCACTGATGGCTGCCCCAGCCCATCCCAGCACTACCGACGGCCCCAGCCGGCACCATTGCTGCCCCCTGGCCCAGCAGCAGCACTATTCTGAGGCGGGTGGTGGTGCTGGGTTCACTGGCAGCACGGGCAGGGGCTGTCAGCAGCACCAGGATGGGGCCAGGGCCCATGCAGGGCTGGGGTCATGGACCTGCACAAGTCCCAGCCCCATCCCAGCACTGCTGACTGCCCCGGCAGCTGCTGGTGGGCCTGGCCCCAGCACTCACCACCACTGCCACCAACCCCAGCACAGTGCCACTGCCAGGCTGGGGCTGTTGGCAGTGTCGGGATGGGCCGTGGACCTGTGCGGGACCTGGCCCCATCCCAGCACTGCTGAAGGCCCCAGCCACATGCTGCCAGAGGGCCCCATCCCTGCATGGGCTCAGCCCCAACCAGCACCACAACTGCCATGGACCTGAGCCCTGCATGGCCCCGGCCTCAGCCCGGTGCCGCCACTGGCCCCATCCGGGCTCTGGTGATGGCCCCAGCCCTGTGCTGCTGCAGGGCCCAGCCCCATGCTGCTGGTGGACCCTGGCCCTAGCTCCAGCCCCGCCCTGCCCATGGCCGGGCTCCAGCCCCAGGCCCCTCTTGCCCATGGGCCCTGGCCCCAGCCCCAGCCCCCCACAGCTGAGGGCCCCAGACCCGTGCTGCCGGGCAGCCCTGGCCCACAGCCCCAGCCCCACACTGCCCACAGCCCCAGCACCAGTGGGTGCAGTGCCGGCACCTGCTGTCTTCCTGGAGCCCACGGCCTGGAGACAGCCAGAGCTGGGGCAGGGAGGCAGCAGCTGTTTGCAGCCTCCCAGCTGCAGCCGGCCCAGGTTCGAGGTAGCTGCTGATAGCTGTGGAGCTTGGGCTGCTCCCAGCAGCTGGCTGGGAGGATGGAAGCCCTGCTGCAAATAGCCCAGGCTCCGTGGCTATCAGCAGCTACCCAGAAACTGGGTTGGCTGCAGCCAGGAGGCTACAAACAGCTGCTGTCTCCCTGCCCTGGCCCCAGCCCCAGCTGCCTCCCAGCCCCAGATCCAGCCCTGGGCTCTGGAGAGGCAGCAGATACTGGCGATGCTCCCCACTGTGCTGCCCTTGCCACTGCTTCTGCAGAACAGCATGTGAAACCCGGTACAGCAAGGCACAGCGGGGGTCGCAGAAAGCTGCCTGCCTCTCCGAACTTCCCGCTGCCCTGGCCACACTTACCTTGCAGGAAGGGGCAGCAGCAAGGGGCTCATCCCTACGTGATGCCCACACTGCTCCCGTGCACACAGGGGAATGTGGCCTGGGCAGCACAGAGCTTGCAGCAGCAGGCAGCTTCTCTGTGTGCTGCCACTCTGGGTCGCACACACTGTGCTCGGGAGGGCCCAGGGGAGGGCAGCAGGGCTGGGAGTGCAGCGTGTGTGAGGGCAGCACAGCAGGGAGCATTGCCGGTATCTGCTGCCTCCCTGGAGTCCAGGGCCGGGGCGGGGAGGCAGCTAGGGCCAGGGCCAGGGCAGGGAGGCAGCCACTGTTTGCAGCCTCTCAGCTGCAGCCGGTCCAGGTTCTGGGTAGCTGCTGATAGCCATGGAGCCTGGGTTGGGGGGCAAGGGGCAGCAGGGTTGTGGGGCAGGGGCAGCAGGGGCACAAGCAGGGCTGGGAATCGGGGGCTTTGGGTGCAGGGCAAGGGGCACAAGCAGGGCATCCTGCTGTGTACCCCTTGCCCTTGTTTTGTTTTTATGGCATGCCGGCACTCTGGCACCTTCCAAAGTAGGCATTGTGGGTTTTTTCGGCACTCTGGCCAAAAAACGTGGCCTATCCCTGTGCTAAGGAAAAGCTGCCTGCATCTTACCAGAATGTTCTCCTATGGTTATTGCAGCTTGGAGGCAAAAACCCTGTTGTGATGACTCCGTAAAGTAGCTTTTCTGCCAAGTGGACCAGAATTTTTGCAGTTGGCTACGCTGTTTCCCTGTGTCACAGGTTATTGACCTCCTGAGAAGAAACTGTTGTGCGGAGGGGGCTTTACTGGGGAATATATTTATACACCCCCCCACCTATATAGAAAAAAAATGTGTGCATGAAGCTGTTACATTGCTCCCTCATAGGAATTGCCTACCTCCACTCATTCACAAAACAAAATCTATCCCATTTTCTTGTAGCATCAATCAGCCTATAAAGCTGGTTGATGAATGACATGAGCTTCAACATAATGGAATGTCCTAGCCATGAAGAGTAGACAAGGTTCTTTTGGTAAATCTGATATCTTTTATTAGACCAACTTAAAAAGTTGGGAAAATTCTTCTTAGCAAGCTTTCGGGTATAAATACCCTTCATCAGGCTGAGGAAGCATCTGCAGTTGGTGTGTGCTCTTCCTGGGTGGAATGAATAGTAAAGAAGCCAGAGGCTGGTCTGCATGCAAGAAAGCCAGTCAGTGAAGATGTGAATTAAGGAGTTGGTAGGTGAGAGACGGAGGGTGGTGGTGGGGGGGAGGAGTAGCTGGTAAACAGTGGATAGGTACTGCCTCTCCACTATTTACCAGCTACATTTACCATATTTACTATTTACCAGCTATGTTTATTCCCCCCTACCTGTTTCTCACCCACTGACTCCTCAATTTACATCTTCACTGACTGGCTTACTTGCATCCATACCAGCCTCTGGCTTCTTTACTATTCATTTAATCCAGGAAGAGCACACACCAATTGCAGATGCTTCCTCAGCCTGACAAAGGCTATTTATACCTGAAAGCTTGTTAAGAGGAATTTTTCCAACTATTTAAGTCAGTATAATAAAAGATACCAGATTTACCCAAAGAACCTTGTCTGCCTATGCCCTTAGATCAACACAGCTACAACCTATGCCCCCTAGCCATGAAGGTTGGTTGGAGACCATCACTCTGTTTGCAATGTTTTTGCACTGGTTTTCTGGGAGTTAACATACTCTTTTGCTTCTACAGCCTGAGCACCCTGCATTTGTTACTACTGCTCCCTGAGCAGCATCCCATCCCCCTCCCACCTTCTTCCACTCATGAAGGTTTTCTGTGATCCTCATGGAGGGAGGGGGTGCACCTCTTCCTCAGTGCCAGGGGCTCCCAGTTTCACCCCCAGAAGGAGCTTTTTGTGCACTCTTACTCCCTTGCTAATTCTAATGTTCTTTTTCATTTTGAATATTGGTATTTTAAATGTTATTGAATGGACAGAGGCAAGACTTTCTTAGGGTGATATCTTTTATTGGACTATGTAGTTGGGAGAAAGTTAGGCAAGCTTTTGAATGCAAGACATTCAGACAGTCAGAACTACCATAAGATGGTTGATATTGTTGTGCTGGAATGTGTCATCAACTAGCAATTATAGGGGAAATTGCCCAGGGGGACCTGGATCTTTCCCTGACATTTTGGATGTGATCAGAAGCAATGTTAAAAAGTCACTGTTGCAGATGCAAATGCCATCAAGTTGAGCACAGTGCCTCTGTGTCTCAGGTAATTAAATCCTGAAAAGCTGTGCTGGGCTTTTGGCTGATACACTGAAAATTGTTGGGATTTGTGTTGCTGCAGAGCACTGACCAACTGTATCCTTGAAGCAAGTTTAAGTGCTCCATAAACATCGCAACCCCAGATCTGTTTAATGACAAGGAAGTTAAAGCCTTCCCTCATCCATGCTCCCTGGTGTTTCCTCAGTGGCACATTCTAGACTTGGGCTGTGAAGCAGCTGCTGTGAAGATGGTATTGCTGATTCCTGTAGCTTCAAGAATGAGCTTTGATGCAAGGAGCAGCCCATTTGTTCCGCTCAGCTCCTCTGCAGCAGCATTTCCAAGTCATGCAGGACTTAAAACACTTGCTATTTAAAATCTCAGCTCCTGGAAAATCTCAGAGCTTGTTTTTTTTTTTTTTTTAGAGATACTAGCCCTCCTACTTGTGAAGAACACAGAAGCATGATGGAAGTACATTTCAACGGTGATTAAAAGATTCAGTTTTTAATTACAAGAGGTGATGCTGTTGCATAGTTGGTAGAGTCAGAAGAGACCCAAGCAGATCATCAAGTCCGACCCTCTGCCATGGCAGGAAACAGTACTGGGGTCAAATCACCCCAGCAAGGTGCACATCTAGCCTCCAAGGTAGGAGCCAGCACCACTTCGCTTGGAAGTCGGTTCCAGACCCTAGCCGCCCTGACCGTGAAGTAGCGCCTCCTGATATCTAGCCTGAATCTACCCTCTGCCAGCTTGTGACCATTATTCCTGGTCACTCCTGGTAGTGCTCGAGGGAACAAGGACTTCCCCAGTGCCTGCTGGTACCCCCTGACTAGTTTGCAAATGGCCACTAGATCCCCCTCAGCCTTCTCTTGTGGAGGTTGAACAGGTTCAGGTTCCTGAGCCCTTCCTCGTAGGGCCTGCCCTGCTGCCCCCCGATCATGCGAGTGGCCCTCCTCTGGACCCTCTCCATGGTGTCCACATCCCTCCTGAAGTGCGGCGCCCAGAACTGGACGCAGTACTCCAACGGCTGCTTGAACTCTTGTGCCTGGCTCCCCAAGTGTGGTGCTACCTGGGAATGGCTGTAGTGTGACTTAAAGCCTTCTATGTTTCTTTGCTGCAGCCCCGAAGCTTGATGTCTCTTGTCTCAGGACATGAACATATCCTGACGACTAGCCCCGTTGCCCTGCTCTGCATTCAGATCCTAGTGGGAAACAGCCTGGCCTCCTTTGTTAAGAGTCTGCACTGCCAGCTAGTGCTAGAAGATGGCTGACAAAGGAGGAAGGTTCAGTGCAAAAGTGCCAGATCTCTGCACTGGGAAGGGGCAGCATGCAAGGGCCAGCAGGGCTGCGCAGAGCCCAGGTTAATTCATCCCGAGCTGCCTCCCCCGGTTTCCCCCCACTTGCCAGCAAGGGTGCTGGCCCAGCTCCCAGTGTTGCTGCCTGCTGGGCACTGTGTGCCTTGGGGGCCCACACGGATGACAGTGCCGGCTCTGCAGGAGCCCAAGCGCCCCTGCTGCTCAGGGGGGTCTCCCCTGGCACGGCCTACTCTTCCTTACACCAGCTGCTGCTGGCTGAACAAAGGGCCCCAGTTGTGTCTGCCCAGTGCCTGCAGGGCCCTGCAGCGTGGATGAAGCATGTGGTGCATCTAGCTGCCCTCGCCCCTTGAAACCAGTGGCCTCTGGGCCCACAACACTGAACAGAGCACACGCCATGAAGCCCTGGGGCCTGGCCTAGCACAGCTGGGAGGTGGAGCTGTGGGCGGCCCCTCTGCTCCCTGTAGCCCCCGTCCGCCCAGCGAGCCGCCCCAGGGTTACCTGCAGGCAGCCACTAGCATGCCCCAGGCCCACCCTGTCAGTACTCACCGGGGCTGTGGGCAGGTCTTGCAGGCTCCCCCTGGCCAGCCCCCTCCTGGCTCTGGGCCATCGCAGCACCACCCCGCCCACAGCCGGCTCCTCCCTCGAGTGGCCGCATGGGACGGATTAGATGAGAGAGGGCGGGCGTGCGTGCGTGCACCGCCACATCACCTACATGTACATATGCGCACAAACATCACCTACATGCGCACGTGTATGCACACCCACATCAGCTACACGTACCCACGCGCGCACACATCACCTAGATGCATATGTGCGCGCGCACATACACACATGACGTACATGTAGACGCCTGCGGCTCCCCCTTCTCCCCGCCGCCGGGCGGCGCTCCACGGAGGTGCAGGGCACGTCCTAGGCGGAAAGAGCTCGGCCGCAGCTGGCGCAGGCGCAGACTGGGCACTGGCAAGCGTCGCTCCCAGGCCCGTCCCCCGCGCCGGCCGGGCTGCGCTTGCGCAGGGGCTGGAAGCTTCCAGGCGGCGGCGCGGTGCACTGTGGGCAGGAGACGGCGAGCTGCCTTGGCGCCATTTTGCAGAGCAGGAAAGAAACAGCTACTGCAGCGGCGGAGCGGAGCCCCCCGGAGCGGTGAGTGCTGGGCCTGGCGGTAGTGTCCCGTCTCCACACGGGCCCCGATGGCGACGTTTTTTTGCTCCTCCTCCCCTCGGGCCCTGCGGCGCGGGCGGGTCGGCGCGGACGGGCGGGGCCTGCCCCGGGCCGCGCTCAGTGACGCCTCTTGTTTCCCAGAGCGGAGTCGCGAGCCCTCGGACGCGGCGCAGCCGGAGCGGGAGTGAGACCGAGACCATGGGGTCGGACAAGCGGTAGGTGCGGGCGGCGGTAGTTGCGGGCGGAGGCGGGGGCGCTGTGGTCCGGGGGGAGGAGGCGAGGCGCAGGGAGCAGCCCCGGACCCGGAGGATGCCAAGGAGAAATCAGCTCGAAGCCCGGACACCGCCAGGAAAGACGCACTCTGCAAAGGTCTCTGGTTTCTCAGTCGTTGCTTTGCAACGTGTCGAGTCTGCAAAGAGCTTCTGGGCAGCGGTGGTGCTGGAAACGCGCTCCGGTCAGAAAGCAGGGTATAATTCACAGCTCGTGGCAGAGGAGGGACTCCTTGTCGCAGCCCCTGCACAGCCACATGCATTGCAGAGGCCCTTTTTTCTTAGGTCTGCATTGCACCTTAGTGGCAAATGCGTAAAAGCCACGACAATGTTTTATGATGTTTCATGTCAGATGAGGGCTCAAGAACCTGGGTGTAAGACTGCTAAAGATGAGTTGAACAGTAGGTAACTCCTTATGCACAGGAATAACTTAGCAGGGTCAAAAGAGAGTACCACTTTTCTCAAAATGAGCATTATCTGCATGGGAATAACCAATACGTCATAAGCAGTTGGTTGTTTTGGTATTGGTTTATATACTAGCTCTGGTTGGCAATGCTTTTGAGCCAAGAGCCAAAATAACCTGCAACCTTAGTCTGTAAGATGTAGGCAAGTCAGGGCGGATAGTGAGGGAGCCCGGAGGAGCCCAATTCTTCTTGTGACAGTTCAGCAGCAGCAGCAGCAGCCCGGGCCCCTTCCCCACCATCCTCCCTGAGATGCATGTACACCTGCCATAGGCAGTGATCTGGGACAAGCTCCACAGATCTCAGTGCAGCTGCTTGCAGCCTCTCAGCCCATGCCGCAGCAAGCCCAGGCTCTGGGTGGGCCTTTGATGCCCAACATGGATCCCAGGATGCTGCAAGCAGTTGCGCCAGGATCTGCGGAGCTCGGCCCAGCAGGTGCTTGTGCACCTCAGAGCAGACAGCAGGAAAGGGCTGCATTGCCACGACGAGGATTGGGTGCCTTACACCTCCCCTACCATCTGTCCTGAGGTGTATGTGCCAAGTAAAATGCCTTCACACACTATGCTCTGGCACAGGTGCTTGGGCTTGCTGACTGACCCCTGTACTAGCTGTTAACAGAAAACCTTGATATTGTGACTGAAACTGAAGGCATATAATTTGTTTAGGGTTAGGGATGGATATAGTAGTTCAGTGTGGTTACTTGTGCTGGTGCTTCTTTTAACCAAGTAAATGCCACCTTCTGGGATGCAGCATTTTATGGTAACAGCTTGGCTCGTATTAACTAGGAATTGAAAAAAGAAAACCTCTCCCACTGGCTGTTATATGTAAAAGGAGGGCATGTGTGGCTCTGAAGGCTCATTTTGGGAGGTGTAGGGTTCAAATCCAGTTGGCAGGGATGTGAGTGATTGCTGACCTGCCTTGAGAGGGTTGGAGAGAACTGGCTTTGGAAAAATGATTACCACCACCAACATATCTCTAAAAAGAGGCATCACTTATTGACAATAACTTCTTTTGTTTTCTATAAAGGTAGTATAAATGGTCTCCACTGTATTTGAAAAGAAATTAAAAAAAAAAAAATGTGGCTTCAGTTTGTACCTGTCAGCTTTTTAAAATGCAGTGCATTTTATTTTTAAACTGTAATCAACTTGAATAAATGTATAATTTGATAAGAAATTGAATCTGTTGTTAGTGACACTACCTTTTTAGTGTGTGCAGCTGGCAAACTCTGCAAGTTGTACTATTTAAAACTATCAAGATACGGCATAGGAAAATCAATGCTTGGCTGTTTTCCTAATCTACAGTAAAAAATTCTGTGCATAATATGATTAGATATGCTGTTTCAGCTAATCTGTCTTCCTTTTTGTTGCAGCTCTGATCATTTTTACACATCTGTCATCTTAGATTGTTTTATTTCCACATGTAGCTTATACTGGTATGTTTCGACAACATCTCATTCTGATTTATGTTGAATTACATGCTACCAGTTGAAGTGGGTGGCAGCTGAATCGTTTTTTTATGGTGTTGGTTAATTTTGGACTTTAAATATTAGAATGCTTTGAGCTGACATCCAGTCTGTAAACTGAGCTATGTTATGTCCCTCAATTGGCATCTTCCAAAGGGAAAAATCAAGTTCTCTCTAAACTCAACAATCTTGTCTCCTGCAGTGTTAGTAGAACTGAACGGAGTGGACGATATGGCTCTATTGTCGATAGAGATGATCGGGATGATCGGGACTCCAGAAGCAGACGAAGAGATTACGACTATAAGAGATCTAATGAGGAGCGCAGGAGCGAGAGATACGATGATTACAGGGACTATGACAGTCGGGACAGGGACTATGACAGTAGGGACTATGAAAGCAGAGACTATGACAGCCGGGATTATGACAGCCCTGAGGTAGGTAGCAGCCTTGGTCCTCGGGTGCATTTTAGACTAGTGCCTGATGGATGTGGTCAGGAGCATAATCTTACGTCTTGCCACTTGTCCCGTGTTTTACCACTGCATAAATTGATATGTAGTCATATTCTTTCCTTATCCAGTAATGTATTTGCTTTGGTTAAGAATTTAAGATACCTGACAACAGAACATGCCAGATTATTCTATCTACATAAACAAGTTGAAGAATGTAACTTGACACTACCTGCCAGTCTCAAAAATGTGCTAGCCTAAGTTTATGGTCTGAATAGCCAAACTTCTGATTTCTTCAGAGTTTATAATCTTAGATATGCTAATTTGTCTGACTTCTGCAAGGTCCTTTTGCTGTAGTTTTGGGAATAAAAGGTAAATCTCTTGTAAACAATGTCTTATATTTTTGCACTTTTTAATAGTTTTTATCACTAGTGTAAGAGTTATGTTGCTTACTGCTTAACACAAGTTTTGCTATTCAATTTTGAATTACTGTAATTGAGAACTGTCAAAGGTGCTTGTCTTAGGGAAGGGTTTGTTCTTATTTCTTTTTCAGTCTTGACTGGGAAGCTGGGGGTGTTAGTTCTGTAGTTTATTGTTTTGTACACACTTGTTAATCTGGGTGTTTGCCCTCCAGAGGGAGCGTGACAGTGAGCGTGAGCGAAGGAACAGTGATAAATCAGAAGATGGATACCATTCTGATGGAGACTATGGAGAGCATGACTACAGGAATGACATTAATGATGAGAAGGAAAGCAAGACCATTATGTTACGAGGACTTCCTATCACTGTTACAGAAAATGATGTAAGTGTTGAAATGGCTAAGCAATCTACGTTTTTTTGTATTTGCTTAAATATTATTGGAAATACGACTAAACGCTGACTGTTTACCAAACAGTGTAAACAGTGCCCTTTATTTTAAAAGGTCTGCTTAATGTTTCTGTTACTAATACTGGATTCTGAAAGATTTAAATTATAGCTGTTCTATATTGTGTAAGCCTAGAGGTCAGTTAAATGTTAAGCCATAGGTACTGCTTTAAGTAGTACCATCTGTAAATAGTTCCATGGTTCCACACGTGGCTAGTTAGCATCCCTGAAACTTTAAAATATTTTAAAAGTAGAGGTGTGCTGATACATAGGGCTGTTACTGGATCGGCACTGATACAAAGAAAATTGATAATATGGCTGATAAATGCCCATGCATGCAGCTGCAGTGCAGCACACAGGGACCAAGGATCATCTTGGACAGCTGTGTGCAGCTGGTAAGTCTGTTGTGGTGAAATGGGAGGGGGTAAATCAATGCCTCTCCATGCTGAGAGAGGGAGTGGGGCTAGGGTAGGCGCTGCCCAGCTGGGGTGGGGCAGGCCGGGGGCTGAGCCACAGTTTGTGGTGGGGAACGGGGCAGCGGTTCCTACCTCTGTGCTGCTTGTCCAGTGGCTCCCACCATGCAGGAAGGGGGCATGTGCCCCTGGATCTGCACGGGGTACTGGAAGGTAGGATGCAGCTGAGGGTTGGGGCTGGGGGTCGCTGTGGACGGGTGGTGGTGATGCTGGGAGGGGGCTACGGTGAAGTTTGGCTGCCTGCCCCAAGCACAGCACAGCACAGCACTGCAGCCTGCCCAGCACAGATCCGAGGACACACAGACACCCCCCTCCCCGCCGTGCCCTCCTGCATAAGCAGTGGCAGCAGCGGCAGGAGCTGCACCCCACACCCTCTGGATGAGCTGCAGCTTTGTCCTGCGCCCACCCTGGCTGGGCAGTGCCTACCCCAGCTCCCTTCCCTCCCTTACCCTGGGGGACATTGATCTGCCCCCATGTCCCTTCCCTCCCCCCTCCCCTTTTACTAAAACCTACCAGCTGCATGCAGCTGTATCGAGAATCAGCTATTGTATTGGCCCCCAAAATCTCCATTGGTGCACCCCTATTTTAAAGTATACGTAAAGCACTTCTTCCACTTATGGGAACTAATTCCTGTAAATCTGTATATATTGTCACAGATTTATTACCAGGTTCTGTTTAAAACCAAAAACCTTGAGCCAGTCATTCTGCTTGCTAGAGTATGCTAATGCACAAAGATGTCTAATGTTAACACAGTTCAGGCAGTTTTAAAATGGCTGCTGTAGAGCTGACAAAGGGAGAACAACGAGCTTGTTAGGCACCAGACTCTTCAGCCTTTATAGCACCTATGCAGCCCCAGTTCAGAGATCCTGGAAGCAGTTAATTTTTCATGTTCTTTTGTCTTTTGTCTGAGACACCAAAAGAATTAAAATGTAAAGCCCGTTATATTTTTTTAAACCCACAAAAGCAGAGCTGTTCAAACTTGATTTCTCAGCAGCCTGTCCAATTCTCACGTCTTTGTGCTATGATTTACTTACAGCTAAAAATTTTAATTAACTTTTTGGCAATTTTCTTGTATTTCACTTAATAAACAAATGAGGAAGTGTTCAGTGCTGCACTGGACACTTGTCATGCAGTGCATGCAGATATGCACGTTCAAATTTAACCAACTGCAACATGATGAACTGTTCTGAAGCCTTCTCCATGGATTCAACCGAGTTGCATTACTTTAGAGGTTTTCCTGTTCCAAGAGAACAGGCATGTATATACCTGCTGTAGTTAATTGAATAATGTGGAGTCATTTTAAAATCTCATTTAAAGAATTTGGTGTGTAGGTAGAGTACCTAACTTACTTGTATTTTTTTCTGAATGTTCACTTTTCTATGGAACAACAGCTGTTAATCTGTATTTTCAGCCTTCTGTTTTTGATTTTGGAAAATGGTAACAATGGTGCTTTGCTTTCAGGTTTTCTTTGCTGTATTGATGCTTGTAGATAAGTGTAATTTAAGAACCCACTTTTACATTAAGTAGTCAGTCACGTTATTTTCAACTCAGCTCTGTAAGAGGGCCCTATTCTGGCTTTGTGCTGTAGTTGTTAATTTTCCATTTGAACAGGGAGGTCTAAAGGACTGTTGTGAATGGCTGTGCATCTTGTCTTAACAGCAGATGAAGAGATCCTGCTAATCAGTTCTGCAATGTTATAAAAATGTCCTTCAGCATACCTAGGGAACACCTTAGCAGCTGAAGATATCTAAACAGATTTGTGGTGTGTGACACCTCCATAGATTTTTTTAAGCAGCTTCAGAACAAAGAAATTAGGTCCTTTTGAAGTTACTGTTTTTGCACAGGTCTCATTTTTCCTTTGTTGACATTCGCTTGTTTTAAGAGAATGTACAGAACCCAAGGTGCCTTGAGATCCTCTTAAGGATGCTGTGGCATGCTACACAATAATAGCACTGTTAGAAATGTCATGACCTGTCTTAATGCGTTCTTTGTAACAGGAGAATCGATATGTTATTTTTTCATAATCAAAAAATGAGTGAAAGTGAAGAGCTGGTATCTTCCAATTCCAACTTTTGAATGTAAAAAGTTGAGAATTACTGTCTTAAATGGTTCAAAAGCATGTTCCTGGAAACCAAGGTCAGAGAGAGAGAGACTGGGTACCACAGTATCTTTGTTCATGACCAGAGATGGTAGATACTGTCTCCATATTATAAATAATAAAAGAAGAGAGCTGGCTGAGCCTGCTCAAGAACCATCTAGGACTTGGGCAGGGTGTTGATCATTATTAACAAATTGTTTTTTACCCAGAGGTTAAATTCACTTGACCTTCTTTTGAAGGTAGGATGAATATATGAATGTGTATGCTTGATTTTTTTGGCATATTGATTCATAGATTACAACTTTGGTTGCTGCTTTTGTGAGCTACTGCCCAAGATTTGGGATCATAATGTCTGATTAAACTCCCATACAGATTCGAGAGCTCATTGAGTCCTTTGAAGGCCCTCAGCCTGCAGATGTGAGGCTGATGAAGAGAAAGACAGGTGAGAGCCCTAATCTAGATTTCTGTCATCTTCCTCTTCCCCACCCCCAGACCCAAAAGAGCATCCAGAATTACCCCAAATCTGCAAGCACATGATATAAAAATGTAAGGTTTGCCATGGCGAAGGAATATGGCCTTTTTTGAAAGGTTTCTAGATAGCTGATGAACACTTTGAAAGAAGTCTCTCAACAGGGGGTTTGTTAAACGGTATTGGTAAGTAACACTAGTATGAACTCATTTGACAGTTATGTAGTCTGTTGCATGGTTACCTTTTAAACATGGATTCAAGTTGATCGAAATATAGCAAATTAAGGAAGCTTGGTTCCTTGCCATGGCAAAATAACGAGCAGATCCCAGCAGTTGACGTCGCATTTGTAAAGCTGCTTTGTCATGAAGTAATGAAGCAGTTGGAGAGAGATTCACCTGTTTTAAAGGAACTGACTAACACAAGTATCCCGTCTATATCTGAATGCTGTCTCTAGGTGTAAGCCGTGGTTTCGCCTTCGTGGAGTTTTATCACTTTCAAGATGCTACCAGCTGGATGGAAGCCAATCAGGTTGCTTCACTCACCAAGTCTAGATATTCCTGAAAATGGAACAAGTCTGTACAGTTAAAAAGGGATAAATGAAAAGTGGAACGAGTGGTTTGTTCCAAAACAGTGATTTAAAAGAATGAAAGCTTTGTATATATTAAAACTTGTAATAGCAGAGCCAAGATAGTATTAGGAGGAAAATGATTGGCTGTTCTGGGCAATCTCCTATGAACCAGGAAGAATGACCATTGATTTAATTACATGCTAGTGTTGTAGTTGTGTGGTGCCAGTCTAATTGGCTCTTAAAACTCTTGACCCGAACAGTCCTTTGAAACGCCCATATTTATTTCCACCTGACCATTTCTCTGTTCATGGCTGCCATAGAAAACACTGTTTTTTTCAAGGAGTCTAGTAATAATACTGGATATCCACAGCATATTGGTACTCAGCAAGAAGACATTGATGCTTGTTTCTAAACAATTCCACGCTATCCAAGTGGAATACTTTTCCCCTGTTCTAGCAGGGGAAATCCTGGCTCTGTTACAAGAGTGTTTATTTGATGAGACATGCTAAAATCATCTGGACACTCAGTTATTTTGAAGTGGAATTGTAAATTTAATTTCTGGACTGAAAATGATTTAATAAGAGCCAGAAAACAAAATGGGTTCTCCTTTAAAAGATGGTTCCCTGCATACTGAGGCTTTTCTTTTGCACTGTCAAGTGAATTGAAGTATTTGCTTGTACTGCATTTTGATATATGTTATCAGTTCTAACAGCAGACTTCAAATTACTCACATTGGTTCTAATCAGCATAAAGAACTATATTTTTTTTGCTCAGACAAGGATCAACTCTATCTTCTTTAAACCTTACTGTTGTTGTTGTTTAATTTTTTTTAACATTTAAGAAAATGATACTTTAGGTTGGGTGATCAGATACTACAATTCGATAACAGAAATTGGCATGCACAGCCCTGTAGAGTAGAGTTTCATGCCATGGGCCCCTTCCTCAACAGCAGTCTGTTCGAGCTGAATTTTTGCAGCCTAATGTCCATTTTTGGGCAGTGGAGGCACCAAAATGGCCGGTGTCAAAAATGTTAACAAGCACTTTTTTTTTAAACAAAACTTTTAATGTATACAAAGCTTGTGTACAACTTGAGACAAATATGATCCAAATTCACTCCACAATAACCAGAGCCACCCTAGTAGTAGGGATAAAAGTAGTCGAGTCTTCCTAAGTGGCCCTGCTTCTGACTTACGGAGAGATGATGTATTGTAAATGTGCCAGCATCTTTATTTCAATGTTTGCATATCCAGCGAATGCTGGACCCTCCAACCCTTCCTCCTGCCCATAGGAGAAATAAAAATTTCCCCTAGCAGTACAGAACGTGAAAACCCTACTCATGGTGCACCATAGATCTGTCAGATCCTATTATTGAAAAGAGTGATCCTGGCATTTCTTTGGTGCCTCTTCAGTAAAGCTAACCCTCCTATATAAAGTAATTCTTCAATTAAAAATAATATCTGGGGCTAGCCAGTGCCATCCTGGTATATAGCCACAGACACTCTTAAAGATGCATCTATTTGAAGTGAAGGCCATCTACTGGTATAAATAATTTTGGATGGGCAGTTTGCATACATAGGGCTCAGCAATGTTTGAAGCTCTGAACCTTGGCTTCTTAAATGGTTTAAAACTTACACTTCCTCTAGTGACACATTAACTGAGAGGACATGACGAAAACCGTATGAACTCTTCCTTCTCCTTGGAGAAACTTCATTTGCGGTCTAATTACTCAATTTGAAGAGTTCGTGTCTGAATGAAGAACACAAACCTCTTGCACAGGCTTTTTCATGAACCAGTGTGTTAGTCAAGGGATTTATTTTGAGCTGTTTCAGTTGATGGCTCACGAAGTCTAAATGGGGTCCCTTTGAGAGGAATTTATTGTGTTTTTTTTAAAGGGACACATTCTGAAGGAAGCACTTTGGGGTGGGGGGGAACAATTCTAGATGCTGTTGATTTAAAGTTCTAGGAAATTTGGATTAGGGGAAGAAGTGAAGCAGTCACTTAAGGACATGTTTAAACAAGTCGCTCTATGCGATACTAGAAGTGAATAGAAATACTTGGGAGAGAGACTCCTAAATCCATTAATACTGACTACTTCAGGATAGAGTTCTGTCTCCTTCGAGACACTTCCTTGTTCGAGTCAGCATTTAGTATTTGGCAGCTTGTTCAACACTCCCTGATTCCGTTTACCTTTACTCCACATCCCATTCTCTTACTGCCCACGTCCTCCTCTCTGCAGGATTGGATGGGCAGGGTGTAGGTGGCAGTGGTTGGTCCTCCACGTCCTCCCCATATGTTGTCCATTTAATTCAGGAGCACTGATTCCTCCGAAGTGTGCTCTGCCATGGGAAAATGGACACATGTGCCTCAACCCAGGAATAATTAAGTCTGCTTTTTTTTTTTTTTTACAGAAAAAGCTAGTGATTCAGGGAAAGCAGATTGCAATGCACTACAGCAACCCCAGGCCTAAATTTGAAGACTGGCTTTGTAACAAGGTAAGAAGTGTGTTTTCTGTAAAAAGGGGTTCTACTACTCAGTGTTGGGCATAGATGTGTTTATCAATGTGCTCTGGAAAAAGGTGAATGGGAAAAATTGAAGTTTTAACGAGCCAATTTTCATGAGATTGCCCTACATTAAAGAGAGAAACAGGAATAAAATGAGGTTGATATTGGATCCAAATTACATAGTAGATATTCAACCAAGGGAGCAAGGTAGGCAGCACATAATAATAGTTTAAAAGGGCTTCTGTGACTTGATCACCAGTGATCTCTGCATTAATTTCATTAACTTGTGGTTGAATTAAAGTATGTCTTTTAAGAAAACATCAATCTTGATGTAAACTTAAGTGGCAGAATGCATAGTGTCCCTGAGTGAGTTGTTTTACCATTGATTAAAAAATATGCGATCTGAATTTGCCTACTTCAACTTCCGTCTGCAGCATCTTACGATTATGCAACTACAGTGGCTTCTGGAGAACATAGGCCAAAAAAATGTCACTGATGTTTTGAGCTTACATACACAAAAGCAGCACGTTCTGGAAGGAGGTTACATTAAAATACAGAGCAGTTGCTAGCCTGGGGTTGATATGGTGTAGTTGGGTTTTGACATTGACTGCATATTTGGCAAAATAACTAAATTCTTTATTCATCCACTATAATAGCTGTTCAACTGCTTTTGGCCACAATAATCATAACTTAGTACTGTGATCAGTAAAATAGTTGTACATTTCTTGCTTGTTTTTTTTTCCTTTCCCCCCAGTGCTGTTTCAGTTGCAGTGTGTTTTGTGCCAGTAAGAACCATTCAGCTCACTTAAAGATTAGTTCCATTTAGCTCCCCAGGCTCAACATACCTTATCTAATTTGCTTACAGCAGTATTGAGATGGGTTTATTTCACACAAGTTTCAGTCACTAGCAGGGTTACCCACTTCATACAGTTCCCAGTTTTCTCAGTCAGTGTTAATGGATACACTTAAGCAGCTGGGCAGTACCACTCGGTACCTGCTATCCTTCTTTTATTTGTGTGCGTTGTCATTTGCAGTGGAGCTTGGGCTTCTTAAAACTGAACAAGCCTGAATTTCATGCTGTTATACAGTATGTCCAGTTGGGAGGTAAGCAGTCATAGTACGCTGAGACCTGATAAGGAGCAGTGTTTAGAGTAGAGTTTGTGATAAGTGGATGCATCTGTTTCAATAACTAGGATTGTAGGTTGAAAGCTGCTAGTGAACTAGCTGACTTTAATTTCAGGAAGAGTCACTTGTTTGAATGAAGATGGCTCATATTTCAGGAGCTGCTACTACTTGGATTAGATTTTTAGTCTCGTATGTACAGAGGCTTTCACAGTAGTGACGAACTGAAAATGAGATTTTCATATGCAGTCCGCATATGAAATTGCTGCAAAATCTGAAAGCTGCTTTTTTTTCTTTAGTGCTGCCTTTACAACTTCAGGAGAAGACTAAAATGCTTCCGCTGTGGAGCTGATAAATTTGGTAAGTTACGTTTAAGCTTTTTGAATGTTAGGCTACGCAGGGTATTTCTTGATTTGATTTGATGTTACAGATGGCAGTTCAGGTCCTAACCTGGTTTGTAACAGGTCTTTTGAATTTTAAGTGACTGATCCATTCTGTAACTAAAAGCAATTTCCTCTCCTCTTTACTATGAAGATTCAGAACAGGAGGTACCTCCTGGAGCAACAGAGGCTGTTCAGTCTGTGGATTACTACTGTGATAGTAAGTTTAAAAAAAAAAAACCTTTTGTTTTATTTGTTAAATTGCATGAGTGGCAGAATGCTGACACTGATGTAACAGTGCTGAAGTACTGACTAGTGTCTCAGTGTGAGGTACGTGCTTGGGTCCCACCTTCAGCTCTGTTATAATACAGACCCCTTAGCTTGCTTTGTTCAAAAATGAATGTGTGATGGCTTGGTATGTTGCATCTGTAAAGAAGTTGGGGAAAATAAATCTTGAAAACCCATTTACCTTCCCCCAGAGGGTTTTTCCTTTACTGTGCTCTGTAGGCTATTCTCACAAGCTAAAAGTTCTGAAGAGCCTTCATAAACCTAACTGATTTGAGATTTTTCTCTGTTTCCTCAGCCATCATTCTCCGAAACATAGCTCCTCACACAGTAGTGGAGTCCATCATGACTGCACTATCTCCATATGCTTCTCTGGCAGTTAATAACATTCGCCTTATTAAAGACAAGCAGACCCAGCAAAACAGGGGCTTTGCATTTGTCCAGCTGTCTTCTGCAATGGTGAGTGGTGTAATACACTTGAAACGAAACAAAATATGGGATGCTGGTGTGATTCAAGGAAATAGAGCCTTTGGGGAATAGCACCTGCTATCCTGGATAGAGATTTATTGGATATGTCACTTAGCCAATCTGTGCTTTATCTTTTTTAGACACTTCATGAGGCACTTGGAGGTCATCAAATGAGAAATGTGTATACACAGGTGTGGGGAGAGGAGCACTAGATTTGTTGCTATTATTATAGTGGGTGGGTACTGTCATCTGGAGATACGATCAGGATTTGAATCTGTCACATGAAATAAACAGCTTAGTCATTTGCATTTGGTAATTGAATGTTTGCTTGAGAGGGCCAGGAGTGTTCAGTATAAGGTTTAATGTACCCTGACACCTGTTCAGTGTCTCCATCAGTGACTTGGACAAGGGCATGGTGAGCACCCCATCCAAGTTGGCAGATGATACCAAATTATGGAGCAGAGTTAACACACCAGAGAGTAGGAAACGAATCCAGGCAGATCTGGACAGGGTGTAAAAATGGGCAGAATGAAATAGGATGCAGTTCAACAAAGAGAAGTACAAAGTGCTGCACCTGTGGAAAAAGAACCACCAACACACAGGCTGGGGGATGACCTTCTCAGCAGCACAGCAGTAGAAAGGGATCTTGGAGTCATAAGTGACTCCAAGGTGAACATGAGTCTTGAATGTGACGAAGTGATCAACAAGGCTAACTGCACTTTATCATGCATTAGCAGATGCACGACGAACAGGTGTAGGGAGGTGATGCTTCCTTTCTGTGCGGCACTGGTCAGGCCGCAGTTGGAATACAGTGTCCTTTTTTGGGCATTGCACTTCAAGAGGGATGCGGAGAATCTTGAGAGGGTTCAGAGGAGGGTCACTTGTATGGTCAGAGTAACCCTCTGGCCCTACAAGGCAAGGCCCTACAAGGACAGACTGAGAGACCTAGATCTCTTCAGTCTGTGCAAGAGAAGGCTGAGAGGTGATCTTGTGACTATAAATTCATTGGGAGGGCAGCAGGGAATAGGAGATGCTCTACTTACTAGGGCACCGCCTGGAGTAACTAGGAACAGTCGCCACAAATTGACAGAGAACATTTAGGTTGGACATTAGGTAGACCTTTTCACAGTAAGGGTTGCTAGAATCTGGAATGGGCTTCCAAGGAAGTTGGTCCTCTCCCCTACCTTGTGGGTTTTCAAGAGGAGACTGGACAAGCAGCTGGCTGGGGTCATCTGACCCTGGCGCTCTTTCCTGCCCAGACAAGGGGGTTGGACTTGGCCTACTGGGGTCTTGTTTGACCCTAATATCTATGAACCTATGAGTTCATCAGAGCTACTTTATCAACTGATTCTGGTGAGTGAAACTTTTCCTAGAGCTTTTATAGTATAATGATGGGGTTTAAGGAAGTTTATAGCCTCAGCTACTTGCAATACTGCATCTGAAATAGCATCTTAGTTGTTCTTTTTTGAAAAATTAAAGGTTTCAGTACATCATTGGAATGAACTCTTAAGTCTTTATTTCAACAAGTAACTTCCCCTTGAGTTGGAGGCTTGGGCCATACTGACAGAGATTCTTTCTCTTTGTAGGATGCATCTCAACTGTTGCAGATTTTACAAAGTCTTCAGCCACCCTTGAAAATAGATGGCAAAACAATTGGTGTTGATTTTGCAAAGAGTGCCAGAAAGTGAGTTACAAGGAGGTGCTTTTCTCCAGCTCTTAATAAAAAATAAAAAGCCAAAATGTCCTGGGTAGGATTGCAAACACTTAGAGGATAAGAGTAGAATTCAGGAGTTAAATTTCATTTTGTCAGTAGCCCAAGATGACAAACATCTGTAATGTGAAGCACTTAAATAAGCAAATGCAATTATGGCCTACATTAGCAGTATTATATTTATAGTATGAGAGGTCATAGTAGCAGATGTTAGTTGGGTCACAGCTGAAGTATTATGTATAGTTTTGGGCTCCACATTTCAAAGGGGAGGTATGAAGATTTTGGGCAGGATCAAGATCAAGAGGTGTGAGACGAACGTGATGATAAAGTAGTTGAAATGTAAGCGGTATAAAGAAAGGTTGAGAGAACAGGGTGTTTTTATTTTGGGAAAAGAAGGATTGGGGGGGGGGCATGATAGCAGTTTTCAAATGGTTCAGAGATTACTTAAAGGAGGAAGAAAATTTTGTTCCTTCCTTACCTTCCTCTGCTGCAGAAGACAGGGCATGAAGCAATGGATTTAAACTGCAGCAAAGCAGATCTAGATTAAATCTAAAAAAAAAAGTCTTTTCTATTAAAATAATAGAACAGTGTAACCCTTCCTTTAAAAACAGTAAATACCACAGATACAAAATAAAAGGTTAACAAGTATACAGCTATAAGCCTAAAAAAAAACAGAACAAAAAAAACCCTTCTCCATTCCCCCGGGTTTGCCAAACTGCCCTTCAGCTTATTTGCTTCCTACAAGTATCTCAAGATTTACTAAAGTCTGTGTATAGGAAGAGTCTGAGTCTTCCTTGCACCAGTAGCATGAAATGATAATTGCACATAATCATGATTTGATCTTCCTGGTTTCAGAGATTTGCTTCTCCCAGATGGTAACCGGGTGAGCGCCTTCTCTGTGGCAAGCACAGCCATTGCTGCAGCTCAGTGGTCATCCACCCAGGTATGACTTGGGGCCTTTGGTGCATGGTCACATTTATTCTTGCTGAAACTAAACCAGAATGCGTTTAGCATCACTCTTTATTGCTCAGAATTGCTCAATTGGTTAAATTATGTCCAAAGTGCTAGGAAGGGAAATAGTCGGTACAGTTGCTCAATTCAGTAACGCATTTGTCTCTGATAAAACTTACCTGTTGGAATTCACAGCCTCAAACTGGAGAAGGAGGCACCATTGACTATAGCTACCTCCAACCAGGACAGGATGGCTACACCCAGTATGCTCAGGTTAGTAGTGTTGGGTAATTCTCTTGGCAGTGTGTACTTATAAGGCCTTGTCAGACATTTGTCCCAGGTTATGTGCAGGTTTCACACAACAAGTCTTAACGTGCCAGAGGGTAAAAATAATTTATTCTGAGATAAAAACGGTAAATCTGCCACAAAGAAGTTACTGGTTGAAACATTACATTTTTTGGCACGTGGAACAATTTTAGCATCTGCCCAGTGTACTTCCCCCTGCCCCCCACCTTCTCCCACAAGCATTCTGCAGAGGCAGTAGTAGAACATGGCTCTCATCCTGGCGCATAAGAGCATGTACAGTAACTCCACTTTCTGCTGGAATGGAGTTTGTGGGGTACACGACCAGTGTGAATCCGTTCCAGGCTTGGAGAGTGTTTGGCAAGAAAACAGAATGACCATACTGTGGCCAATCATTGCTATTCTTCCTGCAGTGGAGACTGGGAGTACTGCAAAATGCACTTAGCTTTTCCAGCTAGCAAGTGCCAGCAGCTCAAGTTTGTACATCACTCTTTTTCCATCCAGGGAAGCAAGTCCCTGAATGTCTGGCACAGTACTGTATGCAGCCATTCCATTCTGTGACAGAATTCAGCAGTTCCCATTGTGCATTGAAAATAATATCTGCCAGTGTCTGTAGTCAGTATTAAACTTGGCCTAACCGGATGTTCATTCTGCACTTTATATCATAGTACTCGCAGGATTATCAGCAGTACTACCAGAACCAAGCAGGCGTATTGGACACAGATGGAGCTACCGTATCAGGTAATAATCCTCTGTTTAACTTTTCATTTTGTTTGGGATGAGATTTTATTCTTATGGAACAATATTAGCTCTGCAAGGTTTCTTCTCTTTGTATGACAGACTCCTGACTTCAGTAACTATGAAACTCAGTTGATTCTTCCAGTTGTTACAAAGGAGTGATTAAGTTGGTTTACTAAAGGTCTTCTCAAGATGGAGTCTCTTCTGCTGGTTAAAGGGGGGGGAGGGCAGTAGGCACTTACAGCATTTAAATATGCATTTAGATAATCGTCCCTACCTGAGTGACTCCCACCAAAACTTTGCTGCCAGCTATGCAAGGAATTGCTTGTTATGTGTGGTTTAGCTGGCTGTCTTATAGTACAAAAAGCATTTGTGTGCATGCCTGGATGGATCTTGAGTGTATTCTGAGTCTGTTCATAATTTCTGTCTACTCAGAATGTGTCAAGTTTACAGTTCCCTTTTCCAAAGAGCCTTCTGTAAGGACAAGTCTTCTGTCTTTGAATTCAATTGTCAAAGCTACCGTGTATATTGTACTTTGAGTGTTACTATCACCCCCACTCCTCTCCATTGCCACCACTTGGAGTTGGAAATGTGAGCTGATGTCCTCTTCAATAAGTGAAATTACAGTAGCTCTGGCAAAGGGTGCTAGTCCAGGTATAAGCTGATGACCTTCTAACCTTGTAGGTGCTCCAGTTACCACCACTACAGCTGCTGTGGTATCCCAGAGTCCTCAGCTATACAGTCAACAAAACAATTCATCTGACTCTCAGGTAAATGAGCTAATTATTCCTTCAGACTAATGTGACGGTCTCATTTGGATTACTTTCTACCTGTGATCTTTTAAAATCAGTGTAGCAAAGTTGGGAAGTCCTTACTTCCTGAACTGGAGCCTCTCTGTAGATCAAAGTTAGTATGTTGTGGAGATTTTAGTTATAAAAGAACAGTTACCTGCCTTTCTTCCTTTACTGGGTGGGATTCCTTTATCCTGGAAAAATAAATATGGGTCAAGAACAGCTAGCTACTCTATCCATGCTATGTGCTGTGGATGACTTGGTTTGCTGATTTTGGTTGCCACAGATCCCAAATGACATCCTTAATGATTCCAATTCTTTACAGACACCAGCAGCTCAGCCAAGCACTAGCACACAGGCACAATCGACTTCTCCAACTGGTGTGGTTCCTGGCACCAAATATGGTAAGCAAAAACTGAATCATCTTGTGGACAGCTGCATATCTGTTGTTTGGTAGCAGTAGATCAGTGTGCTCCTTTGGCTTACTGTTCCATGGCCATGCATTGCCACAAAACCATTGATGACATGGGAATGCTTTTACAGACATCTGTTGTCATAGTTTCTATGGTCTGAAACTGAAAGGTGCCTGTATAATTTAAATAAAATAATCATGTCCCATCTCTTCCTCTTCTCTTTTCACAGCTGTCCCTGACACATCTACATACCAATATGATGAGTCTTCAGGTTATTATTATGATCCTATAACAGGACTTTATTACGATCCTAACTCTCAGGTAAATGCAAGCTTTTCCCCATCTGTCTTAAAGATACGGGTCTTCAGGTTTTGGGCCTCTGAGTGAAACTTTTTCAGGATGAACGATTACAAGCAGTTTATACCCTGAACAATATCTTAGGGCTGATCTGTTTTCTGTGGTGGGTGTTTTTGTTTTTCTCCCTTTTGATAGCCCATATTAGGCCTCTTAATGAATCCTGTTCCTGAGACCTTTAGTTGCCCAGTATCTAAATTTGTTTATTTCTGCTCTCTAATGGATTATCTGTGGTCTAGAAGAGAAAATTGACCTAGACTTCTTATTTCCATGGTGCTGTTTAGAGTGCATGTGCTTGGGAGCAAAAGCTCTAAGAAGGCGGACACCTTTTTGTCCCCTTTGTAGAGGATTGGAGTGTTCTGGAAGGAGTCGAACATTTTCTTGTTTGCCCTATATACATTTAGCCTATATTTGATTTATAACCATCTGGTTTTGATTTCTTCAGTATTACTATAATGCCCTAACCCAACAATATCTTTACTGGGACGGTGAGAAAGAGACATATGTGCCTGCTGCTGACAGTGTAACTTACCAGCAAACACTTAATGCAACTAACACCAAAGAAGTGAAGGAGAAGAAAGAGAAACCCAAGAGCAAAACAGCTCAACAGGTGAGATGAAATCCAGTCTTGGTTGGATTGGAAATGCTCCTATGTAACAGTGTCATTTGCGCAGCTGGAAATGAACCATGCGGGGCTACCAGTGGGGTCTTTTTGAGAGCAGGGGAAAGTTCTCGTGGATCCCGTGGTTGGATATGTGGCCCTGTGGGGAAGGGAATTGAGTAATCACTTAAGTCATTTTAGGTTAAGACCAGCTGTTAATATTGTCACCAGGTACAACAGCCAAATTACAGCCTGCTGGGATTCTGTATAAGGAGTGGCTCTGATTGCATCCACTATTTTATTGGAAACCTTTTAATATACAGGGTGCTGTAGCATGTTGCTCTGCTGAGTGCAGGTATTGGAGTGAATGACAAGTCCCAGGAGGGTTTTTACTGTGATTCTGTAGAATGGCTTGTCTGACCCTTGATTTGCCTGTCTTCCAGATTGCTAAAGACATGGAGCGTTGGGCAAAGAGTTTGAATAAGCAAAAAGAAAATTTTAAGAATAGTTTTCAGCCACTCAGCTCCAGGGAGGAGGAGAGGAAGGAATCTGCAGCTGCAGATGCTGGCTTTGCCCTCTTTGAGAAAAAGGTAAAGCTCTTCATGGAATAAAATGGTTACAGAGAGGGACAGATTGTGCAGTGCTCAGAGCCTCAAAGATTTCTCACTTTTCCTAGGGTACCTTGTCTGAGAGACAGCAGATCATGGCAGAGGTGGTGAAGAATGGAGAAGAGGAGAACCCACTTAAAGTAAGTGTGTAACTATTCAGCAGTATGAAAATGCATTGTAGTCTTTAAGACAAGTATGTGGTGGTTGAGCTGCAGGAAATGTTGTGGTGTGACTAGAGAGCAGGTACTCTAGTATCTGAGTAGGATTAATAATAGACCTATTCTGAGTGGTGGGGCCATTTCATTCTTAGTAATAGATTAAGTAGACTATTCTTGTGGAGGGGGCCCAGTGGAAGAGTCCCAGTCTGATCCAGGGCTCAAGTAATGGTCTTGGGTTTTCCAAACACATTAATCAGTCTTAGAAGGAGCATTCATTCTCTGTTATAAGGTGTAGTGTCCTTAATGTTGAGCTCTGAAACTTCGTAACTGTGTCCATTGTGGGTTGAATATGACATCACTGCGGCACCCCATATAATGAAATGTGTTTCCTCCCTGACTCATTTAGGCTGCTGACAGATGTTTAAATCATAGCCTGGCACAATGGGATCAGGGGCATCAGATCACAATTGCACCCTACTTGCTGGTGCTGAGGGAACTTGGGATCATGTTCCTGGGCTTTCCCTGCACCAGCAAGGCGAAAGCCAGTCGCCTGACAATCAGCTGATTGTCAGCTGCTGGGGTTTGCACTGGGACTGGTTGGAGACCCTGGTGCAGTTCTAATTCTGCCACACCTTCCATGTAAGGGACAATGGAAACTAGCCACAAAAATAATTCCTGAAAATATGTAATATTTATGTAACGGATTTCCTTTTTTTTTTTGTTGCATTATTCCCTGAACTTGTGGCTTGGTCACTGGTTAAGACATGATTGATGCACTACTCCTGTCTTAATTGTAATGTCTGCAACAGACCTTAATCTCTCATTTCATGGATCTGCTACTGTGACATCTTGTCTGTTATTTTTCAATAGATTGTTCTTGTGGCTAATTAATGGTTGGCTTTTCCTTCCAGCGTGGTCTGGTGGCTGCCTACAGTGGAGATAGTGATAATGAGGAGGACTTGTTGGAAAGAATGGAAAATGAGGAAGAGAAACTGACAGACTGGAAGAAGATGGCTTGTCTGCTGTGTAGGAGGCAATTTCCTAACAAAGATGCTCTGATCCGGCATCAGCAGCTTTCAGACCTACACAAGGTAACTACACTTGTGAGCAGCTGCCATCTCTCTGGAGATGTTCTTGTTGTAAATGTTGAATGGGGTAAAAATCAGAGTCCATAGTATCATTCATGTGTTGGAGCTGGGGTATTTCTCTCCAGAAGCAGTCTTCCGTTGGAGATTTGTTTCCAGGTATACTAATAGAGTCTCAGTGAGAAGCTGGATAACCTCCTCAGATGGTCTAATGCAAGTCTTTTTTTTTAACACAGCAAAATATGGATATCTATAGGAGATCAAAACTGTCAGAGCAGGAACTCGAAGCCTTGGAGTTGCGTGAGAGAGAGGTTAGTGTTCGGGTAGTGAAACATACAACTAACGCAGAGAGAGATCCTGCAAAAAGGGTGGCTGGGATTTTTTGTTTCTGGCACTGTCACTGTCTGGGGATAACCAGAATCTAGCATAATGCAAGCACTTTATTTCCTTCCCAGTCCTTGTGAAAACTCCGACCTTGCTCCAAAGATAAAGTCCTCTCACTTCCCACTTACTGTGGAAGGGTGTCCCCCATTATTTGCTCCATAGCAGTGTTTTATGCTGTATAAGTGTCTTAATGTCTACGAATTCCTGAGGTGTGGCAGTGATCCTTAGCTGACTGAAAGTGAGCAGAAAAAACAAAAACTCAGCAGTAGCTGGCATGCAGGAGGGTATTGCCAAACCTGTACTGCCTTGTTGGCTTTTTCATTTTATAGGTGTGCGCACCATGTAGCCTGAGCATCTTGTAGTGGAGCTGAAAAAAATACTTCCCAGTCAAAAGAGCCCTATTTCGAAAACAAGTTTTAGTCATAGCATAGAACTGGTTCAGGGTTCTTGGGCAGAGAGACTGAGGAGGAGAGACTGAGTCTGTTTGTTAGTAATGATTCTGGGCTTTTAGTTTCTCTGCTTAAAGCCTTTCTGCACTATTTACTTCACATTAGTTTTGCAGTCAGCTGTGAGCCTGGCCTTGAATCCTCCACCTCATTTTTTTAGCTAGTAAAACTGCGAAGCTGAGTAAGCTATTTGGATGAATGTTTATGGTGTGAGAGGTCCTTAACAGAGTTAGCGTTTCAGTGAATATTATCAAGTACCAGGTACAGCTAGCAATACCAAGTTTATTGGAAAGTTTGGAACCTCCAAACATTGCTGATCACATAAACAGTTCCTGCTTAATAGCAGTGCTCTGCATCTTGGCCTTTCTCAAATGTACAGGGGATTCTGGGTTTAGGTGCCCAGGGGCAGGCAGCACTAAATTGCTATAAAGTGATGCTTTTAATCTTATGGAATATGTCATTGCAGATGAAATACAGAGACAGAGCTGCAGAACGGCGAGAGAAATATGGCATCCCAGAGCCCCCAGAGCCAAAGCGCAAGAAAGTGTATGATGCTGGCACAGTGTATGTATTTGAAAGCCATTACAGTGCTTGCTAGAATACATGACAGCCCTCTACTTAAGCTAACATTATTTTCTTCTTTAGGAATTATGAGCAGCCTACCAAAGATGGCCTTGATAATAGTAATATTGGCAACAAAATGCTCCAGGCCATGGGCTGGAGGGAAGGTTCAGGATTGGGAAGGAAATGTCAGGGTATCACAGCTCCCATTGAGGTAAGCATGGGGTGTAAGCTGTCCAGTTTTCTGCAGAGTAGAGGAATGTGGCATTGGCTGGATGAAAGCAGATCTATCTATCTTGGCTTTGCTGAGGATGTTCTGGTTTTGTTCTGGCGGTTGCAAAAGAATATGCAGCCTACATGGAAGATCGCACTACTGTTTAAGCCAGTGGTGCTTAACCTCCAGCCCATCGGCTGAATCCATTCCATGAAACTGTTATCACACAGCTAAGCGTAAAGCTATAAGAGTTAACACAGCCTTTGCTTTTCCTACTGCCAAATTTGCAGACCCGCGGGGAGCCCCACAGGCCAAATGACATGAACTCGTGCATGGGGCCAGGCCAACACACGGGTGTTGTTTTATAGCTAGATCCAGTGTACAGGGCTGGATGGGCTTAAGCATTATTGGTCTAAGCTAATGTTAAGTCTAAAGTGTGACATTCACGGGCAGCACAAGGTTCAGGCTAGCAGTTCAGATGGGACTAGAATATCTTGCACTGAAATGCTCTGCATCTCATTCACTGCTTGAACCTAATTTTTCTGACCCAGATGGTGACAGTAGGTAATGACTAGAATTACTGATCCATCACACTGCTCCATGATGGGTCTTCTCCATGCTAGTATCCAGTTTCTTGGCTATTAGCTAGGCTGTGTATGCAGACTTTTTTTTAATAGCAGTTTGTCTGGTATGTCCCTTCCTGCTGTCGCAGTGAATTCTGGCAGCTGTGTAAAGAGGTAAGTGTTTCATGCTTGACTCTTGTTGCTCACTGAGTCAACGTTGAAGAGTAGGTCTGGCAACAGATTTGCTGAATGCACTTTTTTTTAATTGCTAAAGGAGTATCATGAGAAGTTCTGTCAAGTCAGTTGTTTCTCAGTAGATACTATTTCCTTATCACAGAGGCTGGGGAGTTGTCAAGTGTGCATGCTGGGTATCAAAGCAAGGTCAAGGCTAGCTCTTTCATGCCAAAGCTTTAAAAGCCCCTCTTTTTTTCTTTGCAGGCTCAGGTACGGATGAGGGGAGCTGGCTTGGGAGCCAAGGGTAGTTCCTACGGTGTTTCTACTGCAGACTCGTACAAGGATGCTGTTCGGAAAGCTATGTTTGCCCGCTTCACAGAGATGGAATGATGGTCTTCACTGCCCACAAGGCAAAGAAGCCAACAAAATACTTGACTCCTCATATGGAACAGACTGTTAAACCCTGTAGCCTTGTGGCACCACTGCATTCTGGCAATGGCTTTTGGGTTAACTATTTAATTCCCTTGGACTTCTTTTCCTCCCAGCATGGAACACTTCCATGGGTGGATCCTCTGAACTGCCACAACTTCATGCTGGAGAGCTCCTGGCTAGACCAAAGGGGATGCTAATCTTTATACATTTTTGTATATAATGTAATGTATTTTATGTTTGGAACTTGTAGTCTAAATGTCACTCCTGTCCTTTTGGAGCAGGTCAGGGTTAACTGGGTTTGACACTGCTCTCTCTGCTCTACTTCATTGTACTGTCTGTATGTCTTTTTGGAAAGTGTTCCTGTACATTTTGTATGATACACCTTTGTATAGACTTTTTGAAAACTTTGACTCTAGTTCCCAGTTTGGGCTTATTTCCGAAAGTAATACACCTAAAAATGATCCTGGCTTTTTTTTTTTTTTTTTTAGGGGAATTGGGTGAGAAGCAATTACTATCTCTCTGACAGTAATTATCCCTTTATAAGTTTGCTTCTCCCTTTGCTGAGGTGTTTCAGTGAGTTTTGTGTCTTGTATCTTGACCTACCTTGGGGGTAAGGAAGGAGGAGCATAAGCATTCTGTCTTTCTCTGCTTCAGTTACTGAACTGTGACTGACTACCTGCAGCAAGAATTTAACATACATACTCCTCCTTGGTGCTACAGGCCCCAACCCCAGCTCAACTGTAGTGTACAGATTTGCTGTTTAACGGTTCCTGTTGCTCATTGGCAAGAATACTTGCCATAGTAGACAGTCTAACAGTAGAGCTACATATACTGGCCTACTTGTCACTCCAGTGGGACTATACTACAGTCACTGTCCCTGTGAATTATTGCTTGGAAAACAGTTCTGAATTGCTAACTAGTATTCTGATACTTAAAAAAATGGGCGGAGGTGAGGTCTCTGCATTCTATTTCTGCCTACTACTACTCCAATTCAAGTTAGGTGAAGTCTGGATTTGAAAACTTTTTTTTAGAGTTAGCTGCCTGACCGAAGTCCTGGTTACCAGCAAGGTGATGGCATATTTATCCCGCATTCCTTAGCCTCAGCTGTGCTTTTACCACTGCCTCTGTCTGCGTCTCTGTTCATTAGTCTGCTGCTTGTTGGAATGATTAATTGCAGCCCTTGACCATGTGTCGTGGCAGGAGTGAGGCTGTTTGTCAAGCTTTGCACTAGGGCCTTTTTGTGGTAATATAGAAAGAACCAAGATTGCTTTCTTCTTCCTGGAATGTATTTCCTGCAAACAGGTGGACAAACCCTGCTCTCTCCTTTTAAATGTACAGAGGTTAGGAGTGTAAGGTCTTAGCGCAGGCTTCCTCAGCCTTCAGTGCTCTCTTAGTTTCACTTCCTTAAGGGAAAATAAAGCTAGAGACAGAGGATGCACCTTCGTTATTCCTAGACCATTCCTCAACGGGGGTGCTGTGGCCCTCTGGAGTGCCTTAGCATTCTTTCAAGGGTGCTATAGGGTGTCAGGCAATGCTAGAGCAGTGGTTCTCAAACTTTTTTTCTACCGGGACCAATTTGTAAACATCAGTGGCCAGTTCTGACCCAGTTCCCCTCACTCCCTACCTGCTGCCCTCCATGCCCAGGTCACAACCCTCGTGTGTGGGGTGGGAGATGGGGGTGCCCCAGCAGCCCCTCGTAGGCTGGCAGAGCTTCAGCGTGCAAAGGAAAGGCCATGGTTTTCCATGTTTTTCTCCTTTATAGGAGAATCCATTTTTAAAATTTGCTCACAACCCTCTTGGCATATTGTTACATCCCACTTTTGGGTCACAGCCCACACGGGTTGCAAAACACTGCGCTGGAGCCCAATTAGATGCAGAACAAAATAAAACCAAGAGTATATGTTGTAGCAGTGTTAGTCTAAGGACATAAGAAGATAATTAGATTTACCCAAAGAACCTTATCTTTTATTAGACCAACTCAAATAGTTGGAAAAATTACTTGCAAGCTTTCAGGTATAAATACCCTTCGCCAGGCTGATGAAGCATGTGCAGTTGGTGTGTGTTCTTCCTGGATGGGATTAATAGTAAAGAAGCCAGAGGCTGGTCTGCATGCAAGATGGGGAATGAATGTAGCTGGTAAATAATGGGGAGGTACCTGGGAAGTTGGATGTTAGGTTATAATATGTCATAAATCCAATGTCTATATTTAGTCCACAAATATTTGTATCCGGTAGGTTGATGAAGTTCATAGGCTGGTCTTTGAAAGGGGTTTTGTAAATTCTCTTTAAGGATGAGAACCGAGAGACTGGAGAGAGACTGGTTTTTCTTCTCAGAAATGTGCCTCTACAAGTAATTGGGTATTCCTTTCTCTGATAAATTTTCGGTGCGTGTTCATTCTGGTGCACAGTTGTTGTTTGGTCTGTCCTGTTTATTTTCCATTAGGGCGTTTGGTGCACTGGATAAGATGCATTACACTTCTGGAGGCGCAACTGTAAGATCCAGGAATGCTGATGGTTCTTTTGTGGGGTATAGTAATTGTGGGGGTGGTGGAGATGTGTTGGCAGTTCTTACATTTCTTGGCATGATATGGTCTGGGTCCATTCAGTGTGTTTTGGGCTGTAGGAGGTCTGTTTCTGGTGATAAGGTTTGTGAGGTTTGGTGCTTGTTTGAAGACTAGGATGGGTGTTTCTGGAAAGATCTCTTTAAGAATTGGGTCTTCTAATATGGGTGGCAGTTGTTTGAGGATTTTCTTTGTAGGTTCCAGGGAAGGGTGGTATGTCATAACCAGTGATGTGTGATTCCTTCTATACTGCAGCAGTTCTTCATGTGGTATCTCAGTGGCTCCTTCAAATGTGCCATCTGTCTCTGGAGGAGTGTCCATCTCAAGTTGAAAGCCTTTTTGAGATTTGTGAGGTGGCGATCCCAGGTGTTCTCTGCAAGTTCAGTGGTATCTGAGGGCTTGGCTGTATATCACAGCTTTCTTGGTGTGTTTAGGGTGATTGCTGGTTCTGTGCAGATAGGTATGTTCATCTGTGGGTTTCTTGTATATTGTGGTCTGTATTTTACATTTTCTGGATACTGATTATCATGTCTAAAAAGGAGATTTGGTGCTGGAGTACTCAAGAAATAGTTGGATGGAGGGTAGATAATTGTTGAATTTCTGATGGAACTCTAAATTAGAGATTGCAGGTTTTCAGTCCAAATGATGACGGGTGTCATTGACTGTATCTTAAGTATAGCAAGGGTTTGATGGTGCAGTCTGAGGAATTGTTCCCAGTGGCTTATAAAAGGATTGGCATACTGTGGGGCCATTTTGGTGCCCATGGTCTGGAGGAAGTGTTTCACAGATGAACCTATGAACTTCACTTCCATCAACCTACTGGATACAAAAAATCATGGACTAAATATAGACATTGGATTTATGACACATTATAACCTGCCTGACATCTGATTCCCCAGGTACCTCTCCAGTATTTACCAGCTACTTTCACCCCACCCCCACCCCGTCTCTCACCCACTGACTCCTCAGTTTACATCTTCACTGACTGGCTTTCTTACATGCAGACCAGTCTCTGCCTTCTTTACTATTCATTCCTTCCAGGAAGAGCACGCACCAACTGCAGATGCTTTGTCAGCCTGACGAAGGGTATTTATATCTGAAAGCTTGCAAAGAAGTATTTTTCCACCTATTTGAGTTGGTCTAATAAAAGATACCAAGTTTACCAGAAGAAGCTTGTCTGCAAGATAAACCCAGAGATTTCAAATTGGAATCTATGCTGTTAAAACCATTCTTACCTGTTGTGGTCTTTCCTGAGTTCTTTGCAACAGGAAAACTATTGTTTTTTTTTCCATAGTCAGAAAGTTACAACTAAGAGCTGGCATTTTCTGAGGGCTGCTTTGAGTCTAAAAAAGTTAAGAACCACTGTTGTAGATCCTCCTGATGTGTTGAGTGTTGTGTGATGCTGACACTGCTTTCAGGGAATCGGTGGATCTTGGCAAGCTTGAGAATTTCAGCCCAAAGACAAAAGTGCTGTGCAGCTGAAGTTGTGTACAAGTTTGGGGGAAGTGTCTTCCTACATATACTTTTAGCACATTTGTGCTCCTCTGTTAGGTTGTACTACTGGATCTACCTTTTCCTAGGGCAGTCATAACTCCCTCCATTGGTAGCTCCCAGGCTCCAGCCTAGGTGACACTTGCCTGTGCAGAAATGCATATTTGAGTCTGCAGTTCTCAGACTCTGTTCTTCCTGGTTTTGATTCTGAAATTCATGACAAGCATTTTAAGTTTAGTTCAGATCAAAGTTAGCAAAGTTGATCAAAGCTGGTGTGAAGTTGAGGGAGGCAGGCAGATGTAAGTGGCAAAATGACAACTTGGTTGAACTAAATGGTTGGAGCCATCAAGGCAGCTCTTCCTGGCATGAAACTAATGATTCTTATGTTGAAGATAGTTTCTGTGATAATCTCAGCCAGGCAGAAGGCACGTTAGATTTGCCGCTCTTGCACTAAATAAGGTGTAGCATAAGTTGTTGCATGCAGCAGGTTTACTTCATCAGATGCTGTGAAGGGGACACAGCAACTGATGAAGTGAGCCAGCTGCTTACAAGATCTTATTGTTAAGCATCTCTGATTTAGTTGGCAGAGTAGATTTGTACCTTACAGGCTTTCTGCCTCATTTCTTACATTGACACCTTTGCAACCTGTCTTTTCCAAAGTCCCTGTTGATTGCCCAAGCATCTCCCGCCTAATCAGTTTCTTGGTATTGTGCTGGCTTTGAGCATTAATAGCATTTTAAATGTCTCCTGAGTTTAGGCTGTGGCATCTGAGAGCTTAGTGCCCTGAGGACTGAAATATCCAACTGAAGTTTTTGGGCTCCATCTATCCTAGAATATTTGGGTGAGTTCTCCATCCAGTGTCATGTAGTACTGTGTCAGACTAGGAGACTTAATGGTTCCTTCTAGCCTTAAACTCTGTGAAAGCTATGTAAAGTGTAGAGGGATTTTTGTCTAATGTATGTTGATGTCTAATGATGTCTGCTGTGTAGAGTTTTGGGGAGCCAGAAAGCGGCGGTAAGCTAGTAAGCACTCCTCAGCCACTCCTTCATTGCCCAAGTATTCATTCTGACCTGAAAAAAATTGCCATATCTTAGTGTCTTGGTTTGTTCCAAAGCCCCAAGCTCATGACTGACCTGTCTTGGCCTTGGTGAATGCTGCTCACGGGGAAGGGTTTTTTACTTAAGGAAAGCATTTTGGGTACTTGTGAAGATGCTACTATGTGATGGGTGCATGTAGGGTGGGAGGGTGCAAGAGTGCATGCATGGCCTGTTTCAGCCTTGCAGGCATATGACTTTTGCAGAATCATAAAGCACCTAAAGTGAATAGGAGAGTTTCTGCAAGTAGCTTTTCCTCCTGCTCCATACTGAGACTGGTCTATGTACAAGTCTCACATCCTTCTCTCCAGAGGCACCAGGTCTGAGCTGTACTCTTCCCTCTACACAGCTCTTGTAAGGCTGGCTTTACCCATGTGTTGTGCTACTCTGGCCATGCTGCTTGGGAGGGTAATAGAATTTTGCCAGGATAATTGAAGTATTGCAACCTCTGGATTGCATAAGGGTGCTTATACTTAATTTATTTCCATATGAAAATTATTTCCATATCAAAATGCCCTTGACCACAGATAATAGTCCAAACCACAGGAAGCTTGGGCCTGGTAAGAAGCTTCTATCCCTAGGCCTCCCTGAACAGAAATAAACTACAGTTTTAAGCCTGCTTATACTGAGACAAGTGCATTGAGGACTAACCTCTCTGTAGTTTGTGCTGCAGCTTTTGTGACCTACAAAGGCCTGAGTGAGAATGTGGAAGTGTGGTGGCTTTTAGAAGAAGTCAAATCAGCAGTGTGTCCTTGCTTGCCCAATCAGAGCACTTCACTTATATAAGGAAGGTGAGAGCCTGGGCTAATGCCTTTCACAGCCAACCTTGTATATGGGGAGATCTCTCATGAGCAAAATGTGAGGCAGAGTGAGGGGATATGGAACAATCTCTGTGCCCTACAGCGGGCTGCAGACAAATGGCACGGAAGCTCTTGCTGCAAATACGTAACCCAGGCTAAAGCTCAACCCTATTCCTAGAAGTGCTTGTAGTGATCCAGGGTATCCAAGTTGTAGCTGTATTGGTCTAGAGGAAAAAGCAATCCGGGCTCATGGTAGAAGTGATATCTTTTATTAGACCAACAAGATTTTTGCAAATTAAATTTTTTGCAAAAATCTTGTTGGTCTAATAAAAGATATCACCTCTACCATGAGCCCTGTAGTGATCCAAAAGAGTCAGTAGATGTCAGCAGTTTCCCAAGCTCCTTGCTCTTGTGCTGCATTCCCTGTAGCTCCATGGGAGAGGCCTGCCTGGTCATTGTCCTCATCTTTGAGAAGCTTTGGTTCTGACCTACCTCACCACTCTTGCTTTCCCTTTTCTTCCTTTGGTGCTCACTCTGACCCCCTGACCAGTCCCATGTCTCTGCCAAGATTGCCTGTCAGGTCTCCTGCCACTGGGGCAACAGGTATGGAATGTGTTGGGTTCATGTGCAGACCACGTCAGCTGGTGGTGCACTAGCCTAGATGCTGGCCATGTTGCTCCCATCTGTAAAAGCTCCTACATCACCCCGGGGGAGCAGGAGGGAGGGGGGCTTTGTACCTGGTTTTGAACCTACCAGGGACTTGTGCCCCATCACTGAAGTGACCCTCAGTGTGTGGGCATGATACAGGGATGTGGAAATGAAGAGGGAGAAGTGAAATCCATCTCTTCCTCCCCCACAGGAGCCCTGTGGATCAACTGAAAGATTGGGTATGGGCTGAACACTGCTTGGATGGGATCCCTCCCTCCAGCTCCCCTATGAACAAAGACAAGCAGCTGGGCTCATCAGTGAACTCATGCCTGGAGGAGCTCCACTAAGTCCCTTATGCAGAGTCAGGGGCAGGCTGCACCGCATGTGATGAGCAACTGAGATGGAGAGGAGTGTTCTCTGCCAGGCCAGTCTTGGGGAGAGGCCTGGCTCTGGGCAAGGCCACCAGCCTAATGCAAGAAGTCAGTTGCACTGGTAGGGTAGGGTTCAGGACCAGGTCTGAGGCACTCAGTAAGCCAAGCATGGTCATGAGATCAGGAACACTGAGGCTAAGCCAGAGGAAGGATGGTTAGGCCCTTTCCTTGGATCTGGGGACTAGCTGACGGTAGCACCATATTGTGCTGTTGTGTGTTAGGATGCTGACTTGCACAAGGCCCGCAGTGAGTCCCTGCCCATACCATTGCCTGTGGATGCTTCAAAGAGTTTTTGGGACATACTTAGTGCTGATGCCCTGCAGTGGGATTTAGGGGACTGAAAACCAGGATCCCTTGGGCTGGGGAGGATTCCTGAGCCCATCCTGTTCCTGGGAACTCCTTGGTGCTGGTAGCCTGTGGCCCAGACTCCTTCCTCCCCAGGGCTCTTGGGGACTAGCTGCACAGCCTCTTGTCTTCCAGCAGGCCTGTTTCCTGTGATAGGACCTGTTGCCTGTCACATCCACAGCTCTTTTTGTCTCTGTCAAGCTGGTCAGCAAGCCTGGCCCTCAGTCTGTGGATTGGTTCCAAAATAAGTCCTGGAGGAAAGGTGCCTCATGCTGGGCACCAGACCCCTAGAAGAGTGGGAAGCTGGGGGGCAGGGGAGGGGGTGCTGCTCAGATTGCCCCAGCAAAGGGGGCCAGGGCCTGGTGTAACTCATATTCTGGAGTCTTACCTGCCTGGCAGGGAAGGAAGCAGGAGCCAGGACTCCTGGGTTCTGTTTTTGGCTCTGTGTGGGAAGTGCTGCCTAGTCATTAGAGCCAGAGGTCAGGATGTCTGGGCTGTCATCCTGGCCAGCCATGTGACATGAAGTGAGACATCATTCTGTGCCCTGGTTTCCTCATCTGTAAAAGCAGTTTCATGCTACTTTCCCATACCAGGCAGCTCATAAGGCTTGTGACTGGGCTGGAAAGGATGAGGGTTTCTTCTGCTCCAGCAGTGCCCTGGTCGGGAAACCTACCTTACCAGTAACCCCCAGGACGGCTGGCAAAGTGTTGTGATCCTCTGGGTGATGGTTTCTAACCAGAGGGTGAATAATTTCTTGGGCAAAAGCTTCCAGCACTGAGATTTGGCAGGTTCATAAACACATTTCTTCATCACATAGCAAAATGGCCTCTGTCCCAAAGAGATTACAATGAAAGTATAAACACAAAATACATCAGATGACTGCAGTCAGACAGACAGGGAAACAAGTTAGTGATCCCAGCCCAACTGCCTTTTTGGTTGAACTTTTCATAATCTGCTGAAAGACTTGAGCCTCCCAACTCTTTCCAGGAACCAGGAGTCTAGCTCCCTGGGCAGGTTTGGTGTTCTCAGACCTTTTTTGCCTGGTTGGCTTGGTGGGAAGGTGCAAACCTGAGATGTCCACAGGGAGACGGAGTCATGGCAAGATGGTAACTGTGCTTCCCAGCTTTCACAGGACATGGCCATCAAAATCTACACCCAAAAGCCTGAAGTGCAGCTCTTCCATTAGCAGGTGGCTTCCACCTGAACACATGGCTATGAAAGCCAGCCCAGCTACAGACAGACTATGAAATACATTTGTGGGTAAGTGCCCTGAAAAACACCAAGATGGAGGGGTGGGGAGTCAATCCCTCAGGTCCCATGTTCTCCACAAAGGGAATCGGAAACAACTGCCCTGCCATGTGTTAACACAGCTAAAGTTGAAGTTGGCACAAATTGAATTAAGCAGAGTCCTCAGGCTCAGGCAGATTAATGATGCAAGCTCAGTAGCCAGCCTGTCTCTTGACAGGACCCCCTACCCCTGCTGTCTGTGGGTTCCTGAAGACCAGCAGCTTCTTCCTAGCTTAGCTCCTTCCATATACCTCAGGTGACATGTTCACACCTGCTGGTGAGCTCCCACCTACCAACCCAGTATGTGATATAGTTGGGGATGGTCCTAATTTGAACAGACTGTTGGACTAGATGACCTGAGGTTCCTTTCAACCCTAATTTTCTATGATGCCTTGGTGGCCTAGTTGATTGTGTTAGGGGCTGAGGTCCTCCCCTAGCTTCAGCCTGTCTCAGCAGAGCTGCTTTCCTTAAGCAGGTTTGCCCCTTCCCCTCCCTTTGCTATGGATCAAGGACCACTTGCTCGTCCACTTGGCCCTAGCGCCTGACTTTCCAAAGTCAGCAAGTGATGTGCCAGGCCCTGTCTTATGAGTCCTGAAGGGCCTGAGCTTCAGAGTGCAGGTTTCCCTAAATTCAGCCCCCCATGTCACTAGTCAGTTTTTATTTTGCTGGCCTTAGATCTCCATAGTGATGAGAGGCTGCCTCCAAGCGCCCACCTCTCCTCATGAGGGCATCCGTGTTGTACAATATGTATAAAATCTCTTTGACAGGCCTGCCCTGCATACTAGCTCCATGCCACTAAACTTATTTACAAATGGGCTGCTACCACACCTGGTACAGCCAGAGTTTTACCATAATAAAGGTGTCCTCCACCAGTATAATTTATTTCCTTTTCCTGTTGGGGAATACCCAAAAGCACCTTTATATTGGCATAGCACTGTCTATATCACAGGGCTTGTCTTGCTGTAACTGTACCTGTAAGCACTGAGGCCCTGAGGTCACCTCCTCTGCAAAGGGTGGGGTGAGGCTTTTCAGAAGAGTACCACAGTATGCAAAGACAACCAGAGCTTTCCGCACAGAGTCTGGAAAGTGTTGACGTGGGAATGGCCTTTAGGAGCTGATGTTAGTTGCAGCAGGCTCTGAACCAGGCTCTGGGGAATGGGTCCCTGTGGAGCATGCTGGGATCTGGCATCTATTGGGCTGCTTTCCCTATGTTAGTCTGGGATTCTTCTGCTGCAGCAAAGCCCCAAGGTCAATCTGGGGGTCAGGAACAGCTCAAGGAGAAATGCTGCATACTTTCATGGCATTTCAGGCCAGAAAGAGCTATTAGATCAGTTAGTCTGATCTGCTGCATAGCACAGGCCATTACATTTCACCTGCTTGCCCCTATATTAAGCCCAAAGACTTTATATAGACAGAAGCATTTCAGACCCCAGAAATCCAAACTATGCTCCAGGCAGAAAGTAAGACTGAGCTGCCATCAATACCCAAGAACTGCACAGTAGCAGGAACAGACTGGGCGGCAGATCCTCAGATGATATCACTGTGCTGCATTCTGCATGTGGGAGAGGGAGGCGACGGCAAAGGAGGGGGAAAAAAACCCACCAATGTTCCTGCCACTTGGGCCTGGGGGAAATACCTGCTGATGCAAAAGCTGGTGAATGACTAGACCCTGGACCTGGAGCAGCCCAGCTTGGTCCCTGAGAATTAGACCCTCTCTGCCACTTCAAAGCACTATCCCATATATGCCTGCTCTAGTTATGGCTGCTCCCTGATGCTTCAGTGAAAGGCAAAAAACACACAACAACCACATCCCTATGTAGAACCTCTGTGAATACTTTTAGCCAGTGGGCACAGGGGAAATTTCCTTTGAGTCTTGCAGGTCTCCAAGCCTGAAGCATGAGATTTGTTTATAATTACAACACGAAGATGCAAATTAGTGCTGTGCAAAATTTCACCGCCCGTTTTGTTTTGACACTTTTTTGAGCTGTTTTGACCTCGAAACAGCAAAGTCAAAATGGAACAGGCAGGCTCGAAACAGGGTGGAAACAAAACAGGGCAGGTCGAAATGGTTCGAGTTTCGACTGGGAAGCAGGGCTTACCTTCAATGGCTAGGCTTCCCTGCAGGGAAATAGAAAGTAAAGTAAGGAGAGGGAGGGGAAGGAGGGGGGAAGGTAGGGAGGAAGGACTGCTCTCATTATTGACTGTGTAGCTGGCCAGTGACGGTCATCCTTTCCTGAGGTCCCTTCCAACTCCAGTGCTCTGGGGGAGGGTCAGAACAACTGCATAAAAGGCAGCATTTTTTGACCTGCCCTGCTTTCTGGTCACTTACTGAGCTGTCTGTTCTAGCAGCTCACCGTCAGACCACTATGGCTAGCATCACTGATTTTCTAAAGGATTCCCTGTTTGCTACCCTAGAGGGATTTCAGAATACCTTTTTCTTGTAGGTGCTTTTATTAACTGCTGCAAATCTGCTTCCTAATCCCTGGTCCTAAATACACTTACTGGGCAGTAAAATACTGCACAGTAAATCTAAGATGGAGTAAATGCATATGTAGATGCGCCCTCATAGTTAGAGATTGCAAGGGCAGAAAGGACTGCCACAACCATTTAATCTGACCTACCACCCTCACCACACTTGTACAGGCCACAGGCTTTCTCCCAGATGCTGGCTCTCTATTCTCACATCAAAAACTCTAAACTACAATGAGTTTACTCCCTCCCCTGTTGAACGATTCCATGGTATAATTCCCACCTTTGGTAGTATTTCAAGACTGAATTTATCAAACTTCATTTCCAGCTACTGGATCTTGTTCTGCCCTTGTCAGCAAGCTCCAAAAGGCTTATTCATGCATAATCGCCAGGGATCCTGGTTTTTTTCTGTTTCAAAATAATTAATTCTCTGACAAAAATCCCAAATTTCATAGTTTCATAGTTTCTAGGGTCGGAAGGGACCTGAGCAGATCTTCTAGTCCAACCCCCTGCCATGGCAGGAAGAGCACTGGGGTCAAATGACCCCAATAAGGTGGTCATCCAACCTCCTCTTAAAAACCCCCAGGGTGGGAGCCTGCACCACCTCACTTGGAAGCTGGTTCCAGACCCTAGCCGCCCTGACCGTGAAGTAGCGCCTCCTGATGTCCAACTTAAACCTTCCCTCCGCCAGCTTGTGACCATTGTTCCTGGTCACTCCTTGAGGCGCTCGGGGGAACAGGGACTCCCCTAGCGCCTGCTGATCCCCCCTAACCAGTTTATAACAGGCCACAAGATCCCCCCTCAGCCTTCTCTTTTGAAGGCTGAACAGGTTCAGGTCCCGCAACCTTTCCTCATAGGACCTACCCTGCTGTCCCTTGATCATACGAGTGATTACCTGATTAAAAAAACCCAAAATCCATATTTTTCCACAATTAAAATGAAATGCCACTATATATAGGTATCAGTTGAACACAATGTTTTATCGATATAGTTACAATACTAAAGCAATTTGTAAGTCTACCAGTGCTTCATTATAATACAATAGATTCTGAATACCTATATAATTTGGTGTTTCATTTTGGTTTTTTATCATAGGAAATCAAAGCTCCTTCCACCCACTTCATTCACCAGGATGAGAGTCCAGCTGCATCTGCCCCCCCTGCTTTGTGGCGCTGAGCAGCCCTGATATGAAGGTGCCCTACCCCTGCCCATGCTGTTGCCCTTCACACCTGAGCCACAGCTCCCCCAGCCCTGCTGGCACTCCTCACTCCCCACCCAAACTCCTTGATCCCCCCCAGCCCTACTGGTGCCCCTCACTTCCAAACCCACAGTCCCCCCGAGCCCTGCTACTGCCCCTCACTTGTGACCTACAGCCCCCTGCCCCCCGCAGTCCTGCCCCCAGCTGCCAGGGCTACAGGGCCAGGAACCCAGGTCCTCAGACCCGTGCCCCCCGCAGCAGTGCCCGAGCCCCAGCTGCCACTTGTGGGAGGCAGTGACTGCTGCAGTGGAGCATGGAGTCCAGTTCCCCCTCCCCCATTGGTGGCATGACAAGTGGAGCACATGTGAGAGGTGGGGGGTGGATGCAGGCTGCCCACTGTGGGCTTGGGGCTCCCTGCCCAGCTGCCTTTCTCCCAGGAGCCCTGCACCAGCTGTGTGCCCCCTGCCTGCCCAGCAGCAGAGGAAGAAACAGCTCGCACTACTGTCACCCCCACTGCTGCCAGGCAGACATGGGGTGCCTTGCCATGGGAGCTCAGGGCTCACAGTGGCAGTACTGAGTCTCCCTGTTCTGCTTTGCCCTGCCACACCGGGTCCCACCCACTAGGCCAAGGAGGCCCCTGGGGGGAGGGCAGCTGGGCAGGGAGCCCTGCGCCTACAGTAGGCAGCTGACATCCACCCCTGCCCCATTCACAAATCTGGGGGGTATGTGCCTCCCATGCTGCCTCCAAGGAGTGTGCACAGCGGCGGTCAACCAGACCCCCCGCTGTCCCCTGGATGAGCTGCCCATGGTTCCAACCCACTCCCCACCCAGGCCCTGTGGCCATACATTCCCACGCCAGCCCTGCGCCCCAAGACCCATGCCCCATGAACCCCCCCAGCTGGGCAGTGCCCCCAGCCCTAGCCCTCCCCAATTCCTTCTATCCCGCCCTCGCTGTGGGGGACTCAATCCCCCTCCCACCCCTGCCCCAGACTTACCTGCAGGAAGGTGCTGGAGCTGCTCTCCATGCTGTCTGGTTGCCACATGCAAATGGCACCCCTTGCTTGATTGGCCTTCTTCTGCTCCCCCCAGCCCCTTGCAGGCTGGAACTCTGCCAACCTACAAGAGGAAACCCACCATTTCCTGTGTTTTTCTCCTTCAAAGGAGGAAACCCTCATTTTTCTCCTTCAAAGAAAAAAAAACACGTTTAAAACCTGCATTTTTCCACATTTTTCTGTGGCGAATGGAAAACCTAGATCACTAGAATCACCCATTGTGAGAGGAAAGGCTCTGGGCATGGAGGAAACCTTGAGGGTAATAATCACCCTCCACTTACCAGATTGGCTGCCGGGGAGCTCTGAGCAGTACCTCTGGCCCCAAAGAGGGGCAGCCAGGTAGAAACTACAGCACTGAGGAAGAGAAGACAACAGAGGAACCTCCTGCTTGCAATGGTCTGCAGCGAGCTGCAGGGAAAGCATGCAAGGTAGGCAGCACCGGAGCTTAGAGGACAATCCACAAACTCAGGTACCCTCAGGCAGAATGCCGGTGCGGCTTGCCTGAGTAAGGAGTGGAGCCTGGGCAGAAGAGGAGCTGAGTGGCATGAAGCATGGGAGCCCAATCCTGTTGTGAGCTGGGGCAGTGGAGTCAGCCTGGAGTCAATGGCATCCAAACTGATTTACTTTAGAGATCGTTAGTTAATTGATAGAGGGGGAATTGAACCCGGAATGTGTGAATGGACTTGCAGTTGATGTATCTTGGTAGACTGTGCATGAATAAATGGAAGCTTTTTTGAGTTGCTTTACCACAGAAATTATTAAGCATTTGTTAAAGGGTTGCAGCTGGCAAACTGAGTTACGCTAAGGCTTTTAGCCATAATCCAGGCCTTACCAGAACTAAGCAACAAAACTGAGCAGAGTGTCTTCTGGGGCACTGGGAGATGCCAGTGCTGTGATTGGGCACTAGACGAGCAAGGCACAAAAGTTTCCCTATAAGGAATGTGGCTGGTACAGTGCCAGGGGACTGGTGCACCATATAAGGAATGCTTGGCACAAAGCCAGGGGATTGGACAATTTGGGATGAGCAAAGTTACAAAAGTGATGGACAAACAAAGGAACACATGTGTTTTGTGTTTCCACCCTGGGGAGACAGGAGCAACCTTGGAATTGTTGTTCGAACAACAAGGAATCCAGAAACAAACATCCCACACACTCAGCAGAGGATCTGAGGCCGGTACCACCGAAGGTTGCTGTTGTAACACCTGAAGGAACCGCTTGCCAAGTCGTATTATGGGGAGGAAACCTGTAATAAAGCTTAGAGATTGCTATTAAAGTTCACTTGATACCAAATTGGATGAGGGGCCGTGTCAGTCCTCGGAGGGTTCTGGCAAAAAGAATCCTAGTAGTAACATTTGGTGCCAGCCAGGAGCTAGAGATGGATTGATGGTATCAAGTTGGAAACTACAGCCAGTGGCAAAGGTGATCTCTAGGGGTCAGGGATCAAGGACTACAACCTAGAACCCTGATTTCCCTCTTAGCTCTCTGCACTAGGGTGCTAGAGAGAGCTAATTCTTGATCAGATTAGCTCTGGGTAAGATGATAAAAGTAAGCATTATGCTTGCTTCTGTTGCTGCTCCCACACACCTGATGCCTGCAGCACTGCAGCATTTTGTGAAGTAGCTGAAAATTGATAAGAAGGACCCTTGCCAAACATTGAGTTTTGCTGGTCCTGATGCATGGCTAAACTTCTGCAAGTCTTGGGAGTTGTTAGTCACAGCAGTTAAACCAAAACTGTGTAAGACAGAGAAAAAGGTGGCACTCATTTGGGCTCTATTGCAGGTGAGCCAAGCCTTACATAAGTAGATTCAAGAGTTACAAGAGATTGTAGAGGAGGAAAAAGTTAGGTCTGCTGCCTTAGTAGAGGAGGAAAGGGTTAAATCTGTTGTCTTAATAGAGGAGGAGAAATCTAAGTCTGTAGCCTTGGTAAAGGAGATCGAGAACTGGAAGACCAATGCGCATGTTGTTACCACCCAGAATTTAAGTTTGCTTAATTCTTCTCAGGAGGAGAGGAGGGAGAGAGCAGGCATATAGGAGACGAAAGAATAGAAAAGTAAAACAGAGGATGGGGGGGGCGGGCCGCACCCTTTTAGAACAATCAAAGCAGGATGTAAAGGGTCCGTTGGATCACTCAGTGCCAGCAGGAGATTGCCCATCTGCACGCTCAGCTAAAAGTCAGCTGTGGGATTGTAGCTGCTACTCACCCTCAGGTTGCTGGCTTTGCTGAGGATGATTCTCATCTATACCCACTCACATATGAGCATAACTGTTGCATAAACATAGAAGCTTTGGGGAAAAGCAAGGTAGCTGCTTTGTACCTGGCCCTTCCAGGAGGGGATGGGCTGGCAGCTCTGGAGCCTAGTGCCCCTACGGCACCAGTGACTATGCAATCTACCCAAAGAATGGGTGCCCATGAAGAGTTAATTGGCACTGACATGAGAACTGAGAGCTTACCCCTTTCATCCACTCATAGAAGAAGGGTCGGAAGGGACCTTGCAGATCTTCTAGTCCGACCCCCTGCCCTGGGCAGGAGAGAAAATTGTGCTCAAATGACCCCAGCTAGGTAATCGTCAAGCCTCCTCTTAAAGACCCCCAAGGTAGGAGCCAGCACCACTTCCCTTGGAAGTTGGTTCCAGATCCTAGCCGCCTTTACTGTAAAGTAGTGCCTTTGGATGTCTAGTCTGAACCTACTCTCTAACAACTTATGGCCATTATGCCTTGTTACTCCGGGAGGCGCTCAGGGGAACAAGGTCTCTCCCATTCCCTGCTAGTCCCCCCTAGTAAGTTTATAGACAGCCACCAGGTCCCCTCTCAACCTTCTCTTGTGAAGGCTGAATAGGTTAAGGTTCCGTAGTCTCTCTTTGTATGCTGCCCCCTGATCATGCGAGTGGTCCTCCTTTGGACCCTCTCAATGCTGTCCACATCCCTCTTGAAGTGCAGCGCCCAGAACTTGACACAGTACTCCAACTGCAGCCTGGCCAGTGTCACATAGAGGGGGAGGATCACCTCCTTGACCCTGCTTGTGATGTATCTATGGATGCACGACAAGGTGCAGTTAGCCCTACTGACCGTGTCCTTGCATTGGCGGCCCACGTTCATCTGGATGGAGCTGTCAGACAATTTTGGGCAGTGCCTTGATCAGAAGGACTTGGGCCCCCCAAGAGTGGCACCAGGGAGATGGTCTTCTGTATACTGCATTTCCCATGAAAACCTGTAATAAAGCCTAGGGATTACTATTAAAGTTCACTTGATACCAAATCAGATGAGGGTCCATGTCAATCCTTGGAGAGCTCTGGCAAAAGGGATCCTAGTAGTAACAATGGGGACAAACCCTAAAGAAATGAATGGAGCTAAGTTAATGTACCCCCCAAGACTGTGAAAGAATTAAATGTTGAGGTCTGAGTTAATTTATCTTTGAGTCTGTTAATCACTTGATAGAGGGGGTGGAACCCTGAAGGTGTGACGGACCATTTAGATTTTAGTCAGAGGAGGACCTCTAATGAATTGACCAGAAATGTCTGACTGGGGTCTCTGCGGTGCAGAAAGGACTTCCATACTTTCTACCTGGGGTTAGGTCTCCAAAGAAGAAACTGGACAACAACTAGGAAGTGACAAGGATGTGGTGTAGGGGAGGTGGAGCCCCATGAAGAAATTCCTGTAACAGGCCCGAACTTATCACCCAGCAGAACGAGCTTCCTATCTGAAAGAAGATCAAAGTCGTGGCAGGAAAGAAAACTGTAACATCAGAGAGCAGCTAGGGAATCGTGCCAACCCTCCCCATCCTGACATCATTCACCAGGAAGACACCAGGCTGGAGAGGGCCTAGGCCTTTCAGCATCTACCCCCCACACCTATACAAAGTGATTATGTTGCTTTTCAACCTTCTCTTCAATAAGATGAATAAATCAAGCTCCTTAAACCTCAAAACATCTTGTTTTCCAGCTCCAGATGATTTTTGTGGCCCTTTGAGTTCTTAGGCATTTCCACATCCTTCCTGATGGATATGGGCACCTGAACTGGACACAGTGTTCTACTGGTGACCTTTCCACTATTTTACACAAAGTCACGTTCCCTGTGCTGTTCAGTGGGACACAGCAGTTTGACAAGATTCGTGGCACTTCTGACTTAAAAGCAGCTCCTAGGACTTCTAGCGCCCTGGCTCCAGGGAGCTCTGCTTTGTTCACTCGCTCAGATACCCAGTGAAATTATTGTTAGAGATTGAATTGAACCCAGTGAAATGGTGCTCAGGGGTCTTCTCCTGGCTACTCTTGCTAGCCTACTTTCCCAGAATCCAGTCATCTCTGGGCTAGCAGGGTCGTATGATGTTGCTGCGGAAGATGGCTGAGTAGAGCCAGAACTCCAGGGGGAATCTGGCACAATTCAAAGGTATCACCTCTCCCTGACCCTTTTCAGGCACCAGAAACAATTCTCACTAAATGTTACAGGGCAGCTGCATAGAAGAAGAATGCAATGAGAAGCCATCTTCTTTAAAGGCACTAGTAAGAAAAAGAAATTGTGATGCAACAGACAGGACCCTGAGGAATCCAAGATAGCTGCTGGAGTTGGAGATAAGGCAAGCAAGGTAGAAAAGTAGAAGACCAAAGCAGCTTTTAGGATCACAGCGAAGCTGGTTCTGAAGATATTAGAGTTCATAGAATCATAGAAGTAGGGTCAGAAGGGACCTTGTAGATCTTCAAGTCCGACCCCCCGCCTGGGTGGGAGAAAAACTGGACTCAAATGAGTCCAGCCAGGTAGGCACCAAGCCTCTTCTTAAAGATCCCCACGGTAG
>NW_017728997.1:45289278-45291657 GCF_001723915.1 Gavialis gangeticus | reverse complement strand
AGGTCCTCTCTCTTCCCTTTTTTGAAGATGGGGACCACGTTAGCTATCTTCCAATCATCTGGCACCTGGCCCGAGCACCACGAGCGCTCGTAAAGCTGAGTTCAGGTCTCTCAAACCTTTGATAGAATTGAAAATTGATAAAATCACATCAGAGTTGGATGACCTTAGAGGAGAGTTACAGATATTGGGAAAAAATGCAGATGAAAATGTCCAAGCCTAGTTAGATAGAGCTTCGAGACACAATTAGCCTGATTGAAAAGAAAAGTAGCTCTTATAAAAAAAGAGGTCTCACTCCAAACCTTTTTGGAATCAGGGACAAACACTAATACCCATAGATAGAGCACAAAGGTCCTTCTATGTTCCTCCCAGCACAAACAGACTTAAACAGACTTAGAGACACAATTCTAGGAATGCATCATTTGGAACTTGGGGTTGGCAAGCCAGTCGACTGACCGGTCAAAAATTATAGCAATTTTATGGGGGAAAAAAACCCTACTTTTTTTTTTTTTTGCAATTTTCTTAACAGAAATAAGATTTTTATTGTTTTTGATACATTTTTAATGGAAAATTTGTGATTTTCTGTGTATTAGTTGGACCCTTTTGCATTTTTTAAAAATAATTTTTTTTTTTTGACCGGACAACTGACCAAACTTTATTTGACCGGTCAAATACCCAACCCTACTTTGAAAAAAAAAGAGCAGATTATGAGAAGATCTAGATTCTAGAGGGCTCTCTGCAGTTATGTTGGGTGAATACAACGTTCAGATTTGCTAAAATATATTATACTCCACTCTAAAGAATGAAAAACAAAAACAGAGTTGACCACCCATCTCAGAGAAGCAAAAATAAAGCACAGTTGGGGTTGTCCCTTTAAGCCCATGTTTGCTCAGGAAGGACAACAGCTTACTGTTAAAGATAAGGCAAAGGAGTCTGAGTACTCGGCAATTTCAGTTTTAGAGACAGACGTTGAAACACAAAACAGAAACATGGGGTAGCAAATTGTCAGCAAAAAAGGAAGCATAGCTTGAAGGATAAATACAGGAAACCTGAATCAAAGCATTTTCAAGCTACTGATCTGCAAAAGACCTGTGTGAAAATGGACTTTCTAAACACAAGTAAATCCTGCAAAGCCAGTATGATGATTTTCCCCCTTCATAATCCAAATATTTTTCTATTTTTGGAAGAAGGATGAATTTCTGCTGAGACATAGGGACAGGTGAAAAATTTTCCTAAGAGCTGTTCCTATAATAAGCCATAATATTTTGAGTAAACAGTAATTTAAATGACTGAGGCTTTCCTCCCTGAATTTCCAAAATCCCAAAATTTGGATTTATCAGTAACAATTGTATTAGCATTTGTCCAAATTGAGAAAGATAATACCATGTACAGTTTCAGTAAATTGCTTTCCCTTTCCAAATTGTATTTATATTTTATCAGACTGATACCTTCAACCAGTAGCATAAAATACCAAAAGAAGTTTGTCTATTTTCTGTAGAAATTCTCAGGTAATCAGGGTGTTCTTAGGTGAAGACAACTGGACATCCTCATAATAACAGCACCAGCTCTTTGTTTACTTCAGCACATTTATCATAAGTTTAAACACATAAACTGTACAGTCAAGGCTCAAAAGCCAAGTCCAGAGCACTACTGTAATCATCTTGCAATACCTTCAAGCATCAGTTTGAGTGGGAAGATGAAAAAGTGTCAGTTCTCTCTGACACAATTTTACCAGGTTTCCATGGTAGATCTTACCACTATTTTTCCTGTAGAATTGCTAAGTTCTATAGGAAAAAAAATGCTCAGTTGCACTAGCTAAAGTGGGTTATTACAAGGTGACCTGAATTCTTTTATTACCCCTTGTAGTGATAAAAAACTCAATTGTCTATATAAGAGCTGAAATTGCTGCTCAAGAATAGGAGTATGGTTTCTCTGGTTTTTGGTGCCTGTGAGATGGGATTACTACTGACGACATATTCATCTTGGCATAGTCATACTGATGTGTGGAAAAGATTTCCATTTTTCTTCACAACTGGTCCTATTAATTTTTGGTAGACATTGGGGTGTGCGAAGTGGGCCCTAGTCAATTTGGATTCGGATTCAGCCCAAACCAGGGACAGTGATTTGATCTGTCAATTCGGCTCACTGTCCCTGATTCAATTTGAATGAATCTGAATCTGAAGATTCGATGCTGATTCGGAGCATCAGTGATTCAGATATAGACACAGCTTTAAATGTTTTTCCTATATACCTTGAGGTACCAGTGCTGCTTGTAATTGCTGCGATGCTGGGGCACATGGAGCTTTCCACAGGAGTGCAGGGGGGCCTCCATGTGCTTGGCGGTGAACCCGGAAGTACTTCCACTCCACTTCCGGGTCTGCC
>NW_017728997.1:45283764-45284278 GCF_001723915.1 Gavialis gangeticus | reverse complement strand
GTGCTGCTTGTAATTGCTGCGATGCTGGGGCACATGGAGCTTTCCACAGGAGTGCAGGGGGGCCTCCATGTGCTTGGCGGTGAACCCGGAAGTACTTCCACTCCACTTCCGGGTCTGCCAGGGAGCATGCAGTGGTGCCCCCCTGTGCCCCCCCAGCTCAGCGATTGGCTGCAGGGGTACCCCATGTGCCCCCCCAGGCCCAGGAGGCACCAACCAATGAGTCGGGGGGTGCAAGGGGGGGACCTCCTGTGTTCTCCCCGGCGGACCCCGAAGTGCTTCTGGTCCACTTCTGGGTCTGCTGCTGAGTGCACTGGGGAGCCCCCCACACTTCTGCGGGATGCTGTGTGGATGAGAACCTGATGGTGTTTAACACTGAAAAATGCAAGGTTCTCCACCTTGGGAGGAAAAAGCTGAAGCATCCTCATAGGCTTGGCAGTGCTATGCTGGCTAGCGCTACGGAAGAAAGAGACTGGGGGGTCATAGTTTCATAGTTAGTAGGGTTGGAAGGGACCTG
>NW_017728997.1:45137682-45138774 GCF_001723915.1 Gavialis gangeticus | reverse complement strand
CTCAGGTCCCTTCCGACCCTACTAACTATGAAACTATGTTAGACTTTTAGAAAGCTGTAATTGGTAATTCCTGAGTGTCTGCTAATTCCTAGCATTACTTTGCTATGTGCTCATTTGGGGAAGATGGGGTGGGGAGAGAGAGGGGAGTGGAAAACCTCTGAATCGAGAAACAGTCTAATTGGCTGCCTCAGTCTCTAGTTATTTTTGGCCAGCCGTAATAACAGGAGCAGAGTGTTCCTAGCTATTATTACTAACATACTATTATGATTGCAGTTTTGAAAGCTGTTACCAGAAAGCATCCTACTGTGTTAAAACTGGTTGGTATACTCATAGATCTGGCAGCCCTGTCCTGGTTTTTTTTGAATATCGCAATTTCTGTATGCTTCCTCATTTCTTTGAATGCATACCTGTAAATCAGCTGAGAGTAAGAGGCAGACATGTAATGTGTGTATTATATCTGCTAAGGAGACCAAAGTTGATGTGCATCATGACTTCCTGAGTCTAGAAAAAGCTTACAATAAATGTATACAAAAAGTGCATCATCTAGGTAGAGTGAATTAATTTTGGGGTTGACAACCGTCTCTCAGTTTTTGAAAAAAAATAGGCAAGTTGCTTGTGATGTCTGGGTAAGGATACTACAGTGCTTCTGAAAAGTAGTGGCAATATTGACTCACTCCTTCCCCACAAATATTATTGTATTTTACCTTTTTGAAAACTATTACTTCATTTGTGAAGGTCTAAGTGGTAGAATCTGTCAGAGGGGTAAGGAATGTAGCAACAGACAACTTTAAATTGTTTCCTTTATGTTAAGGGAAGCAAATATGTGAAATGTGTTTACTTGTTTACCAGAATTGTTACATTAGGTGTACAAAGCAAGGTTAAGCACTATTGCCAGTAGTAAACTATCCCTTTGAATTAAAAAATGTGTAAGTTTTCAGTTGTTTGCCATGGGTTTTCTTTTTTTTGCTCCAGTTAATGATTTGTGAGAGTAGGGTGTTCTATTCTGCACCCACAAATTATGGAAAAGGAAGCAAAATTATTTCATGCAATTGGATTTTTATGCTTTTTTTTTTTTTTTTTTTTTTTTTTTTT
>NW_017728997.1:45130536-45137538 GCF_001723915.1 Gavialis gangeticus | reverse complement strand
TTTTTTTTTTTTTTTTTTTTTTTTTTTTTTTTTTTTACAAACTAACTTTTTTTTAATTGGCTATGATGATCACTTTACCTACATTTAGTAACAGGAATACTTGAGGAACTTTATTTTTCTTTTAATGTCACTTTTTTTCGAGCCATGAGGCTGCTTACAGACATTATCAAAACAAAACAACACCCCCTCCCAAATGGCGCTTTACTTTTACACTCAGTGTGCTCCCACACCAAACCCAGCATACACCCAGAATAGGAATCATGTTAATTCAACCTGGCCCAAGCCACGTCTATGGATTGGGTGCTTTAGTGGGCCTTTTTGGTGCTTTTATCTAATAACTGATTGAATTGGCTTTAGATAAAAGTGGCAAAAAGCCCCGCTGAAGTGCTTGATCTAAAGAGATGCTGTGGAACTGGGTTGAACTATCACGCTGCTACTTCTGGTAATATCTGTGTGTGTTTGTTTTTTAATATCTGTAAGCAGCTGTTAAGATCACTGTACTTGTATAGAGCTGTGAAATGAAATTTCCACTTTTTATGGACTTGAATTTGACAGCACATGTTCTTGTAACACTTTCCAGATACCTAGAAAATGTTAAGGACAACCTACACCCCCCGCCCCCCCGGTACATTACTGATTCAGAGAGTTAAATTTTATAATGAAATTCACTCTGTACATGTAACTATTTTATTTGGCATTTTGTATTTAAATGGCTGTATTTATTTTTCACATCATGACAATTTATATAGAATGTGCCATAATTGTACAGATAGCATGTTTTATGGGTATGGTTTCTAAATGGAAAATAACTTAATGTTTATATTCAATAAAAATTATAGACTGTATAATTCACATGGCTACTGTTATAAATTACTCTGTTTCCATGGCAAATGATTTGACCACACTTTCAATGGAGGCCTCAATCCCAAGCAAACGCAGCATAATTCTGAAGCAGCCAGGTGCATTTTCAGCAGCGGCTGCTGCCTTATGCTGTATACCTGCAAGGAAAAAAATAGATTAAAGACATCAAAATCCAAATTACAGCAAATACAGCAATCAAAATCTTTAGAAGGTACCTGGATGCAGTGACTACATCACCCACTGAAAGTTTGAAACTTGCCAACCAATTCTTTTGGAGCACTTGCCTATTTTTGCTTGCTTGTCAGGAAAACAGGCTACTTCTCTGGCTCTAGCAAGTAGTGAATTAGACTAAAAATGCTCTTGCTGATAGCCTTACACATCTTAAGAACTGGAAAATGCTAAATCATTTTGCAGGAAGCACCATTCATGAATACCTAAAAGCATGAAACTTTGACAGAAGCCCTCTTTCCTGATAGAGCAAGGAAAGGGTAGCCTATAGAAACAGCCACATGATTTATGGTCATACATCTGTTCAATAGAAAATGTGTGGACACTGTGCACTGATTTCACAGTTTGCTTAACACTCATTAGTGGTTGCCTAACATTACCAGTGTCCTAAATTGCCCTTAAAGGAAATCTACTGTAGAGTTGGTGGCTGTATCAGAACTATTCCCTCTAGATTCCACTGAGGGGAAGGCCTCATGCCTTTCTGATTCATACCAGCATCTCCCTAGGTCCTGAACAAGGACTAGCCATGAACCAGTTTGTCAAAGCAGGAAGTTAGTGATAAAAAGGAAGAGTAGAGGTGATATTCTGACTTTTGGTACAGTTCTAAACACCATGTAGTGGGTATACCACTGATTGAATTATTGAGTGAAATTTTGTCAAACTGGAAAGCCACTTGAAGTGGAGTTTTGTGGCAACTTCCATTCTGTAACCATCTGGGCAAAATCTGATTAGTGACTTTACTATGAGCCAGGAAAATCTCGCTTTTCAAACACACGAGTAAAAATGATTTTAGAACATATTGTGACATTACTGTGTGCTGGTATTTTAGGCAGAAGATCCAGGACAGGTATTGCTATTCCTTCTTCATTCACGGGTATCTTCCAAATGATCATTAATTCAAACCTGTATTGTACATAATAATATAAAATACAAGCAACTCATGTATAGTACTTAATAAATTTAGATGTCTATTTCAGTGGAAACGTTATTGTAAGCACATCTCAGATTCTGAATTAATATGTAAATACTAAATAAAAGTCAACACTAGGTAATATCAAAATAGTAAACCAAATTTTCTTTTCGAGAAGGTCCCCAAGTCGAAGCTTTAACATTCGTAGTCATGTCAACCTACTTTTGAAGAATCAGTAGTATTTAAAGAAAAGAGTTGTAAGCCAGTCAGACTCATTACTTCAGACATTCAATCCAGTTAAGCCGCTTGCTTCTAGCGTGGGGCATATTAGCATTGAGTAAGCGATACTCAAGCACCAATTTTGCTGGATTGGACACTGTGTGGATGCCTGATTCTCAGCTCCTAAAACAAGTGCTCTTCTCCTACCTTAGTTGTGGCCTGAGATCTCACAGCAGAAACTCTACAAGGACGCAGTGAAGGCATACCTCAAGAAAACTGCTGCTGACTTCAACAACTAGGAGGAGCTAGCTGCTAACCAACTGCAGTGGTACTGCAACCTCAACCAAGCGGCAGCCCACTTCTAGGTCTAGCATCTTTGCCGAGAAGAGAGAGGAGGAAGGAAAATGAGAGAAACCTTGGCCGATGGCCTACTTTCCTCTGCAGAAAGACCTGCAACTTCTGTGAATGTATCTGTTGCTCAAGGACTGGACTCTTTAAGTCACCTCAAGACCCACCAATGAGCCACGGTAGAGATCATCCTCAAATCAAGAGATCACTGCCACCGCTAAAGGTAAAAGTCTCTGGTTAAAGTGCAGGGTGTGAGACACATACCAGTGAGAATCTTCAATTATTTGAAGAACCATAAATTTCACCACCACTGAACTCAGCCCCAAACCTGGGCTGGATAAAGATCTGAAACTGCTTCTTTGGCCCATCTCTACTTCTAGTGTTTTTAAACTTTCAGTCAAATCTTTTACACCTTCCTCACACTGATCCATAAACTACACTAAAGTGATGACTTGAATGAGGTGAGCAACATTTGTAAATATTAATTATTAATAAATAAAACATAATTGTTGTAATGGTCATAAAGGCCTTGGAATCTTCAGTATTATTGTTGTTCAAAATATAAAATGCTATTAGAGCCTCCCACTTTCTCAGTCTAGGTGTTATAATCTATAATTTATCTTATAAATAAATATTTGAAGTAGCAATACATTTCTGTCATCCCCAGCAGGGCCACAGGAAGCAAGCATCCTGTGGTGTTTGCTTGAAATTTCCCAGCTGAATATGGCTGTATCTACAAAATGTGTTCATACAATACTCTTTTAAATTTAAAGGAGAAAGTGATTACATAATATAAGCAATAATGTGATTCTGACAATTATCCAATTTTTATATACAAATTGTGATTCTGGCAGACACTTCACATTTACTTCTAGTTGAGTTAGAGATCACTTATTCTAAAAAAAAACAACAACCTCCATTTAAAATGTCATTATCAAAACTTTGCTTTTGTTCTTTTTTCTTATATAAAAACATTAATAAGCATCTTGAAGTTGCCTTACCCAGAAAGTTCAGGGTTCTTTATAATCATGTAATCTCCTGTTGGTCCTTCAGGAAGTGTTACAATATCAGGATATTTGGCCTGTTAATAGAAAGGGACATAAGTACATAACCAGGTAATAAAGATTTCTTCATATTTCTTATGATAATCTGTAATAGGAATAAAAATAGAATAAAAAATGTTGGATTTATACTGAAGGGAGTTCTGAAACTTTAACAGTGTTTGGACAAAATAAGATCCATGTAATAGTAGGAAAATATTCATTAGATAAAATCAACCCAAAGCAGATATGCTCAGTTTGTGGCAGAGCACTGTGATATATGTAGCATAGCTCTCTCTATTACAGAGATTCCTCATAAGGACAGAAGGCCAGGAAGATATATTAATTTTATTCTTGACTATTCAAGCCATTTGTTAATTGAACATGATTTTGCATTTAATCTTTTCTTCATGATTAAATTTAAAATGTTAGCACAACGGAACGCAAAACCCCCCAACTTTGTTGTAGGATGACAGGCCACTCTTGCACCTTAACTATTCATTAATTATCTTTAATTACAAGGAAGATCAATAACTTTTCAGAGCATGAGAGAACCTACAGACATCAATGGTTTTAGTTAAGTATTTATTTTTATTTATTTCTTCAAATTCCAAAAATTCAACTACGGGTATCAACTGTGGCCTTGGAGTCTACCATATGTATACAAGAGTCCTTCCCACACACACACACACACACATCTATATACACATATGTGTGTGTGTGTGTGTGTGTGTGTGTATGTATGTGTATATGTGTATGTATGTATATATACACACATATATACATATATATACATGCATACACACACACACACACACACACTCTTCAACCTTCAAAGAGAAAGTGACTTTACTGTATGCCAAAAAGTTGTAAAAATATAGATTCTGGTGAGGAACCAAAATGGGAAGTGAGTAACAAATCTTGCCTACTCTGTCTTTTATTTTTAGGGATCACCAGCTCAAGCATTCTACTGCTTTCTTGGGGAAAAAAGGCCTATTGTGCAAAGAAAAAGGGAGACAATACCAAAACTAAGGGGTAGTACTGGAAAATGTTCAACATCTCAAAAGAAAGGGTATTCTTATTAGTAGAAGTCCAGAGAAGATACAGCAGGGAAGAGGAGGCACAAAATAAGTCGACAGAACAAAGCTAACTTAGGAGGAGTGTGAAGTCGAAGTTGAGTCAGACAGCAACTGGAATGTTTCAGCTGATGTCACATCTCTGGGGCAGCAGCAAAGGGAAGACTTTTTTTGCAGTGAAATTTTGAATGATTTCAACAAATGAGGCCAGAAAGCAGTAATACAAAACTATACTGTAATGGGAAATGAAAAGGTCTTAACATTGTAGTAATGCTTTTCATCACACAGAGGCAAAGTTGTTCTGGTTTAGCTAGTAGTGAAATACAAAAAAAACATGTGATTTTTGCTTCTTGTATCTAATTTCAGGTTCTGGGTGTCAGACACAGACCTCACACTTCACAAAACTGGCTAAGCAGCACTGCAGTTGTTTCTTCATAACATTTCTAACATATATGCTCACTAGATGTTTCCAGAAACAGCAGCACACTGACACCATTTCATTTCTAAAGCATGAGGCATGGCTTGGCCATGACTACAGTGCATCTTTAGGAAAACAACAGTGTCTTGGAATATTAAAACATCTTCATAATTATGGACTTAACACCCCCCAAAATTGCTAACGAGGTATTTAGTATTATGTTTGTTCTATACCTTCTTCTGTTTTTATGTTACAAAGATTAGCTCCTGATCACAGCAACAACCCAGAATGCAACTTTCTGAATGTTATAAAATCCAGAACTTGTAGATTTCCAGTGACGATTAACTGTAATGGTCCTACTTCAAGTCCAGTGTTTTGTTTTGAGAAGTATTGTTATTTCATTAGTCAAACCTCACAAAGGATGAATATTAAATATATCTTCTGAAAATCCTTTGGGATACACCTGCAAGACTACCTAAATAATTTTTAGGGGTACACCAATAAAGATTTCGTTGGCTGATACAGATGGCCGATTATTAACCAGCCACATCAGCTGTTACCAATCTGATATGCAGCCCGGCAGCTTGGAGAGTAGTATCTGGCTGGTAAGTCTTTAGGGGCTGGAGGGAGCAGATTGAGGCCCCCACAGTGAGGGAGGGAGTGGGGCTGCGGCACGGGTAGGCACTGCCTAGCTGGGGTGGGTTGGGGCATGGGGCAGAGCTGTGGGCAGCTCGTCTTGGGGGTGGGTGTTCCCAGCCGCTGCGTGCACCCCTGGGGGAGGCATGGGGCCCATAAGCCCCCACCAGATTTGTGCATGGGGAAAGGGCAGGCCTCCCTCACTACAGTGGCCTTGATCACCCCCCTACACCCCTTCCCTCTCCCACGCCTCTTCTTCCCTGCAGACTTATTGGCTGGACACTGCTTTCCAAGCTACCAGGCTACATTCCTGGCTGTATGCATGGTGGCTGCGTGTATGCACACAGCATTTATCGGTGACATTATTGGCTATGCAGGCCATGGTGCATGTGGCCAGTCCCACTGCCCCCGGGCATGTGATGGGGCAAGGGCCACACAGTGGCCAGACTTGGCTTCCAGTAAGCCTCTGTGGCCTACCCAGCTGCCGCTGCCAGTTTCTCCAGTGCCAGATCCGACCACCAGGGGCAAAGGATAGAGCAGGTATGTTCAGGATAAAATGCTGACCTGAGGATTGGATGTTCTTATTAGAGAATTTACAGTTCATCTGGAATCCAGCACGACAAAGTTACTGCAGATCCTGTTGTCAAAATGAACAGCTGTAACTATCCACTGCAGATTTGGTGTGTGCACAAGAAAGCTCAGAGTGGCTTTCTAATGTACAAGAGTTCCTTACACATGGCTTGATAACCTGCCCCTAGCATTTGCAAGCAAAGATGTATGCCAGTATGAAGGGAACCTTTCAGTGATAAAAGCATCAACAATGTCAACAAAAAGAAATCTAGGTAATTTATAAATATCCCATATGGTTCCTATTGACCCTAAAGGAAAGAAAAGTTTTCAAATTTCAGTACCAAAGTCCCCTCCTCGCCTCATGTTCTCTCTCTCTCACACATACACACACCCTTGCCAGGTTTAGGTGAACATGCCATACCACTAAAAAAAAAAAATCTCCCAAGCTTATTTTCCCATGGGTAGGCCTATACTGTAACAAACCAAAGTTAATTAATTGTTCCTTGGATTTGGGGCATTATTTTAGAAACATTAACTAATTCATAGTTTATAGTTTCATAGTTTCTAGGGTCGGAAGGGACCTGAGCAGATCATTTAGTCCAACCCCCTGCCATGGCAGGAAGAGCACTGGGGGTCAAATGACCCCTGTAAGGTGGTCATCCAACCTCCTCTTAAAAACCCCCAGGGTGGGAGCCT
>NW_017728997.1:45127271-45129986 GCF_001723915.1 Gavialis gangeticus | reverse complement strand
GTGAGAGACAGTATCAAAAGCCTTCCTGAAGTCTAGGAAAACTATATCCACTGCCACCCCTGCATCCAATGATTTAGTGACCTGGTCGTAAAAGGCCACCAGGTTGGTCTGACAGGACCTGCCGCTGATGAACCCATGCTGGTTGCCCCTGAGCATGCCGTTCCCTGCTGGCCCCTCCTGGATGCGTGCCAGAATAATTTTCTCGAACAGCTTGCCAAGGATCGAGGTAAGGCTGACTGGCCTGTAGTTCCCCGGGTCCTCTTTCCTCCCCTTTTTGAAGATGGGAACCACGTTGGCCCTCTTCCAGTCCTCCGGCACCTCTCCAGAGCGCCACGAGCGTTCATAAAGCCGTGCCAGGGGACTTGCAATGACCCCAGCGAGTTCCTTCAGGACTCTAGGGTGAAGATCATCTGGGCTGGCTGACTTTAATTGTATAACCTGCCTTTCATTCAATATACAGTTGCTACACATGATAAATGCAAAAATACACAAGGTGAGAAAGAACCTATGAACTTTATTTCTGTCACGGGAGATAGTTTTCTTTGCTCATGTATTTCGTCTATACTGTTTAATGTGCCAATTAATTGAATTTCAAAGATAGATTATTTTCCACTCTAATACAAGTGTTAATACATTAACATTCTCATTATAAGCCACACGTACAGAACTGAGGAGATAAAGCTGAAAACCATCCTTAATCAGCTTGCTTTACCAAGATATTATAACTCATCCACAAGATAAACATTTTCTTGATGTCCTTGGGTTCCCCAGGAAAAGAACAGTCCAGGACACTAAAAGACAGACAGAACTGTTTCTGGTTATCATGTAGGAATGTGAGAAGAAAAAATACAGAGGGTTAAATCAATATTTGTGGGTAGTTAAAAAAAATCACTAGCTTGATATAATTCCCCATGATTACATGGAATCTATGTTTTTGCTCAAACTGTATGACAAAGCCACATGGACTTCACAGTTTTGCTTTACAGGATCCTACAGGAGTTATAGGTCTGCTATATATTTAAGGTGATGCCCCTTTTTATTAAATGTGGTGTTTTAAAATGGAAACATTGGCACAAAATTCACTAGGGTGGTGAAAATGCTGGCACAGTAACTAAAGATTAGACTCAAAGCAGCAGAAGTTTGAAATTTAACACCACCAAGGTCTGGACCACAACATTAAGGTTTTCCAGACTAGTGGAATTACTGAATCAGCAAAACAAAGGAATACATGAGAACATTTTTACAGCCTGGGACTTTGGTAAACTGGTAAATACTGGATTAGGTTTAAACCTCAAGGTCTTTTAAATTAAAATCATCTGAAGCAAGAATGTAGTAAAAGTCTTACAAATGTTATAGCTTAAATGTAATTCAAGGAGCAACATTTTGTGCATGGACTTAGGACAATGATTCTCAACCAGGGTGCTGCAGCATCCTAGGGTGCCTTAAGATCCTTTCTGAGGTGCCACAGTGTGTCTCACAATATTAGCACTGTTAGATGTGCAACATGATTCACAAGATAAACCCAGAGATTTAATGTACGAACCCACGAGTTAAAAACACTCTGATCTGCTGTTGTCATCTTTCTGAGTCTGCACATATTAATTGTTCTCTTTTTTCTGTAGTCAAAAGAAGTGAAAATTAACAGCTGATATTTTCCCAGGGGTGTCTTAAGTCTGAAAAGGTTGGGAACCACTGACTTACAGATTTAGTATTCAGGAAATTCTGAACAGATGCAGGGGACTCTTAACATAAGGATCTTGACACAAACTGATGAAAAAATTCAAAGTCATGGCTGGTACACTTTCTTAACTGGCACTAGAGTTACAAACTAGCTTTTGATGCTTTGATAGGGTCTCCCACAACATTCTTGCAAGCAAACTAAGGAAATATGTGTTGGATGAATGGAATGTAAGGTGGACAGAAAACTGGCTGGATCGTCAGGAGGATCGGGCTTGGATTCAGAGTGACCAAGATAAATTGGAGGACTGGACCAAAAGAAATCTCATTAGGTTCAATAAGTGCACGCTCTTGCATTTAGGATGGAACAATCCCACATACTGGTAGAGGCTGAGGACTGACTGGCTAAGCAGCAACTCTGCAAAAAAGGACCTGGGGGGTTACAGGGGACAATAAACTTGATTCAGGAGGTGCACAGTCCCACCAGAGGAGGTGCCCTGTTGGACCTGGTCCTGGCCGCAGGCGACGACCTGGTAAGGGGCCTCCAAGATCTTGACCACCTGGGCAATAGTGATCATCGCTTGCTGGAATTCGCCATCCAGCGTAGGGTGTCAAGGGCCCGCAGCAAGGCGGTAGCCCTAGACCTCAGAAGGGCCAACTTCATTGAGATGAGGAGATTAGTGGGAGAGGCACTGGGGTCCTTGAGGGCAGAGGAACTCAGTGTCCAGGACGAGTGGTCATTCCTTAAGGAAACGATACTCAGGGCCCAAGGGGTGTCCATCCCGACAAGAAGCAAGGGGGGCAGGAGTGTCCGAAAGCCCCCCTGGCTCACCAAGGGCGTCCGGGACTGCCTGCTTGCCAAAAAGGCGGCGTACGCCCGGTGGAAGGGGGGTGAAATCTCCAAAGAGGAGTATACCTCCTCTGCTCGGGCCTGTAGGCGAGCTGTTAGGAAGGCCAAGGCGGACATAGAGCTCGGATTAGCGTCCAAGATTAAGGATAACAAAAAGTCCTTTTTCAAATATATTGGGAGGATGAAGA
>NW_017728997.1:45122236-45126962 GCF_001723915.1 Gavialis gangeticus | reverse complement strand
TTTGGGGGAGACGCTGTTTCCCCTAGCGCCCGCTGGCATAACAAGAAGCAATGGGCACAAGTTGATGGAGAGGAGGTATAGATTGGACATCCGCAAGAACTACTTCACAGTTAGGGCGGCTAGGAGCTGGAACCAACTTCCAAGGGAAGTGGTGCTGGCCCCTACCCTGGGGGTCTTTAAGAAGAGGCTGGATGCCTACCTGGCTGGACTCAAATGAGTCCCGTTTCTTGTTTTGGGGTTTTGTTGTTCTCTCGCCCTGGCGGGGGGGTCGGGCTAGAAGATCTACTAGGTCCCTTCCGACCCTAAATCTATGAAACTATGAAACTATGAATATGAGCCAACAGTGTGCCCTTCTTGCCAGAAAGGCTAATGGCATACTGGGCTACATTAGTAGGAGTGATGACAGCAGATCGAGGGAAGTGATTATTCCTCTCTATTGGGCACTGGTGAAGCCACATCTGGAGTACTGTGTCCAGTTTTTTGTCCCCCACTACAGAAAGGATGTGGACAAATTGGAGACAGTTCAATAAAAATGGATACATAACTTGCGAGTAGAGGCTGATGATGGTGGTGGCAAATGACAGAACAAGGAGCAATGGTCTCAAGATGCAGCAGGAGAAGTTTAGGTTAGATATTAGGAAAAAGCTCTCTCACTAGGAGGGTAGTAAAACACTGAAATAGGCTACCAAGCGATAGAGGTACACCCGATATATTGGTCCATAATGGGTCAAGGCTGATAGAAGGAAAATTGACATTATTGGCAATCGGCTTTTTTTGGCCAGTGTAGCTGATAATGTCACTGATAAATGCTGTGTGCATGCACAGTCACAGCACACACGCAGCTAAGAATGCAGCCCAGCAGTTTGGAGATCAGCATCTGTCCAGTAAGTCTGTGGGGGGGGAAGGAGTCTGGGGGAGGGAAGGGGTGTGATGGGGGCAGATCGAGGCCTCTAGAGTGAGGGAGGGAATGGGGCTGGAGCTGGGGTTGGGGCAGGTGCTGCCCAGCCAGGGTAGGGTGCAGGATGGAGTTGCAGGTGGCTCGTTTGGGGGTCACAGTGGGGTGGGGAGTGAAGGCAGCTCCCCGTTGCTCTACACACTTCCAGAGGAGGCATGGGGGTCATGTGCCCCCCAGCTTTATGTGTGGGGTGAGGGCAGGCTGTCTGCTGCAGACTTGGGGCCAGGGGTTGCGCTGGACTCTTCATGGTGGTGGAGCTGGGCTAGGGCTGCGCTTGGGGTAGGGTGGCCGGCAGCAGCACTGGGAGAGGCGGGTATGAGTTGGGCTACAGCCACCCCAAAATTCCTCGTAGCTACCCCTCCCAGTGCCACCACCACCCACCCTGCCCCTGCCTGCCCCAAGCACAGCCCAGGCCCAGCCAGTCTGCTGGGAAGAGGCCAGCACAGTCTCTGGCCCAAAGCCCACAGGCACTTGCCCCATACTCCATTGCTCCGCACACAAATCCGGGGGGCACATGCCCCCATGCTACTACCTCCAGAGGGTGTGTCCTGTGGCAGGGTGCCTCCTCTCCTCCCCACCCTTCTGCAGGCCCCGGATGAGCTGCCTGTGGCTATAGAAACATAGACATTTATGGTATCCTCATTAATTCTCAGTGTCATGTGAAACTACAAGGCACGCTCTCTAAGCTTCATTGTATATACATGAGTAATTCTACTTAATTCTATTTTATATTTTAATTAGTAAAGATTATAATCCTCGAATAGCCTCCCTGCACTACCTGGGCAAGTGGCAGCAGGGCAGACCCCCCACTCCCAACTCTGATGTGGGCACGGCAGCACTGGGAGTGGGGGCTATTGCCCTGCTGCCGCTTGCCAAGCTGTGGGGGTGGGTGGGGGTCAGGATGTGAGCATGGCTTGCTCCAGCAGAAAGGGACTCCACCCCAGCTTGGCAGCTTGTCCCAGCCCCAGTTCCTCCCCCCTCCACCCACCACAACAGAGTTACCAGGTGGAGGCAGCTGTGTCCAGCATAGTGAGGGCTGCTGCCTGTTTAGTCTATGGCTGAATCTCCGAAGTGGCACCAAATCTTTAGATCTGATTTGGCTGAATCGAATCAGGACAATGATCTGAATCTCTGAATCGAAGCACTGTCCCTCTGAATTGGCTGAATCCAAATCCAAAGCAAATACTTGCCACCTCGCACAAGCCTAATAGTGACTCACTGATCTGTTAGTAGTACTAAACTCATGTAAGGACAGGTTTAATGACTACAACATGTCACGATGAAGCCCTCAACTTCTGTGATAAATAACCATGTAAAAACACTCTGGTGTCAACAAAGCCCTAATCTTGCTGCACAAGTATATTTTGCTCTTTCTAAAGCACTGGTTCTCAACTGGGTTGGCATGGCAAACTGGGATGCCATGAGCCCCTTTCAAGACTAATGGTATCAGCTACGCTGATGCAACCAGGTAAAACTGCCTTCGGTGCCTGTTTTCAGGAAGGTTTGTGCAGAGCCAGACCAGGAAGTGGCTGTGGCAGCAGCATGAGCCTGCATTAGGTTTATGAAAAACCTACACAGAGCAGTTTTACCAGTAGCGGTAGCACAGCAACCTGGAGATAAAGTAGGTGGGCTGAGACATTAGAACTGTGGCTGTCACCTGGGATGCCACTAATTTCAGAAAAGTTATGGAGAGGTGCCTTGAGTCTAGTGTATCAAGTCTTTTCTTCATTATAATATTCTGTCAGCATAAATATCTTGGCAGAGGGGTGCATATATAACCCCCCCCGATCTCACAGTTGATGCAACTGTGGCAGAAACCACTCTCTCATATGGATGCAACTCTTCTGGCAAACCTGCTGCCGCCCAAATGAGCTGGTGTAATTCTGACAACAGAAAAACTCTTTCTGCCATCCCAGCTGCATCTACACAAGAGGGCTGGCTACCACGGTACTATTAATTAAAGCAGCAGCAGCACTGGAATACAGACTAAACCTTGAGGGAGTAAATTTTACCATCAATAACTTTTATTCAGCTCAAGTGAATTCCACAATCTGATATCAGTTTGTATAGAAGCAAGATTTGAACTTCAGGAGTGAGTAAAAAATTCTGTAAGAAGCAGGTTTACTAGCTCAGACACTATAGTGGCTGCTTAGAGATGTGGAAAAAAAATGGTACTTTAAGCTCGGTGTACTCCTACACTGAGCGCAGCGCATGCCCAGAAGAGGCATCACATTAGTTTAACTCAGATCACCCAATGCCTGTATAGATCAGGTGCTTCAGTGGTGCTTTTTGGTGCTTTTATCTAATAGCTGATTGAATCAGTTTTTGATAAAAGCGGCAAAAAGCCTCACTGAAGCACCCAATCTGTACAGACATTGCAGAGCTGGGTTGAACTAATGCGCTTCCTCTTCTGGTAAAGAGCTGTTTTGGTTGGGTTTTTTTTCCACATCTGTCAGTGTCCTTTAAGCCCTAAGTGGAGCACTAGTCTTAGCCTGCATCCCCACAAGATGCATCAAATTTTTATGACAATTTAAGTCAGCATGTGGACTTTAAAAAACTGTAGAGAGAACCAGTGACTCTCAAACTGAATTATATTGCGGCTGTTGCTTCACTGTAATTATTAAAGGAGGTAACAGAGGTCATTTCTAAGCTTTATTTTTAGTGACTAAATGGAAAATTTATCTTATAATCTAAAGGAATGATTAAGGTGAACATGTACCAAATCCTTCACTGGGGTCCTCTTGTTGTTATGGTCCGACTGTTGATGTCCACATAGAAATAGAGGACTGAAAGAGGCCTCCCAGATTCTTAAATACAATTCCCAGCAATGGCAGAAACCATTTATCCAGAGTCCTTTCACACACCACTGCCTGAAAGCACCATATGAAAACCAATGTCGCACAGGTAAAAAGTAGGTGAGATAAAGGAGATATCGTGTGCTCTGTCACTGCTATACCAGAAAACTTACTAGGTCAATGACCACTACTGCTTTATTTCTTAATCTTACTATCTATATTTCCTAAAGGAGATACACAGTTCAATAACAGACTTTTTTGTCTTCCTTCCAATTATATCACTTGCAATTCAAAGAGAGGAGTTTTTGTCACTATTTTTCTCTAATTACCTGCTGATACTAAAGGTAGATAAAATATGTGATACATTGGAACTACAACAGTTTCTGTTCCCAAGGAGTTTTCTCTTAATTTGTAGCGTACTTCTCTGGGTGTTTAATACAGTATTAAACAAGTTTCAAAAATTCTTGCTCTTCATTTAAAAAAATCATAGAAAAAATCTTTTGGCTAAGAGATAAGATTCTATCTGAATTTTAATATTGCCTCTATTTAGCTGGCTTAAGAGGCAACCATTTCTCAGGGACTGAGAGACCATAAACCCAATGAGGTTTTGTTGGATGTTCATATAACAGTTAAAATGACAGACCCATAAAATCAATAACAAGATGGTATTCTATACATAATGTAAATTGGTGGTATCCATTCCAACTTTCCATTCCAACTTTCATCTAAATTAAAACACACAAAATATTAGGAATATTTAATACTGTAGAAAATATATCAGACATTTAATAATTAAACTACTATTTTTAGACTTTGAAATAAATTACATTAATATGAGAGTAGTACTGATTTCAACACTGCATTTCTTGAAAGGTTATTTAAACATCTCACAATAAATCTTAAGAGTCATCAAATCTATCCTTTCCTAAAGGCTGACATTTACATTTCTTTTTGAGGCATTTTCATAAAATACACA
>NW_017728997.1:45115019-45117236 GCF_001723915.1 Gavialis gangeticus | reverse complement strand
TTAATAATTAAACTACTATTTTTAGACTTTGAAATAAATTACATTAATATGAGAGTAGTACTGATTTCAACACTGCATTTCTTGAAAGGTTATTTAAACATCTCACAATAAATCTTAAGAGTCATCAAATCTATCCTTTCCTAAAGGCTGACATTTACATTTCTTTTTGAGGCATTTTCATAAAATACACAATTCTACGTGTACAGACATCCATTTATACTTAGAGTTTACAAAGCAGTCTGAAGACTAGAAATGCAGTATAAATTTCAAGCATTATCACCATCTTGGTACGTATTTTAACAAAAAACACCACCGAGTCCAACATCAGTTGGGTTAACAGTGACATTTTTGTTTTCTGTACTTAAATAAAAATAGTATTTTTCACTTCTTTTGTTGGCAAGATGAGAGGGGCAATAAGAATTTTACAAAACATTAGACATGGCTAACCCTCCCCCCCCCACCCCCAGAGATGTGACAAAACTTTACTCTAACAGGCCTCACTTGGCCAGAGGTTTTCCTCAGCAATGATGGAACCAAGCTGGTTTGTTCTTACTAGAAAACAGGGATTGTTAAAGCTTCAATAGCCACTCAGGTGCCAGGGAAACCTGGACTCTAAAAACAGAATATTCTGTTGACATGAAGTCAAGTGAAAATGCCAGATCTGGCATTGCTGGTTTCAACCTCTTTATTTAACATGGCTTCAAGACTTAAGAGTGGCTCTCTGTCTCTGCAAAAGAATAGAGCTCTCACCAAAGATTAGATCTAAAAGTGTTATTATTAATTCAGTTGGAACAAAGGATGTCTGTACTTTCAGGTATGAATGTCCCACCCACAAAAACAATTTGGCCTTCTTTGGTAGGCTTGTATTGGATAAGTAAACAACTTACAGCAAGTTAAAAGGAGACAAAGGGTGTGTCTATTGAGCAGTTAAGCATTAGTAGATTAGTCTACTGCACAGTTAAGCATCACCATCTACATGTGCTCACATTTACTGTGCAGTAAATCAATCTACTGTGCAGTTAGCTACTACCTATAAATACAGGTAGTAAACTTACTGCGCAGTAGAAACTGAGCAGTAAAACGTGTAGATGCTGGCTGGGAGCAAACTTGCTCCTGGTCAACCAAGCCAGCAGGGGGCCACAAGGGATGGGGAGCTCTCTGTCCCCAGTCCTGATGCTGCTCACCTCCCCAGCTCCCCCCCAGGAGCTGATCAGGGTGAGGACTAGGGAGTTCTTTGCCCCCTGTGCCTGCTCCACGTGCAGAGCTAGCTGCTCTGGGGAGTGAGTGGGGGCTGGGAGTCCAGCCCTCACTCATCCTTTAAAGCAGCCAACTCCATGCCACGCAGAGCTGGTTACTCTGGGGAGTGAGCAGGGGTTGGGAATCCAGCCCTTGCCTGTCCTCTAGAGCAGCCAGCTCTGTGCTAGGTGGAGCTGGCTGCTCAGGGGGACAGGGAAGGCAAGTGAGCTCTGTGCCAAGCAGGGCAGCTGCTGCTGAGCCCTGTGCCCCCCCGCCCCACCAGAAGGCTTGCCTAAATCTGCCCCACACCCTGGACAGTTCCCAGCAGGGGGCTTGCTGGAAGCTATATGTCTGGATGTGCACAGAGCTAGAAGAGCTCTGCCGACTGCAGGGACAGCTCGTTCCTGGCCCCGTGCACATCAGATCCTCTCCCAATGTCCACAGGGCTAGAAGACAGCTTCTGTTGCAGCTGGCAGAGCTCTCCTGGCCCCATGGCCACTGGAACCACCCCATATCCTTTGCCAGCACCCAGCCTAATGGGGGAGGGGGGAAGGGCAATGGGAGCCTGCAGCTCCTCCTGGCTGCTCCAGGGGGCAGAGAGGGCAGAAACAAATCTTCTCCCCTGTAGGTTTACTGCACAATAAGCTTACTTTGAATTAGCAGCATGTGTAGACATGTCCAAAGTGTGTCAGTTATGTTGCAGTAATTATCTGTGTGCCCAGACTTACTCTGTGGTATATGCATTGAAATCTTGGAAGGGTCAGAAATTAGAAATAAGACATAATTTTAATAGTGAGGGCAATTAACTACTGCAATGAACTGAAAATGAATTGATTAGTAATATTTAAATGGTTATTTAAATGAATTGGATGCGTTTATGGATATAAACACAAGTTATTGTGATGAATACAGGAGGAACTGAGTGAAATTCTATGTCTGAAGATAAAAAAGCACTAAACAGTTAAAGAGAGGAATGAAGGT
>NW_017728997.1:45094839-45110019 GCF_001723915.1 Gavialis gangeticus | reverse complement strand
TGTCCAAAGTGTGTCAGTTATGTTGCAGTAATTATCTGTGTGCCCAGACTTACTCTGTGGTATATGCATTGAAATCTTGGAAGGGTCAGAAATTAGAAATAAGACATAATTTTAATAGTGAGGGCAATTAACTACTGCAATGAACTGAAAATGAATTGATTAGTAATATTTAAATGGTTATTTAAATGAATTGGATGCGTTTATGGATATAAACACAAGTTATTGTGATGAATACAGGAGGAACTGAGTGAAATTCTATGTCTGAAGATAAAAAAGCACTAAACAGTTAAAGAGAGGAATGAAGGTTCAGCTATCTGAGACCTCTTTGCTGGCTGACACTGTGAGAAGCTCTGCAGAGGGAATCTGAAGAATCTGAACTTACACTAAACACTGAAGGATAGCATGTTTTAGCACAAGACTGTCCAAAATTTCAGTGGCTGGGGGCTGCACCTGAGACAGGCCATACCAGGGAGGCCACATACCATACGGACTGGTATTGCATGAATCAAGGGTCCCCCCCCTCTTCCTGCACACTGTGGGTGGGCAACCCCCCACCTCTCCCCTCTGTATATGCACAGCTCTTTCCTGCTTCACCATGTGTGCAGGTGCCCCCTCCCCCCAAATCAACAGCCACAGGCTTCTATGTACCATGCCACTCCCTAGGGCAGGTGCTGCAGCCAGGACAATAGGGGATGTAGTGGCTGGGTGGGAGTCTGGGGGCCACAGATTAAACCACCAGTTGGGCAACCCCACAGTAAGGTAGTTTCATAGTTTCCAGGGTCGGAAGGGACCTGAGCAGATCATCTAGTCCGACCCCCTGCCATGGCAGGAAGAGCACTGGGGTCAAATGACCCCTGTAAGGTGGTCATCCAACCTCCTCTTAAAACCCCCCAGGGTGGGAGCCTGCACCACCTCACTTGGAAGCTGGTTCCAGACCCTAGCCGCCCTGACCGTGAAGTAGCGCCTCCTGATGTCCAACTTAAACCTTCCCTCCGCCAGCTTGTGACCATTGTTCCTGGTCACTCCTTGCGGTGCTCAGGGGAACAGGGACTCCCCCAGCGCCTGCTGATCCCCCCTAACCAGTTTATAACAGGCCACAAGATCCCCCCTCAGCCTTCTCTTTTGAAGGCTGAACAGGTTCAGGTCCCGCAACCTTTCCTCATAGGACCTACCCTGCTGTCCCTTGATCATACGAGTGGCCCTCCTCTGGACCCTCTCGATGCTGTCCACATCCCTCTTAAAGTGCGGCGCCCAGAACTGGACGCAGTACTCCAGCTGCGGCCTGACCAGTGCCGCATAGAGGGGGAGGATCACCTCCTTGGACCTGCTCGAGATGCATCTGTGGATGCACAACAAGGTGCAGTTGGCCTTCCTAACCGCCTCCCCACATTGCCGTTTCATGTTCATCTTGGAGTCAATAATGACTCCCAGATCCTTTTCCACCTCCGTGGTAGTTTTTCATTGTTTTAAAACCCTGCTTTGTAAATACCTGTTCCCAGGGGTGTAGGGCTGCAAGTTGAATTGAGGGTAGGTCTGTTTGGCACTCAGGTCCTGGTCCTGGATAGAGAGAATCTCATGGTGCCTCCCCAAGAGCAGTGAAATTTGGGAGTTGTTACCTATGGACTGCACTCAGAGACCTAGGGCTTGAACAACAGTGAGGACCTAGTCAGGGAACTTCTGGTGGGTCTAGACATGTTCAAGTCAGTAGGTCCTGACAATCTCCACCCCAGAATGCTAAGGGAATTAGCAGAGGTCATTGCGGGACCCCTGGCACATCTTTATGAGCACTCATGGTGCTGTGGCAAGGTGCCAGAGGACTGGAAAAGGGCCAATGTGGTCCCCATTTTCAAAAAAGGGAGGAAGGAGACCCAGGAAACTACAGGCTCATTAGTCTTACCTCGGTTCTGGGGAAGCTCTTTGAGAAAATTATCCAGGAGCACATCTGTGAGGGACCAGCAGGGGAGATCATGCTTAGGGGCAACCAACATGGGTTCATTCAAGGCAGGTCCTGTCAGACCAACCTGGTGGCATTCTATGACCAGGTCACAAAATCCTTGGATGAGGAGTCACGGTGGATGTAATCTTTCTGGACTTTAGGAAGGCCTTTGACACTGTCTCTCACCCCACTCATTAAGAAATTAGGCGACTGGTGTTGCCTACACAGTCAGATGGGTCACAAATTGGCTGGAGGGCCGCGCCCAGAGAGTGGTGGTGGATAGGTCTTTTTCGACCTGGAGGGTAGTGGGGTCCCTCACGGCTCGGTCCCCGGGCCCACACTGTGCAATATGTTCATCAGCGACTTGGACAAGGGGGTGAAAACCACCTTGTTCAAATTCGCGGATGACACTAAAATGTGGGGAGAAGTGGGCACGCTGGAGGAAAGGGACAGGCTGCAACTAGATCTAGACAGGTTACAAGGGTGGGCAGATGAGAACAGGATGGAATTCAGTACTGACAAGTGGGGAGTACTGCACCTGGGGAGGAAGAGCCAGCAGCATACCTACAGGCTGGGGAACTCCCTTCTAGTCAGCACAGAGGCAGAAAAGGATCTTGGTGTCATTACTGATTCCAAAATGAACATGGGCTGCCAATGTGAGGATGCGGTCAAGAAGGCTAACCACACCTTGTCATGCATGCACAGATGCATCATGAGCAGGTCCAAAGAGGTGATCCTCCCGCTCTATGTGTCATTGGTCAGGCCGCAAGTGGAGTACTGCGTCCAGTTCTGGGTGCCGCACTTCAGGAGGGATGTGGACAACATGGAGAGGGTCCAGAGGAGGGCCACTCGTATGATCAGGGGTCAACAGGGCAGGCCCTACAAGGAAAGGTTAAGGGACCTGAACCTGTTCAGCCTTCACAAGAGAAGGCTGAGAGGGGATCTAGTGGCCATCTACAAATTGGCCAAGGGGGACCAGCAGGCTATGGGAGAGTCCCTGATCTCCTGAGCACTACTGGGAGTAACAAGGAATAATGGCCATAAGTTGACCAAGAGTAATTCAGGCTAGATATCAGGAGGCACTAATTCACGGTCAGGGCGGCCAGGATATGGAACCAAGTTCCAAGGGAAGTGGTGCTTGCTCCTACCCTGGGGATCTTCAAAAGGAGGCTAATCACCTAGCCAGGGTTGTTTGACCCCAGCATTCTTTCCTGCCCATGGCAGGGGGTCGGACTTGATGATCTGCTCAGGTCCCTTCCGACGCTACCCCCTATAAAACAGTAGAGCATTCCCTGCAACTAGAAAAAGATAATAAGATGAGTTAGATAAATTGATTCATAGGGACTAGAAGGACCTCACAGATCATCGGGTCCATGCCCCCCGCTCTAGGCAGTAAGATAACTGGGGTCAAGCGACGCCAGCGAGGTGACTGTCCAGTCTCCTCTTGAAAACCACCAGGGTCGGTGACTGTACCACCTCTGGAAGGAGTTTATTCCACAGTCTGGACACCCTGACTTTGAAGGAGTTTTACCTGGTATTAAGCCTGAAGTGGCCTGGATATTACATACCTAAGAAACTGCCTTCTCCCTTATGTTCCATCACAATCCCTAAAGTCATCAGAGAGCAACCTCCTGTGGATACCATCTGTGAGCCAAGTTGTTTTAGATAAAATGTGGGAAATAATTTTTTAGCAGTTTCTCTGCACCTCCGAAGCTCCTTTCCTTTTGTGTTGTGTCAGAGCCCGAGCCTGAATATCTTGTAAAAGTGTTATAAGTAGGATTGACTTAATTCAGTATCACGGATTTTGCAGGAACTGCGAAATCTGGGACAGTCCACGAAATCCAAGCAATCAACAACAAAAAGAAACTTAATAAAAATAAAATGCTGGTTCCGCCTCACTACAGGGAAGTAAAGGCATTGGGTGGTGGGGTGGCACATTGGCAACATGTAGGGGGTGCACATGGGTGCACCCCGTGAGATTGGCAGTGCACCCCCTGAAAAAAGTGGGTCGTCGCCACTGTGGGCAGTTGCCGATGGCCACCCCTCCTACCCCACCCCCCACCAACACTGCAGCTGCCTATGGGAACTCCCCGCTTGGCCCACCCCCACCGCTGTGGAAGCTCCCCACTCGCCATCACCATGTCCCCGCTGCTGCCACCGCCACTTCCACCTGAGGGTGGTCGCCGTGCCCCCCCAGCCTCCAGGGGCATGCGTCGTTCATGGGGTGGCACAAAGGGTAGCAGACAAGATAGTGGCTGCCCCCTCCCTCCATGCCTCCTCCCCCAGGGCCTCTCCGCCAACCAGCACTGAAGGGCAGACCTGCTGCAAAATGACCATGGAATTAGAACTTTATGCCATGATCACACTGTGAATATTGGTAAGTCCCCCTGTGATTTAGGTAGATCCCAAGTTATAAAACTTTTTTATTTGGGTAGGCCTTTAGCAGGCAGGGTTAAGGTTTAGGACATTGTCCAGTCAGCTTGTTATATTACATATTTTTACCTGTTTTTGTAATGTATCTGTTTTTAAGTGTTTTTGTCACTTTAGAGATTATAGATATCAGATCTAGATATAAATCTAATACATAAACAAAGAAATAAATACATGAGGACAGGATATAAACAGGTCTTAAAAGGTAGTGAATAGTAAGATGCAGATGAAAATTTGGGAAGGAAGGGAAGTAGTTTACCATGCTTTTATAATCATGGTATTGCTTTGTTAGGCAAAGAACAAACCAAAGAAGAGAAAGTTAGTCAAAAAGCTTTACTCTTATAAAAGTAAACCATGCATGACAGCAGAATAAACTTGGAATGTCTCAGATGTTGCTCAAGCAAAAGACTGACTTCAAATTAACTGATTTCTACTCCTGCTTGACTAAATAAGGACTGCAAAAATTTCACAATGATCTCAATGTACTGTTTTTTCCAATATATATCTAGACATATGAATATATATGAAAGTAAAGATTGTTTATTATTAGTGTTTTGCACTGTTTCATGAATACTTAAGTGCAAGATTATGCAGTGCATTATTTTCCTGTCAGTGAAATTAATCAACTTAGCATGAGGGAGGTGTTACATTCTTTCTTTGTTTTTTTTCTTGCCTCCTGAAAATTGACTCATTTGAATACAGACATAATGTCATCTCTAGTTTGACTACTCATTATTGCTTCAAGTTCAACAAGCTTGCATATTTTTAAGATTAAAAAACCATGGTAAAACTAACAACAGATATAACCCCTACCTTCTCCAGTTACTTTCTTTTCTGTTAAATATTATACATCACCATATTCAGCATACGTACATTCCATTTTGCTTTAATAACCATGTGAACTTTAACCATACCATTTATATTTTTACAAAATTGATTTAAATAGTATGTCCACAGTAAAGCTGTAATTGAATTATTTTATCGTCAAGTGCACACAGCATTGCGTATTTACAAAAGAATTTCCTTTTAGTATCACTTCATCAAATGGTAACCATATGTCTAGCTATCACTTAATTATAGCCCACTAAAAATAAATTGTATACATACTGAAGTTTTGCTTTTAAAAACTGAGCAGAAACAGAATGAAATGAAAATGAGGATCTTAAAAAATGCAGTAAAAGAGAACCACAATACTAATATTTATGAATGTAGAAATCATAGGCTAGGCTTTGGTCGTCTTTGTTTTGATTTTTCCTCATTATGGGTGACAGCTATGGGTAAATATTTCTTATCTCTAGCATGATAAAGAGGAACCCTGGTTGGATATTTAAAATTACACTGCTGACCCTATGAGTTTATTATCATTTAAAAGTCAATTTTTACAAAGTGTTAGAACACCAAAGTGCTGGAGATACTGGACTTATTTTCAATTTTATACAATGAAAAACTGCTCAATAAATCAGAAAAATCCATATAGTAACTTAGTAAAACTTTCTGAAAGTAAAACTTATTTATTGACCCAGCTCAAAACAGAAATCTTAAGCCCACTATAAAGTCAAATGAAATTCACTAATCAATAAAGCGCTGGATCTATACTGTGAAAAAGTAAGAAAAAATTATAGTCTTTAATTTTTACCTAACGTAACTTATTTTAAATTTAATTGCTAGATGATTTGTTTTTATGTTTATTGGAGTTTTAACATCACAGTATTCTTTCTCAAATCCTGTGTAATCACTAGTATTTGATAAAATAGTTTCATCCAACAGTGAGAGGTTGGTGACACACTGCCTGGAGCCGAGTAATCTGCTGTTGGAATGGGATGTGTTTTGTCCCTAGAAACTTTCCTGCCACATCTTGATGTTAGAAAGAGGTGCCAAGACACTATTCTTGAGAGACAAAAGATCTGTTATAGGCTCCTGAGGTCAGCTCCTCTTCACAGGGCTCCACCATCCCCAACCCCTGCCCTAACCACACCTGATGTTCTGGATGTGTTAGTCTACATCTGTTGGACCAAGGATTCCAGTCCCAGTCTTATGGACTCCCTGTGAGGGTACCTCTCTATTTCTGCCGCTTGCCCCATTCTTCCCTGCATGGGACCCAGAGACAGCCATTCCCGGGTCCAAATCCCACCCTTAATCTTCAGGGTCAGCCGGACTTACTCCTCTCTGGGGTGTAATCTTGTCATTGTCTCCTTGTTCCTCTAGGTTCCCAAGGAGGTGAGCTTCACCCCCCAGGACTGAATGCACCAACAGTGCATTCCCCTTTGTCTTGTTGCTGGCCCTCACCAGGTAAGCTGGACGCTAGGACTCTCTTCCGAGTCTGGGGCTTGGCCCGTCCCCATGCTGACTCTCTTTGTCCTCTCCACTTTTTCTCTCTTCTTTTCTTCCCAGGACTGATGCCAACCACTCTCTCAGCATCCCTTTAAATTCCTCCCCCACAGAACGCCCCCCCTGCACTATAGATCTATTCATGTATAGCCACAGTTCCAGGCTATGGAACCCTTAGAATTAGTAAATGAAATGTCAGTATTGAATTTTTTTAGGGATCCCAGCCAGAGCAGATACAGCATCTGATTAGACTCAGAAGAGAATTGACTGAATCTGAATCGAATACTTGCTGCTTTGCACAGGCCTATAGTACAGTAACAAGGGGTATATACTAAGGGGTATACAATAAGAAATTGTGAATTATGTGGATGTGATATATCAAGATAGCTTGTTGCTGTTGAGGTCTGAAAATCATGAAGTCTTGATTTTACAAGACACTTGGATTTTCTAACAAACTTTTCCAGTCCCAACCTCTGATGTCAACACGTGCCCACCAGTTTCCACACCTTAAGATATCTTATCTGCTTTTCCAAATACAGATTTTGCAATCAAATTTTAGCACAGGTGTATTACAGGCTAAATATCAAGTACAACCTTCCGTGAATTTTTTTACAAGGTTTTTTTGTTTGTTTTAAATCGGGGTATCAATCTCATTCCTGGCCCTGGGCTAGATCCAGACTTCAGGGGCTTTTCCTATGCTTGGCTGGATTCAGACAGCAGAGGTTTCTCCCAGGCCAGAATCATGGAGCCAGCAGCCATAGTGATAAGACCTCATTTGGGCAGCAGCACAGGCTGCATTTGGACAGTATGGAGTTGTGTTCAGGCAACAGCATGGAACTGGGTCTGGGTGGCAGTGTGGAGCTGTGTTTGGTCAACAATGTAGGCCCAGGACTGGGTTATAGTGCCATGTTCAGGTGGCAGTACAGGTTTGGGTCCAGGTGGTATGGGTCTAGGACTGTACAGCAGTGTGCGCTGCGTTTGGGCAGGACCCTGGGTCTGGAGGCATGTGGCAGTACGAGGCAGTATTTGGGCAGCAGCACATGTCCTGGGGGACATGCCAATCGCCATGTCCACTGGGGTCCAGAGACCCTGAATTCTGTGGTAGGCCATGCTCCCTAACTCTCAGTAGTCTGTCAGACTACCAGTGGTTTGGATGGAATGGTTCCACGGGCTGGATGTGGCCCACAGGGCAGGTATGACACCCCTGTTTTAAAGGAAATCTATTGCTTACTTTGTTCAAAAGAAACTAAATTTTAGGATCACTATTTTGTGCAATATATTAATGAAATAAGATAACTGTATCCAAGGGTGGATCCAGGATTTCCTGAAGGGGAGTGCAGGAGCAGAAACCCGTACTGCAGGAGTGGCTGCATCCCCTGCTCCCGACCTCCTCTGCCTCCACTAGTGCAGACAGACTTTTTAAAGTCTCTAAAGCAAATTAAAATCTCCCCTCCCTTCCCCTTCCTGCTCAGAGGCATGCCCCCTCCACTCTTCTTACCCTCCCCCCCACTACTGCTACTTTCTCTGAGCTTCATGGCAGAGAAACTCCAGAGCCAGCCGGTCTGAGCAGGGCTCAGTTGGGGAGGGGACATCACAGCAGCAACAGTGGCAGCAGAGTAGTTCCCCTTTCCTTGCCTGGAACAGGCACCAGGCATAGGGAAGGGGAACCCCCCCCATGCATCCCTGGTGCCATTGTCCTTAATTTCAACTGAGCCTGGCCTCTGTGCAGCAGGCAGGAAGAGCTCTGGTGTTTCCCTGCCCCACAGAACAGCAGGGAAAGTCAGGCAGGGTGGGGTGGGGGAGGAGTGGGGGAGAGGATGTGTCTATGAACAGGAAGGGAGGATTGTCACATGTTTTAGGGACTTTAAAAAATCCCAGAGGCTCCTGTGGTGTGGTGCAATCTAAAAAGAGGGTGTTGCCATGCCACTACACCCCCTCTGGATCAGCCCCATCTGTAACACTCTTTAATGAATATCTTTCATCTATCCTTTGCAGAGTTAAAACTCATAAAAGATAAGCATAATGATAATTACAAGGCAGGATGCTCTTAAGAGCTAGTTCATATATTTAACAATAATACAAACATATTTTAGAAATATAAATATAAGGAGATAATACAATAAATTAATAAAAATATATGGGAAATAGTTGTGCAGCAGATGTGGAGCTATTCTATAATACTTTACGAATACTGTAGTGAAAGATTTGACCCTGAACACCAAAGATATTATTTCAGTTGTGTAAAAACATCTCTAAAACATCCTCTATGGTATTTCCCATTTTTAATTTATACTGAATATAGAATTCTAAACTTTGAAACTGAATATGTATTAAAAAACACTAAGAAAAAGTAGTATTAAAATTCCTAAACATTGTATCAAATATATGCCTTAAGATTGTAAGTGGACTTTTTAAAATCTCTAATTGGTATGTAAAACTAGTGTGTGGTTGTTATAAACGTCATTTTTGCCATTCCACTGCCACCCACACAAATAGATCAGCTGGGGAAGATGTTATTGGTAATGGGGAAAAAATGAAGCACTGGGCAAAAACAGCTAAGTTTTAGGTTTAAAAGTAAACCACAAGGAAACTCTGTTATTTTCCCTGAGTAGCTGATTGGACATGCTGCCAATAAGCCCTTCTTTTTAATTAAAATTCTTCATAATATTTGTGTCTTCAGTTTACATCTTTCTTGAGATGGTCTCTCAGTAGAAAAGCATCTGTTTACTAATTAATTCCTAGCTAACATTAAAACCAACAAATAAACATGCTTTTCAGACAAAAATGACATATGAAGTAACCCATATGAAAACACCATTCTGTTCTTCAGCTCAAATGTCAAATTAAAGTCTTTTCTCCCAGTATCTGGTTTAACATTTGAGGGTATTTTCATTTTTAAGCTTTATTTGAGATGACTTAACAAAGTAACAGTATATAAAAGAAGCAGAAGCAAGCACTTCTTTAAAAGTGGTCTGAACCAAAATATGCTTTTGCATGCTAAAACAAGTTATCATCTACAAGGTTCTCTATGAACAACTTTTGGACATTTAATTGCTGTCATGTTTATGTTTATATGAAAATGAAACAAATACACTATTAGTATAATTCACTACTTTTTAAGGACATGAATATAACCTAAATAGGAAAGGAACATTAGATTATATAATATATTGTGTTAAGTTTTCAGAACTCTCCAAATATCTAAACCCAAAATCAGTAATATGATTTTCTATAATTAAATATTAAACAACTTCCACTTTTACTTGTGGTTCTACACTTATATTCCAACCAATTTCCTGCATTTTAATAGTACACTGCTATTGCTTTGGGTAAAACATAAGCTTCCACATAAGAATCTAAGGCAGTTTATGGACAAAATAAAATTATATTTCTTTAAAAATTTCTGGGGACTTAAGCCTCCTCAGAAATTTAGCATTTGCTTGACTTAAGGGCTCTGAACATTCAATTGAAACATATGGATTCTCCAAGTGTTGTTTTATTCCAGGAAGAAAGAATGACCCCTATTTTCAGAACAGGAATACATGAAACTACTGCTCTGAAAATTGGATGTGAAACATTTATGAACAAAATAAGAGAGCTGTAAAACTTACACAGGAGGTAAGGAGCGGTGTTTCACACTTTGATTTTTTTTTTCTAACTTAGTTTAGAATCTGAGCAAGTGTTATCATTGGCAATAGCTGTGATTATGATTTATAATCAAGCAACTAAATATGAACTGGTCACAATGAATTCTGAGCCTTACTTAAGTTGCCTGCCTATGATGATACAAGTTAAGGTCTTCACCTCAGAAATATATCAATGATGTTAATGCTGTAAAATGCTCAACAGAAGTATCAGCAGTGGACTGGAGAAGAGACCTAAAGAAACAAACAGGATATTATTTCTGACTGAGGATTTACTAACAATCTAAAAGAAATGAAAATATTCTGGAAATTGATCTCCCGTTTGAGCAAAGCAGGAATTAGAGAAAATGAGAGCTGCTGAAACTATGGGAAGAAAAAGGAGATTTGTTGGGTTTTTTGCAGTTTTGTCCAATTATACAATTAACTCAGGAGAAAGTTAAGAATCAGCTAATTGTTGATGCTAGACAAGCAATATCCTAAGCAACATGAGGTCTTTTGTAGTGACTGTTCATAGCTAAACTAAGTTACAGAAAAGAGAGGTTGTGGGTTTTTTTAATTATTTGTTTTGTTTCATACCTTAAGAAAGAACGTACCCTATCAGGTACTAAGCAGAATATTTTGAAAACTGCCGGTCAAATGGCTGACAATATGCTTAAATGAGTCAAATGTTGAATCTGTTAAAAACTTATGCTATTTGAAAGGGACTTCAGAAGAGTATTATGCATTGGCAACATGTAGGGCGTGCACCCCTTGTGAAAAGCTGCCGATGCTGCTGGCGGTGCCAGTGGGTGGTCGCTGCTTGCCGCCCTCCTCCCACCCCACCAACACCTGCAGCGGTGTCCATGAGCGATCCCTGATCGCTACCGGCTGCTGCCGGTGGTGTTTGCAGGTGGTCGCCAACCACCAGTCAGCGTTCGCCACCCCCCCGCATTGCTGACACTTCTGTGGCCACCTGCGGGAGCTCCCCGCTCGGCCCACCCCTGCCGCCAACCCCACTCTAGCTGCCTGCGGGAGTTCCCTGCTCGCCGCTGCCACGCCCCAGACACTGACACTGTCACCACCGCCTGCTGGTGGTCACTGTGCCCCCCCGCCTCCCAGCCTCCGGGGGCATGCGGCATTCATGATATTAAACATATTTAGTTATAACAATCAGAGTATTAAAAATGTATTAAGCAGAGCCAAGTGGATCATTTTGGTCACTGAACAACAGGCTGCAGTCATTTAACAGTGAAGATCACAAGATTGTTTTCACCTTCACTGATATTTGGAGCTCTAACCAGCAGATTGAGAGGGACTAGCTTTAAATTGCAGGGTGTATACAAGTATTGTTTCTACTGGAAGAATTGAAACTCTCTTGGTAGAAACCACAACTGTCAAGCATTCATGCTGTTTCTCCTGGAACAAAAATGGTAGCCACAGAAAAAAAATAACTCAACTCCAACCAGGTGGAAGGGGTTGGGGAAATGAACACTTGAACACTTCACCTGGAGCTTAACTTCTTCCAAGGACCAGGAGGCTCGTGTGCCTTCTGGAGACTGGGGTCACTCTAGTCTGCAGAAAGTGTGGGAAGTAGCTGCTCCCATCTCTCCTGTAGACCAGGAGAGCAGGGGAGGAGAGGCTGCTAGCTGCTCCCTGGAATCCTTGTTGTGAGAAGTGGGTAGAAGTGTGAGAAGCTATCCTTTACCCACTTCCCAGTGCCATGAGTTTTAAATGCCACCCCCCCACCACTCAGTGAGCAGCATTGGCAGGGATATCAAAGTCCATGGGGCTGAAAACTAGAGCTAGGAAAGCTCTCCCTATCCCAGTTTCCAGCCCTCTGGGCTTATAAGACTGTCACTCAGCTGAGTGCCAGAGGTGATGATCTGAAAGCATGTGGGGCTGGGAACCAGGACTGGGAAAGCTATTTCTGCTGTCGTTTACAGTCATGGGAGCTTTAAATGCTGCATATGCCACCCAGCTGGGCTGCACATGTGGTGATTTAAAAGTCAGGAAGCTGGGATCTGGGGTTGGGGAGGTTGCATCCAGCCCCACCTTCCTGTGCCTCTAGCTTTAAATCACCTTGTTTGCAAGTCCATCTGGGGCCACTTAGCACTAGGTGGAACAGGACAACCGTCTCATTCCTATGAGGGACAAGGAGGGACATAATGACTTTGGGGAGTCCCTCCTTCTGTTTGAGAGTGCTAATCAGTACAGCTTGTCATGCATTTGCATGAGACTTCCAATGACTTTGTCTGACATTGTCCCACCTGATCCATTCCAGCAAACAGTCCCCTCAACCTCACACCAGACCAGACCATCAGTAACATGCTCCACTGTCCTGTTGTCCTCAAAGCCAACAATGGCCCTCTACATTCCTGCCAGCCACCAAGTTGTACCCCTGCCAGTACCGATACCATTACAGCCACCCACAATAAGCCAGCTCTCTTCCTCCCAGTGCCCAGGACTGAGCTGAACAAAAATGTAGAAAGGACAGGTGGCCACATAACACCTAGTACGTTTCAGTGCTCCAGCCTCGTGATAGTCCATCTTCCTCTACCCTCCCAATCAAATCCCCAGCCTAAAATGGCTGCCCAGAGAACAAGGGGTCCCATGTTATCACTAAAGAAGGACATAGGTGACCTCAAACATGTCCCTTTCCTGAAAAGAAATAGTGTGGGGATGCAAAAAAGATGTGAGAATGCCTCCAGCATGGGATTCCTATCTCATACCTTTCAGGGGTTAATACTGATTGTTCCGATCCCCCAAATTGGGAGAGAACTGCAGAGTGCCATCACCCCAGCCTGGAAATAAAAATTTTACTCAACACAGAGAACCAGAGATTAAACACAGACATTGATTTTATGGTAGTGGTAGAGAAAGGCTGTAGCCATGATGGTCCAGGAATTACCTGTGAAGCAAGGTTTTTTTGGGAGTGATATCTTTTATTGGACCAATAGCACAGTTGAAATAAAGTTAGATAAGCTTCTAAATGCAAGACACTTTTGATCAGGTCCCGACTTTATGGTTCATTTTAATCAACCTGCTAATCTCTGCACTTCACAAGTGATAACTACTCTCTTCTCTCTTGAATGATTCTGCTCTTCCACTTATCAGGTTATCCTCCTTACTGCATCTTTCTTGCCTTCTGGCTAATCCTTTTAATGACTCTGCTCTTTTTATAGCTCCCCTCCATCCCCTTAAACAGACTGATTTTTATTTACATATGGAGTTTTACACAAGCCAATATTCTATGTTACTTAGATCAAGCTGTGCCTGCTTCTTTCTCAGACATGAGGAAGAGTATTTTGTTTCTGAAATCTTGTCTAAAATCTCTCCCACCCATGCAGTTAGTCCAATAAAAGGTATTAGCCACCCCAGAATACTTGCTTTTCATATATCCTGGACCACCACAGCTATATCACTCCACCACTCACTGGCAATCCTTCATAGTCAAGGATGATTGTCTTCCATGATTGCCTTATCTGTGGATCTGACGACGGCTGACAAGGCCAATTTGGGATCAACAGGTTCTATTGCAACATGGGGACATGTTTCCATGAGGTGGGGGTGGCTCTGGATTCTTGGTTCAGTTTATGACATGCTGTTTCTGCTGCTCCCACTTTTCTACCAGTTGTCATTGTGAGGTTTCAAAGTATTGAGATCCTTGCAGCAAATTCCTTCCCCATTTGGGACAGTCCTGGGTGACAGTTTCCCATGAATTGATCTCAATATTGTGTTTTTTCAAGTTGGCCTTGAGGGCATCCTTGAAGTGCTTTCTCTGCCCTCCTCTTGAGCATACACCTTGAATGAGCTGGGAGAATAAAACTTGCTTCGGGAGTCTAGAGTTGGACATCTGGATGATGGGGGTGCCCCAGCAAAGTTGTCTCAGATGATCATTACCACAATGTCTGTGTTTCTCTACAAGAGGACACTAACACTGGTGCATCTGTCATCCCAATGGATTCAAAGGATCTTCCACAGGCACTGTTGATGATACTTCTCCAGTGTCTTGAAGTGTCTTGTGTACATGGTCCATGTCTCAGTTTTGTACAGTAAAGTGGGAATCATGACTGCTTGATAAATCGTGAGCTTGGTTTTGAATTGGATATTGAGATCTTTGAACACCTGTTTCCTCAGGCGCCTGGAGGCTGCACTTGCACATTTGCACTACACCACTACCATAACAGCATACTGATTTATAAGCCCTGTAAGCTTATGTCTGATGTTTCCACATGAGACATACAACTCCAATAAAGGTCATAATGATGTGTGGGCTTTGAAAAAATGGAAACTGAAGGAATGAATTGAGACTTATAATTATTTTCCATTTTAGAGATATGAAAATATTTTACATAATATTTTCACAATTTACAATGAAAACAAGATACTTATAATCACAGAATCATAGAAAATTAGAGTTGTAAGGGACCTCAGGGGGTCATCTAGTCCAACCCCCTGGCTCAAAGAAGGACCAGTTCCAACTATATAATCCCAACCAAGTCTTTGTCTAGCTGGGTCTTAAAAACCACCAAGGATGTGTAACAACCTTTCTGCGTAACATGTTCCAGTGTTCTACTACCCTCCTAGTGAGAAAATTCTTCCTCATATCTAACCTAAACTTTCCTTGCTGCAACTTGAGACCAATGCTCCTTGTTCGACATCTGCTGCCCTGAGAACAGTCTAGCTTCATCCCCTTCGGAACCACCCTTCAGGTAGTTGAAGGTTGCTATTAAATCCCCCCAGTTTTCTCTTCTCTTCTGTCATAGCAGAACCATTGGCACAGCTGTTTGAGTGCTCGTGGTGCTCAGGTCAGGTCCTGCAGAACTGGAAAAGGGCCAATGTGGTCCCTATTTTCAAGAAAGG
>NW_017728997.1:45089362-45093835 GCF_001723915.1 Gavialis gangeticus | reverse complement strand
TGGAGAGGGTGCTGCGTTTTGGGGTGTCCTGACCCTGGCCTTAGTGTGGGCAGCTTTGGGAGGAGTCCAGTGGGGGCGGATGCAAGAAGCCCCAGTGGGGTGTAAGACCCAGAAAGGGTCAGGTAAGGCTGAGGCTGCCTGAGCCCTAGTGAGCGCGGGAGGCGAGGCCCCAGTGCGGGCGGGCGACGGGAGCGCGGGAGGCGAGGCCCCAGTGCGGGCGGGCGACGGGAGCGCGGGAGGAGAGGCCCCAGCGCGGGCGGGCGATGGGAGCGCGGGAGGCGAGAGGAGTGCGTTAAGCCAGGGAGAGGCCCCAGTGAGGGCGAGGGCTCGGAGCAAGGCCCCAGTGCGGGCGATAGTCAGACTTACGGGTAGCCCATAAGGCTACAGCGCACTGGGGCAACTGGACATCAAGGCACCATGTCAAAGCAGATAGAAAAGGCAGCCTCCCCTAAACATTTAAACCATCAAAGACGTGGCGGGTGAGATTGGTGAGGGTGCATTGACACCAGCTTGACAAGGTAGCCAGGGGGCGCTAGGGGAGGTCATGGCCCCCCAGGCCCCGTCCTGCCACAGGCACACTGTTGGCTCATATTCAGCTTCTTTTCCACTGTTACCCACATGTCCTTTTCTGCAGAACTGCTGCTTAGCCAGTTCCTCCCCAACCTGTACCAGTGCAACCACTTCTAGGTTGGTATGCAAGGAATAAAACTCCTCTTCAAATGCTCATGATGTGCCTACCATAAAGTGACCTTAGCACAGAGCACAAGGCATTCAGATATATCATTACCTAACTACAAACATGGATATGTTATCATTCATAACTAATTCTGACCAAAAAATGAATGGAAACTATGATGGCATAAGTGCTAATTTTTTTATGTTGATCTCTGGAGGTTTTTAGATATTACACACTCTACAAAGAAAGAGAGACAGACAGAAATTATCAGAAAAAACACATCTGTAAATGTAGCCTATATGCACACATTCCCTAAAAGCTTAAGGCCTTGCACCACAAACTAACATTAGTCTGTAAAACTATAGGCTCTGGCTCACACATTTTTCTTATTTGTTCAAAATGTAGATTGAAAATTCACTGTAGAAGTAAAATACATTTCAATGCAATCTATTTAAGTAATTTCTATCCAGGAAGTCAACAGCTTCTTTCTTTTCTCAAAGGTAAAATAACAAAAATAAAAGTCTCAGGTTGTATATTGTTTGATATATGTGGTATTTGGATGATCATGTTTCATTGCTATTCCGAAGTCAGCTCTGCAAATAGTCCTGGTTCAAACTGTATTTAAACAGGACTCAAAGCCAAGAGCTTTAGAGGGACAAAGTAAAGCCAGCATGTCAACAGACTGTTGGACCCAGTCTGTCTTGCTTTTTTGCATTTGAAACATGTGGGATGAGAGAAATGCTATATATAATGAATAGCTATCTCCTAACCAGCATGAACTTCAAATGACATACAGAAGACAAGCCTGTATGCCAGTTTTAGTCAATAAAAGCAATTTCAAAAGATTCTTATACATTTGGAATTGTCTTCTAAAGAAAAACATATTTATTGGTACTCTTCAACTGTTGAAGTATGGCCATCATCAAGCCACAACCATTTTCCAATCTGTATGCCCACTATTCTTCTGGTTAGAACACTTTGGCATGGGGTGTTTTGGCACCATGTCTCCACTTTAGCTTAAAGGGTCACAAAGGGCTAAGTCCTAAGCTGCTGCTCCCTTACTGAATGAGAATTGGCTCAGAATCTGTGAGGTGGAGGGAAGCTGCTCCACACCCCAACTTCTTAGATCCTTTATGAAAGTCAGGACCCTGGAACTTTAACCTGAGCGGGGATAAAGGCTGTGAGTCTTAGAATAGAAGAAGGAAGGAGGAGTTGGGGCAGGGAGCAGCTGTGGAAAGGCATGCCTGAGTTTTGGCTGAGACTGTGCCCAAACCTGCTGACCAAGGTCATGGTCTTAGGCCTGCCATGAGGACAGAGGGAGCTCTGAGTGTGGGAGACAGTGTCCATCAAATGCTTTTCTTTTAAAAGAAGTGCATTCAAGATATGGAGACTAGAACCCTTTTTCTAAGGAGATAACAGATGTCTAATACAAAATATAAATAAAGTCATATTTCAGAAGTTCTTTAATATTTTTTATATCAGTAAAAATAATTTTGTATTGTTCTTATATCTTTACACTTGTTAAAATGCTATCTATCAGAAAATACTAAACACCTTTCTTGCCATTAAAAAACAAGAAAAAGACATGGAAAACCACTTGGGATGCAGGTTAGCTGCTATAATTCTTTTTTAAGAAGTAAAAAAAAAAGAAAAAGAACTAACACTATAAAATCTTGTGTTCCCACTGCAGCCTTACCTCATGAGGTATAATTTGAACTGGAATATATTTCTTCAGATGATTACAAACATGAAAACAGAAGGGTTGGACAAGACAAATATTTTCCTGGCTGTAGAAACTTAATATAAACCTAGAGTATTTATAAAAGGAAAACATAGAGCATTTTCACCAAATATAGATGCACAGTGACTGCAGTGAGTAGATAAACATGGTATCCTCATTGCAACCATGGAATGCTAGTTCACAGCAACACTGAATGCATAAACTCACCAAAATGCCCTTATTCCCATTTAAATCCAATGATTTTGAAGAAGTTACATCACACATTAATTTGACCCATTTATTCTGTGTAGACATGTTTAGTCACTAAACAGTAATGAAAGAAAAACAAATGGAATGACTTAGAACACCCATGCTCAACCTTGCAGACCTATGAGCTGGGCAGGGGAAACAGAGTCACTCTGTAGGCAGGGTTAGTCTACAGGCTGGATCTACTGTGGGGCCAAGCGCATTAGGTCAGTCACACTGGCTTGTCCCCATGAACCAGTAAGACTCCATACTGTTCCAGAAATTTGGTGGTAGGGGACTGGTGACAGCATTGAGATTAAGTACCGCTGACAAGAACTAAGGTTTGAGGTTTGTTATACTTTCCGACTGAAAAAAGAAATTAAGTCAACTTCTGTACTCAAATACCCTTTACACCAAATCCATAATTCTCTCTTCCACTCACCAAATCCGGTGGTGGAAGGAACCTCTTAACTTTCCTTTGGATTTTTGCAGAGGAAAAGCCTGTGTAGGTAGGAACAACCCAGAAGAAAGTGAAATGCATCCCAGTCTCTTGTGCCAGTGTATAACACGGGTAACAGACACATTCCAAGAGCTGATGCTGAGGGAGAAAGACGAGGCTAGCCTGCAGGCTCTACAGAGGTGGCAGGTCTTGATGGGCTGAAGAAATGCTGGCATCACTGTCTCCTTACCTCCTCTCTGGGAGAGAGCTGGGGCCCTGTCCAAGAACCTTTTAGGAAGTGGGAACAGGTTACCTATATCTAGATGCGAATGGAAGTTGGGAAGTGGAGATGGGGGAGAGTTTTCAAGTTTGGGGTTGTCATTGAGGTGACTATTGTTTCTTCTCTGTGGGTTGTTTCTCTATTATTATAAGTCATTCTGAGCCTTTCTGGATAGGGAGAGATACAAATGTAAGTAATAATAATAATAACAAAATAATAATACTTAGTTTTTACCAGATTAGAATAGCCAGGTGAGAATGGTAAAGTGTGTCCCTCCACAAACCACGAAGTACAATAGGAAGACGTCAGCATGGATTTTTATGATATATGAACCAAAAGATCCATGCATCCATTCTGACTTAATTATTGGAAAGCGCTCAGTTACAATAATTTACAGTTACAAAGTTAATGTAAATAGGGGTGCACCGATAGAGATTTTTTGGACAGATGCCGATAGTTGATGTTTAAAGAGCCATATCAGCTGATACTGATCCAATAGCCAATATGCAGCCCCACAGTGTGGAGAGTGATGACCAGCTATTAAGTCTGTTGTGGGGTGAGGGGAGGGAAGGGATATGGGGGGGGCAGATCGAGGCCCCTGTGGTGAGGGAGGGAGTGGGGCTGGAGCAGGGCAGGGTGCAGGACAGAGCCGCTATGCACACCCCAGGAGGGCATGGGGGGGCCATGTGCCCCCAGATCTGTATGTAGGCCATGGGTGAGCTGCCGCTGTGGACTGGGGCTGGCGCCGAACTCTTCCCAGTGGGGGCTGGGCGAGGCTGTGCTCCAGGAAGGTAGCAGCGGTGTTGGGAGTCGGGGCTATGGCAAATTTTGGGGTGGGTCTAGCGCCCTGCGTGCAGCCTGGTCCAGCCCCCCACCAGGAAGACCCTGGCGCCAGTCCCAGCTTGCAGTGGCAGCCCACCCTCACCCTATGTGCAGATCCAGGGACACATACCCCCCATGCCCTTCTGGGGTGTGTGCAGCAGTGGGCGCTGCCCCCTCCCTTCTCCCCACACCCCCGGATGAGCTGCAGCTCCATCCTATACCCTGCCCCATCCCTGCTGGGCAGTGTCTGCACCAGCCCCAGCACCTGCCCCACCCTTGTATGCATGCCC
>NW_017728997.1:45082920-45084362 GCF_001723915.1 Gavialis gangeticus | reverse complement strand
TGCAGCTCCATCCTATACCCTGCCCCATCCCTGCTGGGCAGTGTCTGCACCAGCCCCAGCACCTGCCCCAGTCCCACTCCCTCCCTCACCATGGGGCCTCAATCTGCCCCCTCATGCCCCTTCCCTCACAAAAGACTTACCAGGCAAACCCAGCTGCTGTTCATGTTGCCAAGCTGTGCTACTGGCCGCCTGCACGCTGTGCTGTGGCATGCACACGGCATTTATTGGTGGCATTATCAGCCACGTGAACCAAAAAAAGCCAACTGCTGATACTCTAATTTTCCTCATATTGGTGCCAATCTGATATGAAACTGATGTATTGGTGCACCTCTAATGTAACAAGTCACGCTCCTGTATTTCTGCATTCTGCCTCGCACGCTTTATATGCTGGTTGCTCCAGCCATATTCTGCGCTTCCCTATTGTTGGACCTGGTCCTGGACACAGGTGACAACCTGGTGAGGGAACTGCGAGTGCTCGACCACCTGGGTAATAGTGACCATCGCCTACTGGAATTTACCATCCAGCACAGGGTATCAAAGGCCTGAAGCAAGGCAGCAGCCCTGGACTTCAGGAGGGAAGATTTCAATGAGGTAAGAAGACTAGCTGGGGAGGCACTGAGGTCCCGGAGGGGAGGGGAGTTGGGAGTCCAAGAAGAGTGGTCATTCCTTAACGAGACGATCCTCCAAGCCCAAAGCGTGGCAATCCCCACGTGGATCAAAGGGGGCTCAAAAGCCCCCATGGCTCACCAAAAGCATCCACGAACGCCTTGAAGCCAAAAAGGAGGCATACACCCAATGGAAGGGAGGGGCCATCACCAAGGAGGATTATATCTCCTTGGCTCAAGATTGTAGGGGGGGCTATTAGGAAAGCTAAGGCAGAGATGGAACTGGGACCCAGATCAAAGATAACAAGAAGTCCTTTTTTATATATATAGGGGGTAAAAAGAAGGTACCAAATAATGTGGGGCCTCTGCAGGACATGCTTGGTAATCTGGTGGTAGCACCAGATGACAAAGCTAATCTCTTTAACAGATTATTTGCTTCCATTTTTCTGAGGAGGGACAGGGACATCCCCACCACTGGGATTCCAGACAGACCCAAGGGAGGCACAGCCATGCTCAGGGTCAGTGAGGACCTAGTCAGGGAACTTCTGGAGGGACTACAGATGTTCAAATCAGCAGGTCCTGATGATCTCCACCCCAGAGTGCTCAGGGAATTGTCAGAAGTCATTGCAGGACCCCTGGCACAGCTTTACAAGCATTTGTGGTACTCTGGTGAGGTGCCTGACAACTGGAAAAGGGCCAATGTGGTCCCCATTTTAAAAAAAAGGGAGGAAAGAGGACCCAGGAAACTACAGGCCCGTTAGTCTTACCTTGGTCCTGGGGAAGCTCTTTGAGAAAATTATCCAGGAGCACATCTGCGAGGGGCCAGCAGGTGAGTTT
>NW_017728997.1:45063408-45077920 GCF_001723915.1 Gavialis gangeticus | reverse complement strand
AGAGGCAGAGAAGGATCTTGGAATCACTACTGATTCCAAGACGAACATGGGCCGCCAATGTGGGAAATGTGGTCAGGAAGGCTAACTGCACTTTGTCATGCATCCATACATGCATCATTAGCAGGTCCAAGGAGATGATCCTCCCCCTCTGTGTGACACTGGTCAGGCCACAGTTGGAGTACTGCGTCCAGTTCTGGGAGCCGCACTTCAGGAGGGATGTGGCCAGCATTAAGAGGGTCCAGAAGAGGGCCACTCACATAATTAGGGGGCAGCAGGGCAGGCCCTATGAGGAGAGTCTATGGGACATTAACTTGTTCAGCCTCCACAAAAGAAGGCTGAGAGAGGATCTGGTGGCCACCTATAAACTTGCCAAGGGGGACCAGCAGGCAATGGGAGAGTCCCTGTTCCCTCGAGGACTACTGGGGGTAACAAGGAATAATGGCCATAAGTTGACTGAGAGTAGATTCAGGCTAGATATCAGGAGGCACCACTTCACTGTCAGAGCAGCTAGGACCTGGAACCAACTTCCAAGGGAAGTGGTGCTCGCCCCTACCCTGGGAGTCTTCAAAAGGAGGCTAGACAGCCACCTAGCTGTTCCTGCCCATGGCGGGGGGTTGGACTAGATGATCTGCTTAGGTCCCTTCTGACCCTACCAACTATGAAACAATAATATTCTGTAATTTCTTGTAAGGTGATACTTCTCATTACTCAGCATGTTGTGGAAGAGATCTTGTATTGTTTGTACCATAGTGTCAATTTCTAGGGCACCTTAGTACCTTAAGGACTGCACAGTTGCAATATACATCACAAACTTAACACGTTGTTTTTCCTATTTTTGTATACTATAATAATGTATAATGTGAATAATAATGCTATGTTTGCATATTTGCAGATTAAATGTTACTGCTTTTGTTATAAAGTTGGTAGAATCAACATAACTGTCATGAACTGCATGTTATTAAGATGCTTAAATGTTCTCTACAAAAACACCAGTGCCACAATGTGAAGCATACCAAAACTGGACACAATCTTTACAGTCTTCTGGGCATTACAGTTTTATTTAAAAAATCAAATGTTATTATCTACGGTAGTTCAACCTTTTTCACTGTGTTGGAGACAGAAGGCCTATAAGTGAATGAGAAAATGTGGTTAAATAATCCTTAGGGTGTAGATGGAAGTAACAATTGTACTATTTCAAGTGTCTTCGAAATCTTTGAAAGAAACAGCTATACAAACATGGATGCCTTTTGAAGCAATCCAGATGCAACTGAAGCACTCCAAAATAGTACTTCTTGAAATGAGGTACAATTTTAAAGTGTTCCACTGTTATATGTGTACATGGACAGGGAATCCATAAGCCCTCTAGAATTCCACCTGGCTCCACTTCCCTGTTTCACAGCCTGCAGACTTGAGTCCCACTCCCAGGTCCCATCTGCTCCAGTGGTGGGTTCTTCAGCTCCTGTCCCTTTACCTCTCTCCTCTGTAAAGAGGAATGGATGTGACAACCCTGCAGACCCAGAAACTAGCACAAGAAGCAAGGGCAAGTTTTATATAGAAAATCGTAGGGGTTAGGGTCACAAGCCAACAGGCCAAAGGAAGGGAACAGGTGAAAGGTAAAGAAACATCAACACTGTGTTAACATATACTCAGCACCTTAATTCCCCCCTCCCCCTGTCCCCCCTCACACACACTTCTGGATATGTCCCTAAACAAGTATTTAGTCTACAGGGTGCTCAAACAGCAGCCTGCAGCTGACCCCAAGCCTGAGTCCAGCTCCTTCAGTCCATAGTCCTGGCTAATGGAGTCAGTAAGAGCTCCACCTCCACTATGCACTCCTGTGTAGCACTGACCAGGTTCCACAGGCACGCTGCTCTCTCTTCCCCTTACTCCAGCCTCAAGATTCCTCTTTCTTTTTCCTTTACCCCCCAGCCCCTGGGGGGTTCTGGGAGTTGCAGTCCAAATTAACAGACTGCCCCCTGGTTCCACCTGCTGTTACATCCATTACATTCACATTACATGGGGCTGGCAAGTTAGAATCCTGGCAGCAGAGACCCAGGAAGTCCCTGCCCCCTTCCTATTCTAGAGACATCCTCTTAAATAACCCCTGATCGATACGGACCAATACCAGTCTGATAGCTGATTTAAGGAATGCAGCCTGGCAGCATGGAAAGCCGCATCCTGCCGGTAAGGCTGAGGGGAGAAAGGGGTGAGGGGAGGGGGCAGATCAAGGCCCCCACAGTCAGGAAGGGAGTGGAGCAAGGGCAGGGGCAGGTGCTGTCCACCCAGGGCAGTGAATGCAACTCCAGGAGCAGGACAGAGCTGTGGGCAGCTCATCCAGGCAGTGCGGGGAGTTGAGGAGAAGTGGTGGCTCCCCACTGCTGCGGGCACCCCCAGGGGAGGCATGGGGGCGTGTGTTGTGCGTAGGACAACGGCAGGTTGCTTGCTGCTGGCTCGGTTCTAAAGCAACTTCATGTATTTAACAACAACACTTGGTTCTAAAGCACTTGATGTATTTAACAGTTTTCAGTTGACTGGCAGAGGAGGAGGCTGTCACAGAATCAATGCCACTTCTGAGGGAAAAGCTCTACTTAAGGACTCCCCAAGAACAGGACTTGTCTGGTCTCTGTCACCTGTAGGAGCCCCTGCAATCATTCCCAGCATGACTTCACAGGGACAGGCTTCTAGCTTGAGATCCTGGCTCCAATTTATCCTTGACTTCCCTGGTGATCTGTACCACCATCACCTCAGAGAGCTCTTTCTTTTTGGTCAGCTCCCAGGAAGGAGTGTGTTTTCTTCTTCACATGGGGGGTCATAGTGCTGATGTCCCAAACAGTATAGCAGACTTTGCTTCATAACAGCCTTTATTGTGTCACTGCAGCTCCCTCTGTCCTTCCTCAGACTTCACTCTGTCTACTCTGGGACTTTTTTCCTCTCTAGTGTTTTCTCTCCCCGTCTTCCCTGTGACTTTCTTTCTGTCTTCCTTAGGACTGTTCTTTCTCTACTCTAGGTCTCTTAAGCCTTGCTCTTTCAACTCAGGCACAGTCAGGCACCCTTACAACAAAACAGTTACAAAACTATAGTGGGCAATATGATCTGGTAGGGATCACAGAGACCTGGTGGGACTCCTCACATGACTGGAGAGTAGCCATGGAGGGCTACATCCTGCACAGAAGGGACAGAGTAGGGAGAAAAGGCAGAGGGGTAGCTCTCTACATGAGAGAGCAGTACATTTCTCTGGAGGCTGACATTGGCTCCAAAAATAAGCAGCTTGAATCCCCCTGGGTCAAGCTACAGGAAGGAGGGGGGAGGCAGGTGAGAGAGACTTGTGGGTGTTTACTACAGGCCACAAAACCAAGAGGAGGAGCTGGATCTGGAGTTCTTTTGAGAACTGACAGAGGCAGCATGCACAAGGGATTTGGTAGTCATGGGTCAATTACCCGGACATAGACTGGGAAGAACACTTGGCTAGGTCAGATCGTTCACGCTGTTTCCTGACTGTGATCGAGGAGCTGTTCCTGACTCAGGAAGTGCAAGGGTCAACCAGAGGTAATGCTCTCCTGGACCTGGTCTTGGTCAAGGGAGATGATCTGGCGTGTGGCTTGAACATTAAGGGTAACCTGGGTGACAGTGACCATGAAATTATCAGGTTCACCGTCCACTGCAAGGTTGACAAATCAACCAGCAGGACTGAAGTCCTGGACTTCAAGAATGCTGAGTTTGACAGGCTCAGAGCATTAGTAGGGGGGGCGATGAGGGACCAGGAACAGAAGACAAATGGGGTGCACGAAGAGTGGTCGCTGCTCAAGGACATGATCCTCAAAGCACAAAAGAACACCGTTCCTGCAAAGAGGAAAGGTAACAGGAGGGCTTGCAAGCCCTTCTGGCTTAATAGGGATATTGTGGTCCTCTTGAAAAAGAAAAAAGAGGTGTACACACAGTGGAAGCCAGGGACAGTCCTCAGTCCTTTATACTTTAGTGGCAAGCACTTGTAAGGAAATGATCAGGAAAGCCAAGTCTGTGACTGAGTTTAGGTTAGCCACAGGAGTCAAGGACAATAAAAAGTCCTTCTCTAGGTATGTAGGCAGTAGAAGGAAAACAAATGGAAGTGTGGGATCTCTGCTTATCACCTCTGGACAGCTGGTAACTGACATTCAGGAAAAAACTGAATTCCTGAATGCCCACTTTGCTTTGGTATTTCACCGGACCAGGAGCTGGCTGAGGTCATCACGGAACCCCTGGCAAAGCTCTTTCAGAATTCGTGGCGCACAGGGGAGATCCCTGAGGATTGGAAGAGGGTCAACATTGTGCCCATCTTTAAGAAAGGGAAGAGGGAGGACCCAGGCAACTATAGGCCAGTCAGCCTAACCGCTATCCCGGGGAAAATCCTGGAAAAGCTCATTAAAGAATCTACGTGCGATACACTCGTAGAAGGTAAGATTCTGAATGACAGCCAGCATGGCTTTGTCACGGATAAATCTTGTCTTACCAATCTCATTTCCTTCTACGACCAGGTCCCTCGCCACCTGGACATGGGAGACATTATATACCTAGACTTCCAAAAGGCTTTTGTTTTAGTTCCCTATGATAGGCTTGTGGGAAACTTGGAAAATTGTGGATTCAGCTGCTTGACAGTTCAGTGAGTGGGAAACTGGCTACAGGGTAGAAGAGTTCTCATGAATGGATCTGTGTCATCTTGACACGAAGTGGCCAGTGGTGTCCCTCAGGGGTCTGTGCTTGGACCGGTGATTTTCAACATTTTTATCAATGATTTGGATGAGGGAGTGAAAAGCTCGCTGGCCAAGTTCATGGATGACACCAAGTTATGGGGCAGTTTGGCCACGCCAGAAAATAGGCTGTTGATACAGGTGGACCTGGACAGGCTCGCAAGTTGGGCAGACGAACCAGATGAAGTTTAACACTTCCAAATGTAAGGTGCTCCATCTGGGGACAGCCTGACCTGCACCATGGCTGCAAGGGACCTAGGGGTAATGACTGACCACTGCATGAACATGAGCTGTCAGTGCGATGCAGTGGTCAGCAGTGCAAGCAATACGCTGGCATGCATCAACTAATGCATCTCACGTAAAACTAAGGAAGTGATACTCCCACTGTACTCAGCACTGGTGAGACTGCAGTTGGAGTACTGCATTCAGTTCTGGATACCGCACTTCAATAAGGACATGGAAAAACTTGAGAGGGTCCAGAAAAGAGCCACCTGTATGATCAGGGACTTGCAAGGCAAGCCATATGAGGAAAGGCTGAGGGACCTGGGCCTCTTTAGTCTAAAGAAGAGAAGGTTGGGAGGGGATTTGATAGAGGCTTACAGCTATATCAGAGGAGTACATCAGGAGCTTGGTGAACAACTGTTCACTAGGGCACCCCTGGGGAAGACCAGGATCAATGGATATAAACTCCTGGAAGGCTGTTTCATGCTTAATACCAGAAAAAACTCCTTCACAGTCAAGGTGTCGAGACTGTGAAATAAACTCCGTGAGGTGGAGCAGTCACCTACCCTGTAGGTTTTCAAGAGGAAACTGGACAGTCACCTTGCTGGGGTCCCTTGACCCCAGTTGTCTTCCTGCCTAGAGTGGGGGGGCTGGAACCGATGATCTACAACATCCCTTCCAGTCCCTAACAATCTATGAATTAACTTGGGAATAACACTAACCCAATAAAATTAAAAATAAAATCATGGGAAATTAATCAGGGAGCAGTCTCTTTGGCCTACTACCAGGCCCAGACTGCCATCTTCCCCTCAGGTGAAAAGGGCATCTATGCCCTCCTACATGTGAAACTATTTACAGCAACTATTTACATCATTACACATTCAAACTGACCCCCCACCAGAGGACCTACTCAGTCCACTTAGCCTTTTTGTGACAGAGGCCAACATACATCTGTATGACAGAAATCTGAAGAACACTGTACAACACAAAGAATAATTGGAGACATTTTTAAATAAACAGTATAAATACAATGTGAAAAAATAAAAGTGTTTATGATTTATTTAAGACTTAAGACTACAATCTATACTGCAGTTTTGAGGACTAAGTTCCTGATAAGAAACTACATTGTAATTGGGCCTGAATTAAAACTCCAGGGGTACTGGGATATGCAGAATTAATATGTGAAAAGCCATTTATAATTTACTAAGAAAAGAAAGTTGTTCAAAATGAAGCTAACAAAGAATAGATTGTACTTGGACACTGCAGGCATGAGAAAGAATGCAAAATACTACATAAAGGGAGACATGAGGCAGAAGGGCAAGTGGAGCATAAATTGTAGTTCAGTAAGAACAGCATATGAAGCGGCATATATTGTGATATCCAGCACAAGCTGAGCTAATGCATTGTTTTGTGAAAAATCTTCATTGAATTACTAAATTACTTTGCAAGAGTATGCAAGTGCTAGTCAGAACATGTGCAGCAGGAGCAAAGATAAATTGTCTGCTAGTTGAGATAAATGCTCAGAAGGAGCAATTAGTGTATATTTTCTGTATCAAAAGGATTTGGTGGCTGGTCTTAGAAAAACAGACCATACATCCAGCATTCTCTTTGGAAGAGATGGCTTCCACACTGACATTTGGGTTGTGTCCAGCAACAGAAAGGAAAAGAAAAAATGTAAGTTCTGTGGAACAGAAATAACAGGACTGGCAAGAAAGTTAGTACAGTGAGTTGTACAGGTAAATGAAAGTGGCTGTCCGAAACTCATCTAACCCAGCAAACAAGAGGATGCAAAGACTCCTTGGAATAGTGAATGCTGTATGGAAAACAAAACATAAAATAGCTGCCCAAACAGCACAGAGGAAGCAAGGGTTAAGAGAAAGTATGGGAAGTGAAGAGCATTTGTCAGACACTATGCCAGTAACTACAAAGGTAAGATGCCCATGGATGCCTCGTAGAATGTAAGTGTGGTACACTGTCCTCTTACAGCAGTATGGTCCGAACTGGAGACCTGTGGCTTGACCATCACAGGCACTAACCAAAAAGTTTTCTCCAACAGAGGAGGATTTTTGGTCTAGGTTAGAAGATTATGGTAGTCGTAAATCTCCATTTACTTTATATAAGAACATATGTCCATTTGTGTTAGCTGAAACTGATTGTAAACCACTTACTACCAAGTGCACTGGCAAATACCTTGCTCTAAAAAAGGATAAAAAAAAAGCTGATTGCTTTTTTGGCTACAAAAATATGATTTACAAACTGAATGTAAGCTCTGGAAAGACTTGATGGTTGCAGATACATTTTCTGCAGCACCTGAGAAAAGGGTACTGGAGCAACCTCCAGGGCTGGATTCTGTACATACAATCTGATTAAAAACAAAAACAAAACACCTGAAATAAAAATTATGTTTGCCAGAGGTAATGTGCAGGATAAGACAAACAATTCAAGGTATTAGCACAGGGTAGCCAGGATCACATGTTCCTAATCCCTATTATCAATTAAAAGTAGAGAGACAGATATTTTATAATGGCCTCAAAAGGACAGGAACACTGAGGAAACTGATATTACAAGAAAAATAGGCTACGTCAAGCAACGAAACTGTTGGCATAGGAAAAATTAGCCCCATGGGGCAAAGTGGGCATTGATTTATGTTGGGTTGAAAAGCTTTGTACTTGTTTCCTGAGACTTCCCTACTAGAAAATAAGCAAATCATGCATATAAAATCTATTTTTGTCAAACACTGTATACATTTCATAATATCTTACAACGGTCCATACTTAAGAGCATGTGCTTAAGCAGTTTGCAGTGAAATGCAATTAATTTAGAAATGCAATTGACAGTCCCCGTTATTCCCAATCTAATGGACTGGTGAAAAAAATGAGTATCAAAATAATAGAACATTGAACAGAAAAGATGCAGAGCCAAGTCAGACTCTGATCCTATTTATTACTGTTAAATAACAGAATAGAACCAATGTAATATGCCCCCCAAAAATCTGAAGTCATCTCATACAATATGAGAATAGGCAACAACCAGCAGAGCTAGCTGAAAAAAGAGCACCATGTCGTGAAAGAAACCAGAACAAGTGGATTTTCCACTTTCAAACAGTAGTAGAGTTTTCATGATCATTGTTTAATTTAATCACGATTATGTATTTATTTATTTATATGTAATTGTGTGCCATTTTTATACTTTCAGCAATAAATCAGAATAAAGCAGATCTCTTATATGTACCTTAAAAACAGAGCCAGCTTACATGAATGGTTTGCTTTCTGTGGATGAAAAACTGCCCAGGGTAACATGTTACCCCAGGCATGAATGTGTTTTTCCATATGGGGTAACAACTTACCCCAAGCCCATGTTAACGCATTAAGGTAACTTGTTACCCCAGTGCAATTTCTGTATAAATGACAGTCCTAGACCTGTTTGGTCACTTTGAGTGGATGCACCTGAAAGGTCAACATTCATTCACACTTTATTCATGTCTACTGCAGGTATCCATGCTAACTAATGGATGGCCATCCTCCACTCTGTTTTTGCAGAAGATGTGGTAATTCCTTGTGCTAACCACTTTGTTTGCAGACTTCAAGGTCATCAAAACACCCTGCCCTTTGCCAAAAAAACAAACAAAAAACCCATCACACCCAAATCCATCTCTGCTCTCTTTTCTCATGGCAAAACTCTGCCTCACCTGCCCCTTTTATAACATACACACTAGTTTGCCCTGCCTTTGTTGGAAGTAAGGACAAGGAGCACAGTGACAGCAGAGAAGAAACAGAACAACATCATACTGCAATACAGCATACGCTATGGAGTCCCCTTCAACAGTAAGGGCATGCCACCCCCATGCCCCTTTTACCTGCTGCCAGTAAGCCCCTGTATATGTGGTTTCCAAACAGCATCCACCCACATTTGGCTTGCCTGCAAAGGGTAGATGCTGGTCTCTGGCTTCTGTGCCCAGGAGGAGAGGGTGCTACCTACGCTGCCATAGGGCAGGGTGGAATTGCTTCTGTGACAGCATAGGAAGACAGGCTTGGTTTTGATTGTTATTTATATTCATTCAGCAGTAATCATTCTTTTCTTTTTTTCTGCAGTCCAGCATGAGAAGGCAGCACATATTCAGTGCTGAAACCTGTCTTGCACAAGTAATTGGGGATGACAGCAACACATCCACTGATGAAATCTGATCCCAAGGCAGTGAGGATGCTGACTTTGTTTCAGACACGGGAGATTGTTCAGTGCAAGAAGACCATGTGTCTATGGAAGCTTCATCCAGCTCAGATAAGGAGTAGTTGGTGCCACAAGCAGAAGTGATGCCAACACTTCCAGTGGGAAAGGGAAGAGGACCAGCCTGAGGCTTCCGTGGAAGACTGAGGAGAGCTACAGCAGGATGTGGAGCAGATCCACTTTCACCACCCCCAGAAAACATTGCAGATAATGACACCTTGAGAGGAAGGAATGGCAGTGTGTTGGAAAAAAGTCCACAGCTAAGACATCATCAGAGAACAGCCAAGGACATAGTCCATGAAAGTGCTGGGCCAACAAGAGAAAATAATGAAGACACAGTGGTGGAAATATTCCACCTGTTTATCTCAAAAGATATCCTGACTGTTATCATCCGAGAAACAAACAGAGAGGCAGAAAGAAGATTCAGGGAGTGGAAAGATAGCCATCCTGAAATAGAAAAGAGTGGAAAAATTTGGACAAAACAGAGCTGAAAGCCTACATTGGCCTTTTACTGCTGAATGGTCTATACCATGGTGGTCATGAGGCACTGGAGGAGTTGTGGGAGCAATGCACTGGGCATCTTGGCTTCTGTGCCACTGTGAGTTTAAAATGATTCTGTCAAACCACCAACTACCTGAGATTTGACAACAAAATGACACATGAGGAAAGGAGAGCTGTGGACAAGCTTGCTGCCTTCAGAGATATTTGGACACAATTTGTGGAGCAGCTCAGGAAATGGTATATTCCAGGAATACACCTGACAGTTAACGAGCAGCTTATTGCATTCAGGGGTCGCTGTCCCTTCAGACACTATATGCCCAGCAAGTCTGCCAAATATGGCTTGAAAATTTGGTGCTGCTGTGATGCAGCAACATCATTCCCCCTGTCTGGAGACATCTACCTGGACAAGCAACCAAAAGCTCCACACCAAGGTAATCTTGGTACCCAGGTCACTCAAAAACTGGTCCATCCCTGGTACAAGTACTTGTGACAATTTCTTCACAAGTACTGACCTAGCAGAAAAACTGCTACAGCAGGACTTGAAGTATGTGGGTACAATTTGGAAAAACAAAGCTGATATCCCAAACGAAATCAAAGAAGGGAAAATTTTTCATCCATTTTTGCTTTGATGGGGAACTCACCCTAGTTTCCTATCTTCCAAAGAAGTCCAATGTTGTGCTGTTGCTGTCAAGCATGCACCATGACCTGTCAGTGGCTGGAGAGCAAAGAAAGCCAGACATCATCCATGACTACAACAAAAACAAGGATGGGGTGGATAACCTTCACCACTTAGTCTGTACGACCACCTGTAGACAGAAAATCAACAGGTGGCCAATGACACTATTTTTCAATATGCTGGATGTGGCTGCTATTGCCAGCTTCATCATTTGGCTAGGCCACAAGGCAAACGGGAAGCAAAGATCACATTTAAGAAGATGGCACTTTGTTGCAGAAGCGTGGAGAACAGTTGATCAACAGACAAATAAAATAAAGAATGATGGATACACGTAATCTGTCTAAATCCGTCAAGTCTGGTATGACTGCCCTAAATTGCCACAATGCACCCCAGTAGAACCTTCTGCAAGCGTGAGTGGATGTTGTGCTTTTTGTCCAAGGACAGATGACCGCAAAAGATGCTAAGATTGTAAGCGATTTGCTTGTGTGCACCACAGTACATCACTGCTGCTTTGTGAGGAATGCAATATTTAGTTAAGACAGTTAGGAAATGTTTTTGGAAGTAATTATTAGTTTGAAAACAGTGTGAACGGCAGACTTAGCAAATTGTTCATTCACATTTTGAAACACTAAAAAAAGTTTAAATTTTCTTCATAGTTCTAGTTAAATATTTTGGGTTTCAAATAATCATAAATACTCTTTCAAACAATCTGTATGTTTAATAAATTGGTTTTGGCACTTTTACACTGTTGTCGCTGATTCCATTTTGTTCATGCGGGTGGGGTAACAAGTTACCCCATGAGACAAACAACGTCGAACTGTGGGTAACAAGTTACCCCATGAAAACAACAATGGTTACGGTTTCATGAGAATGGATGAGGGTTAAAAAAGGAGGGAGAGGACAGTAAACTTTTGGAACAAAAGATAGTTATCAGAACTTACTGCAAAGTAAGTAAAGAACAGTTCAAATAGATCATGGGCATCAAATGAGAAGTGTGGGGCTGATCTGTGGGCCAGATCAGTTGCACATGCATTACTGGATGCCTTAAACCAGTGAATGTCAATAGTCTCCATCTACTTGCCAGAATCACCCTACTAGACATAAGGGGCACATCCAGACAAGCACGGCCGTGCGGTATGTGGCTCTGCAAACATGTCTGCAGTGCCACATACTGCACAGTCAGGTGTTCTGTGCACTTCAAGGGCATGCTGCCCGTGAGTGTGCTGCTCCATTTTTTCCCCCATGTATTTTTTGACCCCTGCATATCCAGAGGTCCAAAAACCTGTGAGAAAAAAAAACCTGAGCAGTGCACACAAGGGCAGCACATGCCAGCCCCCAGGACCCCAGGTAAGGCTGCTGCAGCCAACACAGTGCTGACTCCGGCATCCACTACTGCCCCTGATGTGACCAAAATCATGGAAATTTCCTCTCTACAGTGCAGCCACTGGATGAAACACCAACAGCCACATAAATAAAAATGTGGTAATCATGATCAGAGATGACCAAGGATCCTGGTTTTCTTTATTTAAAAATTAAAAATTCTCTGATAAAAAAACCCAGATTCTCCAATTAAAAGCCCCCAAGTCCAAGCATTTCCGTGATTAAAAGGAAATGCCACTATATATATATATATATGTATCAATTTAACAGAACGTTTTACTGACATATTTACAATTTTAAAGCAACCTGGAAGCTTATCAGTGCCTCAACTGTTATAATAAAGTAAGTTCTAAATTCCAATATATTTTGGTGTTTGATTTTGGGTTTTTTTTATCATGAAAAAACAGAGCTGCCCCTGCCCCCTTCACTCACCAGAAGGTGGGTCCAGCAGAGGCTGTCTCCCTCCCATGCTTTGTGGTGCTTAGCAGCCCTGATATGCTGATGCTCTATCCCTGCCCATGCCATTGCCCCTTACTCTCAAGCCACAACACCCGCAGCCTTGCCAGTGCCCCTCAATCTCAACACACAGCCTTTTGTCCCCACCGGTGCCCCTCACACTTAACCCACAGCCCCCCCATCCCTGCTGGTGCCCCTCAGTCCCAGCCTGCAGTCCCCTGTCCCCCCTGGTGCCCCTCACTGTCAACCCGTAGTCCCCCATCCCACCCCAGTACCTCTCATTCACAACCCACAGTCCTCCTATCCCTGTCAGTGCCCCTCACTCCTGACCCATAGTTTCCCACCTCCCTGGTGCACCTCACATGCAACCCACAGCCCCACATCCCACCGGTGCCCTTACTCCTAACCCATAGGCCCTTGAACCTGCCAGTGCCCCTCACTCCTAAACCAGACCCCCCTGCCCTGCCAGTGCCCCTCACTCCCAACCTACAGCCTCCTGACTCTGTTGATGCTCCTCACTTCTGACCCACAGTCCCCCACATCCCCTTCCGGTGCCCCTCACTCCCAAGCTGCAGACCTCCCCAGCCCTGACAATGCCTCTGTCTCCTGACTCACAGCCCCCTGACCCTGCCAGTGCCCCCCACTCCTGACCTGCAGCCCACTGCCCCCCAAGCCCTGCCGGAAGGGGCCCCCAGTTGCACTCCACCTGGCCCCATATGGACTACAAGATGGTGGTCTGCGGGGACACGGTGGGGACAGCCTCCAGCACGAGGTGCATGCAGTGCACCTCATGAGGAATCATAGGAGCGGCTGGGGCATGGCTAGCACCATGCTCCACAGCAGCAGCATGAAGCTGAGTGTGGCACTGGCCTGAGCTATACTGTGGGCAGCAGAAGGAAAGTGAGGGGCTCCAGGCCTCATCCTGCCCAAGCTGGAGTGCAGCGGCTTGTTTAGGCAATGGCAGAGTCAGGCAGGCTCTGGTGTGGGCTAAAGGAAGGAGGAGGAGATGCCTATTGCACTCCCCACTCCAAGCAGCATCTCCCAGCTGTCCTGCCCCTGACAGCACTTCATGTGCGGTCATAAATACGAGTAAACGAATCAGACGGTGTAGGCATCTTGCGTACTATCCCCATCAAAGGTTGATAGTAAGATCAAACTAAAGAAAAATAACCCTCCAGACTAATAAGATCTAAAATTAATATTAATAATAATAACAACATCAAAGACATGGCGGGCGGGAAAGCCGGGGCATACTGACAGCTCATAAAATAGCACCAAGTGCTGACAAGGGCACCATACACCCATCACAACACCTGGTGTTTGTTGATCTCCAAGGAATTTGCTCCTCATGATGAGTTGAGCAAGGTTGGAAGGTTGTTTGAAATATGGAATATTTCCTCCAAACTGTGGTCCACTTCAACTACATGTTGTAATTATTTGATGATCTTTTCTATAGGCATTAGTGTGGGATGGTTTGTGAAAAGGGGGGTGCATCTATACATGCACCTGACTGTGCAGTAACTGGCAGCACATGAGTCATTTCTGATCCTACTGTGCAGGAGCAACTAGCTACTGCACATTAGCACTGGTGAAATTGTTTTTTGCCCACTGTCACTATGTTGCTGTAGCTCATCACTATGGGGATGTAGCATCTCATGTAGATGCACCCGGCATGTGGTAAGTGAGGATTTTCTTTATGTACTGTAGGAGGTTAGTATGCTGTAGCTATCTAATCACTAGGAACTAAGATATGACTACCATATTAGAAGTGAATAACTTTTGTATCTATACCAGTCCAGGATACATCTGAGCTAGTGAACTAAAAGTGAAAATCTTTGTTTCCCATTCCTAAGAGTCATCCAGTTCCCAGCAAGAAGGCACTGACAACAGATAATAAGGAGATAAATAAACAGCAAGTAATCTATGATGCCAAGAAACATGATTTAATTTAATTAAGTCAGTAACTCAAGGGGGAGGCATCTGCTGTCAATATGTAAAGTAGATATAGAACTAAAGAAAAAATGTATTTGCATCCAATTTAGGACAATTGAAGCAAAATTGGCATTATCTTCTGAACACCAATCAATATCAATATATCAGATGTTGTGATCAATACTACTGACAGGTTGCTGAAGCTATTAAGGCTGTAGTGTTAAAAAGTGTTAAGTAGTGAATAATAGATTCCTTCTGATGAAAGGTAAAGTCAACCTGCATAGTTTAGTTTTTATATACTTAACTGTCAGCAAGGGATTCTGGACTTAAACAGCTTGAAAAGCAGGGCTGAGATCACTACTATACCTAAAAAAAATCTTAAAATGTCAATGATAGT
>NW_017728997.1:45057033-45058408 GCF_001723915.1 Gavialis gangeticus | reverse complement strand
TTAACTGTCAGCAAGGGATTCTGGACTTAAACAGCTTGAAAAGCAGGGCTGAGATCACTACTATACCTAAAAAAAATCTTAAAATGTCAATGATAGTAGAAAAACAGAACAGACAAATACTGAAGCACTAAGGCAAAGGAATAGACCTGAAATGAGGCTATCCAAATATAACATAATCCAAATGAAACAGTGAAAAAAAGTTCAACGCATAGGTAAGAGCAAAAAAGCCAAGCCAATACCCGCTCGTGGCCTCAAGGGGTGCAAGCCCAGCACAACCTGACCACTTTAAGCACCCAGGTGCAGCTCACCAGTTTGCTGCTTGCTCTAACACCCCCATGCAAACAACAACAATCCTACTATATCCATGAAGAGCATGAGCCAGAGAATGGAAACCACCAGGCGGGTCTCAGCTCTGCCCTTGTGTAGCATGTATGCAATGAGTCTGCTGGGTCTCATCTCAAGTCTCAATATAGCATGCAGTGAGCTTGTTTGGTTTCAGCTCTGCCTTGGTGTGGCTAAGCCTGCTGGGTCTCAGCTCTGCTCTAGTGGGTGTGCTAACCCAATTCCTGCCCTGATGTGGCATGCAGAGAGCTCACTTGGTCTTCTCTCTGCCTTGATGTAGCATGCAGAGAATGAGCCTGCTGGGTCCCAGCTCTGCCTTGGTGCAAGTACTAACCAAACTCTGAACCAACCCAATCCCAATTCAGTGAAATGTGCAAGATTTGTCCTTTATTTTATTCGTATTCTTTTTCTCACTGCTTTCTCTTTACTTCTGCTGGTTTACTTCAGTTTTTTTACTATAGTTTTTCCCTCCCACTCACGGATCTGGCCGGTTCCTGCTGGCTGTGGAGTGAGGGAAGCCAAAGCCCCCATAGTGTTTTCTCTGCCTTCACACTACAGGCCACCTTTCCCCTCCTCTCTCACCCCAGAGGAAGGATAGTGTCTTGACTCCTGTCTGCACCCCTACTCACCAGGCCCTCTATTGGCAAGTCACAGCTGTTCAGCTCTGAGATGACATTAAGCCTTAACCTGTGACTTCTCTGAAACTTTATGATAGCATAACATTCCAGATTTAAAATGCTTTAAATGTAACCTGGAACAGGGCTCCAACAATACCCTGGTATGAACTGGGTAAAACAGATCAAAGAAAATAACCTTTATCGGAGGTAGCCTAACATTTAGAAGGTACTAAGCATGTGGGTTAACACCCTTCAACGGTTTAAAGGTAATATGTAAGACCACCCTAAGTACACCACCTTAAGTATATCATTCTAACCCCCCTGAAACCCAGAGCTGTTTGCCTTAGCCCCTGTGGGCACGTCCACACATGCATGCACGTGCACTTGCAGCAGCTCAAATAGAAGCGGTGCAAATT
>NW_017728997.1:45056787-45057022 GCF_001723915.1 Gavialis gangeticus | reverse complement strand
TGGCCAAAACCAGAGCATCTCTTTTGGAGGACTGGCTCCAGGCATGATCTTGAACTGTGCCTTGCTCCGCTATATTGTGGAGCAGATTTTTTCTCCCTGTGCTGCAAACTTGCAGCACGGGGAACATTTTTTCATTCCTGCATGTGCCTGTTGCCCCGCCTCAAAGGGGTCTGAGGTGGGGCAACAGGCATGTGCACACTCATCTGGATGTGCCCTGTGAATCTCAGGCAGCCTT
>NW_017728997.1:45044243-45051787 GCF_001723915.1 Gavialis gangeticus | reverse complement strand
CTGCATGTGCCTGTTGCCCCGCCTCAAAGGGGTCTGAGGTGGGGCAACAGGCATGTGCACACTCATCTGGATGTGCCCTGTGAATCTCAGGCAGCCTTAGGGAGTGGAGGGAAATTCTCCTGCTCCTCTGCAGCTGGTTTTGCCTCAACTGCTGTGGGTGTGAGGCAAAACTAGTTGCAAGGGAGCAAAAGAATTTTCCTCTGCTCCTGAGGCTGCCCTGGGCTATCCCTCAAGCCTGGCAGCAGCTAAAGCAAGCAGCTCTGGGGTTCAGGAGGGGAAGAATTCCCCTCAGCTCTGTGGGACTGCCGCAGCTGGGGAACCCAAGGCATGGGCTCTCCAGTATCCTCATGCTAGGCTGCATGGGCAGGTAGCTGGCCAGGGAGGACTCCTTCTCCCTCTCTCTTGTGGCAGCTGCTGGGAAGGGAGGGGGGAGAATTCCCCTTGGCTTCCCAGGGCTGCCTGGGCCAGGGCTGGGGTAAACCCCCTGAGGGGGAGGCTCCCCCAAGGTTTTCCAGCACTTGAACAGGGGGCTCCTTAATCACCTATGGGGGGGACAGCAGGGGGTTTGGGGCATGTACTGGGGAGACAGCTGGGGCACCTGGCTGGGTTGGCAATGGGCTGCAGGCTGGGAGATGTGCTCTAGTGCCCTGTGCCTACTGGCCTGGGTCACTGCAGGCCTCCCCCTGCATTTCCCAATTGAAAACTGAGAGTCAGTTCAGTTGGTTATTGGTTAAAGGAAGCTGCTTAGATTGAATACATTCTGCCTTGGGCTTTCTGACTGTCTGTATTTATCGCACGTGTCCTATTTCTCCCTCTCTCCTTCCCTTTCCACATCCACATCCACACTCACACCCACACCCACTGAGCGCATCTGATCACTTTCTTTATCTCATCTTTAAAATTCAATCTTTTTCTTCTAATCCTAGTACAAAAGCCCTTGTCTGCTCTTTGCCCATCTCTTACCTTGACAACTAGAATACTTTCCTCTCTACACTTGTCACAATCTTACCTTGTTTCTACCCTCAGATTCCAATAAAAATGACTTTGACTATGCTACTTACACCTTAAGATGTCATACAGGTTTCCCTCACCAATCACGGTTTTGAGTATCCATGCTTAATACTCTATATACCATTTTGGCTACCACGGTATACAGTTTTGAGTAACTACGGTTTTTCATGGCCATGCATCAGCCTGCCACCTGCCATTTTTCCCATAAGCCTTTTGTCTTGCCAACCATGGGAACTTTCAGGAACCTAATCCCAGCAGTTGGCAAGGGAAACCTGTACTTGACTTTCCTTAACCTTCTGCATCAAAGTCAAGCCTTTTGTTCCTCACATTCAAGGTTATACAAAAGTATTCTTATTTGCATTTCCACTCGCATCTTCTTTCTGCCCCATGATATCTGCCTGCTCCTTTTATATTGTTTTTTCTGTCTCCTCTAGTGTGTGGCATGACCTTGCTCTTGTGTTACACACATCTTTCCCTTTTTTATTCAGATGTCACCCAAAATATAACATGCATCTTTCTTGTTATCTTAACACTCGGGGCAGTAGTGTATTTGTATTTGTAAAAATAAACCCCTGTTCCCCCAGAATATGTGTTTTTCTTGGCGCATTTCATTTAGTTTGTGAGTTCCTATGGCAAGTATGATTTCTTCATGTGCATTCCAACCCACTGCAAACACTGATAAAAGTTAATTTTTTTCCTCTTGTGATTACAAAGTGACATACAATATAATTAGAATAACTGCTGAAGAGACAATGTGCTTTCCTGGTATTTATTCACCACAGACATACAGGCCGCATCTACGCATTCATTAATGCACAGTGCCTACTGTGCATTAAATTTAGTACTTATATAATCAAGAACTAAATAAATGCACAGTACACCGCCCTACTGTGCATTAGCGTGATCGCACGCTTTCTGTGTAATGCTTAATGAACAGTAAACTAATACTACTGTGCATTATTGTATTAGCACAGTTTTTGCTATGTACAGTAGAATTAGTCTACTGCACTTTAAGCATCTGCCCACTAACAATCATGGCAGACTAAACCATATATATACCATAATTTTCTACCTAGAATTTTCTCATGTGGATTCAAAAAACCCAAAAATGTTCAAAAGCTTAAACAACCATAGAGAACTCAGACTACTTCATCTACTAGGTACATATATCATTTCTGAAACAGCAACTCAATGTCTCAGGAAGCTGTGGCAGTCTCCAGATATTCAAGCTGAGCATGAAGAAACTGGCCTTGCTGGCATAAAGAGCTCTGTGGTAATGTAGCATGTCTCCTTCCCCTCATGCATTACTTTTCATATTTGGGTTACTAAATTCACGGTAGCTTCTGGATAACCATTTCAGTGTCATGTTTCAGGATGTAATTATCCTTACAATAATAAAGAAAGGGAAAATGCTTCAGTCATTTTATTTTCCACATGAATACTGTAGTTGTGATGAAATCAAGTTGCTTTAAATGGATAAAAGAATAACAAATCAAATCTATTCAACTCTTGAATGAAAAAGTTTGTTTCATATACATATTAGTATACACAGGGAAACTTTAATTAAAATGTGAATTTAGGAAACATTATCTGAGGAGAAATATTTTCTACAAAAGTTATGTTTGCATAGGTATAATACCTTAATAGAATAGTAAATTCATAGTAAAATTAAGCCACAGGGAGTCTAATTTAAAATATTTGTCGTCAAATAAGAACCAAATAAACTATAAATGTTTTCCAGGTCCCTTGAAAATAGTCCCCTCTCTTGTTTCTTATGTAAGAAAAAAGAGGACTTCCAGCTGTGCCTTGTCAGCCTACGGACCAAAAGCATTGTGCTGTTTTTCATTTTCCAAGTGAGGTTTTCAGTTTTCCAAGTAACTTTATTAGCTGTTCTCTGCATACAGAACAGAAGGACGGTTTGTCCCCAGGGAAAGACGCTATTTCAGACTTCAGTAAGGAGTTATCTAACATGTTTCAACATCCCCAACTGTTGCTCTGCTTTTTTTAAAGATATCAGTCTGAATTTGTTTCATTCGCAACTGAAGACTAATGACACCAAGCAAAATCTACTGTTAGGTTAGATGACAAGGTAAATTATGTTTTACATTTTAAATTATTCCTTAAAGCATGGTGTGGAATGGCTTAAACTACAGGTTATTATGGAATGCTTAATACTTTGCAAATACGGTTAAAAGTTAAAAGATTAACTATTTAGAGTAAAGAGCTTTTCTACAGAAAAAAAGTGTGCAGTATAAGTTGATCTGGCTTTGTTTTGTTTTGTTCAGTTTGAATGTTTGCCATACATTTCAGGCTTAAGATAAATGAAAATTCATTTAGATTATTGGTATGGCCAATCAAAACTGATTTCTATATAAAACTGATTTCTATATAAACTAGTTTCAACAACAGTATGTTAAAACCTTCAGAAATTGTGTTAATCCTGCTGTGTTTTGAGAAAAGCAATTAACTTGAAGAAAAATGTTAACTTAGGTTAGGAAAGAAAAAGTAAATAATACATTCCAAGGAATATTTATAAAAGATCATTTGCCTAGAAATTAATTATTTCAAGTGAAATAATGACAAAACAATAGATACTGAACTCTGAAAGAAGAAAATGAGAAAGCAGCAAACAATTCATCACATATTGTAGTTGAAAAGCAGAGAAGACAAAGATCTTTACTTGTCATTATTAACATGAACAAAATATTTCTGCAGAATATAAATGATACATTAACATAATATGGAAAACATGTTCAGAGTTTCAGGCAACAATGATAATACTATATTGAATTCAACATAAATCAACATTAGCTGCTGTAGATATAGTATTAGGGATAGGATATCATTATTTACTCTTGTTGCAAGATAACTGCAGCATAAATGGGTAGAGTGTACATGTATACCCAATTTAAAGCACCATAAAATAGAAAACGAGCTATAAAAATGTTCTGTAGTATATGTTCTACATTATACATAGAACATTGTTATGGCTGGTTTGTTTGGCACCTTAATTTAACATGTGACCAGGCCAACAATCAGCTGACTGGCTCTGGAACGACCCCAGGACCGACCAACAATCAGAGCCAAGAGGCTGGGGGCTATGGGGTGAGCCAAAGGGCTTCCTCTGCTAGGGACTTTAAACCTTCTGGGCATGGAGGATCAGAGGCTCCTGGCTGCGGAAGCTGAAGGGCTTTCCTTGCCTGGGACTTAAACCCCACACCCAGCAGCATAGCTATGTGATTGGGTACCTGGAGTTTAGGTGACTTTGGGTTGCAACCATGCTGCCAGCGTAACTGTGATCATGTGATTGTTCATGGTAGCTGTTTTTCTACCACCCAGGCTGGCACCCAATGCAGTTGCCTGCCCAAGTTATGCCAGTGCCTGTGCCCACCAACTCTGTCTGGGCTGCTGGGTGGGGTGAATCAGAGGCTCCTGGTAGAAGAGTCAAAATGCTTCCTCCATTTGGAACTTTCAACTTCCACCACTGTGGAGCCTCTGATTCCTTGTGCCTGGTAATCTGGCCATAGCTGCTTGACACAAGATTTTGAGAATCACTCAGGATGGGATTGACAATTAACTGAATGTCATGGCTGGAGCTGAAAAATGAGCTGATAGTTGGCCCCAGCCCAGGACTGCACCAAAGCTGGTTCCCCAATGCACTCCTGGGACTGGAGCTGACAATCAGCTGATTGTTAGTCCTTGGACCACACAGGGACTGATTTAAGACCTGGGGCTGGAGCCAACAGTAAACTCCAGCCCAACTTGCTTGTTCAGGGAGAGCCGAGGATCATGATCCCAAGCTCCCCCTACATTGGCAAGCAGTAATAGCGCAATTGAGAGCCCATGATTTCAAAACTGCACCTTCTGCTATATGTGTGGCATGACACAAAGCATGATTATTGGAATTGGTGATCAGATACAACTGCACCATTAAATAAACATATTCCAGAGGCAGAAGTGTCCTCATCTTCAGTAGAAACCAATGATACTTATTCCCCTTAAGACAAACTTGGCACCTTCTTACAGGCAAAGCATACTATTTAGATGAAAATGGAAGTGTTGAACTTTCAGGAAGTATTGAAAATTTTAATTTTTAGTCCTAAAATCTACCACTTCTACATGTATGTGAACAAAAATTGTTTATTGAAAGCAGTTCCACTTAATCCTTCACATTGGTAATTATGGTATAGTTCTATTTTCTGATACCTGTAACTAATACTAAATGGACACAACTGAAAGAGTAAATGTACTATAAATACAATGTAATCTCCATACCTGAACTTTCAAATTATATTCAGTAAATATACAAAGTATTTCAAGTGTGTTATTAAACCCTTTCTTATAAGAAAGATATAAAGATTTAACTATAACTAGATTCACTGACTACTTAACAGACTGAATTTGCATATTTCAAGAGTCTGTTTTTCCTCTGAACACTTGAAATTTTGTCCATACAAGGATACTGTAATCTATTACGCAAACTTATAGTCAGACATGAGAAAGAAGTCAGTTACAAACCACAGAAATAAGGCCATTTTTCTTTGGTCATATTTGCCATGTTGGGTATCAAGAAGAAATTGAGTTTTGAACAAGATTAGGCACCAATAGAGATAGAGCATATGTCTGACACAGAATGATAGGGATGGAAGTGACCCTAACCCTGGTCTAACCCCCTTCATGAATTTAATACTACTCCTGAATCATTCGTGATCAATTATTATCCCAGGTTTTCTTGAAAACCTCTAGTGAAGGAGATTCCACAATTGCCTTGGACATCCTAAATCTACTTTGCTGCAATTTAAAGTTATTGCTTCATGCCCTATCTTTGTAGCAAGGGAAGAACAGTTCTCCCTCCTCTTTACCACAGCCTTTCAGATATTGAAAAGTGCTATTATGGGCCTTCCTCCCCATTTTTACTTTACTTGCCTTTTATCCAGACTGAACATGCCTAGATCTCTCAACCCTTCCTAGTACAGCTTTCCTTCTAATTACTTTATAATGTTTTTGCCACCCACCTCTAGATCCTCTCCAACTTTAGAATCTAATGAGGCATAACCAGCACTAAGTAGAGTGGTAATATCACCTCTCATGTCTTACACCTAATGCTCCTTTTGATAAAAAAAAAATTTCATATTCTTTTTGTGACTGCATCACTTTGCTAACTCATCTGAACCCGCAATCTACACCTAAACCCTGTTCTTAGCGGTGGCAGATGACAGAACAAGGAGCAGCAGTCTCAAGTTGCAGCAAGGGAAGTTTAGTTTAGATATTAGGTAGAATTTTCTCACTAGAAGGGTAGTAAAACACTGGAACAGGTTACCCAGAGAGGTTGTGGAATTTTCATCCTTGAAGGTTTTCAAGACCCAGCTAGACAAAGCTTTGGCTGGGAAGATCTAGTTGGGGATGGTCCTGCTTTGAGCAGGGAGTTGGACTAGATGACCTCCCTTCCAACCCTAACTTTCTATGATTCCATGATTTGAGCAATATGTCTCTGGAAATACATTTTGTCATGAGGAAGAGATTTTCAGTTTCATGCTGCATGAATATATATTAAGGGTTCATCTGATAAAAAAAAAATCCTTCTATACACCACTCTATTTTAATTCAACTATTTTGCATATCTGTAGACAGACAATTACCAAACTACTTGAAGAACTTTCAAAATGAAAATTTTACCAAAAAGATAAAACTGACTATCCTGGCCTGCCATTTTTAGACCATATTTCTGAAAAATCTTTTAGATCTGCATTATATACATACTGCAAAAAGCTGTATCTAATTTTTTACTGTTTCCTCTATTTTCCCTTCTAGAACACTGTATGTGAGGGGGAAAACATGAAGACTACATGTTTGCTCTATTATTTCCTGCTTGTCTGTCTCGGTGTTCATTTTGTTCAAAATGAAACCAATGGAATTCCCAGAAGGCAAAGAAGGAGAATGCGTTACAGAGGATTAAGAAAGGGTCCCTCATCACACCACAGGCTTAACAGACAACAAAGGGTTAAGCCTTTGACTCCTGACATTGTAGTACCAAGTATTCCCCTTATTAATACTGATGACAGCATTACAGAAGTATTTGAGTCTCTTATAGGTTTGGGTGGACAAGAATCCAGTTACAATGTTTTACCAGGTAAGAGCAGAACTCTGTGCTATTCATCACTTCACACAACGGGGAAAAAAAATCATTGTTTCAAATGAAATTCATGCAATTGTTAATTTACACTGTTCTTTATAGAGACATCATTACTAGCAGCCCAATACTAGCAGCCCTACCTAGAATATATAAAAGCATAGTTTTATAAAACTATTTTCTAACAGCTTATATTTATATTTTATAATAACTTTCTTTGCCTCTATTTTCCTGAGCAGGGACCACATAAGCCACCCCACCGGGACCCCCTCAGGCCCCAGGGGAGGCACACCCGGGCCTAGGGTCAGTAAGGATCTAGTCAGGGAACTTCTGGAGTGACTGGACGTATTTATATCAGCTGGTCTGGGCGATCTCCACCCCAGAGTGCTGAGGGAATTAGCTG
>NW_017728997.1:45041076-45042806 GCF_001723915.1 Gavialis gangeticus | reverse complement strand
CAGGTCCCTTCCGACCCTACCAACTATGAAACTATATTATTTTTAACATTTAATTATAATTTTATTGTGTTTGGTTCGTGATACTTGTCAGTTACAATGGATTTTGAATGCTTATCTTTCTTTAGTCTTAGAAAGAAACTCTTTGACATGTAAGAGTAGTGTTTTTTTGTAATTTTCCATATACTGACTCTTTTGTACCTAAAAAAATGTCCTTAGCTTGTTCTGTAGTTTTAAAGTCATGAAATAATGTTTATAACACTGAAAAAAACCCTTTTTTTCTCAGTTTCTCTCATAAGTCAATTCATTGCTGCTCACTGAAGTTCTAATGGCATTAGAAGTGGCATCTAAGAGTACTTCAGATATTTTCCCAAATTAACCCCTCCTCCAAATATTTAAAGTATTCCTTGGACATAGTATTTTGGGAATAATTAGATTTGTTTTAATAACAAAAGGAATACACCTGTAATTGCAAGTTTCATTTGTAAACACACAAAACAAGATAACTCTGGAGGAAACAAAATATCCTTAATTCATTTGAATCCAAAATATCCTTAATCCAGATTTGTGCCCAGTAGCTTTTCACATCAAAAATCATTTTGCAGTTTTGGGAGATTTGTTGTCACAACCAATAATGGAATCTTTCATTTCTTTTTCATTAAAATCTGGCCCATACCTTTGGCAGATGACATAATAGAAGCCTGTGATCTCTGTTTAGAGAGTAGAAAACCCAACAATATCACACAAAAATCACTAACAGAGTTGGCTTTGACTGACACAGTTATTTAGCTTCTTTACAAAGGCTGAAAACTAACTGTGTCTAGGTACTGAACAATTATTCACTAGCTTTTTACCATGTGCTTAATGTTATGTAAGACATAATAAAGGAGAGACAATCTTTGCCCAAAGAAACTTGCAATTTAAGACCCCTAATCCAGTGAAAGTCACACAAAACTTCAGGGGAACTATTGATAATACATGTATTGGTAGTCAAGCATATGCATACCTACATACAGAAGACTTGGGCCTTCCTGAAGCCAAATCTTGAATAACCCAGTAACAGATTTTTAAAAAGCAGTTACAGGAGGGAGAGTTGAGGGTGCCAAGGTTGCAGTCTATAAAAAAAAAATAATGCTAAAAATGCCTGCCTGTGAATTCTGTAAAAAAATGGAGCCATCAATCAAAACTAAGAAACAGTGTGCTTGGTTGAAGATCCATTGTTGCCATCAGAATGAGGCTAAATTCCAGTATGAATGGACAAATTAAGCAGAGCAGTGCCACCTGGTATCTAAGCGGGAGAGCAGCTTGGGGCCTTGCAGAAAACTCTGACCCCCTCCCCCCTATGGGCTGCCACTGCATTTCCTGGCCATACCCTGCCTGTAACAGCTGCTCAGAATTCACCTCGAAGGTGCGCAGGGCCATGTGGCCCCAGGCCAGGCAGGACAGGAAGAGAGATGGTGCAGGCAGGACAGAGCTGCAGAGCTTGGAGGTTGGGGAGAAGGTAGTGTGTTGTGGTCCAGTAGGGGTCAGGTTGAAAGTTGGGCTGAAGAGGCAGCATGTGGCAGGCTGTAGTCAGGGGCATCAGGGTATAGAGATGAGTAGGGAACCCTTGGGTTGGGGGCTGTAAGGTATAAACTATTGGAACAGTCAACAAGCCTGTCGACCCAAGGAAAAAAATATTTTTTTTTTACAGACAATCTGAAAAATTATTACTGACAAATCTTTTTTTTTTT
>NW_017728997.1:45040000-45041065 GCF_001723915.1 Gavialis gangeticus | reverse complement strand
TTTTTTTTTTTTTTTCCCCTAAGGTTAGTGTTAAACCCCTAAATTTGAACACAGCCCTTCTAATTGCTATCCAGGGCATAGCAGAAGAGATGTATTTATATAGTGTAAAACATATATCAGTTTTAAAAAAGTTTCAGTAAAAGAGTTTGGTTGTCAATAAAACGTTTTCAGATTCTCAATTAAAAAAATTTCTTGGGGTAGCAACCCTGAGGAGAGGCAAGTTATTAGATAGTTTAATTTGCTTTGGAGATTGTTTCTACAGATGAAAGTTTAGACAGGTTAGCAGGGAACTGAAGCAGTGGTTAGATACAGTAACTCCTTTGTGGATAAAGAGTGCACTGTTACTCTAACACCATAAAGAAGCACCATAAGGTAAAATGAAAAAGAATGTATCACATGTATTTATAAAAAGCTAACAAACAGCTTTCATAAAACATACTTGCCCACACAATACAAGGACCATTTTTATATTTCACCCATGTGGAAGCAACAGTTCACATTAGGGAGTATTTGTGTGTGCTACAGGACCATATCATAATCAGAGAATTGGTTTTACTTTATTGTGACTTAGCTAGTAAGACTAAATGTTATTCATATTTTCATAAACAATTCACCTTTGTCCTATGACCTTGTTAAAAACTGAACAAATGAAAAAAAGAAATTAAAAAATAGGGGGTATTAAAGGGAATGCTGACAATCTCCAACTGGAAGAATTTAGTGCAGGAGCAGGCAATTATTTTGGGCAGAGGGCTGCTTACTGAGTTTTGGCAAGCCATCGAGGGCCACATGACATGCAGTCAGGGGTAGATAAATATTAATTTTCTAATTTTTTTTAGGGGTCCCATGGGCTGGAGAGAATGACCTGGTGGGCTGCATCCAGCCCACAGGCTGCATTTTGCCCACCCCTGATTTAGTGTGTGCTACTATAATGTATACCTAACATGCACTACTTATGTGAAACCATTTATTTAAAACATTTATATTAAGTAGAGGAAGATATCATATACATAGAATGTATTCCATGTAAGCTATTCTAATATGTTTCAGAGACCATCACAAACATAC
>NW_017728997.1:45023749-45035000 GCF_001723915.1 Gavialis gangeticus | reverse complement strand
CTAACATGCACTACTTATGTGAAACCATTTATTTAAAACATTTATATTAAGTAGAGGAAGATATCATATACATAGAATGTATTCCATGTAAGCTATTCTAATATGTTTCAGAGACCATCACAAACATACTAAAATAATATGTGGTTTCCTTCCCCCCTCCAACTCCCACTTATCTTTATCTTGTTTTTTTATCCAAAAGTAGAACTAATTATTGAACTCATTTTAACTGGCATCCAACACTAGATTTACACTATATTTCCAAAGGTTAGAAGTCCTGTGCTTACCTGCCAAGGACTTCAACCACAAAGTATTTTCTAGTTTCTAAAATTCAAAATTTTTGCAAGTTAAGATCAGATCTGGAAAACAGTCTATTAAGTAACAGACCTGAAATCATTAATCATGCTTCTGAATTTAAAAAAAAAGATTTTAATTTTGGTTGCTCTGTTCATATCTAACGTATATATAAGTACTTCCTAAGGATGTTTCAGTTCAACCCGAAGAACCCAAATAATATTCCCTATTATATGAGAATTACCACGTTTGACAGCATATGAAAGTGAAGTTTCAAGAAAGCATACCAAGCTCCAAAACTATATTAGACAAGGTGGTGGCAAACAGACAAGATACTTTCAATGAAGACCTCTCAAAGGCCTCTGAGCACTTTTAAGAAAACTGTCAATTGTCAACAGTGAAGGTGAAAGGTAATTTTATTTGGACTGGGAGCTCATAAATCAAGATTATCTCAGTAACTTCCTTATCTCCAGAAAACTACTAAGAATGATGGTATGTTTCTTTTAGCACCTGCACTTACTGACTTTTCCTGTGAGCAGTGTTGGTCTTGGGGTCCCCATGGTCAGGCCACCTTTTAAAAATGGTAATAGGTCATTTCTTTCCGCTGACTTTGCTCTAATGTCCATTTCCTGGAATGTCAATACAAACCTCAAACGCTATGTTGTGAATTTCTTCCAAGATATTAGGATGGCGTTTATCCAGGAACGACTATATAAGTATCTTCCTCTGAATTTTTCTTCTGCTGAGTTGGGAAGTACTAGTTATTGATTCAGGACAGATCCTTATTACACCAAGCCTGACAAGTTTTGGGACTCTGAGAGGAGGGTCTCAAGTTTGAGAACCAAGACCTGAGAGTTAATGTGAAGATTATAATAGTAGTGTGTTCACTGTAGTTTGTTCATTCACAATTTTTGCCACCTTTACTCTCAGTACTTGATGCCATCAATTCATTAAAGAGGACTATTAGCCCACTTCTGAAATAGGTTGCCAGGACTATTAACCAAACCTCAGAAGTTTATTTCCATATTTTGAAATTTTGGATATCCATCCAAAGTGTTGATCTTCTTACAGACTTGAATTACTTTAAATCTAAAATGGACCGAACATGAGTGACTGGTGCCTCCTTAATTTGGGGGGCACCCACAGAAGCCGCTGACAGCGGCAGCCCTGTCAGGGGGAGCATGTGCACCACCGTGCACCCCCTACCAATCGCCTATGGGACTGCATGTCATTGATTGCCTCTGTACCAAAGAGAATCTTGTGGAAAATTGATTCTTGTTGATATGGTTCCTTTATTTTACTTGACTTTGGGGAAAGAATAAACTTATCTCTGAGATATTTGGTGAGTTCCACTGCATCCCAACCACCCATTTTCTGACACTATTCACTCACAGGAGAAGACCTAACTTGAAGCACCTCTTATAATGGGATGCATGCTAAATTTGTCCAGATTTGGGAATATACACAAGAGTATATTTCAACTCTTATGCATGGATGGGTAATATCATCAATTTACACTTGAACCTAGAACGGTAGTGACTTCTAAAGGAAACATATGAACAGACCATTTGAAGATTCTCTCATTGGAAGGATGGAGGAACTTATTCCCTTGCCTCATTGATGATTCACCTATATTGACTCAAAATAATTTACCAACAAAATACTTAGAAGGACATCAGAATTTAACTTGCAGTTCCAATTTCTTCAAGTGGAATCACACTGCCCCAAGGACATACCTTTGGAAGTTTTGAATACACAGTCAGTGCTAGTGGAGACAAATGATTCATTGGGATGTAAAATACTATACAAGTTAGCACCTTTCATTGCAGATAAGGCTCTGCAGGTAAACAGCTTGTGGGAAAGGGGGATGCTTTATGGCCCTCCCAACTGTTTTGGCTATGTATAGACATTCAGGATGTTAAATTGGGTTCAAAATGGCCACTTGATTTAAAACTTAACTCATCCCAGTGTCAACCTTACATTTACAGACTGGGTCTCAGTGACCAGCAATCCATCTAAACGTGTAACTGAACTGAAGTTCCATGCATCCAAACCAGTCTAAAAATTGAAGACCCTGTTTGATTTAGGTCAAACTGGCGTGTGGAACTTCCGTCCACTTTCTCTGCACAGCCCCAGGGCTGGGAAAACCCAGTACTGGCCCCACTCTTTTCTATTCCTTAGCTACTCTTTTCATTCCTCACTTCTCTTGCACTAGTCTATTTTTTGCACCTCTGGCCCCTTGCTTCCCCCCAACCAGCCCTCTCAACCACCATTCCACAAGGCACTCTGAGTGCAGCCACTTTTATGTGTTCACTGCTGCTAGAGCCAAGCAAGTAAGCCCCAGTGAGGGGAGGGGAGGGATGGGGATGTAGGTTTGCAACTGCCTCCCACCCCACCCACGGGTAATGCCTGCCCTCCCATCCCAGCTGCAGGTTGCGCCTGCTCCCCCTACCTCTCATGGGTCACACCCACCCCCTAACCCACCCATATGTTGTGCCTGCTCCCCCAACCACTCATGGGATGCACCTGCCCCCCAACCCACACCCACAGGTTGCAACTGCTGCCCCATCCCCAGAGGACCCCCGATACTCTCCAGCCTGCTGGACCCCCAACCCGCCCAGATAGCCAGCCCCATTCTGACTTACCTGATATCAGGCAGCAAGTTTGAATTGATTTAATCTCCCCCTAACTCCCCCAACCTAATGCCCCCAAATGCCTGTACTTAGTCTTCATGACTGGCTTTGCCTATATGCTGTATACGAACTGGAATTTATTCCTTTGCCCTTCTCTGAGGTTCACAAGGCTTTGATGAAAGATTGCTACTTTGCAAGCTATTAGAAAAGGGGTCCTATAACTCATAGAGTTGCATGTGCACTTTGCAAACTTACCCACAGATATGTAACACTAATTCTGGCCTGCTTTATATGAAGGTCTTTTCACATGGCACGCTCAACTAACTGGGCATAGGCCTAATCTGCACATTTGTTGGGAGATGGATATCACTGTCTCCTGTCATTCCTGAGGCTGGAGAAGAGATGTACTATCCTCCAAACCTTCCTCAGATATTTTAAGTGTAGCAGTTTTGAGGACAAAAACCTCAAAGTCAGTTAAGATACAGATATTTATTTAAAATCCTTTGACAGTTCAGCTTTAAAAGAAGACCTGAAATTTCCTGTTGGGCTCCTTAGAGACCAAGAATTTTGGAGAGTTCTTCCTGAAATACATATTAAGTCCTGACTCAGAGCAAAGAAGTGATCTCTTTCTAGTTGCTGGGGAGATGGAGAATATCTTACCTGGAAGACTGACAAGGAGGGACTGAAGCCATGTCTACACAATAAACTTATACCAGGCCTGACAGTGTCATCATCAAAAACACTATATTGCAGCAAGTTACCTAAAGGTGCCACTGTCTGGCATGGTAGTTTTACCATGTAATCATAACTTGAGAAGCAAAACTAATAACTAGCTTCTGGTACAAAGGTGCCCTATTGTAAACAGGTTACAGCAGAATTAATTCCTTCAAGGTGAATGAATCCCTTTCCAGGTAGAGTCAAGAGACCAAGTACTGAACAGGCCAGTGAGAATGAACTGATGTTAATTTACACCTACTGCCAAGTCAGGCTTGAGGCACAGTGGCAGGAAAATGTTAAAGAAGTTCATGTAGCTGCTGCCTCCATGTTTAACCAATTCTTTAGAAAAATAGGGCGTTTTATTTTACATGCAACAATTTGGCATGTTTTTAATAGGACTATGCTCACTTGTGGCTAGTCATGACTTCGACGGTTAATAGTTTTTCTACGCACTTCAGTAGATACAGTTTGGCTGTTGGTACCTAGAGTACATGGTGATAAATACTTTAGCAATATAACTACAGACTGAAAAAACTGTTTAGTGTTTTCTACAAAAGCTGTTGAAGAGTCTGACACACCCAGTGCTTTCAAGAGGAAAACTGAAAGTGATATACCATAGACATATTCTCAATATATTGTAATATTTATAAATAAGAACAATATAGTGCTCCCTTCATATTAAGAGCAATAAAAGCATTTAATATCAGAATGATTAGTTAACTAAACAGAATATAATGAAGATCCAATAAAGTACTTTTAATATTAATAATTTTTCTACATTTGAAAACTAATTAAATCAAAGATCTAAACATACAAACTGTACTTGTGGGCTTTTTCAATTAAAGTTATTAGATAATTACATAACTCTTGTTTTTAATTGTTTTCTTTTTGTCAGGAAAGAATGGTCGCTGTATAGCCAATGGAATGATTATGTATGATAAGGCCGTGTGGTCCCCCAAGCCCTGCATTACTTGTCTGTGTTCAAAAGGAAAAGCGATTTGTGATGAAACCATATGCCACCCTCTAACATGTCAAAAAACTGTGATACCTGAAGGAGACTGCTGCCCAGTTTGCTCCGAGATTGGTATAGTACCCCATATTGTCTTCTTACCACCATATAATTTAATACTTATTTTACTATTTTAAGATTATTACAATAATAAGTGCAAGAGACATCACCTATAAATACAAAGCTGTTCAATAATTTTTGTACATATCTGTTTTATGCAGAAAGTAGAAAAGTCCCAAATTACATAACAAGAGTAATTTTATATATGTATTTTTCTTTACTGAACAAGCAAATGTTCTACATTAATTTTGTTTTATGTAAAAGCCTACATGATCTATTAGCTGTATTCTAGTTTATTGTTTTTAAAGCAAATATCTGCAACAGGTGATGGAACAGGGTCCCATTTTTTTTTTTACTTACTTTCCCCTCTTTTCTCCTTTACTCATATTATGTCAGCTTTATAATACATAGAAAAAAAGAATGTCTGATTATATTTTATATAAGGTTCCATTTATGATGGCTATCAGAACATAAAACACACAATGTTTCTTGTACAGCTCTATATTAACAAAGTAGTTTAAAAACAGTGCTTATAAAGCAACCTATTGATCTTCAAGACTCTCAGTCAACCAACCATTTATTTAATTGTGTGTATATATGTGTGTGTGTACCCCACTCCCCCCCCCACACACGTAGCAACACTAAAAATGGAATCACCTGAAGGAATAGGAAGGGCTGCCCTGCAGAAGGACAGAGTGCGAAGAGACAGTTTATCCCAGTAAGGATACCATTTGCCCTAAGGGCGAGTGAAGCTTTTTTGGAGGTAGTCCTCTTGGAAGTGGGAAGAGCGATGTAATCCCAGCACTGTTTGAATGAGAGATGTTAGCAACAGCCCGGGAAGAGTCCTGGCTTGGGACTGGCTGAGAGGCTTGGTTAAAAGAGGGGAACAGTTTTCTGGTGGGGTGGGGGAGGGTGGTGGAGAGGAGAACAAGAGAGAGAGAGTGGGGGTGAGAGACAGGCTGGAGACCAGGGAAAGGATCTCCCTATGGCGGCCCCCAGGAAAGCCCGTTAGAGCCCTGCAGAAGCAGCAGTGAGAGGCTGCGCAAGAGTGCTACACTGTGTCCATTCTCTCTCTCAGCCCTGCCAGGGCAGGCACAAGAGGAGCTGCCTGTGAGGAGACTTCAAGCCCGGGAAGACCCTCCTGCAAGACCCTGTGTGGCTGGGTGAGCACAGGAAGGGAAGGGGACGCAGGACCAGGGGGCACTGCTTGAGACTGCCCTGGTTTTTCCCCTGTGAGTGAGAAGGCACTGGGTAGGGACAGGGTCAGGGTGCTGGAGGGAGCCCTGGGCTAGAGGGGCAGGGACTGCTCCAGCCACAGGAGGAGCTGCATTTGTTGGGTGCTGTGAGGCTGTACTGGGCAGGGGAACTGTTACAACCTACAGCCTAGGCACTGCTCCCTGCTGAGCCGGGAAAGGGGTCTGGGCAGGAATCAATTCTCTTGCAGGGACTGCAGGGGAGGAGCCACCGCCTGCTACATTGAGACCCCAGGGTCCTCAGTACACAGTGTAAATAACTTCTTGATGGTTTATTAGTTGGAGTATCAATGTATTTCTTTAATGGTTCCTTATTTATTGTGGGTAATTTGTATGCCTTGCCCCAGTGTAATGTGTATACAAGAAACATTAACCTTAAGCCACCATCACCAGGTCATGCAGTGTTACCTTTGCTCTATTGCATTGGTTATATGTTACCTTGTAAATAATTAAGTCCTGTAAATAGTTTTATAACAGTCTGCAAGGCTGTTTGATTGTACGGGGAGTTTGATTGTACGGGGAGGCTGTCTACTTGGGGATCTCACTATTCAGGTGAAGGAGCGGGTAGCATCCAGGGATACATACAGTTTTATCAACTATTTCTAAAATTCATGTAACAAGAAAGTGCAGGTAAAAACTAGGCATTGTCATCCCCTACTGCATAAAATGAGTTTTCAATGTAGAAAACCTTATTTATATTGAAAAGCAATCAGGGCTCGTGGACAAAGTTGATATCTTTTATTAGACCAACAAGATGTTTGAAAAAAAATGTCTTTAATTGCAAGCTTTCAGGCACAAACACCCCTCATCAGGCATTAGAGAAAAGATTGTAAAAGTTCTCCTGGGTAGAAATGAAAGCTCATATTTATATCGAGAACTTGCTACTTAGTTTTCACTGAAGCCATTGGCAATTGAGTATGAGCACAATGACTGGATCCCAAGACTTTTTTTTTTTAAATATGATATTTGCTAGAAGAGGGCTTAATTATGGTTACTAAGCACAGGAAACAAGCACCAAGTCCTATGATTTGGAGGCTTCTTGGGAATCTCTGGCAGCATTCAGCTGTATATTGCTAGTGCTATACGTACCCCTGCAGTGCTACAAAAAGAAGGTGGTCAGATGTGAATCTTGCCCATAGCACTAAAAAATGGTGCAAGCACTGCAAAAATATTTCTGGATGGAACAGGAACTTCTCTAGCCACAGTGCCACATGTAATGTCTGAATAGTTATATGTAGTGCTACAGAGGGGTCTCTCGCTTATTCCCCAGCATCCTACAATGCCCCACTTTCCTCTGCCCTGCACGGGGGAAGGAAAGAAGGGAGAACAGCTGTGGCAGGCTTAGTGACAGCCCACTACTCCTGGAACAACTGTCAGTATGGGCAAGACTGGGACTGGGATTGGGCTGGTCTGTGGAGAGCAGAGAGCTTCAACCAAGACCAGGGGCTACAGTTCTGTTTGCCATGGCACTGCTATAGGGACCAGTGCAGTGATGGTGCTGTTGCTGCAGTGGTGCTACCACTGCTAGTGAGGAGAGGGGCAGGCTGTCAATGGTTGGGAGGAAAGAGGAGCAAACCCCAATCACCACCTAACTAGAGAGCATGCCTTTGTAGGGATCTTGTAGTGCTCTATTTGGGGAGCTCTGAATGTCTGTATACCTGTATACCTCTCAAAACACTGCTTTTGTTGCATTTCAAGATGCTGTTGTACTTGTAGTGTACATATACATGTCTGAACACTGCTTCTGAAGAACAGCCAAACATATCTTCCTGGCCAGCTTGACAACATTAGTGAGGTCTAATCAGGAGGTGTACGTGTTACTCTGATAGGAGTTAGAGCTGAGTTTTAGGAATGTTATCCCACTATCACCCCTCCCCCTACTTCTTTTTGCTTGCACCCAATTTCTGGGAACATAGTTTTTAACAAACACAACACTGCAAAAAATATATCATCAAATCAACCCTATATTCAGTTTTTTTAAGATTACTTTGATTAACTTTCTTTTACCATCTTAATTACACTTTTATAACTAAATGTACAGATAAATACTTAACAGTACCCTATGAGAATATCTACACATCATGTTGATTTAAAATTAATTAACCATTTCACAATATCATATTTTTATTCTTTAAATCATATTCTCAGTGTAAATGTATTTATCATATAAATCATTTCTATGCTTGCAGAGATTTATGTATACTAAAACTAACTTCACTGTACTTTCCTCTTATAGTGCCATTTTTTTCCTTTCACTTCCATTACCATGTTCATCCTTATTTTCAGTGCCAAACAGTATTTCACTGGATGACACATTTGCATTTTCTGGTGATTCTCCAGAACCCAATGACCCTAGTAACCCACTCCTACTGCAAACACAACTGACCCAAGCTAAAAGTGATGAGTTACTTAGAAGAGAAGAGGATAAACTTAACGAGAAAGAAATCCATAAAAAGGTTAGGAACAAAAAAAGAAAAGGAAAAACACCTCAGGAAGTTAAAAGAAGACAACAACTTGAAGCCCAGCAAAAATCAGAGGAAATAAGTAGAAGAGAAGAAGCAGCAAAAATAATATTTGAAGACAAAGAACTACAATTTGAAAGCGAGGAAGAAAAAAAGGAAGAAAAATATGTAGAGCAAGAAGTAACACAACGGAATAGTGAAGAGGAAGAGTATGAGCATGGACATATTTTAAGAGGTGATGTTTTCAGAATGCCGCCTCATTTCCCAATTCCTGTTCCTTCAGCAGAAGTTCCTCCTTTGCCAAATGGATGTTCAATCTCTGACACGACAGTAAGCTGCATTGATGCCAAACTTACACAAATACCACCAATTACAGATCCAGAACTAACAAACTTAGAGCTTGCAGGTAAGCAATAATTTTGCTTTAATAATTTTCTTCATAAATTAAAATTAGCCCTCCCTAAAACACAAACAACTTTGTTAGCATATTGTATATAAAATATTGTACTACAAGTTTTTTATCACCAAAAGTTGCAAGGCATTTTATGATTAAACCTGACAATTAGACAACATATTAAAGTAGTAACAAAACTTCCTATCACATCTAACTATCTAATTTCCATTTTAAAATTTATAAGCTACTAGCATTATAACACAAATACATGTAGTTGACCTTATTTCCATTAATACATTCTTCACCTGTATAGTACAAAGCTACCTGACTTTGATCATGACAACATGACTCAGACTTTTTTTTTTAAAACTGTCTTAGGAAATGACATCACTGCCATTCCAGATGAAGCATTCAATGGGATCACTAATTTGGAAAGGATTGACCTTAGTAAAAATAACATTACCTCTCCAGCCATAGGTCCACGTGCATTCAAAGTAAGGAAACAACCATTCTAGTATCTTTTTTACTGATTTTGCTTCAAGTAGATTTACTGAATCCTGAGGGGTTGATCTTCCACTGGCGCAAATTGTCATAGCTCCCTTTTCTTCAATGACCAGGAAATTTACATCAGGTAAAGATCTCCTTCTATGTGAGGAACATATGGCCAGGCAAAATTTGACATTTTCAAAAAAATCATATGTTGCCAGCAATAAACCAGTTCTGTATCTGGTTGAATATTATTAACTAAACAAGTTATTCAGTGCATAATACTGCTCCTCAGTTAGTGTTTTTCTGGTATTTACCACTTCCAATTTTGAGATGTTTAAATATAATTTCCTGTGATGAAAGTTCTTTTTTCAAAATTGATTTGGGAATTTAGGCTCCATTTTAAAAATCTATAGATAAATAAGTTAGTGCTTTGAAGAGTTTTGGCTTGAATAGGTCAGCAATCTTCATGCTGTCCCACCAAAGTACTTCAGCTCAGATATGGAGCAAAAACTAGGGCCTGGTTTACATCATGATTTCACATTTTTCACAAAGATTATGAAATTAAGTGAATTGTTTCACAAAGATTATTAAATTAAGTAATTTTCATGATAATGCAATTTTTGTGTGCAACTGCCTGAGCCTTGGGGAGGCACTGGGCAGGGTAGGGGCTAATTGAGAGGAGGCTCAGGCAGGCGCATGCTGCTGGATGCCCAAGTGGGGGCACCTAGTATGGGCAGGTCCCCCACCTTGCAGCCTGCTCCTTGGGAGCTGTTGGGGTGCCTGTACTGTTGTGCAGTGCCCAGTCCCTGTCCATTAACCACACTGATGTGCAGCTTGCCCTCCATCTACTGCATGCTCCTACAGTTCCACCCACCGCTGCCTTCATCATCACTGCTGCCATTGCTAAAGGGAGGAGGTGGACAGAGAAACTCAGCACTAGAGCTGCCTCCAACCTCCCCTCCTCCAACCTCTAGGCCCCTTGCTGCCTGGTGCCAGGCACGCTGCCAGGTGAGTCCCGCCCCACAACCCTCACCAGCATGGTGGGTCCCCAAGTGGGTCAGAGGCTTTATTCCCTACCCCTGTCTTTCTGGACACCCCTGATCCCTGCCCTCAGCTTGGCACTGTGGGCTGGGCTCTGCCAGCCAGATGGCCCTAAACCTGCCTCCTTAGCCAATCAGTGGGTACAGAGGGGATGCCATGATCTGGGTGCGAAAATAGCAGCCCCTGCCACAATCGGGCCACAATGTTTGCGAGCTGGGCCTGTGATTTAAACCAGGCCCTAGCTATATCCTGTAATATTTTCTAGTTCATGCTTGATCAAATATTAGCTGTAAACCAAAACATCTTAATTAGCATTAGGCTGGATGGTGCTCTTTGTTTTGTAATTCAATCCTGCTAAGTGTCAAGGACTTGTATTTAATTGGTGCAAGGTTGTATTTAATTTAATTTTAATTAAAAAGCTTGTATTTAATTAAAAAAACCCATGAACAGTGCTATTGGTATGAATGGTACTCCTTTGTATCAGAGCCCAAATATTCAGAACCTGCCAACATGAAGCACTACGTGTGCTTGCACACATGCCAGGAGGCTATTCCAATGTACTGTAATTACAGCGCATTGGAGCAGATGCTTGAGTCTGCTGGAGCGTGCTAACTAGAGGTTGTCACACCAGACGACAAAGCCAACATATTTAATGATTTCTTTGCCTCCATTTTCCTAAGCAGGGACCGGAACAGTCACCCCCCGCTGGGTCCCCCTCAGGCCCCAGGGGAGGCACACCTAGGCCAAGGGTTAGTGAGGAACTAGTTAGGGAACTTCTGGAGGGACTGGATGTATTCAGGTCAGCTGGTCTGGACGATCTCCTCCCCAGAGTACTAAGGGAATTGGCTGAGGTCATTGCAGGACCCCGGCACGGTTTTACGAGCACTCGTGGTGCTCTGGTG
>NW_017728997.1:45014516-45023065 GCF_001723915.1 Gavialis gangeticus | reverse complement strand
GGGGGTCGGACTAGATGATCTGCTCAGGTCCCTTCCAACCCTAGAAACTATGAAACTAGCACGTTTCAGCCAGCCTCTGCATTTAAAGCAGGGGAGTTGCTTTAACTAAAAATCATTGAATGATCTTCAGTTAAAGTGCTCCCACCACCATTTTGAAGCATGGCAATGCAGATACACAAGATGCTGTGGGTGCTTTAATTAGACCAGCTCTCAGAGCCCCACCCTCCACCGCTGAAGCACATGTAAAAATGCCCTATAAGAATATTGTACAATGAGAACCCTGACTGTGACTGCCAATTTTTAAATGTTCAGTCTATGATGTCTATGAAGGTTAACTCTGCAAAAAAAAAAAAAATGTTTATATATTAATTAAACAGATTTATCAGAATTGATACCGATTTTTCTGCCCCCCTGCTCAAGTGTGGGGGAGGGCAGCCCCATCAAGGTTTTGCCCACTCTACTCCCATCTGGACCAAACAGTATGGGCACGCCTCAGTCTAGGGATGGCACCCTGAGGCGGGGGTGAGGGGCAGGAGAGGGGTTTAAACTGTCTCCCTGGCTGCACAGGACCCCAGGTCTGCCTGGAGGAGGGGGGAGAAACCCCTGCCAGCCCACCCCCCACTTGAGTGGAAAGCGGGTGGCATGGTCACATTCTGGCTAGGGACTTGGATGCCCGAGATCCCAAAAAGGGTTTGACTGGGGGTGGGAAGCAGCCCCTGCCAGGCTTTTTCCAATCCCTAGCAGAGAGCAGGGGGCATGGCATGGGGCTAGCAGGCTAAGGTGGGGGGCAGGAGGGTTTAAACCCTCTCCCTGGCCCAGGGGTTGCCTGGTGGGACTGCCATACTTCTGCCCCCCCTGCTCGAGGACAGGGGGAAGTGGGCAGCCCCTGCCAGGGTCTTCTCCCTCACTCAAGTGGGGAGTGTGGCCATGCCCCGACTTGGGGCTTGCCCACCAAAGTGGAGAGGGAGGGGTTTTACTGTTCTATGATTAATTCATAGAATTGTTGAAAATAAGTGTTGGAAGGGACCTCAGAAGGTCATACCAGCCATGGCTTTGTCTACTCAGGTCTTAAAGACCTCCGAAGATGGAGATTCCACATGGGTAGCCTGTTCCAGTGCTTTACTGCCCTCCTACTAAGAAAGTTTTTCCTGGCATTGAACGTAAACTTCCCTTGTTTCAACTTGACCATTAGTCATTTTTCTGTTATCTGCCACCACTGAGAACAGTCTAGTTTAATCCTTTTTGGAACCACCCTTCAGGTAATTGAAGGCTGCTACTGAATCCCCACTGAGCCTACTCTTCTCTGGACTAAATAAGTCCAGTTCCTTCAGCCTCTTCTCATAAGTCATGTGCCCCAGCCCTCTAACCATTTTTGCTGCCCTCTGATGGACTCACTCCAATTTGTCCACATCCTTTCTGTAGTGGGGGGAGGGGTGTGTGCGCAAAACTGGACACAATACTTCAGATAATTCTATGACAGTGTGACAATGAAAAGAGCGCAATCTCTATACTGAAGACAAAAAAGAGACCTAAAATAGACTAGTAGCCCACAGAGTCAATTTACCGAACAACAATGATTACTGTAGATTAAAGAGAAGTAGTTAACTGTGTTAGTCTGAAGTCAGGCGGAAGGCAGGTAGATTAACTGAATCAGAGATGTGTAAGCTTTTGTGAGCAACAGCTCGCTTCATCAGATGCTACAAAAGGAAATGCAAAGAGTAGGCTATCAAATAAAGAGAGTGATATGAATACAAAAGAGCGAAGGAAGTGAGGTTGGGGGACATAAAAAAATACGGTAATAAAGTTTTTGTGTGTCTGAGAATTCCTAAATACTTATAAAAAACAGCAGAGGAACAAATTAAAGGCTGCATGGCTCAACGCTTTAACAGAAATGTAGCTTTATAACAGAAATATAACAGCATAGTAGGAGTGGTTGCTCACAACAAGGGTGTTGTTGCATGTTACTATTTGCATGTGCTGACTCTAAGGATTGTTAGGCAATATTAAAGTTAGTGCATGCTGTAAGCAGTCACATCGTAAGGGTTAAATTTACTTAACCCAACAAACAGCATCAGAAACAAATCAATGTGTTTGATAAAATATTATGCTTATTGGTTACCTAACTATGCAGTTTGATGTACTGATAATGGAATTATTTTCCACCCCCAATTAAGATCCTGGAAAAGTTAAAACGTTTGTATTTGGACGGAAATTTACTAGTGCATATCCCCCCTGAATTACCATCAACTTTAGAAGAACTTAAAATAAATGAAAACCGTCTCCACGCAATTGATGAAGACAGTCTAGAAGGTATTTAAGAAATGCATACTGAACAGATAAAATGAAAACAATGTGAAATTTAATACTGAAGATGTTGAAAAGGAAAGCATAAATATTTTGAGATTCTGGGCATTACATAAGATCTGAAGATAGCAATAGCATGTAGGAATTTGAGAGCAATTTCATTTGCCTTTTAGGTTGGAAAAGATTTCACTACCTTTCGGCATGTCTACATGAGATGCTTTACTTAAGCTTAGAACAAATTACTGCACGGTAAGTGTCACTGTCTACATGTGCAGAAGCTTACTGAGTAGAAAATTTACTCAGGAATAATTACTGCACAGTACAGCATATGTAGACAGCTGACATGGACCAAATGTGCTCCCGGTCAGCCGGGCAGCAGGAGGTGGGAGATTGTTCCCTGCCCCTAGGAGCTGCCTGTTGCTGGGATGGGCTCCACCACCGGAACCTAGCAGCAGGAAGCTCCTGGCCCCCACTCCCTGATTGCAGAGCTGGGGTAGGAGATAAGAATGTCCCCAGGCCCCGCTCCATAGTTGTGCAGCCAGGGCTGGGAGCTCCCTGCTGCCAGCGCAGGAGGCATTGTCAGTACTTGGTGCAAGGAGGTGGGAGGGAACTGTTGAGTACATTGAGAAAGCAAACAACATGACAAATAAAAACATGAATGACTATTGATCTGTGGAAGAATTCTACAAGTTTTTTGGACATCTGTGTAGAATTTCATCACTGATATATTACTCTGTATGTACCCTAACAACAAACATGAGGTAAAATGACTTCTTAAAGAGCTCTGCTTTTGAATCTGTCTTACTTTCCCATTCTAAGAGGTGATAGACTACAACAATAATCCCACGTGGTTCTTCCTGGAAATTTTAGCAAGAATAAAACAATTGAAAGCTATTTATTGCTTACACAAATTGTAATCACCAACACTTAAGTTGTATTTCTTTGTCATGTAACTATATCTAGGGTATCATGACATCTGTCTTCAAACAGGATGAGATACCCAGTTGATTTCTTTCCTCACTTACTAAGAATAACATTAATTTTTACAGTTTATGAATTGGAGAATAAAATACTTTATTATACAAATATCTATTCAAGCAAATGTGGCTTTTTCAGTGCTTTGATTGGAGTCTGGTAAAGAAAATATTATTAATAATGTTTCATGTTTTAATAAGGTATAAGAGATATTATATTTTAACAAGGTATTAAGTTACTGAAATGTATCTCTAATTATTTTATTTTTTAACAGAATTAAAAAACTTGGTGACATTGGAATTAGAAGGCAATAAACTTAGTGAAGCAAATACCAGTCCTTTGGCATTTAATCCTTTGAAAAGCCTGTCTTACTTGCGCCTGGGAAGAAATAAGTTTCGAATTATCCCACAAGGTCTTCCCCCTTCTATTGAGGTAACTTTTTAAACACATTCACTGAACTACCACTGGCAGGCTTCAAGAAAATCATTGTACCAACTGCAAGTCATTACAGACAAAAAATTACTTATCTTTTAAGAAAACTCCAACAAAAAGTATTCCTATCAAAAACTCTAGACAACTTTGAAACACCTTTATGAACACAACATAAGAGACAAAGTAAAAGCTGACTTGATTAGCATCACTTATGCCCATTCTACCACCCATCCATTTTACCACCCATCATTGAATTTACAAAACTATTATTCTGCTTTTTAACTGCTTCTTTGCTAATAAACTTTCCAATTTCTGCCCTCACACATTTTCTCTGTCCTCAATTTTTTCCTTTCTGCAAATTTCAGGGATTCTTCTTTTATGTCCTATTTTTGTCTGTTCCCATTCTTCTCAGTTGTGTTGGATAAAGTCTCTCAATTATACTGGTTTGTCAAACCTCAACTTAATTTTCTTTTCTCAGACATTTCTTCTCTGCAAAAACACCTTTTATTTCTCCTTCCTAGTACATCCTCTACTTACCATAGTTTTTACAGTTGACATTATCCAGGTATAATTTTCCTCCTCATTTAATCCTGTATCAAGTTCTACTGTCTTCTCTGTCAAAGTCTCTTTTTTGTTATGTTATTAACTTGATAGCTTTCCACAAACCGTTTCTTTTTTCTATATTTCCTGTCATCTCCTTGCTTTTATTCCTTCTCTTTTCCTTACAGTGGAATTTCCCATAAGCTCTGGAGAAAAAAAAATGTGACATCACCTGCCTCCCCAACTACTGCATACATTTTTGTTTTAGCTACTGTGCACTATTGTTTTATTTTCTTCCCATTCTCCCTATGCTACACTTTTCCCTCCTTCATCCTGCCATCTATTCTTCAGTGGTTTTGACTTCATCCATTTTTCACAAAGCAAAAGACAGGATTGCTTTTTCTTTGTACAGTTATAAACAGACTGTCAACATTTAACAATGAAACAGCCACCAACAATAATTATATCCTCCAATTTAGGCTCTGGACATGTTATATTTGTCATGCTACAGGAAAAGAATGTTCACACAGTCCAGCCATCTCTAGTAATACAAAAAATGGCAGATCCACCAGAAAAAAGTCATTCTTTCAAAGTGTGTTAAATATCCTAGGCTGCATCTGCTTTTTTCTCAGATACCAGAGGAAGGGTATTTTGTACCCAAAAGCTCATCTAAGTCTATCTTAACTATGCAGCTGGTCCAATAATAGATATTGCCTACAAAAATCTCTGGCTCTTCCAAACAGGGCCTCTTTGTAGCCCTATGTTTTGTAGTGTCATGTAGCATGTAGATCAGTAGTCAGCAATGTTTTTCTGGTAGTGGGCCACCTTGACTCAGCTCAGGTCTGAGGTAGGTATGTGCTAGGACCTGACTGCTGCCATTTCTCCCCACCACCCAGTTGCAATATGGCATGGGTGAAGCTCCCTGCTGCCCAACTGCAGTTCAGTGGAGGCAAAGATCCCCACTGCTGAAGCTCATGGCTCCTGACCTGTGGCGCATAGGCTGTCAACCCCTGGTGCCAATCCCACAGTCCTCTACTCTCTATCCCCTTCTTAGTGGGAGGGAAGGAGAACAGATGGCTTCCTGCAAGCCTACCTAACTGCAGCGAGCTGTCACAGAGCCCTGCTGAGACACTGCTGCAGGAGCACCTGATACGTTCACCACAGCTACAAGAGCACTGACAGTAACTGGTGCTCTTGTGATGGTGGCCACAGTAGTAGCAGCAGCAACAGCGGTCTTCCTGTGGCACTGCCTGAAGCTGAAACAGTTGCTTCAGCGATCTGGAGCAACTGACCCAACACAGCATGGGGGAGCTGGTACAGCTGCTGCCCGTCAGCAGTTACAGTGGCAGAGACAACAGCTGCTAGAGCCAAGAGCAGCATCAGCTTTCAAACACAGCCTCCTGCTGAGAGCTGTTCTCTGCACCCCCATTATTCTGATGGAAGCTACAAGCTGATTACTATAATAGGCTGCCCCTCCCCTTGCCTCCTTCCCTGGGAAAGGAGAGGCCAGACTGTCAGTGATCTCCCTGAGGTCTGTAGTGAGCCAAGGAGCTGCCCCCCTTTTACCCCATAGATAGTAAGTATGCTTTTGACATGAACTTGTGCTGCTCTAGGCAGGGGGCTGTGCATATGTGCACACCCCCATAGCGGTTTGTTTTTTGTAGCACTAAAAAAAATGCCCCAGCACTTTCTAGAGCTACAAATGAATGCATGTCCAGTGCCTTATTGACTACAGATTAGCAACTTGCTAGCTCTTTTTCTCTGCTTGGTAAATTCTGCTTTTTCAAAAAACCTTAGTTCTTTTCCATTTCTTCACAAACCTCAAAGGTTACCCAATTTTTTCTAATATGCTTTATAAATTGCAAAATCTTCAGAGATGAAAACAACTTTGAGTTCTGTAAACATGTGTATCGTGTTTGCAATATATAAAAATACCAATATAAAGATCTGTATAATTATTCATGTTTTTCTGCATTCAGGTACAGGTAGTAAGTTACTTTCAATATAGCTTCTTCTCACAACCAAAAGAACAATTCTTCAATGCTGTTTAAAAAATGAAGTCACACAATGGGTGCAAATTGACTCATGGATTCATAGATTGTAAGGCTGGAAGGGACCTCAGAAGATCATTGAGTCCAGCCCCCTGCACCAGGCAGGAAAGATAACTGGGGGTCAGGTGACCCCAGCAAGGTGACTGTCTAGTCTCCTCTTGAAGATTTCCAGGGTAGGTGATTGCACCACCTCTGGAGGGAGTTTATTCCACAGTCTGGACACCCCGACTGTGAAAAAGTTTTTCCTAATGTTGAATGTAACAGGGGCTCAGGTAGGAGCCCCCGTTACTGGGATAGTCATGGGAGCAGGTAACAAGGTGCACAGGTGGAAGAGAGGTCACACCGAGGGCTAGTCAGGGTAATCAGCCAGACGCAGCTGATAAAAACCCAGTGGCTAGCAAGCACAGTTTGCCTTCAGGCACAGAGAGGACGGACTATGAATTACAAAGAAGAGGAGAGAGAACCCTGATCTACAGCTCTGGAGAACCCCGAGATTACCGGTCCCAGGGAGGGACAGACGGACATCAGGGAGAATGAGGGCTTACTGGCAACCGCAGCCAATCTGGTGAGTCCGGGGAAAAGCCGGGAACCAGCGGGCTGAAGGGAACGCCAAGGGAGAATGCTACAAGCTAGAGCCCCGTGGCAAGAGCACTCCAGAGCCATCCGCCCCACTGGCATGGATACAAACGGAGCCGAATCCTTGTAGGCAGTGACAAGAAGCACTAGAGGCAGCTCCCAGTTGGGGATCCCAGAAGGCACAGAGAACTCGCCCAAGCTAATGAATCAGTTAGTGGGATGGACTCTATTGCTACAAAGTAACCTAAGTTGTTCAGGCCTCTCAGGATTCCCTTGCTCCTTATCAACCTTGCCAATGTTCCCTTGCTAATAAGTAATTAGCGAGGTGAGTGCTACTCTGTAACCTCACGAGGTGAAATAAAACTTGCACTGTGAGAGTATATCACCTGGGTGGTATGTGGCGTTTCTCGTCCCAAAATAACACTGAACATCTCTTCCTTTTTTCAATCCAAGTCGTGACAGACAAATTAGCAAGAGACTGAGCTAGACACACTTCACACGCTCACATTGAGCCTGAACTGATCTTCCAGGAGTTTGTGGCCATTAGTCCTGCTTTTCCCCTTGGGTACCCTGGTGAACAGTTGCTCACTGAGCACTTGATGAGCTCCCTTAGTGTAGCGGTAAGCTGCTACCAGGTCCCCTTTCAGCCTTCTTGTCCTCAGGATGAAGTGTGTCAGATCCCTTAACCTTTCCTCGTATGGCTTGCCTTGTAAGACTCTGATCATACAGGTGGATCTTTGGACTCTCTCAAGCTTGTCCATGTCATTGTTAACATGTGGTGCCCAGAACTGGCTGCAGTTCTGGGCACCAGCTGCGGTCTCACCAGTGCTGAGAAGAATTGAAGAATCACCTCCTTGGTTTTGCTGGAAATGCATCAATTGATGGATGCCAGAGTATGATTTGCCCTGCTGGCTAAAGCATCACACTGCCAGCTCGTATTCATACTGTGGTCTATTATTACCCTCAGGTCACTTTTATTTGTGGTGCTAGTCACTTGGTGCTGCCAAGCCTGTAGGTGTGTTGTGGGTTGCTTGTTCCAAGGTGGAGCACTTTACATTTCTCAACGTTGAACTTCATCAGGTTCTGATCTGCCCAACTTGCTAGCCTGTCTAGGGCCACCTGTATCTGCAGCCTATTTTTGAGCGTGACATGGTTCCCCATAACTTGGTGTCATCCATGAACTTGGCCAGTGAGCTCTTCACCCCCACATCCAAATCATTAATAAAGACGTTGAAAAGTATTGGACCAAGCACCGACCCCTGCGGGACACTGCTGCCCACTTCTCTCCAGGATGACACAGAGCCATTCACTATGACTCTCTGGGTCCTATCCTGCAGCCAGTTTCTCACCCAACTGACTGTCTTGGGGTTAAGCCCACAATCCTCCAATTTTCTAATGAGAATATTGTGGAATAGTAAATCAAAAGCCATTTGGAAGTCAAGCTATACAATGTCAACCTGCGCTCTCGTGTCCAGGTGGCGAGTTACCTGGTCATAGAAGGAGATGAGGTTGGTAAGGCAAGACCTGCCAGTGACGAAGCCAGGCTGGCTGTCATTCAGAATCTTACCTTCTGCAAGCTTATCGCAGATAGACTACTTGATGAACTTTCCTAGGATTTTCCTTAAGATGGAAGTTAGGCTAATTGGCCTATAGTTACCTGGGTCCTCCCTC
>NW_017728997.1:45013459-45014415 GCF_001723915.1 Gavialis gangeticus | reverse complement strand
GTTACCTGGGTCCTCCCTCCTGCCCCTCTTGTGGATGGGCACAACATTGGCCCTCTTCCAGTCCTCAGGGACTTCTCCAGAGCACCAAGAGTTGTGGAAGAGTTTTGCCAGAGGTTCTGCAATGACTTCAGCCAGCTCCTTCAGTACTCTGGGATGAAGATCATCCGGTCCTGCTGACTTGTATATGTCTAGTCTTTTTAATTGGTCATACACTAATTCTACAGCAATAGTAGGAAAGCGATTAATCCTATCATGCTCATCCTCTATTCTACCTGGTGTGATTTTCCCCTTGGTCTGCTGAAAGACCAAGGTGAAGTAGTCATTCAGGAGTTCAGCTTTCTCCTGGGTGCCAGTAACCAGCTCTCCTGAGTTGTTGAGCAATGGCCCCACACTCATTTATTTTTCTCTTGTTCCCTATGTACCTAAAGAAGGACTTCTTGTCCTTGATTCCTGTTGCTAATCTAAGTTTGCTTGCTGCTTTAGCCTGTCTTATCTGTTCCCTGCAAATGCAGGGCATCGTGGAATAATCCTCCTTGGGGCCCACCCTGAGCTTCCATTGTTTATGAGCCTTTTTCTTCTTTCTTAAGACCGTAATTCCCCTGTTTAGCCAAGAGGGCTTCCCAGCACTTCTGTTACCTTTTCTCTGCATGGGAATGGACTTCCTTTGTGCTTCAAGGATCATGTCCTTAAGGAACAACCACTCTTTGTGCACACCTTTTGCCTTCAGTCCCTGGTCCTGCAGCACTTGCCCTACTAGTGACCTAAGCTTATTAAAATTTGCATTTTTGAAGTCCAAGGCTTCAGTCCTGCTATCCAATTTGTCTGCCTTAAGTCAGACAGTGAACATGATGATTTCATGCTCACTGTCACCCAGACTTCCTTCTACATTTAAGTCGGTCACCAAGTCGTCTCCATTGGCCAGGACCAAGTCTAGCAGAGCGTCACCTCTGGTTGGC
>NW_017728997.1:45001698-45013360 GCF_001723915.1 Gavialis gangeticus | reverse complement strand
CATCTCCTTTGGCCAGGACCAAGTCTAGCAGAGCGTCACCTCTGGTTGGCCCATGCACCTCCTGAGTCAGGAAGAGCTCCTTGACACAGGTCAGGAAGGACTGTAACTGATCCATCTTGGCTGAGTGCTCCTCCAAGGAGATATCTGGATAATTAAAATCACCCATGACGACCATGTCATGTGCATGTGCAGCCTCAGTCAATTCTTGAATGAACTCCAGATTGAGTTCCTCCCCCTGGTTTGGTGGTCTGTAATATACACCTACACTTAGGTCTCTCTCGCTGTGCCCACCCCCCCGCCCAGCTTGACCCAGAGGGTTTCAAGCTGTCCATTTTTGGAGCTGATGTCAGCCTCCAAGGAGGTGTACTGCTCTTTTACATAGAGAGCAACACCTCCACCTTTCTTCCCCACCCGGTCCCTTCTATGCAGGGTGTAGCCTCTATAGGTACACTCCAGTCATGTGAGGAGTCCCACCAGGTCTCTGTAATCCCTACCAGATCATAATGCACACTGGAGAGTAGGAGGGCTAGATCCTCCTGCTTGTTCCCCATGCTCCTGGCGTTAGTATATAGGCACCTGAGTCCTCCTGCTAAGGCCCTTGCCTTCCTGTCCCGCTGATGGAGAACTATTCCCTCTGCTCCCTCAAGAGTGGCTATCCCAGTGTCTCTATTTACAGGGCTTACTTGTATGTTGTTCCCTGGATGTTTGAATTTGTGTATTCCCATCCCCCAGCAATCTTAGTTTATAAGTCCTGTCCAGAAGATCGGCCACCCTGGCTGCAAACAGGGACTTAACTTTTCTTGTGAGCTGGATGCCATCCCAGGAGTCCTCTCTCTCTGAAGTGTGCGGCTCATTATACAGAGACTCAGACAATTATTTTGTTATGTCGAAGTTGGTTATTTTATTATGAGGTATCATTTATATTAAAAGTAGCCTTTCGTTTTGACAACAGGAAACAAATCCTAATATTTTTATAAACTTTCCTTTTCAAACATACTTGTAGGAATTACATCTGGAAAATAATCAAATTGAAGAGATTTCTGAAATTTGCTTTAACCGTACCAGAAATATAAACCTCATTGTGCTAAAGCATAACAAATTGGAAGAAGACAGAATAGCACCTTTGGCTTGGATTAATCAAGAGTAAGTACTCACAGTCCAAGATGTACTTGTTTTGTTTCCTAGAACTATTAGTACACATAGCAACACAAAAAAGGAATATTTGCACTGTAATTAATTTTTTTAAAAAATCAAAGTTCCATTTTAGAAGTCTACAAACAGCATGATATAATTATTATACTACTTAATGATCAGTTTTCTCTACAAATGTAATAAAGGAACACAGAACTGGAAGGGCCTCCTTGGCTACCAAATTGAGTCCCTTGTATTTGCAGGCAACAGTTTACTCAACTATTCCTAAAAATAGCCAGTAACAGACAACTACAAGGTACAAATCTAGAAACACCAGGATTATTCTATACCATGACACAAGTAAGAGAAAACGAGAGAAAGGCCCTGCTAATGTCCTGCCATTGCAATGACAGAAATAATTGGTTAATGGATGCTCAGAGGATCCTAGGAAGAGCATTGCCATCAAAGAAAGCAAAACCCTCACATTCCTTGCCCATATGACCTTCCTGACTCCAAATTTGGTTATCAGTTTGATTTCTAATTAGAAGATCAAGGAACCTATGAATTTTTCATGTACTGGCAAGGACACCAGGACACCCTAATTAGAGCATACAACCTTAACTATAGGAATCCACTTGCCATAACACCAAGAAAAGCATTAAGGAGGGGGGAAACCATTTGTCTTCCTGGTCACTGTAAGTGATCAGCAAAAGACAGAAAAATAAGATATTATCAGGCACCTACTACACAACAAACGAATTACCCCTACACTCGAACAAGGGGACAGCAAATACTTTACTTCACTTACTGAACACATACCAAAGCTCCCTATGCCAACCCTTCCATAAACATGTGCGGTACTTTGCTCCCACTACTTTGCTCAGAAGAGCATTCCAAAAGTTCACACCTCTGACTGGAATTTTTATCAGAGGATCAGACAATTTCTGTCTAAATTTGTACACAACCAGTTTGTAGTCATTTGTTCTTACGAGTGTTATTGTATCCTAAAATCCTCTTCTCCCTTGCAAATATTCACGCCACTAATGTATTTGTAAAAGCAAATACATCTTCTATCAATCTCAGTCTTGCTAATATAGACAAGCCAACCCCCTTTAATCTTCTTTCAGAAGTTTAGGTCTCCATTTTCTTAACCACCTCTGTAAGCCTTTTTTGAGCACTGGTGCCCAGACCACAGATAGCATTCTAAGTGAGGTCTTACCAATGATTTGGGTAATGGTACTTACCTCTACTGAATGTATTTCAGTGAACACAACTTAGAATAGTATTACCTTTTTTCAAAAGTTATATCATAAGTCATGGGCATCCTATGACTAATCGATATAACAAAGTCTCTTTTTCTTTTAGTTGTTTCCAATTTATGTGCTCTCATTTTATAGCCAAAATCTTTGTTAATTTCTAAGCACATGACTTCTCACTTTATTCTGCTAAACTTCAAGCCCTTTCTAATTTTATAGTCCAAAACTTTAAGTTTTTTGTATAATAATCTGGTTCTCTTCTATGTAGGCAATGCCCCCAGTTTAGTGTTAGCTGCAAATTTCATGAAGTCACATGTAACTCCAGTATCAACGTCACTAATAAAAATGTTAAACAGAATGCATCTTAAAACCAATCCCTGACCAATCTAGTCTCCCTTTGAGCAAGAAACGTATCCAGCTCACAGTTGTGGACTGATGCCCACCCTCCTCTTCCATTTGGCCAAAACTTCCCATGAAGAATGATATCTGAAGTTCTGATTCATTTTAGATAACTTAAAGCAACTGCATTACTTTTGTTTCAAGAAGTCAGTTATATCATAGAAGCCATTATATTAGGCAGATAGCCTTGATTAAAAATTTAGCAGTATACAAAATCATTTTTAAAGTAATTTTGATATTATGGGTCAACTGCATTCATTGCAATTAATTTTAATCTTAAAGCTAAAAACTATTTTTATTCACAATCTAAAATGAACACTAATCAGTTGCATTCTGATTAATTAGATTATGCTGTATGAACATTAACTTTAAAGTATATATAGCCCCTACATGCATATTTTACTGGCCCAGTTTCCAATTGTTAAATACATGTAGGTTGTTATGGTCAACACCTATACCAGTATCCTAGGTAAGAGAATTATAAAAATATAATTATAATTACATGATTAAAAAACCAGTAAGGCGTACATCATTATTCTCGTATTTGAAGGAAAAGACATTTTCCATTTTCTATGAGTTTCAAAACATGGGATTAATGGTAATAAAGCATAACCTTCCTGCTGTGGGAAGTTGTTTGAGAGGTTACAGAGGGAACAGCTATGGCTTCTTAACTGGAAGGGCCACACAAGATCCAGTGGAAATTCCACAGGATTTTGGAGCATTTGTCTAGAGAACAATCTTACATCACAAACATTTTCAGTATTGTCACATGCTCCCCTCATCCTTAGCAAATATATTCCACCTGAAGATGAATTCTTTATTAGCTGTCTACGTACAATCCTCTCTTGCCTTCAAAGAAAAGCAGTAAACATAAGCAGGCTTCATGTCTTCTCAATATGAAGAAATTGAAGGAGACATGAAAATACCTGGCAGATATATATCAGCAACTGGATGGTATTACTTGTTTTTAAAAATATACCACTACCTCTCTGTGCATATAGGATGGATCCTACAACAAATCTAATGAAATTTCAGCTGAAGTCAGGTAAACTTCAAATCAGTGTCAATGGGGCAATGATTTAAAATTTAGCACATGAGACTAGTCCCAAATATAGGTCTGATCCTTCAGTCCCTATTTAAGTGTTGCCTTGCTAAAGAACAACAGCACCAAATGCAAAATCGTCTATGGAAAAGGAGTAGATGGCAGTTAATTGTACACTGAAAATATTGACATTTTCTGGTGTAACTCACTGTTGTAGATCTAAGTTTCTTATTGGGCATGTCTACATGGGCATTTAAGTGCGACTAAATTTAATGTGCATTAAGCTAATGCGCATTAAACAATTTTTGGCAGGTGTCTACACATGCAAGGACTTGGCACTAAAGGGGTCTGCCATGTGTCCCCAGTGGCTGGGGAGACCCAGCACTAAAGTTAGTGACGGGTTATGTCTACATGTGCATTAATGCACTTTAACTAATCGTGCCTAAATTTGATACCTGCATTTGCAAGTATCAAATTTAAGCACCACGATTGGCCTAACTGTGCCAAATTAAAGGTGTGCATGCAGAGACACACACTTGTAATGTGCATTAAATTAGGCTAATTTGTATTAATGTATCTCCTGTAGACAAGACTATTGAGTAGGAATTAGTTCTTTGAGTTTTCTAGCTTTCTACTTATTTTATGGCATATTTCCCCACAACACCAATACACAAGTGTAGTTCTTGCCTAATTATGACTTTTATTTACCATTTGGATTGTTATTTTTAGACTAACAATTTCTAACCATATTCCCTAAAATTAATTCTCTTTTAACATAAACAAAGCACCCAGAAAAAAATTCACTTCCAAATAATTAATCAACTAGTTTTTGGCACCAATAATGTTATTCTGCACTGAATGCAACATTAACTTTGCAGCATACTGTATCATTTTTACATCTCTTTTTATCTCCTTTAATGCAGGAACTTGGAGTCTATTGACCTTTCTTACAATAAGTTATATCATGTTCCCTCCTATCTGCCAAAATCTTTATTGCACCTGGTACTCATTGGAAACCAGATAGAGAGAATTCCAGGATATGTGTTTGGTCATATGAAGCCAGGGCTGGAATACCTTTACCTTTCCTTTAACAAACTTAACAATGATGGAATTGATCCAGTGTCCTTCTTTGGAGCATATCACTCTTTGAGAGAGTTATTTTTGGATCACAATGAATTAAAGTCTATACCATTTGGAATTGCAGAAATGAAAGCATTACGCTTTCTGAGGCTGAACAACAACAAAATACGGTATTTTCAAACTTGACTTTTTAAATATTAAAATAAGATAATATTAAAAGGGATTTAATAAAGGATTTACTATGTTTTAAAATATAAGCTCTCTTTCATGAGCAACAGATTTTAAATACTGAGCATGGGAATGAGTTTTGAATTCTCTATAACAATATTTTGTATAAGAGTCCAACTCATTTAAGAAAGAAAAACATGGCCTAAGACTCCTTACATTGTTTTTAAAAAAGCTACAACACAACCTTGCTTACTCCCAGTGTTCTTCAAGAACTCAGTTTATCATAGACCTGAGGTCAGACCCCAGCTAAGGCTACACTCAGGTTGGCACAGCAAACAAGAGTGCAGGAAAAGTTGATTCTAAGTCACCTTTCCCCTTTTTTGATCCTAGTGCAAAGCGAAGACTAAACTGGTCGGCTAGAAGTAGTTATATCAACTTTATGGCACCTTTATGTGGGGAATTTGTAAATGTCCATGTAGCACATGTTTCCAGCTACTTTGTGTTGCCCTGAGATCTGCAAAGTAGCTGAGTGATGGACCATGTGTGTTATCCATGTTACGAATGCAGTTCATCCAAACTGATTTCTAAAGTAAATATATTAAATTAAGATGATAGTGCAAAGAAAAACATTCAACTGTGTTACAAAAAGTAATTAGAGATGTAAATTCATTTTTAAATGAGCTTAATAAAAAAAATGTCTTTTTTACCATTGTTATATTGTACATGAATAATAAGTAGTGGTTAATATTAATATGACATTATTATAATAATTATAATTGTTGCTATTGTAAAGCTAATGAAAGTTATATTGCTGATCAAATCCAAATGTTTTAAACAACATGGTAATCAGCATCTCTAAAATGAACTGATTAACAAATAACTTGCTAGTAATCTTTAATAATTAAGCCAGTATTTTTCATCTGATTGCCCAGGACAGTCCCTTCAGAACGCATCTGTAGATCTAACATTGGTGATGATATTGTTGATGACAGTAATGAGGAAGAAGAGGATGGAGATTCATGTTTGGAACATCTTCATCTTGAAAACAATTACATCAATACAAGGGACATTTCACCTTATGCATTTTCCTGCATAAGATCCTATTCCAGTGTTGTGCTGAAACCACAGAAGATCAAATAAACACCATATTTTTTATGCAAAATTTATTTTTACATCTGTAATGACATTATTTATTCACTATCACATGCTCCAATGAAGTTAATTCCTAGTTAAAAATGTATCTTGGCACTGTAGCCACAATTAATGCAAATAATGTGCCAAAAGTGGTATTTGATGAAGTATGTCACCTAAAAGCTGTTTGATTTGTTTAGTTTATCCTGTTAACACATGCATACACACACGCAAAAAACAGTAATTAGATTAGGGTCTCTTAAAATTCTCTTGATAGTATTTCTGTTTAAATAGTGTAGACCTATTTGTACTCTCAGTTACACCTATGCAAATCTGCTGAAAATTGCAAGAACAGATTATGGCCAATATACGTAATTTGCCATATCTAGTCTGACTCCATGGATTTAAAAACAAAATAAATTAGATTGTCTACTATTTGTGTCATATTCAAGAAATACATGATAGATTGCTTAAAAACTGTAGTGCTGGAAAAATAATAATGGCCAAAAATCTTGTAGTGTTAAACTACCTTCTAGTTAGAATTTTAGGGAGGAAGTGTTTAAGATCTTAATATAGTTACAAGTTTGTTCTTATGTAAAGATTTTGTTGTAGAACAAAAACCGGAAAGTTCAGTGCTAATACTATAAAAGAACTGAAACAATCTATATAAAAAATATTTGTAACATTTATTTTTACCTATGTATGCTTACTACCTATAGCTGTGCTTACTTAAAGATACATTGCTACACGCAGAAAATGTATAATGTAGACGGTAATGGTAAGTTCATTATGCCATTTTTTATTTCCATAAATAAGTGCAGCTGAAATGTTTCCAGTTAATGTAAAGTAATAATTTTAGATGTAAATTGATGAAGGAATGTTTAAATTTTGCATTTTACCTTATTAGCAGTAGAAGCATTCTATGAGAAATGCTTATAAATGAGCTTCTAATTCCCAGGAAAGTAGTTAAGATTTAAGAGATTTTCAACCACTTGAAGATTTTGGTCACCATAAGAAAAGAAAAGAAGCATTCAATCTTAAAATTTCTTCTTAAGTTTCTCCTTAAGTATTTTTAATACTTTGTACCAGAGTACTCTTTTAAACATAATAATTGCTAATTTATTATATACAACATATACAATGTGCCCACATACACAGACTACTTGTTTTCTCTAACATTATACAAACATTTGTCTACAAAACCAGAGTGCTATAAGTTTATCTCTAATCCTGCTCTCGTAAAATTAAGCTATACATAATAAAGCCCAAACTTAATTTATTTGAATGTGAAACAAATTATTTGCAATTTTGTGCATTGTTTTGGTAAAATTGGTATGGTATATGGCCCTTCGGCAGAAAGCCTGCATTGACCATTTTGCCTAAGTATGGTCATTCTGGTAGGCCATTCAGAAAAAATGACACACGTTCTCATGCACAGTGTTCTGTTTTTAACAGATTTATTTAATAATTTAAAAGCTTTTGCATTTCTACATATTGAATCTTTTATTTATATCAGTCAGATCAAGGATATGGGCAAGCATTCATTTAAAGCATTTACAAACTCTGCTGTAATTTGAAGTGCTTTAAATTTGGAGTTTTTCAGCACTGTGCAACCATACAGTCCTTTTTCCATCAGGGGCACTTCAAAATGGCTGCAAAAGTCCAAACTTTTGTGTTGCAAGAAGATTACAAATAAAAGACTTGTTTTGTTGAATCCTGAAAGAGGTGTGGCTGGGACTTGGATTACAGACAGATTACACCCTAGAGTACTCAAGGAGTTGGCAGGTGTCATAGCCAAGCCATTGGCAAAAATATTTGAAAATTCGTGGTGCTCAGGTGAAGTACCTGAAGACTGGAAGAAGGCCAATGTGGTACCCATCTTCAAGAAAGGGTGGAAAGTTGATCCTGGGAATTACAGGCCAATCAGCTTGACCTCAATTCCCGGTAAGTTTTTAGAGAAAATTATCAAGGAGACCCTTCTGGATAAGTTGGCTGAAGGCAACAACCTAAGGGATAGCCAGCACGGGTTTGTCACGGGTAGGTCTCGCCTGACCAATCTCATTCTCCTTCTATGACCAGGTGACATATCACCTGGACAAGGGAGAAGAGATTGATGTCATATACCTGGACTTTAAAAAAGCCTTTGATCTGGTGTCTCATGACCTCCTCATGGAAAAATTGGCCAACTGTGGCCTTGGCTTCACCACAGTCCAATAGCTGGGTAATTGGCTCCGAGGTCGGACCCAGAGAGTAGTGGTCGATGGTAGCGAACCATCATGGCACTCCGTGACCAGTGGTATCCCCCAAGGCTTTGTCCTTCAACTGGTTCTTTTTAACATCTTTATCAATGATGTGGACATTGGTATCAGAAGTGCACTGGTTAAGTTCACCGATGACACTAAACTTTGGGGCGTAGCATTCCACACCGGCTAGTGATCCAGGCTGACCCAGATAAATTTAGTAAGTGGGCGGATACAAACCTCATGCCTTTCAATATAGATAAATGAAAGGGACTCCACCTTGTGAGAAAAAACCCGCACCATGCTTATAGGCTCAGCAGTGCTACACTTGGTAGCACCACGGCTGAAAGAGACCTGGGGGTCATGATTGACCACAAGATGAACATAAGCCACCAATGCGATGTTGCAGCTGGCAAAGCAAACAATACTCTGGCTTGCATTCATAGATGCTTCTCAAGTAAATCTCAGAATGTCATCCTCCCACTGTTCTTGGCCTTGGTGAGGCCACAGTTGGAGTACTGCATCCAGTTCTGGGCTCCGCAATTCAAGAAGGATGTCGAGTCATTTGAGAGAGTCCAAAGGACAGCCATGCGCATGATCAGAGGGGAAGAAAATAGGCCTGTACATCAGGATCTGGGGGAATGCCTGTTTACCAGAGTACCCCAAGGAAAAACAAGGACCAACGGTCATAAACTCATCCAAGACCTTTCTAGCCTGGACATAAGGAAAAATTTCTTTATTGTCCGAGCCACCAAGAACTGGAATAGACTCCTTCCAGAGGTGGTGCAGGCACCCAATATCAGACCCATGCTATAAAGTAATAAGAGTGATGGTTCATTTAAAATGAAAATTGTTGGCAGAGACCTGAAACACTCATCATATGTGCATATCCAAACTAAAAGAGCCAGAGAAAAAAGCTGAGCCAGTGTAACTAAAGTACTCAAAGAAACCACGTATACATTTCAACTGAACTAGCAACTAATGAAGACAAAAGACTTAATACACATTTCAAGCAAAACCTGTAAAAAATGCCCTATGAGCATGTATGTGACAAATGCACCTTGCTAAACACATCCTCACATTTCTCAAAACAGGCATCCAATGTCTAAGGTGTTACAAATGTCTCAATCATTCAATGTATGTCTGAAGTTTTGTAAATAGACTGTCCACAAGCTATTGCAAATTTGCCCCATTGATAAGCAAATACCCAAAGACAGGTCCAGTAACCAACGCCTCTAAGCATCTTGTTTGACCACTCAGGCCCCATCACATTTAACTACAAGAAACACAAGTCTTTACACCTGGACAAATCCAAAAAAACAGTAGCCAGGCAATTTAACAACTGTAATGTAATGGTCACCCTTTTCCTCCCTGTTTTGTTCAGACATTAGTTGACCAACCATCAAGGAAAAATGCTTTGAAGCCCTACAATTAAAACAGTATAAAAAACAAGACAGAATTGCCAGCAAGATGTGCAGTCCAGAGAAAATCAAGAAGCCATCCTGCACCACTTAGCATGCGAGTGGAAGACCCACTCTCTGTGAAAGCTGACAAACTACTTCCTTCCTGCTTGGGTAAAAATCTCTTGCAACTAAGATAATACAAGGACTACTAGCTCATTTTATATTGGGAAAAAGTCCTTCTTCTGTCATTTAGTTTTATAGCTTGTTGGTAGTTATTAATAGCAAACAGGTTTGCTTTAATCAACCTAGTGTTGTGCCAATTCTTAAAGCACTAGGTTTAAAAATGTTTTTTAAGTGCAACAGTAGCCATCAGCATCTGGAAGCTGATCAGACTCCAGTACATGGACATGTCCACAGTGGGAATGGATATGCAAAAGATGAGCCACACCATCCAGAGGGCAACACAGCTCATCTGCCTCACCAACCCCTAGGAAGTCATTGCTGGATTTGCCCACATAGGCTTTCCAAACAGCATAGGGGTCATCAATGGCACTCCCATTCTTATCTTGTGCCCTGCCCACCACAGTACATCAACCATAAGGATTTCTTCTGCATTATGGTACAGGGGTCATGTCTACACATTCATTAATGGGTTTTTGGTAATGTGCATTAAATTTAGTACCTGCATTATGAAGTACTAGAAAAATCACATTAGCATATTTTAATGTGCATTAGTGAAATCACACAGATTTTGTGTGATGCTTTAATGTGCATTAAAATAGGCTAATGCACATTAAAGTGCATATGTAGACATGCTCAGGGTATCAGAGGCCACCAGGGACAGTTCACACACCACCACCAGCTGGTTAGTCAAGGTCTATGGCACCAGGATGTTTGGAAACTCCAGGTTGATGCTCCTGAAGACCAGGGATCTTGGTTTTCCATTTGCCACAGAAAAACACAGATGTTTCCCTTTAGAGGAGATAAGTGTAGGAAACAGAGGTTTCCCTTTGCAGGCTGGCAGAGTTCCAGCCCACAAGGGGCTTCTTGGGGTTGGGGGGAACAGGACTCAAGGGGTGCCACATGCATGTGTGCATGTATATACATGCACATGGCCAGCAACACAGCCACACAATGGAGGACAGCAGCTTCCCCAGCTGCCTGCAGATAAGTCTATGGGGGGAAGGAAGCATAGGCGGCACAGGCATAGGGAATGCATGGGGGTCGGAGAGGCAAACTGAGATGGGCCATGGTGAGGGAGAAAGTGGGGCAGGGTTGGTAGCTGGAACTAGGGGTGTCCATGACCAGGGTGGAACTGTGCAGCTGCAGGACTGGCTGAGGGAGCAGGAAGAAGCCATGGGTGGCTTTTCCAGAGGTGGTGGAGAGGCTGCCTCCCTGTTGCTGTGTGTACTCCTGAGGAGGGGTTCTGTGCCAGAGGAGACACATGGAGGGACATGGGAGGGCATGTGACCCCCATCCCCAGATTTGTGCATGGGGCAGAGAAGGATGTGGACTGTCTGCTGCAGGGCTCAGGACTCCCCATCATACTGCCCTTCCCCCAGGAGCCTCCATGGCCCAGTGGGCAGGACCTGGCTCAGAAGGGCAGAGTGCGGCAGGTAGGCTTGGTGCCGCTGCCGGGACCCCACAATCGCTGCACTGTCATGGTGAGGGACTCTCTGCCCACCTGGCAGTAGTGGGGGTGGCAACAGCATGGAGTTTTGCTCCCTGTTGCCAACCTCCCACACTGGGTCTCACTCGCTGGGCTGCGGAGGCCCCCAGGGGGAGGGTAGCAGGGTGGGGAGCCCCAAGCCC
>NW_017728997.1:44999776-45000742 GCF_001723915.1 Gavialis gangeticus | reverse complement strand
GCCGCACTTCAGGAGGGACGTGGACAACATGAAGAGAGTCCAGAGGAGGGCCACTCGCATGATCAGGGGGCAGCAGGGCAGGCCCTACGAGGACAGGCTATGGGACCTGAACAGAAGTGACAAGTTTCTCCCACAGAAAGCAGTTTATAGCTGTGACCAAAGACAAGTACATGGCTGCAGACAGTTTCAAAATTGGCCATTCAGGTGAATATCTGACCATGGTGGTCACCAATTCACAAGATGCCCTTACCAGAAGCCAAAAAGTTCCAGGGTGGGTTAATCTCTCCTACGAGTTGACCTGGTTTAGCAAAAGAGCATGTTTAGTGAAGCCTCAGAAAGTGCGAGAAGCCTCTGGGTTGATCCGATACATTCTAGGGACAGGTAGAGTGCAGAGTGCAGTGGTTCAGACTGCTGAGTCCAAAGAGGTGTCATGTGCACCTGTGTTAAATTGGTGCCTCATATGACTGACAGCTGCCTGTCCACCAAGTCTATAACAGTGGACAGTGTGAGAGAACCTGTCTCCCCCTGGGTCTCGCATGAGTCTCCTATGCCTCCCTGGTACTGCTCGTCTCTTGTGTGCTTCCATGTCTCCTACCTCACATGTGGCTGGAAGAGTAGTTTAGTAGCTCCTAGAGTCGAGCATCAGTCTCCTTTATTAGACCTTTACCATGAAGCAGCCAGAGTGAGAGCATGAGGGAGAGTGAGTGAGCTTGTGTACGGGAGTCCCTAGGCTGGAGTAGTCTAGATAATAAACTGGCCAGCTGGAAGAGCAACCAACTCTGACTGGAGAAGCAGCCAGAGAAAAGAGACAAATGGGGAGGCAGCCAGTCTCCCATCTGTATTTATTTGTGTCTTGGGTGAGGGATCCCTTGTGGGTGTGAGGTGCTGCCACAGCGGTGGAGTGCTGGGAGTGAGAGCCAAGATTGCTTTGGCACCTTCTGCGTGGAATTTCCTCATTGATTTGCC
>NW_017728997.1:44994217-44994776 GCF_001723915.1 Gavialis gangeticus | reverse complement strand
GGTGGGGAGCCCCAAGCCCCACAGTGGGCAGTCCACATTCTCCCCCACTCCATGGGCTCTGCTCAGCTCCCTTCTGACCATGCCAAGTTCAGGAGTGGAGGAGGCGGGCTCTGCACTCTGTTCCGGCTGCAGCTGCTGCTAGGTCCTACAGCCCTGGCAGCTGAAGGCCCCCTCCAGCAGGGTTGGGAGGACAGGGGGCTGTAGGTCAGGAGGGGCACCAGCAGGGCTGGGAAGGGTGGGGGACTGTGGATAGGGAGTGAGGGGCACTGACAGAGCTGGGGGTGGGGGGGCTGCAGGTTGGAAGTGAGGGGCAACGGCACAGGCGGGGTCCAGGCACTGGCATATCAGGGCTGCTCAGGGCCACAAAACAGTGGTAGGGACAGCCACAGCTGGAACCACATCTTGGTGAGTGAAGGCGGCAGGAGATGCTCTGATTTTCTCTGTTTTAAAACAAAACAAAACGAAACGAAGCGAAACGAAACGAAACAACAAAAAACCCAAAATCAAAGGCCAAAATATATAAATATTTAGAATTTTATTATAAAGACTGAGACACGAT
>NW_017728997.1:44989014-44989217 GCF_001723915.1 Gavialis gangeticus | reverse complement strand
GTGTGTGTGTGTGTGTGTGTGTGTGTGTGAGAGAGAGATATATATATATATATATAAAAAATACTGTTCTTGTTGCCCATTGTTGTTGATGGTATTAAATTGTTGATGTTCTGGTTTGTTGTTAAGAATCTAATACATTATTACCCCTCCTATTTGTGTCCCTTGCAGTCTTGTATAATTTCCCCAGTTAATTATTATGCCCA
>NW_017728997.1:44983701-44984014 GCF_001723915.1 Gavialis gangeticus | reverse complement strand
AATATATCAATAAAACATTGTGTTCAACTGATACCTATATTGTGGCATTTCATTTTAATTGCAGAAAAATGTGGATTTGGGGTTTTCAAATTGAAGGATTTGGTAGTTTTTACCAGAGAATTTGGTATTTGTAAACAGAGAAACCAGGATCCTTGCTGTTGACTGATGAGAAGATGACCATGGGCTAACCAGGATCAAGGTCACCAAATCCTTAGATGCAGGGGTAGCCAGGTCACCAAATCCTTAGATGCAGGGGTAGCAGTGGACATAGTCTTCCGGGACTTTCGGAAGGCCTTCGACACTATCTCTTGCC
>NW_017728997.1:44972557-44978701 GCF_001723915.1 Gavialis gangeticus | reverse complement strand
AGAATATTTCTCACCTGAAAGTTTCCATCCACCTTAAGACAATTAATGGATTTAGGTTGATCCTTTCCAGTAGGGTAGGATAGTACAGCAGATATTAGCCAGCCAAACCTCATGTGGAGCTGCACCAATTTATACTAGCTGAAGATGTGGCCTACTATTTTTAAAAATTGGCCTCTTATAACATCTTTGACTGGATATTTGTTTTAAATGATACTTTACAGAGCGTTCAGTTTCAAATAAGCCTGACCCCCTTCTGATAAGAATAGAACATCCATCTAGAATAATACTTGCAAAAACATGTCATGTAATCTAATATCTATAGAGAGAGACTCTCTTCTATAGGAACCTCCTGATTTTTCACACTAATTTATTTATTGCTGTTGTATACTTGTTTGGTTTACTGCCAAATTTGTTATTTAGCTTAAATAGCTCTTCTTCCTCCCTGTATCTGCCCCTTGCTGCTGTATTTATAGACAGCAGTCAAATCTTCTCGCAGCATTTTTTTGTTTGACTAAAGCCCATCTTTTGTGGCTTCTCTGGTATGATAGGCTCCTTATTCCTCTGATCATCCTAGTAGCTGCAGCTGCAGTGTCAATTCCAGCCCCAATACCTCCCTCCCCCATGCCCCTTCCCTCTCCTGTCCTCCAACCCCAACAGACTTACCAACTGGAGGCAGCTGTATCAGCTGCCTGTTTAATCTATGGCTGAATCTCTGAAGTGGCTGAATCTTTTCCGAATCGATTCAAAGCATCCGAATCAATTCAGAGCTTTTAACTGGTCTCCTGATTTGATTCGGATTTGCAGATTTGGTCCCCGAATCAGGCCAAATCTCCTCTGAATCTAGTCAGCTACTGAACCTTTGCACAGCCCTACTTCATAGTACTTCTTTGTGAATGAGTAGTAATATAGTAATATTAACCCCCCCTTTTTTAATTTTTATTTTTTTTACACAGATGAACAATTAAAGCCAGAGACATGCAATGAAAATTGTCAAAAGGATCCCCTAATTTTGGATTTCCAAACTGCGAACTTGAAGGCCTGCTTTTTCAGAGTACCAAGCATTTTACAGCAGTTTATATAGTTAAAGCACAGACCTGTTTAGCCCTCTGTCAACCACCTTCCTTCAGCAATTCGGCAATTTAAGGACAACTGGGTACCTTCTAACTGGTTGTCCTGATTGCCCCACTAACAACCCCTTCTACTTGGTTCTCCTGATTGCCTGCTAACAACCCCTCATTACATGAGGTATCAGATGAAGACAATTCAAAATGTAGCATCTTCTGTAACTTGGGTCTGCAGAGCTCCCAGCCTGTCACTGCTTTCAGAATGGGAAAGGAGGGAGTTCAGTCTGGGGTTTTTTTAGCATCCCCCCCTTCCAAGGTCGGGAGGCTCCAATTCACCCACTCCACCCTTCTGCACTGGCTGGGGAGCCCCAAGAATGAGCTCCCTCCTCTGCCTTTCCCCCCTCCCATTCTAAAAACAGCATGGCAGAAAGCTGTGGAAGCCTGCCTACAGGCTCCCAGCCCTCAGCTAGATTCCCCTCCCCACTGGAACCAACAACGAACTTCTGTTTGGTCTGTTTGGGGTAATGGTGTAACTCAAACACTTTGCAGAAAATGTTGTTACAGTTGGGAGCTACACTTCTGTCTGCACCTCTAGTATCTCCCTTGGCTTGTAGAGCCTTACACTGGGTACCTGGATGCCAGGAAAATACTATTCAATTACTGGATGAGTACCTGCCACATGACTGTGGAGTTCATCTTTTATGCACCTAGGTCCACCAGAAGGCACTGCTTGGAAGTGGGGGTTGGATGCCACTGGGCACATCTACATGTGAAATTAATGCAAATTAATAAATTGCAGTGCATGTTGCATTGGAGTTTATTGCTCCCAGGTGCCACATCTTCACGTGTGCCTGCAACTTCAGCACATTGAGCTGGACTGGAGCAGCCCCAGCTAGCAGGGGGCCCCAAGAGCCAGCCTGGGGCTGCTCTGACCCAGGTCAAGGTGCTGCAAAGGGGCTGGCTGAGGCATGAGAGGCCCTAGTGTGAGCAGGGAGCCCCACACTGAAGCACCCACATGCCCCAGGAAGCCCCGTCAGCATCTACACATATGTTGCTTACACTAGGATAGTGCTTGTATTTACAAGTGATAATCTGCAGTGGACTTAGCTTCCTGGGGTCTAATAGGGCTGCATGTTTAGACATTGAGACTTTACTGCAGAACTAATTAGGCAGCTCCGCATGAAACACCTAATGTAGGTGCACCCACTGAACATTAATTACATACCCTGGAGGGTTGTTTCAGCCTGTATCCTGCCCAACATCTGCAAGGCCAAGGGAGATGTTTAGGTCACCTAGACACAGCAAGCTGCTACAAATTGTAAGATTTGGACCCCAGGGTGCACAACTGCCAGGACATTCTCATTAGAGAACAAGAGTCCACAGGATGGGTGTCAGGCAAATCTAGGGGTTAGCATGCCTTTGCATCCAACAGCAATTAGACAACGTACTGTGATCTTGGATGAGTGCAATTAGTTGCAAGTCACGGAGGTGGTTCCTTGAAGCCATAGGAAAATGGGAAGCAGAACACTGTGGACTACTGCAGATCCAAACAATCCCCAGTCCCCAACTGAACTCCTCTGAAGAGTACAAATGTTACAAGAAGCCTTTCATAGTAAGGCACTTCAAAGGTGCTCCTGCTTCGGTTTTTTTTCCAGGCTGATTTCTGCAGAACAGCCATTTTTTATTACATAATGGGTGCATCTACACGTTATTAGTGAGATGCAATAAGCTCCAGCACAGTTCACACCAGAGTCAGCTGCTCCTAGGGGCAGCATTTACACCTGGGTCTGGGCCTGGGCCTACAAGTCTGAGCCAGGGTGGAGCAACCCCCAGCTGGCAGAGGGTCCAAGGGGTCACCCCTGGGCTCTGGGTGGTGGCGTCAGGGCTGGCTGGGGCAAAAGGGTGCTACAGTGCGGGGCTAGCCGGCAGGCAGCCCCCGCACCTTAAGCACCCTCGTGCCCCAGCAAGCCTCTATCACTATCTACACATGTGTTTCTACATATGAACTAAATTACCCTACTGTAGGACAGTACTGTCCCTGACAATACTATCCTACAGTGGAGTTAATTGATTTACTGTGCCCTAATACTGCACACATGTAGACCATGATGCTTTATTGCAGGGCTAATTACTCAACACCACATTAAAAGAGAACATGTAGATGTACCTTATGGGCGTGTCCAGACAAGCGTGCATGTGCCTCTTGCAGGATCTCAAACCCCTTTGAGACCTGGAAGAGGCATGTGCGGGAACAAAAAAATGTTTCCCACACTGCAAATTTGCTGTGCATGGGCAAAATTAGACCCCTGGATATCCAGGGGTCAAACAATACTCCAGGGGAAAAAGCAAGGCAGGGCATGGTCTTCCACAGAGCGTCTCTGTAGTTTCTCTGGTGGTGAAGCACACTGCCTGCCCATGTGGGGCAGGCAGCAATGCAAGCTGCAGGGACCTGGACCCAGCTTCATGCTAGGTAAGTAGGGGGTTGGGGAGCTGGAGAAAGGTGGGGAGGGGACTATGGAGCTCCGCCCAGCCCAAGCCCCTGTTCATTCCCTCCACCCCCATTCATTCCCCCAGCTCCACATTTATTACCACCACCCCCTGATTGCTCCCCCTGCTCCCTGTTTGTTGCCCCCACTCCTTGTTTGTTCTCCCCCCCATTCATTCCCCCAGCTCCCCATTCATTCTGCCACCTCCCCATTCCCTAGCTCCAGGTTCATTCCCTCCACTCCCCATTCATTCCCCCCTGCTCCCTGTATGCTCCTCCAGCTCCCCACTCGCTCTCCCAGCCCCCCCACACTCACCAGCAGTAGCAGCAACCTTAGAGGCTGGAGTTGAGCAGGGGAATGAGCAGGAGGCCGGAGACAGCAGGGGAACGTCTCCAGCTCATCTCCAGGGCCTTGTCTCCAGCCTCTTGCTCATTCTCCTGATTGTCTCCATCCTCCTGTTTGTTCTCCTGATCATCTCCAGCCTCCCAAGGCTGGAGACAAGCAGGAGAATGAGCAGGAGGCTGGAGATGAGCAAGGGAAGGAGCAGGAGGCTGGAGACAAGCCCCTGGAGATGAGCTGGACTTCCCCTGCTGTCTCCAGCCTCTTGCTCATTCTCCTGCTCTCTCCAGCCTCCTGCTTGTCTCCAGCCTTGGGAGGCTGGAGATGAGCAGGAGAATAAGCAGGTGGTTGGAGATGAGCAGGAGGCTGGAGACAAGCCCCTGGAGATGAGCTGGAACCCACGCCCATCGCAGAGGCAAGCAGGCAGTAGATCATGGCTGTGGCTCTGACTTGGCTCCAGCCCCAGCCCCACGCAGTCACCATCCCACACCTCTGCCCTGTTAGTCCAGCCTCACCCACCTGTCCTGATCCTGAACACCACTGCCCAGGGGACCCATCCCTCATAAGGAGTTTTGATGAGTTGTTGTGCAGGGTGGGGTGGTGCCAGTGCTGACTCAGGCCACGACAGCTCACTAAAATTGCCTACATGGCTGTTGGGTCCAAATAATTGCTCACCCCAGGCTACAGCCTTGCATAAGAGACAAGACAGAAGCACAGAAGATATCAGCAGCAGTAAATCACCCTGAGACTAAGCCAGCAAGCTGAATCAGGAAACACCTGCAGCAGCTAAGGGAGGTATATAAACACAGGCCAACAGGGGGTAGTGCCAGGGAGGTATATAAACACAGGCCCAAAGCCAGGAGGCTGCCGAGGCAAGAGTCCCAGAGCCAGGGGAATGCAGGAGCTCTCCTAGCTGGCACTTGGGTGGTCTTGAAGGAAGGTAGACAGATTGCTGATACCCCACTGGGGCACAGTACCAGGGATAAAGGGAAGCCTTATCATGCAGGCAGGTATCCATTGTTTATGTTTGGACTCAGAGGGGATTTAGTTTGTGTTTGCTAGAAGGCTTACTCTTTGGTTAGTGTCAACTGGTGGTTTGGGAGTGGCTGAAAGGGGAATGAGTGGAGGCCATGGTGGGGCACTTGAGGGGCACAATGATGGTTTAAACCCACCGTGAGGTGCCAGGGGCATGCAAATGTTTAGGGGCCTTGATTCAGGACATACCATAGGCTCTAGGCCTGGGAGGGGGGTGTTTTAAAGCCCAGAGAGAGCACAAGAGAGCCTGAAGCTTAGGTTGGGCAAGAGCCAGGCAAGGGCCAGGAGGACCAGTACCAAATAAGGGCAGAACAAGGGCCAGGGGTCCTGTGCATAAAAAGGAGAGAGACAAGGGTCAGTAAGGCCCAGAAGCTGAGGCAGGCTCAGCACGAGTATTGCCCAGGACAGTGCAAAGACAAAGCTGGATTAGGCCGTTAAGTGCTTGAACTGAAAGCCAGGTAACACACAGTGGCCCTAGGCTAAGGGAACCAGTAAAAGAAAAGGGGCTGAGGCTGGGAAGGCTGTGACCCTGATAAAGGTATAGAGGCCTGAGTAACCTGGTATCAGGTTGGGGCCAAGTGCCCACCAAAGTCATTAACTGGTAATACCTGTGAGGCATGGGAATGGCTATAGGGGAGAACAGAGACCATAGATTTCATAGACATAGGGCTGGAAGGGACCTCAGAAGATCGAGTCCAGCCCCCCGCCCAAAGCGCAGGAAGTCAGCTGGGGTCATAGGATCCCAGCAAGATAAGCATCCAATTTACACTTGAAGGTGTTCAACGTAGAGGCTTGAACCACCTCTGATGGCAGGCTGTTCCAGACCTTGGGGGCTTGGAGAGTAAAGAAATTCTTCCTTATGTTCAGCCTGAAACGCTCTTGCAGTAGTTTATGACTGTTCAACCTCGTCATCCCTTGGGGCGCTCTGGTGAACAAACATTCCCCCAGATACTGGTGGTCACCCCTGATAAACTTAAAGGTGGCCATCAGATCACCCCTGAGCCTGCGCTTTTCGAGGCTAAAGAGCCCCATGGCTCTCAGCCTGCCATTGTAAGGTCTGTTTTCCTGACCTCTGATCATACACGTGGCTCTTCTCTGGACTCTCTCAAGCTTCTCCACATCGTTTTTGAATTGTGGAGCCCAAAACTGGATGCAAAACTGGCTGCAGCTGCAGCCTCACCAAGGCTAAATACAGGGGGAGAATGACATCCCGGGATTTG
>NW_017728997.1:44965897-44967557 GCF_001723915.1 Gavialis gangeticus | reverse complement strand
TTTTTTGAAGTCAAGATATATGACATCAATCTCTTCTCCCTTGTCCAGGTGATAGGTCACCTGGTCGTAGAAGGAAATGAGATTGGTCAAGCAAGACCTACCCGCAACAAACCCGTGCTGGCTATCCCTTAGGATGTTGGTGTCGGCTAGTCCATTAAGGAGGGCCTCTTTAATAAACTTTTCTAAGATCTTCCCAGAGATAGAAGTCAGGCTGATAGGCCTATAGTTAGCTGGATCCACTTTCCTCCCTTTCTTGAAGATAGGCACCACATTGGCCTTCTTCCAGTCTTTGGGCACTACACGAAAGCACCAGTTTTCAAAGATCCGTGCCAGAGGCTCGGCTATGATGCTTGCCAGCTCCTTGAGTACCCTGGAGTGTAGATTGTCAGGGCCAGCTGACTTGAAGGTATCCAGATTCTCAAGGTCTTCCTTCACGAGGTCAGTGTCCCGGGACACAAGGGATGCCAGAGTACTCACCAGCAGCTTGGGAAACAGCACGTGAGGGGCGGAAGACAGAACCAGCGTGGCTCGTCAGCCGCCTGTTTATACAGCTGTGGCCGGCCGGTGACATCAGTGCTGAATGCCGGCTGGCACAGATAAAAATGGCGGCGCACACTGCGGAGCCGGCAGGGAGGGAGAGAGTACAGCCACCGATGCCCTTGCAGCAAAGACAAGCTGGAACGCTGGACTGGGAGAGCAGGAACGGCCGAGACAGAAGCAAGGAGGAGGAAGAGGAGCAGCTTGACGGCGCTGCAGACAAGGCAGCAGAGGGACGCCAGGATCATCTCAGAAGGACGACAGGAGGCACACCTGGAGAGATCCGCCCCAAGAGAGAGGGACTGTGAGGAATCTAGGGAGAGTTACCTCTGGAAGGAACATCGTCGCTGGACCAGGAGGTGCCTTAGAGTAGGCAGGGAACAGGGTGCCTAAAGGGATGAGGCAGCCAGAGTCTCGCTGAAGTGCAGGGGGGAGGGTAGTTAAAGGGACAGTATGGCCGGTTTTGTGTTAGAGCTTCCCTTTTTCTTTTCTCTTTGATTTTCCTCTACCCTGAGCTCCAAGGGGTATAGGAGGGTAGCAGACCCGTACTGTAGGCTAGATAGTGTCGGGAGAGGCCTGAGCAGGACCCGGGTCGAGGGCCCCAAGAGCAAGACGCCGACCAGCTTGTTACCACTACACAGGAGGCGTGAGGCCGGGGTGTAGGGGTGGTGGAGCCCCGTGAGTAACTGCCAGGAGGAACCTTGGGTCAACGAGCATGCCTGATGAACGGCCCCGGACACTGAGGTCATCAAGTCGTGGCAGGCGAGCACGGGGTCAAGGATTCGGGTGGGAGTCACCAGCTCAGGCAGAGGCGCGAGCCCAAGAGGTGAGTAACATGAATTGCCCAAGCGAGAGCAACACGTGAGCGACTAGTTGAGGCCTGGCAGTGACAGTCAGCATTAATGGAGGGAAGGGGATCTCCCTCACCTGAACTCTCTGTCCCATAGCGGGCATGGGCGTCCCATGGGACTGATGGAAGACTGACGCAAAGTACCCATTTAATAGATCGGCTTTTGCCTGGGCATCAGTTGTCAGTTGTCCCATCTGGTTCAGCAGGGGTCCAATGTTGCCCTTGCTTTTCCTCCGGCTCCCCACATATCTGAAAAAGGACTTTTTATTGTCC
>NW_017728997.1:44960666-44960897 GCF_001723915.1 Gavialis gangeticus | reverse complement strand
GCTCCCCACATATCTGAAAAAGGACTTTTTATTGTCCTTGATGTTCAAAGCTAGTTAGAGTTCAGTTGCAGCCTTGGCTTTCCTGGTTTGCCCCCTGCAGGACTGAACCAGTGCAGAATAATCCTCCTTGGACATGAATCCCATCCTCCATCCTTTGTAGCCTTTTCTTTTTAGCCTCAGGTGGTCTGCTAAGTCCCTGGAGAGCCGGGGGGCTGCTGTGCCCTCTTGCTG
>NW_017728997.1:44947706-44960655 GCF_001723915.1 Gavialis gangeticus | reverse complement strand
CCTATGATATCATAATTATTTGCATTGAGCAGGAGGACAACCATGATTAGCTTTAAGGCTACAGGTGCTCTGGGAGAACTAGCTGGCATCTAAAGGAACTGAGGCTTGCTCTAGGGCCCATTAGGCAGCCTTCCTTCCAATCAAACAACTATATCAAAGTGTGGCAGGCAAGTACCAAGGGGAGGTTACCCTATAGGTGGAGGTGGGTAAGGGTCGTGTGGCCACCAGAGGGCATTATAGTCACCCTGAAGTCTGAACCTAGCTACACTAACCTATTATTAAAACTGCATAAACAACCCTCACACAAGTACCCAGCAGAATGCCATAAAAACCCCAAACACCCTTAACTGCCACAGGTACAGCAGGGGGGATGAGGACACTCTCAATGTCCTGCTACTGCAAGAACAGAAGCAGTTTGTTAAAATACACTTCAGAGCTCCAAGGAGGAGAACTATGCCCCATGCTGCAAAGTAAGACCATATATAGAGATATGTCCCCTTCCTCCTTCAATGTCAAACTCAACAGCTATACCAAAGCAGCCTAGTGGGTCACAGGACCTTATCGAATAGTGTCATATTATGGAATATGAATATTCCACTGTGACTAATAGAATACACCAAAGTTGTAACAACTGTAATTTAAAACTCAAAATCAACACCTAAATCCTGGAGGAAAGGTGAGAAATAAAACGAAAAACAAAAACACATATTTATCTGAAAACAAGGTGACTCCGAATTTAGATTCTATACATGGAAAAATTATAAATTTGTTTGAATTTTCCATGCATGGAATGTAATTATTGGAGGGTCGTCTTAAATTTGTCACTGCTACTGCTGCAGTGAGAAACTGTAATGGACAGTAGCTAGTGGCCTGGGGTGGGGGTGCAGGTGGTGGGAGGAAGGCTATGGGGGGGGCAATAGGCAGTAGGGGGACTAGTGGTGGGGAAGACAGTGTGGGGAGGGTCAAGCAGTCTGAACCCTCTCCCTTGCTATCCTGCACCTTGCCCCTCCTCCTGCCTGTCCCCCACAGCACCTGCCTCCCCCTATTTGCCCTTAGCCCCTGTCCTCCCCCCCAGTGGCTTCTGCCCCCCACCAGTCATGCCAGGTCAGGGGTTCACCCAGGGTCTGAAGAAGTAACTGAGATCCAAAGGAACATGAAGAGTATAAGTATACGGGAGCTAAGGAGCCAGAAGCCAGGAGATCTGTTTGAGGAACCAAGTCAGAGATCCAGAGGGTCAGGCAGAGCACAGAGTTAGGAGGCCAGCCAGATTAGGTATCTGGGAGATCAAACCAGAGTGGGTTAGTCTTTTTCTGGCTTCAGATATCAAGATAAAGTTAGGCCCTGGCTTCAGAGATCCCAGCATAGTACTTAAGGGTAAGAATCAAATAAGGAGCTGACAATCTACCCAGGCACTGAATTGCATCAAACTCCCTCCCTTTGCCATCAACAAACAGAATTAATTCAAGTGGTCAATGCTACCTCAGTACTCAGTTACACTGGCAGTAGGCAGGATAAACTGCAGGAGCCTTGGCTCAGATTTCGTATGTGATCCCTCTCTCCTTACAGCAAAACAAAACAGGAGGAAGCAGAAACACTTTTCACACAGCACAGATAAAGGAATGGGGGAGCATGTGTACCCTGTGTCAGCTACTTCAAGTTATGATCACTCCTTCTCTTGCCCCAGAGGATATATTCATTGCTCCTGGCCTCATCACAGTCACACTCCAGTAAGCTGAATGAGAACTCTCTCATGTCCCCAGGATTCCTTTTATTTTCTAGCACACACAAAAAATTCATAGGTGATAATAAATACCTTCAGTAGACAAATGGTAAGACAGAGCCGTCCCAAGGGTACGGAGAATAGGGGTAAGCACCCCAGGGCCCCACACTTTGGGGGGGTCCCACGGAGCCAGGCGGAGCAGCTGTGAACCCTCCCATGGGGCCTACCTGGAATTGGTGGCTCAGCCTCATGCCGCAGAAGAAGCACAGAGTGCCCCCCCCTTTGCAGGGGTACCACAGCCCCACGCAGTGTTAAGGGGGCCCTGCACCCCCCCTAGGTTCGGCTTTGGGTATAGATATTAAAAGAAGAGTCATGGAAAGGGTTTCCTTGTAACTGGGTATTCAAAGAATATCATACATTGTCAGCATTATTTCTCTTTTTGGTGACAGTGAGTACATAAGAATTGCTTTCCTATGATTATGAAATATCATTTTTTTCAAAATCACGGGGCTGGATCTTAAATAATCAAGCATTCTCTTGTGCGGTGTTCTTTTGAACTTTGCACATGAGTCAGTATTTTCTACATTTGACTGAATACAATTTTACATCCCTGCTCTAGTTACAGGCCATTACTGAAAACATTACTTCAATGCTTTACTTTTCAGGTCAAACAAGGTAATACTGTAACTTTAAAGTACAGATTGTTATCAGAGAATGTTGCAGAAACACACTGCCCCAAAGACAGCCTCTAGAGGTATTTGGACAGAATTTCAAAGATGCCTAAAGTTTTGAAGAGTTTTCTAATGGGATTTGCAAAAGCATTTAAGAACACTGGGCGCCTAAGCCACTCATACATGTATAAAAATCCCTTTAAGGCATTTCTTCTGTGGGAAATCAGGGGACTCAGTCATTTTTGACAGACCAACCTCAGCTGACCAGTGCTAGTGAAAGAATTAGGCCTTGATTTTGTATAAGGTTCCTCAGTTTTGGTGGGCTAATTTTCAAGTCGTAAGTGTATATGATATACTATCTGAATTAATTTGTCCTGTGCCTCCCTCCCACTACAGCTTCCAGCATTCAGGGATGCAGGAAGTCCTAAATTTAGATTGTACCCCCAGCTACCATGTTTAATACCCACTGATGGGCCCTTCTATGAATTTGTCCAATCCCCTTTTGGACATGGTTAAATCATCAGCTTCCACAATACTGAATTCCTGAAGTTAATTACATGCCATGTGAAAAAGAACTTAGTTTTGTTTTAAACTTGCTACCTAATAATTTTACTGTATGTCCCCTAGTTCTAAGTATGGCAAGATACAGTAAAATAGTGATTCTCCCTTTATTTTCTTCACATCTTTCATGATAACATTTAAAGAATGATAAACTGATAACCTCCGGGTTGTAGAAAAGCATTTTTGACAATGAGGAATATTCTCAGAGCTAGCTTCCAATCACTACTGTGGTAGCAGCTGTCAGTTGTGCATGCTTCCTTCCTTTATCAGACCCTTCATCAATTTTGTTTTCTCTAAAATGTTCTAGTCTATCTAGTCTTTCCTCATGAGGAAATTTCTCTACACCTCTGGGTCATCCTTGCTGGCTTTTCTCAGTACCTTTTCTAGATCTATAATATCCTTTCTGAAACGGTAGGGAAGTGGACAAAACTACATTCAACATTCAAGGTTTTGGTTTAACATTTGACTGCTGCTATACTGCTAGGGTTGTGTTTTCACAGAACTATTCACAATGATTTCAAGATCTTCTTTAAACAGTAATAGCTAATGTAAAGTCCATCCTTAGATGTGTGCATCTACCACCATTTAAACAACAGAAGGGGAAAATCACAAGGAAACTGTATAATATCTTTCCAGTAGCCAATCATACATGTAACAAAGCGTAGTCTGACATGATGTGTTATGAGCCATATGACCTGGTCAGGTTCTCCCTGGAATGCACATTTCTTTTTGCAGACAATTAATAAGGTTGATAACGGTAACACATCTGTCCTCAGACAGTTAAACTTTGACTGTTGTGGAGTCAAAAAACACTCCTATATATTGTATTCTCTGTGCATGTGAGACGTTCTCTTCATCGGATTGTCAGGTTCAGCAAGGTAGAGTTGGAAGGTACACTGAAGAGAACTTAGCATTTGTGGCTTTTTCCTTTGGACCATCAAGACAAGGGTATACTAATATTTTGTTTTCTGAGATGAGTTACTACCCACTTACAGTTGGTAAAGACTCATGGTGCTGTGGACAGACCAAAGGATAGTATTCTGTCCTGACGCATTCATTCACGTTCCTGTCTAAAACCTGAGTTTCTTTCATTACACCACATATATGGAAATATGAAAAATGTATCTTGTAGGTTAAGAGTTGCAGAGCAATTCCATGGACCTAATATTGAAATTTTGAAGTTATCTTCTTAATTTTAAGCAGCAATTAAATGCAACAAATTTATTTTTAGTCTTAAAGAGCTCTTCTATTCCTCAGAAAAAGAGATGTGATTCTATTTTTTGCTCTAAGGCTCTTGAAGGGTACCCTGAATAAGGAAGGGATGGAATGGAATTGCAGGGACTACTTCACTTAGATTATTTTCAGAACCAGGAAGTCTGGTAATTTCCATTTCCATATTCTCACAAAGAAAGTGTCTTCAAAAGGGAAGGGGGAGGGGCAAAGATTCACCTATGCTGATGAAAACTAGGTCATTGCCTGTGAAAGCTCATGTCCATCTAAACCAGTTAGTCTCTGTGGGCACTTTTACACATGGTCTGGGGGTGAGATGGCTCCGAGAGCCATTCTAATTAAAGCATTGCCATGTCTTATGTATCAACAGCTGCATGCTTAAAATTGGTGGTGGGGTGCTTGAACTAAGGCTCATTCAACGAGTATGTCAGAGCAGCCTTGGCGCTTGTGTATGCTGCCTGACTTCAGACTAACATGGCTAATCACCTCTCTGCTCATGTTAATTATACTTAAAACCACAAAACGATATGGTTTGTATAACCACAACATAAATCATATGTTCAGAAACTACAAAAGTGGTATAACTAAGTCATATCTATGGAGATTATATATTATATGTATGCTTACTGACAAATATGAAAACTATTTAGTATAACTGTTGCCAAACCAAATTAAAATTATTCTTTGAATATCAGGCCTTAGCTTTCAAGAGTCAAATAACACCCTTCACTTTTTAGATAGGTTTTACAAAGCAGTAGGGAATTCGTTTTCTAGGCTATAGAAGCATGTATATGTAATCCTTAATTTATGTGAGTTCTTTCCTCTAGCTACATGAATGCTATTAATTGAAAGGTAAAAGGAAAAGACACATTTCTGTGCATTTTAAGAAATTCCATCTATACTTGTTCTGCTGAATATTTCTAAAGGCTCAGATGAGAATATTTTTTGTTTTCAGTTTCTCTATTAAATTCTTTCAAAATAATAAAGTTATCAAACCTACTCTAATTTTGTTTTTTCTGCTAACTTTTATGCAGTCTAGAGACTCTAACACTCAAGTTTCTTAGGACTGTAATAGGTTCAACCACATTTAGAACTAGCAATCAATGAGAAGGTGGACAGGGCAACACACTAGGTAAGTATGGATTGCACAGGTATTAGAATGCATATTTTTTCAAACTGAAGAAATATTAGTGGTAAAAGATGTGAATGTGACAGTTTACCAGTCTCCTAAGCAGGAAAAAGCTACAGCTAATTACCTTATTTACCTGAATCCACGAAAACTTCAAATTTAAGGTTACCCCCCCAATAATTAGATTCCATTTATGTAAAATTATAAATTTGTTACAATTTTCCATGTATCAAATCCAATTAGGGAAAGATCATCTTAAATTTGTCCACCCACTGCTGTGGCAGGGAAAGCGGCAGTAGGCACTGAAGAGCCAGACCCTTGCCCCCTTTCCCCCTGTGCCTGCCCCCCGTGCAAGCCCCCTCTGCTGTCTGTCCTCCACCATGTACCCCTTAACACATACCCCCTTGCCCCTGCCTGCCCCCCACTTCATGCCTCCCCAACCTCAGCTTCCCCCTCCAATCTGCCTCCCCACATCCTGCCTCTTCCCTTTCCTCTCCCCCTGCAGCCTGCCCTGCACCCCCTTTCCCAACTGCAGCTTGTCCCTCCACCCCCAACTCACACTTGCAGTTTGCTTCTCCTATCCCCTGCCTCCCCTGCAACTGGCACCCCCACCCCCTACTTGGGAGTAGGGCAGGGAATGGGGGGGTTTCTCCCATGCCCTATAGTCAGGCAGCAATTTTCTTCCTCTCCCTAGTCTTCCCAGTTCTCCTCCCTGCCATGTGCCCCCTCTCCTGTCAAAAGAGCCATTTCAGCCCAGGGAAGATGGTGGCTCAGTCCTGGCTTCAGCCCTGGGCTCAAGGCCAAAACCAGAGCTGAGCTGGCCCCTGTCCTGGGCTAGTACTCAAATCCAAGATGAGCACCCCCCACCCCATGCTGATTAAAGGCAAAAACTTCACTGGCGATTTGAGTAAATACAGTATGTGTTAATTCCTGGCAGTGTTGCAGTAAGTTTTCAGTGACTTGAATTAAATGCCTAGTTTTAATCCTTTCTTTTTCATTGACTTGAGGTTTCCCCTTATAATTCTTGTAGCAAAGGCGTACGTGGTGAAGATCATCAAAAAATCTCAATATGGATGCACATACCAAAAGTGGTATGAGTTTGGAAATTTGAAAAATTTAAGAGAGGCTACTGTTCTTTGAAACATACACTATTAGTAATAAAGACAATGATAGGATTTCAATCCTGAGTACTGAAATCCCAATTTATGAAGGAAGTAAGTGCAAGACTATCCCTCATAATATTGGTATACAAAACTAGAAAAATACAAGGAAAACATTTATAACTTTAGGGAATTTCCTGTGAAATTTTGTAGTGCTGTCTTAGACATTCAGTAGATATCAATAAGTTATAGCTAATTCATTTAGACAGCTGGTGTACAATCCAACCTCTTTTCTCCATTTGTTCCTCATGGCTAGGGACCAGTTTAAATGATCAGAAACTGGTTTAAACCTGTAACAGAACAGATGTTTAGTATACATAAACCAGTTTGAAAATGGCTGAAATTGGTTTGAGATTAACCTGGTTGAATGGAGTATCAGACTTAACAGATTTGAGTCAAACTGGTTTATGCAATGTCTGCCCCCAGACCCCTTGCTGCTTTAAGTTAAATCAGTCTCCCTCAGCATCCTGACATGCTGCCTGTGCTGGGTGGGGCTCGCTGCTCCACAGCAGGGCTGGCTCCTCCCCTCTGCTCCCTGGCTGCAGCTCTGGCACAGACTGCAGACATCTGCTTGGCTTCCCCTAGCATACAACATGTTGGCTACAGTTTGTGCTGTGGGAGACCAGTTCCCTCCTTAGAAAAGCTGTTTAGGAGCTTGAATTAATAGAGAGAGGCTTTGTTTTCTGATGGGGTGATAAACACTGTTATCAATTCCCTGCTGGGCTGTTCAGGAGGAGGAGGGGCAACCCCTCCCTAATCACAGTGTCCTGCCTGGCCACACCCCCCTCAGCACAGCATTATGGAATGGGAGGAAGGGCTGTTTTAGATCCCCTCTCAGCTTCTAGCCTGAGCCTCTGCAGCCATGTGCCTGCATTTCTGGGATGTCTGTCCGGTTACAAACTGGTTTAGCCTACCCAGGTTAGACTAACCTGCAAAGCACAGGCGACTGGTAGGGGATGCACAGGGGTGCATGTGTCCCCCCGATGGGGCCGGTGCCCCTCCAATGGACAACACTGATGCTGTCAGTAGGGCTGGTGCCCCCGATAGGGTCAGCAGCTTCTGCAGGTGACCCTCCAGATTCAGGAGGTACCAGTCACTCATGCTGCAAAGATTGAATCAGTTTGGGCTCAGGCTTTTTAAATGTCTATCCCTAGCCCATGTCGCCATATGCACATTCTTTGAATGTGAAAGAATGAATAAATAGTCAATTAAAGTCTGCCCTGGTTAGGGCAATGAAACTAGATTACAAGTTCTCTCTTCTATCTCTTAATACATTTTTGTATAGCTTCCTTTTCATAAAGGCATCTGGGAATTATTATGAAACTGAGATAAATTAATAAAGCTTAGTAGATGATGTTTTACATGACAGAACTGGCACTAGCATTCCAAACAAACACAAAAGGCTCACTCAAGTAAAAAGTTATGTATCCAAAAATGTGTGCTACCATAAAAAGCTTTATATGGTTTGTAAAGCAGAGCCCACAGAATTCACTTTAGTGAAGTAATTTCCTCCTCTGTATTATTAATATTTCCTGTAGTTTTATATATACTTTTCCACAGTAACAACTGTTAGTTTCAAAAACTAATAAACAAATATGGCTTGGAAGACATCCAAGAAATACCAAATTTAGACAACCCCCCAAATGGCATATGCTCAGCTTCTGGAACAAATATTACAACTCATCTTCTTCAAACATACTTAAGTTTGAAAATATTCATTAGACACAAATGAAGACAAGCACATGCACATCTGAATTCATCACTCATGAACTGTAAGTTCTTACATAACATTTAGAAAGATTTTAAGAAATTAATCATGCTACTTAGTTTCAACATGCTGTTTTATGACTATGTAAATAGAAATTAAGTTTATTTTTCATTTTCAGAAGTATTACTTTAAGTCAGATGCTTAAAAATTCTTTTAAAATAGGTTAAGTACATTAGCAGGGTTAATGATCATCATGTGACAAATAAATATTTATTGTGTACATAAAATTAAACAAACAAATACTTTGGAGGTCTACAACAGAAATGGTGGGAAAAAAAGATGAATCATAGAAAAATAATTTTCCACATTCAAGTAGTCTTACAGGTTTGGTGCCATTTGAGAAGGGCCAGAACTTAACTAGAACTAAAACAGATGACTCCATATATATTTGATGTTCTAACTGGAAAAAGAAGTGTGTCATACTATTAAAATGCTACGGTAAGTCTCCAAGAGAGAATCTGTGCAGTCAAAGTTAAATTAATCATTCGATATAAATCACGTTTATAAATATTGGAAGGTAATGAAAACCTACTTATTTTGCTTTCCACTAGAAATGTACACAGGATAAGCTTTAGAAAAAAGAAAGAATACAAATAAACTGGAAACTTTAAAAGGCATATGATGCCTCATGTCTACTGATACAAATCAAGTAATGCAAATACAGTCACTCTGAGTGGAGGCATTTATTACAACAGCAATCTATTGTATTGATGTTACCTTACTGAACATAGTAAACATTTTTCAGTTACATAATTTCCCAGTATTATAAAGTGTTTTCTCATAGCATTATATATATTAGGCTTATACTGTGTTCAACCACTCAAACTAGTCTGTTCAAAAAGTACTTTGTTGTTAAGTTTATATCAATTGTTTTGAATGGCCTACTTCTCATTGGCTGAAATGAATAAAGTCCACTGCCTAGGGCTGCTCCTATCATCAGTCTGAATGGTCGCTAACTAAATTGATATTAAAATATGTACTGCAATTTGCGAAAGCACTAAAAAAAAAAAAATCAGTTATTTCATTAGGGAATTCTATAGGAAGTTTTGCATGGTATTGGTACCTTCCAGATGACTTAGTATCACACATTCATAATGATTGTGACAAAAACACTTATTCACATCTCTATTTTTACATCAGATTATTTAAAAAAATTGTTCTGAAAATAGACATTCAGCAATGTAGTGAAATTTGATGCCTAGAAACAAGGCACTTTAAATATTACAGTGGGAACTGAACAAGATCACTTATCAGTTCAAGATTTCAAATTTTGAAGTAAGATAGGTAAAAAATTTCTTTTATACTATTAAAAATAATGGTGTTCTAAAAAAATCAGGTTTTTTTTTAACATTTTACAATACCTTTTAGCCCTTCTGAGTCATCAGAGGAAAAACAGAACATAATGTCAGTGTTTTAAAGCTGCAGTGCTAAGTGAGAATAAGTTAGTGGGGAAAAAACATTGGAATTTTGAAAACTTTCTCCAATATATACAAATTGTTTCATGAAAAAATATTAAATTAAATTATAATTTTTAATTAACAAGTTAATAAAAGTAAAATTTAGACATTACTAAGAAAAATAGGGAATGTAATTGCAAATGAATCTGGGAGGGGGCTTAGTTGCTCATGAAGAACCAAGAAATGTTATTTACTGTTTTTGAAACTTTTTGTGGAAGAAACCAGCAAAAATTAGACATATCTAAAAAAAGTGTTTAAAAATGTTTCTTCCACTAAGCCATTATAGATATCTTCCTTATAACCCTGTAAGATCAGGAGTGAGTGACACTGCTCATGGCAGAGATAAGTAATGTTCTTTGGCAGGATTAACCTGATTATTCCAACTTGCATTTAGAACTCTAGCTTATTAGGTGTCTTTTGAGCTAAGCTTTGAAGTAAAATAGAAAAAATGACCCTGTTGTAGAATTTTGCAATGTTAGCTAGCTTCATAAGAAATTATAAAGATTTAGTGGAATTTTTAAGAGTGGGCTAATGGAATCCTTGAACTATTTAAATTCTTGAGATGTTAACAATTATTGTATGGAAAACAAGGACTGTTAAGCTTGGATTTTAGCAGACAAATAAATTACTTGAAATCACTTCAGTTATTTAAAAATGTGATTATATCCATTATTTTTAATTAAACACAAGTGTTCAGTTCTTAACTAATTTTGCCATAACACAGAGATTTTAAAAGCACTACTATGTATCATAGCAGAATTACAAAGAAGTGTAGCAGTAACAAAGGGATACAAATGACTTGCCTACAAAAGCAGATAAATAGTAACTTTTTCAGTTACCACTGCATATAACTTATAAATCAGCCTTAAGCTACGTAAAGACTTTCAGTTTCTCCTGGGATAGTTGCTCCTCTCCCAAGAGACACCATGATTATATAGATGTTCAGGGTTTTTCTCTCAGAACAAAAATGGATGTTCTGACAGAAAAATAACCTGGGAACACAAAGAATGAAATCACTCCTGGGAGAGTGAATATCTGTACACATTCTCTTCAGAGAGACGTCACAGCACAGTCCCCCAGCATCTAAGATGCTTTTCTTGCCTTGCCCCACCCCCCGGGAGACAGTGGGAGTGTCTACACATGCATTTACACCAGCTAAAATTTACTGTGCTTTAATTTATTGGGCAGTAAGTGGGAATAGGCCAGCATCTACACGTGCAGGCATTAAAACGCATTAATGCTTTGTGTGGACTTGCATGATGCAAGTATAAAAGTAAAGCTCAAGTTGGCTAAGAGCATGTGTAGATGAAACAAGGATTTACTTTACCCTAAATTGAAGTGGTGGGTTTTTAAAAACACAGCTTCAATTTAGAGAAAAGTAAACCCTAATGTCATGTACATCCATGTCTTACTTGCCTCTCCAGGAGGGCAAGCTGCGCGGGCGGAACGGTCCCTGAACTGTGGGGGCTGGTGCTTCCCTCCATGGCAGCAGTGGCCCGCCCCCCCCAGGCGGCATCTGCCTTCAGGCACCCGGTTCAGGCGGTCCCAGGGGGCACCACAGTCATACAGGGAAGGACCAGGTCCCTGCACAGCTCAGGCAGGCAGGCAAGGTCTGGGGGTGGGGGGGAAGCAGGCTTACCACTTCCTCCCCCCCCTTTGGTGAAGCCTGCCTTCCCTGGCTGCTGCCAGGCTGCCTGCACGGGCTGCCTGTACAGCCCCTGAGCCGCATGGAACCTGGTGCTTTGCTCCACTGTTATAGGGCAGCAAACTACAACTCCTCAGAGATGTTCTAGTTTGCTGTGTCCCAAAGTCATTTAAGGTGCATTATGCTGCTGAATGTGCTACAGCGGTTGGAATTAATGTGCAATATACCACCAACGTGTGCAAACACCAACACAATTCAAGTGGAGCAAAAGCATTTAACCCACTTTAAAGTGTTGTCCACACATGCCCCTCATTTTGTCTACACACGCCCCAGGTTGCCATATTTACTAAGCAGTATGAGCATGCATGTGTAGATGTGTGCCCATACTGTGCAGTAATTTTGGTTACTGCATAGTAAAGGCACATTTGTAGGTGAATCTAGTGCGTCTCTCACTGGATTCACTACGTCAGCTAAGCAGGGAGAAGATCTTTGCACTCCACACATTGTACTGCAGGGAGACACAAGGCTAACTCTGAGCAGTTTAGGTCAGCTAGTCAGTGCTGCCCTGTTCACTGTTGCCATCTTGTCTCCAGGCAGACTTAAGGAGCTTCCACAGTATTCTGAAATGTGTGCACAGGGGCCACCTGGCTGTGCAACACCAGCAGTGCAAGCCCTCTGCTCTTCAGAGGTTCAGCATTCAAATGTCTCTGTAGGTGCCTCCAGGTAAGTTTTTCTATGAGGAGAACAAATCGAGGGGAATTATCTGAATGTGTGTACCCTGCCTCAGTGTATGTTCCAATATGGTACACCTAACAAACAGTACAACATGATGTTCTTCCCCAACAGCACTACCATCAAGTAAAAGGGAAGAAATACAAAACCCCTCGCAATATAAAATGTTGAAGATTCATAGATTGTTAGGGGTTGGAAGGGACCTTGCAGATGATTGGGTCCAGCCCCCTGCTTTATGCAGGAAGACAACTGGTGTTCGGTGACTCCAGTGAGGTTACTGTCCAGTCTCTTCTTGAAAACCTCCAGGGTAGGTGACTGCACCACCACTGGAGGGAGTTTATTCCACAGTCTGGACATCCTGACTGTGAAGGAATTTTTCCTGGTATTAAGCCTGAAGCAGCTTTCCAGGAGTTTGTATCCATTGGTCCTGGCCTTCCCTGGCGGTGCCCTAGTGAACAGTTGTTCACCAAGCTCCTGATGCACTCCTCTGATATAGCAGTAAGCCTCTATCAAGTCCCCTCCCAACCTTCTCTTCTTTAGACTAAAGAGGCCAGGTCCCTCAGCCCTTCCTCGTATGGCTTGCCTTGCAAGTCCCTGAGCATATGGGTGGCGCTTTTCTGGACCCTCTCAAGTTTTTCCACATCCTTATTGAAGTGCGGCACCCAGAACTGGATGGAGTACTCCAAATGCAGTCTCACCAGTGCTGACTACAGTGGGAGTATCACTTCCTTAGTTTTATATGAGATGCTTCAGTTGATGCATGGCAGCATGTTGTTTCCCCTGCTGACCACCACCTTACACTGATGGCCCATACTCATACAACAGTCCATCATTACCCCTAGGTCCCTTTCAGCCATGGTGCAAGTCAAGCTGTCA
>NW_017728997.1:44942470-44942706 GCF_001723915.1 Gavialis gangeticus | reverse complement strand
TTTTTGCAGGAATTTTTTTCTTTTGTGCTTTGAAGATCATATCCTTGAGCAACAACCACTCTTCATTCACCCCTTTTGCCTTGCCTTCCTGGTTCCGCATCGCCCCCTCTCCTAATGGTCTGAGCCTGTCAAAGTCAGCATTTTTTTAAGTCCAGGACTTCAGTCCTGCTGGGTGATTTGTTGACTTTGTGGCGGATGGTTAACCTGATAATTTCATGGTCGCTGTCACCCAGGTT
>NW_017728997.1:44942029-44942438 GCF_001723915.1 Gavialis gangeticus | reverse complement strand
TTTTATATGAGATGCTTCAGTTGATGCATGGCAGCATGTTGTTTCCCCTGCTGACCACCACCTTACACTGATGGCCCATACTCATACAACAGTCCATCATTACCCCTAGGTCCCTTTCAGCCATGGTGCAAGTCAAGCTGTCACCACCAAGCCTGTGTCTATGTTGAGGGTTGTCTGCCTCCAGATGGAACACCTTACACTTTGAAGTGTTAAATTTCATCTGGTTCCGGTCTGCCCAACTCTTGAGCCTGTCCAGTTCCGCCTGTATCTGCAACCTATCTTCTGACATGAACACACTGTCCCATAACTTGGTGTCGTCCGTGAACTTCACCATCAAACTTTTCACTCCCCCATCGAAATCATTGATAAAGACATTGAAAAGCACCAGTCCAAGCACAGATCCCTGAGG
>NW_017728997.1:44936508-44937029 GCF_001723915.1 Gavialis gangeticus | reverse complement strand
TGGCGGATGGTTAACCTGATAATTTCATGGTCGCTGTCACCCAGGTTACCTTCAATGTTCAAGCCAGATCATCTCCCTTGGCCAAGACCAAGTTTAGGACAGCATTCCCTCTGGGTGGCCCCTGCACATCCTGGGTCAGGAACAGCTCCTTGATCAGTCAGGAAACTGCATGAACTATCTGACCTAGCCAAGTGTTCCTCCCAATCTATGCCTGGGTATTTGAATCACCCAGGACAACCAAGTCCCTTGCACATGCAACCTCTGTCAGTTCTCAAGAGAACTCCAGATCCAGCTCCTCTCCTTGGTTTGACAGCCTGTAGTAAATGCCTACAGTTAGGTTTCTCTCACCTCGCCCCACTGTAGCTTGACCCAGAGGATTTCAAGCTGCTTATCTTTGGAGCCAATGTCAGCCTTCAGAGAGGTGTACTGCTTTCTCAAGTAGGCAGCTCTCTCTCTATTCTCCCTACTCTGTCCCTTCTGTGCAGGGTGTAGCCCTCCATGGCTACACTCCAATCATGTGA
>NW_017728997.1:44923256-44931508 GCF_001723915.1 Gavialis gangeticus | reverse complement strand
CGTCAAGCAGTTGAGCTCAAAATCTTCCAGTTTTCTCACAAGGCTATCATGGGATACTAGATCAAAAGCGTTTTGGGAGTCTAGTTATATAATGTCTACCATGTCTCCTGTGTCCAGGTGGTGAGAGACCTGGTCGTATAAGGAGATGAGATTAGTAAGACAAACCTATCCGCGACAAATCCATGCTGGCTGTCATTCAGAATCTTACCTTCTACGAGTGTATCACACGTAGATTCTTTAATGAGCTTTTCCAGGATTTTCCCTGGGATAGAGGTGAGGCTGATTGGCCTATCGTTGCCTGGGTCCTCCCTCTTCCCCATCTTGAAGATGGGCACAATGTTGGCCCTCTTCCAATCCTCAGGAATTTCCTGTGTGCCATGAATTCTGAAAGAGCTTTGCCGGGGGCTCTGCAATGACCTCAGCCAGCTTCTACACCACTCTCGGATGGAGTCCATCCAGTCCTGCTAACTTAGAAATGTCTAGCTTTTCTAATTGGTATTGCACCCACTCAGCACCCACAGTGGGGAGGCTGTCAGTCCCAGCATGTCCCATATTAGCCTTATTCTCACTTAACTTTCCCCTTGGTCCGGTGAAATACGGAAGCAAAGTGGACATTCAGTTCAGTTTTTTCCTGAATGTCGGTTTCTAGCTGTCCTGAGGTGTTAAGCATGGGTCCCACACTTCCATTTGTTTTCCTTCTACTGCCTACATACCTAACAAAGGACTTATTGTCCTTGACATATGTAGCTGACCTAAACTCAGTCTCTGCCTTGGCTTTCCTGATCATTTCCCTACAACTGCTGACCACTGTTGTATAGTCCTCTTTAAGGACCATACCTAGCTTTCACTGTGCATACACCTCTTTTTTCTTTTTTAAGAGGACCACAACGTCCCTATTAAGCCAGGAGGGCTTGCCAGCCCTTCTGGTGCCTTTCCTTTTTGCAGGAATTTTTTTCTTTTGTGCTTTGAAGATCATATCCTTGAGCAACAACCACTCTTCATTCACCCCTTTTGCCTTGCCTTCCTGGTTCCGCATCGCCCCCTCTCCTAATGGTCTGAGCCTGTCAAAGTCAGCATTTTTTTAAGTCCAGGACTTCAGTCCTGCTGGGTGATTTGTTGACTTTGTGGCGGATGGTTAACCTGATAATTTCATGGTCGCTGTCACCCAGGTTACCTTCAATGTTCAAGCCAGATCATCTCCCTTGGCCAAGACCAAGTTTAGGACAGCATTCCCTCTGGGTGGCCCCTGCACATCCTGGGTCAGGAACAGCTCCTTGATCAGTCAGGAAACTGCATGAACTATCTGACCTAGCCAAGTGTTCCTCCCAATCTATGCCTGGGTATTTGAATCACCCAGGACAACCAAGTCCCTTGCACATGCAACCTCTGTCAGTTCTCAAGAGAACTCCAGATCCAGCTCCTCTCCTTGGTTTGACAGCCTGTAGTAAATGCCTACAGTTAGGTTTCTCTCACCTCGCCCCACTGTAGCTTGACCCAGAGGATTTCAAGCTGCTTATCTTTGGAGCCAATGTCAGCCTTCAGAGAGGTGTACTGCTTTCTCAAGTAGGCAGCTCTCTCTCTATTCTCCCTACTCTGTCCCTTCTGTGCAGGGTGTAGCCCTCCATGGCTACACTCCAATCATGTGAGGAGTCCCACCAGGTCTCTGTAATCCCCAAATGCTGAAAAACAAGAGGATGTAGTATTGCTACAAAATAATTTCAACAAGAACCACCCCCAAATCAGCGCTCTGTTATTAAAAGGGAATAAAAAGATGCATTATCCATCCTAGAACTTCCACATCCTTTTACTATTAAAGGATCATGACATAATATTTACCTATTGAGGTCTGGCACATATGAAAATGGACAGTGAACTGGTAATATATACCTTATCTTGTGTAGATTTTTCATTTAATACAGCTCTTTCCCCTAAAAACACAGCAAAGAATTACCAAGATGTTCATAGTTTTTATTCATAAATTGTAAGGCCAGAAGGGAACTTGGAAGATAATGGGGTCCAGCACTCTGCACCAGGCAGGAAAGACAAGTGGGGTCAGGTGACAAAATGTCTGAAACAAACTGTCATTTCAAACAACCTGAACTTACCATTACTTTCCATCCAAATACTTGGACACAAGTTATGACACAAGTGGCACAGGCAGCCTCTGTGTATGGAACATGGCAGACCAGAGAGAGGACAGACAGAAGTGGCAGACAGGGCAGGAAGCAGAATGCAAAGCAGCAAACTGGGCAAGGAGCAGGAAAATAAGTAGAAAGCAGAGCAGCAGATCAGATAGGAAGAGGACTGGAGTGGTGAGGGTTCATGGTGAATTTGTGACATCTGCCAAAAAGGCTGGCCCCCACTGAATTGTGAGATGGGAAAGGACTGAAGTTTTAAATCTATTCTTTAATGAGATTATCAGAAACATAAAAATTAGGATTTAAGGAATAAAAAGGAATCAAAATATCTATAGTTGCATCAATATATAGTTGTCATAAAAATGTAATTACAAGCCATTTGTATGTTGACTATACAAATTGTTGTGTTGGCAACTCACATTAGAATCATACCGTCTTTTAAACAGACAGTTTATTATGAGGTGAATAGCAAGCAACCCTATTTGTAACTAAAGCATATAAATGATGTAGTATGAATAATGCAAACCTGACTTATTTTTCACAGCCCCAAAATTATAGCTTATGTAACAATTGACAAAATAAAGTCCAAAGAGGCTGGACTATATAAATAGAAAAATTCCTGCAACAGGTATTTATTCCATTATTAACGTCATAAACTTGTTCAAATAAGAAATACTGTTCGAAGTAAGCATACACTTCATTTTAGTGCATTAAATTAAATCAGTTCAGTATAACACCATGAAGATTATTATTTAATCAAAAAGTCTTATGTATACTTTATCTGCTTTGACAACATTCTGTTAAGTATTTATTGAATTTAAGATATCCTACCTATATATAACTACATAAAAAGACAGTATATTCATTTTACAGCTTTATTCTTTAAGCTGGTTTGACAGATTGATAATATCCATTATTATTGGTTTACTCCTTTAATGAATACATGCTTATATTGTTTGAAGAGTTCTACTCTGTAAGGAATAATGTACTGTAAATATTATTTCTAAGAAGTGTAAATTTGTATCAGGAGTAGATTTGCATGGACCTCCCCATACCTCAAATGGCTACATACCACCTATTATTAAACTTCAGGTTTTACCAAATCTTCTACTAGACGCATAGAGTTAAGCATGAGGTTTTGGCAGTGATACAGGCAGTGATGAAAAACACATGGGTAGTAACAAGTCTTCTTAATATCTTTCTTCAGTACTAAAATGGGCTAATCTGTTAGAAGCAGTTTACTCAAGTATCACCCAAGGTGCCAGGAGGATCAGGAACATTTAGAGTGAAATTTTTCCTTGTCAAAAAGCTAACCTTTTCACAGCACTCAAATTCTTTAATATTTTCTTTGTAATTAAACAAAACTGGAAATAAATTTTTCAGGTGGATGATCACACTGGTTTGGGAAGGACCATCAAATTTACAAGGTATGTTACTTCTGCATGTCTATTCACATTTAAACAGCAATACAGGATTAAGCAACAGATTTTTAATCACTATATGCAAACTAATACTGTAAAGCAAATAAATGGTTGGCAGTATTAAATTCTTCAAAAATGTTTTTTGAAAATGTACTTTGCAGTTGCAATATTTTTTCTTTTATTAGAATTATAACAAAAAACAGAGCAGCAGTAATAGTGCTCTAGCTAGATTACCAGTATTAACCAACTCCGAAAAATAAGATACATGATCTACTGTATTTTGTCATATTTTACTTTTGAACATCTAAAAAGCCATCATATAAACAGATTCTTCAAAGTTACTTTACTCCATGTATCTCTGTTTTATAAGGAACAGAGTAATTATGATTATAAGACTTAAAAAAATTAAAATGGTTTAGTTTACCTGGATTTTTAAAAAATCTGAAAAGAAAGAGCAGTTATTAAAGTAAAAACAACGTGAGTGCTCATATATTTATATTCCTCTAATTTACAAAGTTCAAATAATATGGCTATTACAATAAATAAATACATACATACATAAAAGAAAGGAATATATCAGCTGTTTTTATTTAAGAAGATATTTCTCATAATTATTGTTTAATATACATTTGAGAATTTGCTAGTTCCTACAATATTCTTATTGCCAAAATGATTTCAATTTATTTATCTTAGGCATTAAGCCAAATGAATCAACAGACAAAAAGTTAAGTATAAACCCATTTACTTCTGGATGGAACAATGACCAATAGAGGCAAAACTATTTTTAAATACAGTATTCACAACAACTATGATCTTGCCTTTCTTTGGACAAAAGCTGCGTACAAACTAATGATATGTGATACTAATGAACACAAAGATTTGCCCTGTCTCTCTTCAAAGAAAATCTGTTTCATAGTTGACTCAGTTAAATATTTTGTTCTGGGAAAAAATAGTTTAGGAAACTTGCTTCCCTTCAAGCTACTGGTAACAGCAGCTCCTTCTAAATAAGGCTCTTAAAAAGACATAGTCTTAACAGTCTTGCTGTTAACTCATTCAATGTCATGACTTACAAGTTGCAAGAGCCTTCAGGGCTAGATGGCAGTTGCAGAAATCTACGCATTTTGTTTTGGACATACACACATATCTCAAAACAATTAATTTTTATGCCTCTGATAATCTAGTTATCTTTCTCTTTTACTATGTTTGCTATTTTAACGTTACTGCACAACTGTAACAAAAAAAATTCTGATTTGAGTTCTCATTAAGAGAAACTCCCTAACCTTTAAATCATACCAATTTATTGGGCAGTATATAGCTTAATTTATGTAAACATCAGGGCTGCACCAATACAGATTTCTGAGGCCAATACTGATATCCGATTTTTAAGGAGGCATATTGGCCGATACCAAACCAATTTCCGATATAGCGTGGAGAGCTGCATCTAGCTGGTAAGTCCATTGCAGTGGAAGGGGAGGGGGGCACATCAATCCCTCCACTCCCCGCAATGAGGCAAGGGGCAGGGGAAGGGGTGGGCGTAGGTGCTGCCCAGCTAGGGTGGGGTGAGGCGCGGGATGGAGACATGGCTCAACGGTGGGGAGGGGGGCAGCTCCCACTGATGCTTGCACCCCAGGAGTGCTTGGGGGTGGGCAGTGCCCCCGGATATGCGTGGGGCAAGCTAAAGCTGTCGGCTGTAGCCTGGCTCTTCTTGCCAGGGGCTGGGCTCAGAGCAGGGGCTATGGAGGGGGCTGCAGCCACCTGAAATTGTGCCGTAGCTCCCTTCCAGCGTACCGCTGCATGCCCAGTGCAGCCCTGGCTTTTCTTTGTTCAACCCCTGCCTCCCCCCACATGGGGCAGAGGATGAAGACACGGCTTATGGGGGGGCGGCTTCCTCCCAGTGCTGCCACCACCATGCCACGTACAGCCCTGGCTCTTCCTGGCTTAAACCTCACCTCCCCCCAACACACTGGGAAGAGCCAGGCATGTGGCAGCAGCGCTGAGAGGCAGCTACGGCAAAATCTGGAGTGGTTGCAGCCCCCTCCGTAGGCCCCGCTCTGCAGGACCAGGGACTGAAGGCAAAAGGTGTGCACGAAGAGTGGTTATTCCTTAAGGACACAATCCTTGAAGCACAAAGGAAGTCCATTCCCATGTGGAGTAAAGGTAACCATGCTCCTTCCCTCCCTCCTCCCCTTCCACCACAACAAACTTACCAGCTGGAGGCATCTCTCGCTGGCTGAGCGCTGTGCTGCAGCTGCAGGCATGCACTGGCATTTATTGACCAAATTATCGGCCCCATTGGGCCAATTTCCAATACAGCCAATTTTCTTTATAATCGGTACTGATCCGACATCAGACCGATGTATTGGTGCAGCTGTAGTAAACATTTATACATAAGTAATACTCTTACATTATAAACACTGAAAAGTTCATCTCACGTATGTTGTTTGACTATCTAAGGTTTGGGTTGTAACAGACACCTCTTTTTATAGCAAAGCACAGGGATTAACTGGATCTCAAATAGATTTTACATACGCAAAATGTCTTCTTGAGCCCTAAAGCGTGCATAAAAAAACATAAAAAAATGCAACATCCCTAAATGTCTTGCACTCAGCCAACTCACACAATCATGCCTCCTGCAGCATATGCTACACATGCATTGTAGGAGGCCTGATTATGGGATTGAGTATCAGACACTCACACCATACTGCTCGTGGAGAGGAAACTCCTGATGGCAGTCCTGGGTTCCCCCCACACCGGCTCCTGCAACTGGGGTAGCTCCCAGCAGGTGCAGGGTTCCATGTGCTCCCCCAGTGGGAGCCTTCTGACGAGGGTCCAGCTGGCGCAGCGCATGGAACCCATGGCCCTACTGTAAGCCTCATCAGCTGTGGGGCTGGCAGCAGGTGATGCCCTCACTTGATGGGGCTCGTAGCCACAAGGGAGCACGTGGCCACACATTCAATTAATGTTGATAAGCACAAGCCACAAATTTATTATGCATTTTTAAAAATAAATTTGTGGCTTATCGCTACTTTTATCATGCTGTTACTTGTCTCAACTGGGTCACAACTTAAAGCATGATTAACTGAATACCGTAATTACTTGAATACAAGATGACCTACCAATAATTGGATTCTATATATGGAAAATGTATACATTTGTTATAATTTTCCAGGTATGGAATCTAATTATTGCAGGTTTGCCTTGAATTTGTCCCATTCCAACTGCTACAGCAGGGAAAACAAATCTGGTGCATCAGGTAGCCCCCTGGTTCTCTGCCTGCACCCCCCCCTTGCCCAACTTTTTTCCCCAGCAGCCTCTCTCCCCCTTCCTTACTGTCAGACCTTACCTATCCTGAACAGGTGCAAGTGAGTGGCACATTTGAAAACACTCTCCTTGAAATAAACATCTTATAGGGATTTGCCTAAGACAAATTATTACAAATACCCATAGACTTAGTTCATCCAGAATTGATGCAGTTTACCTACTTTGAAACTACAGCAGGTTTTAGCACACATACTCCATAAGCACACTTTTAAGCAGCACTTTTGTACCTACTTATACATAATACAAACTGTGCATGATATTAATCTAAAGCCAAAAATCTCATGACTTACCATATGGTTCACTGGGCTGGGACCCAGAAGTAAAAAGTATTTCAAGTCATAATGACCCCACAGCTTAGCAGTACTCACTATGTGTGTACTGTATACTCCAGATACACGACCCCCACAAAGGATCCATGTGTTAACCCCCATCTCATGACTGAAATTGTTACAAGTCCAGGGATTCTCTAAAAATTTATATTCAGATGAGGCGCAGGGGAACATGGCCCAGGAGGTCCTCATGGAGGGTGGGGCTACACTACTCATATGCACCAGGCTGGGACAGGGGGCTACAGAGGGATTCTGGGTGAACTGTGTGGGGCCCTGTTCAGTGATGTTTGCCAGACATTTAAGGCTGGTGAAGAAACAGGAATCACTGGAAATGGGAAAGAAAGGCACAGCTCTATGAGAGCGAAAAGTCAGTGCTAAGGGGGGACTGCACACAATGGGCACAAGCATATGTCTTATTCAGACAGCGCTGCATTAACCTACCCTTGTGGTGTTCCCATCAGTATATTTGCCCAATACAGGCTATGTGTCTTATAGTCATGCTCAGTGTTGGCTGCATTTAATTAACTTCATAGGTGCTTCCCACTACTGAACACGTGCTGCTTTTGACAGCAGTTTAATGATAGGCAATAGATTTAATGAGCAGGGATCCTGGTTTTCTGTTTAAAAATCACACATTCTCTGATAAAAATCTCAACTTTTCAGACTAAAAACACCCCAAAATCCATGTTTTTCCGTGATTAAAATGAAACACCACTACTATATATGTAGGTACCAGTTGAGCACAATATTTTATTGATATATTTACACTTTTATAGTGATTTGGAAGCCTACCAGTGCCTGCAACTGTTGACATTTGATTTTGGGTATTTTAACATGGAAAATCAGAGCTTCTCCTGCCCCATTTGCTCACCAGGACATGGGTACAGCTGCAGGTGCCCCCCCCCCCGCTTTGTGGTGCTGAGAAGCCCTAATATGTCAGGGCCTGTCCGTGCCAGTGCCCCTCACTCCCAACCCATAGCCCCCCACCCCCTGCTGCTGCCCATCACTCCCCACCCACAGCCCCTGGACCCTGCCAGTACCCT
>NW_017728997.1:44921463-44922441 GCF_001723915.1 Gavialis gangeticus | reverse complement strand
CACCCCCACCCCCACCCCCACCCCCTGCAGTGCACAAATCCTGGCTGCTACCCATGGTATGTGGCAGTTACTGTGATGGAGTGAAGCATGGTTCCTCTGCCCCCATGGGCAGCATGGCCAGAATGGAATCTGTGGGGGGGGTCAGGTGTGGGCTCCATTCTCCCTGCTCTACTGCTCTCTCCCCAGGGCCTCTGCAGCCCAGCAGGCAGGACCTGCCATGGCAGGACAGAGCAGGGCCAGGTGGAGAAACTTGTTACCACCACTGGGAGCTTTCCACCGTCATGCCAAGGCACCTCCTGCCAGCCCAGCAGCAGCGAGGGGCACAACTCCGTGCTACCCACCCCTCCACCCCGCTGCTGCTAGGTGGGTAGGGGACACTTCGCCATGCCGGTACAGGGCTTGTACCAGCAGCACCAAGCTTTCTTCCCCCCGCCCCGACTCTGCCCTGCCACACTCAGTCCCACCCACTGGGCTGTGAAGGCCTGGGGAGGGGGAATCAAGGCAGGGAGCCCAAGCCCACAGCTGCCAGTCCACCCCCACCCCATGCACAAATCTGGAGGCACATGCCCTCCATTCTGCCCCACAAGAAGTGCGCACAGCAGCATGGAGCCAGCCCATCCCCATCCTCTGGATGAGCCACCCATGACCCCATCCTACTCCCCTCCCTGTGGCCATGCATTCTGACCCTGGACCCTAAGCGCCACGCACCACCCCAGCTGGGTAGCAGCCCCACCCTACTCTGCCCAACTCCTTCCATCTCTCACTATGGGGGGTAAGAGAAGGTAGATCAGGGGGTGCCATGTGCACATGTGCATGTAGATGTGCACATGGCCACCAGGCAGCCTGGAGAGGAACTCCCCACAGGTAAGTCTGGAGGTAGTAGGGGGGAGGGAATGAGGCCCCCATAGTGAGAGATGGAAGGAGTTGGGCAGAGTAGGGTGGGGCTGCTACCCAGCTGGGGTGGTGCGTGGCGCTTAG
>NW_017728997.1:44907740-44916463 GCF_001723915.1 Gavialis gangeticus | reverse complement strand
AGCCCCTTGCAGGCTGCAACTCTACCAACCTGCAGGGTGAATCCTGCTGTTCCCTGTGTTTTTCTCCTTTAAGGAAAAAAAATGTTTTTTCTCATTAAAATGAGAAAATCTGGGAGGGTCCCTTAAAATGAGAAAATCTGGGTTTTACTGAATTTTTCCATAGCAAATGGAAAACCCAGATCCCTGTTAACGAGGTTTCCTCACAAGTAAATGTAAGACAAGCAGCCTTTTCCCCCATGCCGTCTGGGGGAAAATACCTTATCTTGTATTCAAGTAAATAGGGAAACCATGCCTTAAGGGCCTAGGAGTGTTAATATGTTAATGTTCTTGTTAGTTAGTAAAGGAATGAAATGCTGCAGTTGGACATTGGCTTTTTTTTATTCTCTTACACTTTGAGCTTAAGCAGATAACATTAGTAAGTCCTTCTGGAGCTGAGCTAAGAATCAAAAGTTTCCAGAGAAGATTTCAGCATATTTTGACTGGGAAATTCAAAATTTCATAACTACAAAAACATTTGAAAATTCAGTTCAATTTCTACAATTTCCCTTCTATATTTACTAACAGTGTTAGAAGTTTTTTTTATATATATGCTAAATATATTTTCAAACACTCTTGGTATCAATAGATTTGATTAAAATTACATTATTTCCCCCCCTACATAAAGTCCTAGGCTAGAGAGGGTTTTCAAGTACAGTGGAATCAAACTTCTTGTATTTTGTGCATCTTTATGTATTTTCTAATATCCCCTTGGCCAAACAGCTCACCGTGTCAATCTTGCACTGCCTGTCACTATGAAGCTGAACCAGAATAGAAATATGATCATAGTCAAGTGGAAAGGCTGAAACCAGAGACAAAACTTTCTTCTTGCTCCCCTAAAATGTGCAAAGTAGGTCAGATTTTGTCTGTCAAAAAAAGTTCCAATTGATATTTAACTTACTGTGTTGTTAGTCATAACAGAACATTACAACTATGTATTACTATTGTAGGGTTACTTGCACAAATTTACCTGAAGTTTGTAAGTTCTGTACCATGCCTTTACTCTAGGCAAAATCTCTGCCTATACATGGGAAAAATAAATCAGTTTGCTGTAGTTATAAGCATAGACAACCCAGGTTGCAATTTTAAAAATATTTTATTCATTAATAATTTAGCACTGAATCCAAAAAAGCACTTAGGCACCCAAAATGGAAGTACAGGTGCTGAAATATATCTCCCCTCCCCTCAACATATAATCATTTCAGTTCCTTAAGTGTCTGGAGGCAACTATATTTTGTCCTCTAAAATTACTCACATAACTAAAATTCTGTTATTTTCCAAGCTTAGGGACGCCACCATTTATACAGAGCATCATTTCAGCATTCACGCATCTGGAATTCAGAAACCACGAATCCATGTGCCTATATCCCTTGAGGGGCCAGATCTGGTAGATGTACGCCAACATGCATAAAGCACTGTCACAACCACTTACAATTATCAGTAAGCAATAATCTAGTGATTATAGTACTCAAACTGGGAGATGCAGGTTCAATAACTTTCTGTGTTAAGCCTGAGGGGATTCAAACCCGCCTCTCCAAACCCAAGGGTCCTTGCTACAAATATTGTTTCTCCATTTTATCCATTGCCTAATGCAAACTACATAAAAAACTCCTGAGCGAGAGACAAAACCCAGGGCTTCCCTCCCCCTGCCCAAGGAAATACTTATTTTCTGTCTCCAGCTCCATGAATCTTGTTGACAATTGCCCAACTTCAACAGGAAGAGTGATGCTCTTACACCAGCCTAGCCAGCACCCAGGTTGCTAAAACTCACTCCTAACACTTAGCACTTCTTGGGCAAGTGCTTTAACCAGTAGTACATTCTACAAAAGGTGAGACGCAAGTCAATTTTCCATATCCAAAGTGTTGATTCAGATTCCTAAATCTAACCCTAGTATCAAAAGGGTCCTAGCTCAGGACTGCAGTTAGACACACAAGTCCTAACAGAAACTTCTATCTCTCTTTAGCATTTCCTATTGGCTTGCTAAGGAATTCCCTTTGCTTAATGTACTGGCTGTTTTGAAACCCACCTCTCAGCAACTAAGGCGACCTTTTGTGGATCTGGACCGTAACCCTTAATCAGACTATTTATTTGATTTGACTGATTTTCCTTATAAAGCTAACTTAATGTCTGTTTTATGAAGTATTTTCAGCAGGAGGTACTTAAAAGCTTGTTGCATATGTTTAAATATTAAAATATGATTTTTTTTATAGAAACATTAAAATAGGACATTCTTTTGAACATATAATGACAAATATTTGTAAAGATTCTGTTTGGAGATTGTCCAGTGCTCAGAAGACTGAAGTAAATAACAAGCACATAGGCATGTGGGCAGTGTTTTGGATTTCCTTTGAAAGGGAAAAACTCATGTAATTTTAAAGATTTACAGGTCTCACTTTTGAATACTGCTGCTGCTTGTTATTTTATATTCTTTAGGATTTATGTAGTAAATCCCAGTATAAGTTAAAGACTACACATATTTTTAATAGTACAAAGAACCCTATTTCAGACAAATGATAAAAGAGTCTCATAAAGCAAATGTAAAGAAACAACACACAAAAGTGGAACTTAAAGAAACAAAACCATGTTTTCCCATAATAAGAAAAGCACCAATGGCAAAATGCCTGCACTAAGAGATTCTTTAGCCACAAACTGGTAAACAAGCACTTAATTAGATGATCAAACATGAATTTACATCCGTCCAACATTTCAAACAGAGATTAATTTATAAACAGGATATGCACAACAGAATTTACAACAGTCCTTCTTGGGTTATACAATGGTATACAGCAGGATACACCCTGTTTCCTGAATTAAGTCTCATAGTAAGTAAACATTTAAAGCCAAAATATAGCCTCCTATATTCCAGTGCTGTCCCCAGTCCTGGAGAGGAGCACCCTTTTCACCTGCTAAGAATGTTGAACCAAACTGGCTTTCAATTGTATGAGAGACTTCTAAAAATGCTAACAATAATCTGATAATAACTCCGTATCATTGTTGTTTGTCCTTTGAATTGTTCTCCTGATATCCACAATTGTCGCAGGTAACACTTTAGGGTATATTAGACCTACATTACATAAAAGCTGCAATAATGAAACTAGAGAGCCAGTGGTGAACATCATATTCTGGGTAAAAATGGTACAGATTTTTAGAATGCTCTCTCACAGCTAATACTCGAGAGAAAATCCATTATCTCACCTTTATCAGCTCATACATTTACAAAATCTTGATCAGCAGAAACCTTTTATGTGGTTGATTAATCCAAATAGTTTCTATTTTCTAACTATTAAATACTTTTCACTCACCGTGGAAGTTTTCTTCCTCTTCCTCAGTGAGCCAGTCTGAGTGGTTCCTAAAAAAATTAGCTAACTGCACAGTATCTGATCTGTATCGATAGTAGACACCACTTCATAACTACTACTCAAAAATGTTCTATTATGAAGCATCTGCTAATGTCTACTGTCAGAAAGAAGACCATTGGAATAAATAATCCATTACTCTGATATACAACCATCCATATTCTCCTAGCAAAACAACTGATTGGGGTGGGGAGGCAATGCTGCTATAAGGTTTCTCATTTGAACCAGAAGGAATTCCAGACATGGACTCAGCACATAGAATTTTTTGTTGTTTTCAATAAAGTGGTTTAAGGTTTACAGTTGACAATACTACTGTCTTTTTGGGGGGAAAAGGTACAAGTTCTCTTAAACGGACAGTTAAGCAAATCTCAGGAAATTATGTTCACTCACTTTTCTGACCATTAGTTTTTATGAGTAGGATTACTAAACAGTCCATAGAGAAACAAAATGAAATTTTCCAATTTTCCTGACCCATGCTTTTTAACCTGGGCAAAAAATAAGATTATTTAGCTTCACTAGCTAATTATCTCATTTTTAAGAAAGGGGAGAGCTTAGCCCTCCATGCTCACCCTTTTGATACCATTGGCCATAAATCTTTGCTCACTAATTTACAAACCCACACTAGGATATCCCAGTAGTTGCAATGTTGCTTTAGGCAAAAGATGATAGGCAATGATCATCAGCAGGGATCTGGGTTTTCTGTTTGCCACGGAAAACAGAGAAAAACATGGATTTTCTCCTTTAAAGGAGAAAATCATGTGAAAGTGTGGGTTTCCCCTTGCAGGCTTGCAGAGTTCCTATAAGAAGCTGCTTGTAGCCGGAGGGAGCAGGACACAAGGGGCAGGGGATACCACATGCATGCGTGCATACTCTGTGTAGCAGCTAATGGTGCTGTTCAGAAGGCAGGCCCTGGTGTGGGACAGAGTGCTGAGCCGCTGTGGCCGCCAAGGTGAGGTGCAGTGGTGTGCAGTTGTGCCCCCTGCTGCTGACAGGTCAGCAGGGGGTGACTCACCTTGGCAGCCATGGCAGTGCAGTGCTCCCTCCCACACCAGGTCCTGCTCACTGGGCCGTGGAGGTGACTCCTGTCCGGAGCTGGTCCAGCAAGGCTGCAGCTCTATGCCCCACTGTGGGCACAGAAATCTGGAAGGGCACATGCCCTTCTGCTCTCCTAACACATCACCTGTGTCTCTGTGCCCATTGTCCCCTCTGTGTTGCCTATAGCACATCCCCCATCCTCCACACACCCACCTCCTTCCTCACACACTGGGGGTCCGAGGCCTGGGGCTGAGGGGGCAGTGGGTCAGAAGCAAGGGGCACCAGCAGGGTTTGGGGGGTGGGGGACTGTGGGTTGGGAGTGAGAGGCACCAGCAGGGCCAGGGGGCTGTGAGTTGGGGGTTAGGGCACCAGCAGGGCTGGAAGGGGAGTCGAAGATTGTGGTTTGGGAGTAAGGGACACTGGCAGGGACGAGGGGGTGGGGGGGCTGTGGTTGGGAGTGAGGGGCAACAGCACGAGTAGGGGCAGGGCACTGGCATATCAGGGCTGCTCAGCACCACAAAGCAACAGGGGGACCGATGTGGGGGGACACGCAGCCACAGCTGTACCACAGGTCCTGGTGAGTGAAGGGGTCAGGGGAAGCTCTAATTTACCACGATAAAAATACCAAAAGCAAATGCCAAAATATATACGTATTTAGAATTTTTTTTAATCATCATGATTGAGGCACTGGTAGACTTCCAAATTGCTTTAAAATTATAAATAGATCAATAAAACATTGTGTTCAACTGATACCTATATATATTTTAGCATTTCATTTTAAAATTGCAGAAAAATGCAGATTTGGGGTTTTTAAATCAGAAAATTTTTTAATTAGAGAGTTTTGGATTTTAAACAGAGAAAACCAGGATTTTCATTGGTCTTAGCAGTCCTTGAATAAAATGTCAACTATTTGGCTACAACCTTTAGAATTTTGTGCCTTGATCCTCCTTCTCCCTTTTGAGTTTTTAATTTGCTTACAATACCTGTTGGATGGACAGTAGTTGAGTGTATTCCACTTAAATACATGCTACAGAAAGGCATGATTCACTGAACTACGTTTTAAGTTTTATTGGAGAAGGACCCTAACCTTGTAATGTTATTAGGGGATGCTTTGTGGTTGTCATATATTGGAAGGGCTGGAGCAACATCCTACTAGACGCTTTTGGACTAAATAGAATCATAGGGAAGTTGGCCTGGAAGGGACCTCATGAGGTCATCTACTCCAACAGTATCATCCCTGTCTAAACCATCACAGGAAGAGGTAGCTATCCATGTTAGTCTGAAATCAGGTGGAAGGCAGGGTAGGTATGCATCCAACAGACTAACTCAGTGATTCTCAACGAGTGTGATGCAGAACTCTGGAGTGCTCTGAGCTCCTTTCAAGGGTAACCTAGCATGCCATGCAATGCTGGCATTGTCAGGTATGCAGATATAATTCATAAAATAAACCTAGGGATTTTAAATAGGGACCCATAGTATTAAAAACATTCTGATCTGTTGTGGTTTTTCTGGGCACTTTCACACATGGCCCAGGGGTGGGACAGTGGCACTTTAATTAGAGTGGCTCTAAGAGTTGCTCTAATTAAATCACTGTCATGTCTGGTAATTGCCACACTTCCACAGACTCGATTGAGTCTGTTCTCAGGCGCTGGAATTCCAGTGCCTCAGAGCAGCTTCTTTGTGCATATAGGTGCCCTCTGAGTACTTTGCAACAGAAGAGATTCTACAGATTCCTTCTTATGTGTCCATATAATGATGACATTAATACTTCACCTCCCAGGAACCCAGATAACTTGCTTAGAAAAAAATCCCAATTTTACAGAAAGAAATTTTAAATACTCTAGAGAAATTCCACCATGACTTAACTTCCACATCTCCAAACTGACTCTCGAATACTCCAACCAACAAATTCATTTTTTAGAAAGCACGGCAAAAGTTTCCAATGGCGACATCACCACCACATTGTATTGAAAAACAATCAACTACTACAGTGACCTCCACAGCAGCTAGTTTTACCTAAACATATCACTAAAACCATCCTCTACAGCTAAGCTCTACATTACAGCCATATTTTCTCTGATCCCACTGACCAGGATGCACGCCTAAGGATCTGAAGCAAGGTTTCCTACACTTGCAATACAATTCTAAAGCCATAGCCAACTCAAATTAACAGAGCCAGACTCAGACCCCACTCTAAACCTGCTACAATACCAACAACCCTGGGACGAAGACAACAGAATCCCTCTGTTTGTCACCCACAGGTCTCAACCTGAACACTTCAGACACATTATTAATGACCCCCGACTCCTCCTGGAAAATGACAATCATTCAAGGTAGCCATGGGAGTCAAATATCTGTTAGATTACAAACGCCCCCCTGCAACTTCAAATGGCATGTCTCCAGCAAACAACTATCTAATTCCTATTTTCATCAAGGCAGCAGATTCAAATGCCAGCTGTCCTCCCTCAGCAATCCAGACCACATCATTACTAGACCAAAATAATATGGATTATAACATCTGAGATTCATTCACCTAATCCTGCCCTCCTCTTTCCTCCCCCTTTCCTACTCTTTGGGCACGTCTACATGTGCTATTAAGACTTACTGCACAGTACAATACTGTGCAGTAAGCCTTCCTTGGGAGCACATCTACACATGCCCCTCGTTGGGAACCAATCTACTTCTACCCTGCTTTGGGTGGGGGCAGGGCTGGGGAGGACCCACAGAAACCACTAGCAGCATTGGTGGCGGGGACAGGGCCGGTGAGCACACGCAGAAGCTGCTGATGGCAGCGGTGGCCCTGTCAAGGGGGGCACCAGCCCTGCTGACGGCATCAGCGTTGGCCATCAGGGAGGGCACAGCCCTGTCGCGGGGGGCACATGCTCCCCTGTGCACCCCCTACCAGTTGCCTATGGTCTTGGTGCTGCTCAGCTTCCAGCTCCTGGGGGAGAGGTGGGGAGGCAGAGAGCTACCACATCTAGGCACTACTAGGAGGAGCTGGGAGCTGAACAGCATCAGGTCTGGGGGAGTTCACCATTCCCTGTGGCCTCCTGGTGTTAGGGTGACCAGGAGCAAATGTTCTCCCAGGCAGCGTCTACATGTGTTACCGCACAGTATTTACTGCATGGTTACTTTGCTACCTGTATTTATAGGTAGTAGCTAACTGCGCAACTGACTAATTTCCTCGCAGTAAATGGTGCGCACATGTAGACACTGACGCTTTATTATGCAGTAGATCAGTCTACTGTGCAGTAAAGCATCTTGTTTAGACACACCCAGTGTATACTAAATACTGCTTTTAATTTAGAAGTTCTGCTTCTTGCAGTCCCTTCACACCATCTGATGAAGCAAGCCGTTGCTTACAAAAGTGTATACATCTCTGATTTAGGTTATAATGGGGGTGGGGGGGCAAACTTTCTGGCAGAGTTGCAACAAATTAGCCCCACGCCTTCCCCAACAGTCACTCTGATACCTTTCCATATCGGATCTACTGCTCACATGTCTGCTCCCTGCTCTGTACACCCTGACCAAGGTACTCTTTTGCGTTCTGCATCCTACCCTGTGGTTCCTGCCTGACCTGATGTTCTGCTTTCTGCTCCCTGTCTTACTGCCACTGTGCTGCCTGTCCCCTCCCCAATCTGCTGAATGCCACACACAAAAGTCTATAAGGTGCGCATCTACCCTGTTTTAAACCACCCCAACTAAATATCTGTTTAACTTGCTCTTGTAAATGTTTGAGGATTCCACAACTTCTCTAGGTAGCCAACTGAAATGCTTGACCACCCTCATAGGGCATGTCCAGACAAGCATGGTTTTGTGGTATGTGGCACCACAAACATGTTTTCAGCACTGCATACCACAGTCTGGTGTTCTCTGCACTGCAAGGCCACACTGCCCGAGTACACATTGCTCTCTTTTTTTTTCCTGTGGGTATTTTTGATCCCCGGATATCCACCGGTCAAAAAATAACCACGAAAAGAAAAACCAGAGCAGAGCATGCTTGGGCTGCATTCACTGCTAAAAAGCAAAGCCAGGCCATCCGGAGATGGGCTGCAGCTGCCAGCAGAGGCAACCTGAGCAGGGTGTGGGCCCTGGGGCAAATCAGCCCATGCAGAACCCCGCTCTCTCTCTGATCCCAGAGCCAAAGAAGCTGCCATCGCCATCAGCAGCGGTGATGGGGGGGGTAGCAAGTGGCTGGATGCGGAGGCACTGCTCCGCCCACCTCTGCGTGGCCCCCCAAAGTGCAGGGCCCAGGGCACTCACCCCTATTCACCCCCCCCCCCCCACAACGCCAG
>NW_017728997.1:44905320-44907730 GCF_001723915.1 Gavialis gangeticus | reverse complement strand
CCCCCCCAGAACAGCCATGGTTGCCATCCAGGAGGCCCCCAGGTAAGGGGAGGTTGGCCCTAGCCTCCCCTACCACCCCTGGGGTAACGTGTCACGCACCAGGATGCACTGCTGCTACTTGTCCCTGGGGAACCAAACATCCATGTATGTCTGGATGCACACATAATAAGGAAATTTTTCCTAATCTCCAACCTATATTTCCTTTGCTGAATTTTGCAACCACTGTTCCTAGTACTGTCCCTACAGCCACAGAGAAAAGAATATCTGCATCCTCTCTGTAATTATCCTGCAGGTATTTAAAAACTGTTATCAAAGTCAGTCCCCACAGTCTTTTCTTTTCCAGACTAAGTAACCCTGTCTTTTTTCAGCCTTTCCTCATGGACCTAGTTGAGAACCAATGAGGTAAGTTGTAGCAGCACAACAGTGGCTCTCAACTAAGTTGCTGCCAAATTCAAAAAAGTTAGGGAGAGGTGCCCTGACTCTAAAAAAGTTAAAAACCATTGCCCTAATTATTAATGAAGGGGTGTGGGTAAGAGCACTCTAATAGTAAGTATACCAAGAAAAGATGAATGGCATAATATTCATAGGCACAGTAAGATACTGTGTTTCTGTTTTCTGTGAGAAGCCTTTTCTGAGGTGGTAGGGAACTTGTGACTTCTTTTGGTTTTCTAAATAGCTGTGGATAAAAATATTCTTTTTAATTGACATTTTCCTAATCATTTCTCTGACGTAAAGGTAGTTCAACTGATTCAACATCTTTCTGACTTCTAGACTGTACTGCCACATGGAACTAAACCAAGAAGACTCTGAAGTTGTAGTTAATGCTACACTACTACTCACATTAATGATATCAAGCACATATTTTGTCGGCAAAACTTCTGCTGTCTATGTGGAGTCCCTAGATCAGTGATTCTCCACCAGGGTGCCACAAAATCCTTTTAAGGGTCCCACAGGATGCTATGTGATATTAGAGACATTAGGTGTGCAAACACCTGCATAGTCCACAAGATAAACCAAGAAATTGTAAACAGGAATTCTTTTGGTCTCAAAAATTCTGATGTCTGGTGGTCTGAGTTCTTTACAAAAGAACTGTTCCATTATTTTTCTATAGTCAAAAATGAGTAAAATATGAGAGCTGGCGTTTTCTGAGGGGTGCCTGGAGTCTAAAAAGGTTTAGAATCGCTGCCCTACAACAATCTGTACAGTAAAACACATAAACAGATGCATATTAAATCAGTTCCAAGTAACATGCTGTTGGCTTCAGTTCATTTTCAGATACAACTGAAGTTTGTAACGCAGGCAAACCTATACCATATACGCCCATCACAAAGATCATGTTTCCTTATATGCCGTTCCAGTGTTAAAAGGGGTCTTTTATGGTTGGCGACTGAAAACTCAGCTAATTGTATGTTTTATTTTTCAAACATCAGCAAAAGTTTAGAGAGTTTTAATGGCTACATTTTTATACCAATAAATCAATTAATAATTTGATTTTGTCCTGAACGATACAATTATACATACATAGCCAAGTTTTAAAAACTTGTTCTCTCTGGTAAACTGGGATGCAATTCCAAGTCCTTGTAAGCAGTTTTATTATGGAGCGCTTTTATATTATCTTTCTTTTAGAAGTTTAGAGCCAGTAGTATTGTACTTCAAAATCTAATTAACTAATTAACTAAATCTAATTAACTTCTTAACTGAGCTCAATAAACTACAGAAATGTGGCATCAGCATCAACAATTCCAGAGCATTTTTCAAACAAGAGCATCTCTGATTATGGCCAAAGAGTTCAGGAATTAAGTGAGTTAAGCTAAAGGTATAATGCAGTTATTTATAGTTTTACACTTTCTAACTTCAGCTATATTTTGTTAATTTTTTCAAAGATTGGTTATCCTCCTTGAGAAGACATGAAAGAATATGTGCTGCTTCTCTTCTTCGCTTTATGCTCTGCTAAACCTCTCATTGGCCCTTCATATTTTACATTAAAGAACATCATGCTTCAAGACATGGAAGATGCAGATGATGATGACAACGATAACTCACTATTTCCAACTAGAGAACCAATTCTACCACTCATTCCTTTTGATATATTTCCAGTATGCCCTTTTGGATGCCAGTGCTACATGAGAGTTGTCCATTGCTCTGATCTAGGTAAAAATAAACCTACTTTTTTACACTGAAAACATTCTTCAGAAAATGTTCAATGAACAATGAATTTGTGAGTAAAACCTTCATTTGAGAGGCAAAGTAACAGCAGCTTTCAGGAAGATCAATGTTAAATTATTTTTAAACATTTCTAAAGAATATCAACTAATTGTTGTTGAAGTTTACTTGTATTTTTTTTTTAAAGTGCCGGGAAGCTGGGCTAGGCAGGGGATGGAGCCAGGCAGGGCAGCCATGGGGGCTTCTC
>NW_017728997.1:44881266-44900320 GCF_001723915.1 Gavialis gangeticus | reverse complement strand
TTGTTGTTGAAGTTTACTTGTATTTTTTTTTTAGCTTTGGTTGGTGAGGAATTCAACCTACACAAAGGCAGTGGTAAATCAATATATTTATTTACACAAATAAATGTTTTCTCATCTGTAAACAGGACTATTGAAATGACGAGACATAACTTATATACACTTCCACAGAATAAGAGAACAATCTTCATAAAATAATCTTATGTTCATACAACTTCAGAGAGGCAGGTTCTATATTCTGATACTCCCTTTACTTCAAATAAGAGATATACCAAAGTATGCAGGGATAGAAATATGCAGTGTCTTGTACACTCCCCTCTCTCAAAGAAAAGCTATATGCAAAAGTATTTCACAGAGTGGTGGATCAAATAACAAGAGGAAAGGAAAACACGGGACAAGGAGGCTACAAAAAAAATCAATCACAAGGAAATTACAAGGAAAACGTGGGACAAAGAGACTACAAAAATCAATCACAAGGAAAGTGCACTGCAAGAGCATGGAAGGGATACTAGCTGGTTAAGGGGAGACTAATATAGATGAATATTCATAATGATCCCATTTTGACCAAAGGAAAATAAGTTAATGACACTGTCTTTTATTTATTTGTGTAAATAAATTAATTAAGGGTTATATAATACAGTTCATAAGGATTAGAATCTGTAAAATGAACATAGTTCCTGTCTAAGTAAGTATTTGTTAGAGCTTTATATATATAATAATTCAAGGTCAATGGCTTGTTTCAATTTTGTACCTTATAGACTAACTAAATCAGAGCATTACTATATAATATTAGCTTTAGTGAGCTTGTAGTCACTTCATCACATACTGTGATCTTTGAAGCGAGGTAGGGCACATGAATGCTTATGCTATAATCTTTGATTTAATTAATTGAGGGATGTCAATCTTATCTGGTTCTGTGGGGCAGATGAATGACCAGGACTGGGCCATGAGCCAGACTGGACCAGTGGGCGTAAGGACCCCAGACTTCCTCCCCACCCCCATACTGGATGTAGTGCCTGCAGTCGCCATTCTGGGATTTTTGCCGTATGCAGTGCAAGTCCTGAAGCGGCAGGTGCTGAGGACCCTGGTGTGGCCGGAATTGATGCTGTGTGTAGCATAAATCCTGGAGTACCTTGCGGTAGATCTCAGAGCCTCTTGGAGTTGATCCAAGGCTGGGGTGGGGAGGTGAGTGCCTGCGTGCATGCACATGCATGCCCCAGCCCAACAGGGCAGTCTGTGGGGGAGGGAAGGGGCGGGGCTAGATCAAGGCCCCCACAGTGACAGACAGGAGTAGGGGTAAGTTGAGCAGAGCCCTGGTTGGGTGGGATGCGCCCCCAAATAAATTTTTACTCCCTCTGCCTCAATCTGCCCTTCCCTGCCCACAGACTTACTTGCTGCGGGGGTGGAGGCATGCCAGCATATAGGAGATCTTGGGTTGCTTTTAAATGCCAAAGGTGACCTCCTACTTAAAAAGGTTGAAGACCATTGAGCTACAGTGAGTGCTGTGCTGCACAGCACACTGCACGCAGTGGCCCCAGTAGCTGGTCCAGAACTGTACCACATGCAGCCCCTGCTCCAGTCAGTCTAAGACCGGTATTACATGTGGCACATGCGGGCACCGTGTGCAGCACAGGCCCCAGACTGATGGGAGCAGAGCCACATGCAGGGCATGTCCTGGAGACCCTGGAGCAGGCTCCATGTGCAGTGTAGTTCCCAGGGTGGCTGGAATGAGCACTGGCTGAAGCACAGTTCTCAGGCCCTGCCTGCGGAAACAGTTTGGGTCAACTCAGAGTGGGGGCAACACAGGGGGCTGCAAAATGGGGCTCCAGGGGCCAGATTCAGCCTGTAGGCCATATGTTTCACACACCGGAGTTAATCTATAAAGTGCAAATCTACTCTGACTTCAGACTAACGCAGCTCTATCCTCCGTCTTCTTTCAATCTTACCTCAATATAACTTTCTTAAAGAGAAAGTTTCTCCCTTTATACTTTGACCTTCCTTTCCACTGCTGGCTCTATTTCTCTTTCTTTGGTACCCCTACCCCTTCTAAATACTCACTAACTGGCTGCTCCCCTTCCCCTTTTCATAGGTCTCATTCATATTGTCCTAATTCTGCTCTAATGACATTTATTCTAACCTTGTCTCTTACTCCACCTGGTCCTCTTCATTTTTAACATGCATCTTTGCTAATTCCTCCAACTACCATTTCTAAAAATTTGCTCATACGTTTCTTCTTTCATCTTCTCTCCTCATCTCTAGAAGGTCTACTCCATATCCATATGGATGTATCCTATTAAAATGATCACAGCCATTTATGACCTCTGCATATCTTACTCCCTTCAGCATCTGGCTCTACCAGAGATATATAACTTTTCATCTACTAATGCTTCTGCAGTTAGTCATTCTTACTCTTTGCCCTGAACCAGATCAGTGTAGGCACAAGTTTTTTTCAATTCTCCTGCACCTGTCATTTTCAATACCCAAATCTCTTCCCCTTCCCACTGTTTTTCCTCTTTTGAAGACTACTGCATTCAACTCTTTCTCTCCTCTCTCCTTTCATGTTGCTGTTATCTACCAGCCACCAAAACAGCCTCCCTCTCAGACCCTGGCTCCTGGCTTTATCACTTCCCCTCTCCTCCCATTTCCCACAACTTCAAATCTCACTCTTGATGACTTCAGCTTCCATGCTCAGAGTATGTTAGGCCTGTTCAACAGCTACCTCAAAATCAGGCTAATATTGTCTTCTATGAGTGCTGACAGTGTTGACTCTGCTGGGGCCCAGCCCAATGAACCATATGGTAAATCATGAGCTTTTTGGCTTTAGACTAATATCATGCATAGTTTGTACTATATATAAGTAGATACAATAGTGTTGCTTAAAAGTGTGCTTATGGAGCACCTGTGCTAAAACCTGCTGCAGTTTCAAAATAGGTAACCTGCATCAATTCTGGATGAACTAAGTCTATGGGTACCTATAATAATTTACCTATAGGCAAATAACCATACAATGTTTATTTTAAGATGTTTTCAAATTTGCCACTCACTTGCATCTGTTCAGGATGAGTAGGGTCTGACAGTAAGAAAAGGGGAGGGGGAAAGAGGCTGCTGGGAAAAGAAGTTGCGGGGCTGGGGGTGGGGGCTACCTGACACACCAGATTTATTTCCCCTGCTGCAGCTGCTGTATTTTCCCTGCAGGGGACAAACTCAAGGCAAACTTGCAATAATTAGATTGCATACCTGGACACTTTTAACAAATGTATACATTTTCCATATATAGAATCTAAGGATTGTCCGGTCATCTTACATTCAGTTGCCTTATATTTGAGTTACTAGAGAAATGCTCTCTATACTTTGCCCTTCCTCCTTCTCCCATAGTAAAGCCTGACTTGCCAACCCCAAGCCTGGCTCCTCTTCAGTATATAACTTTTCTGCTCCTCCTTGTGCCCCACAGCCTCTCTAGCTAGAACCTTACAAGACTGATGTTTTCCACTATAAATCTATTTTTTTCTCCTTCATTTCTGCCATCTTAATGATTTAAAAACTCTACATCTCCAACCTAATTCTATTCCATGTCCTCAAACACAAGTGACTTTGTTTAACTCTCCCAGCCCTATACTAACAGCTGCTTCCAATTCTCTCATTATATATGAGGAAAAAAAACTGATAAAATTCAATGCATATTTTCTAACCCCATACATTTTTGCTTCCCCTTACTTCTTCCACTCTTACAATTCTCTTCTTCTTCCTTGTTATGAAGGCAAAGTTTCACATCTTCTCTCACCTTCTAACTCCTCCATTTGCCTTGCAACCACCTATTACTCTCTCTCATGATTTCACTCGCTCCAAATTCTTTTTCCTTAGCCTCTGGCTCTTTGGATTTCTCTTTCCACAGTACAAACATGGTTTAGTCTCTGAGGGCATCTTTACATGTTCTGTGGGGTGAAGGGAGGGGTGCTTTAACTAGAGTGGCTCCAAGACCCATTCTAATAAAAGTGCTCACAGAGTCATATAGATTCAGCGTCCTGATTCAGTGTCTGTTCCACGAGCTTTAGTTAAAGCACCTCTGCTGCCATTTTGAAGGGCAAGGAAGCTGAATACATGTGACACAGAGGCTGCTGGAGCACACCAATTAGCAAGTTCCAGAAGGCCCAATTAATTGAGCCTGCTCAGATGTGTGCTATAAAACACCTCAGATGTGTGCTAATTAAAACACCTTTTCTTGTTCCCATTTGCCTCTCCAGCTACTGTCCCATCTCTTTAGACTTTTTCACTTGCTAAGGTCATTGAAAGTGCTATATACAACTCTCATTTGAAATACTATATTTTAATACCTCCTAGACTCTTTCCCTTGTCATCTTTGATCAATAACTGTGTCTAGAACCTAACACTCAACATACATCAAAATCCTACTGATTCTAACAGTTATAAGGTCAGTATTTCTTATCAAATCCATACAGCTAAAACAGTTCCAGGTGCTCATCTCCCCTTTCGATTACTGCAACATCCTATTCACAAACTGTGACCCAACTGTTACAGTTTTTATAAAATTTTATAAAGTTCAAACTTAGAACAACATTTGCACAAGTATTAAAGCCAAAATAATTTATTTTTAGTGTAATACACAACACCAAAATTCAGAGACTCTACTAAATTGAGGAATTTACTCTTGATTTTTTTAAAAAAGGTTTAACTAATATTTGGAACGTCTTTAGTATAGAAAATTTCATTATCTTAAGGTCTCCAGAAATAAAATCTCCTCTCTACCCAGTATAGTATGCAAAGGTTTAAGATACATTTGCCTGTGCACCTTGAAGGTCTTGCTGTCTATGTAAAGAAATGTAACCATGCTTAACAAAAACAAATATGAATGATACTTTCTTTGATTAACAGGGATATCCATTTAATAGGAAACTTATTCTAATGATTTACTTTTGTATCATTTTAATATAATTTTGGCTGCATTAAATTCATCACTTCGATATACTTTATAATACAATGAGTAAAAAGCTAAAATTGTTTTGGATACAAAGAGTAATACAAAAACTAAAAAGGTAATATCTAGAGCTTCTCACATATTCAAAATAAATAGAAGAAAGCAAATTTCTTCCTAAAAATGTATTAACACAACTAGTAACAATAATAACCAAAAGTAACCAACAACAACACTAATATCTGCTATTTAGCTCTGCTGTGTCTTCTTCTCTCCTACAGGTCTGAGAAAGGACAGAATGATACCCAAAACCTTGCCTATGTCTATCAGTTGGTCCAATAAAATCTATCACTCACAAGAATTCTTAATATCTATAGGAATTCTGCAAAGAATCAGATGGCATGTACATTACTTAAAGATTAAGTAGAAGGTGCCATCCTTTTATTTTGAGGTCTTAACTACATTAGACAAAATGTTTAATAACTATAAACAACTGAATTGGAATATCTTTCATTAGTAAGCATCACTTTCAACTCTCAAACCTACAAATTTGCAATCAGTCCATAAAATGTGAAAAAATAGTAGCATTTCAATAAGTAACTGAAAAGTGAAAGTAGAATCCTATTTTAAATATATTTTCTCATTAGGGTAATGAATTGTTTTTGCAATCTGTTACAAGTGTTGTTGTGGTTATTGGATACCCTGTTACAGGTTGCAAAACTGATTTATTTAATTGAAAAGGACCAGAAACACAGATTTTATATCTAAAATAATTAATTATGACATAATATGTGACAGAACATTAGCATTAGCACCTGCATCTCAGATACTGCGTAGGCTGGGAATCTTCCCCTCATGGAAATCCAGGAGGGATGGCCCATGCTCAGACTATCCATACAAACATCTCTTCCTCATTTAATTACCCACTCCATAAACAAATATTACATTCACAGAACTATCGTAGGGCTGCTGTGATTTCTTCTTATCCTTACCACTGGAGTCCTATGGTCCAAAAATGCTACACTTACATTCTAAATGTATTTTTCTGTTTGACATGTAAGGTTGTTCTCAGATATATAAAATGTATATGTTTTTGATTTTCTCATACTAAACAGGTCTGACCTCAATACCAAGCAATATTCCACTTGATACTCGCATGATAGACCTACAAAATAACAAAATTAAAGAAGTCAAAGAGAATGATCTCAAAGGACTCACCTCACTTTATGTAAGCTTTTTACTTTTGATTCGGGTAACTGAAAATATGTAGGTAACTGAAAATAATAAAACTAAATGTAATTTGCTACACTTCACCTTGAGCTGGGAGGGCTATGTTGCTCCTTACAGCATCCAGATATTGTGTTGCATACTTCTTTGCTAGGGAAGACTAAAGATGCACTTAAGCTTTTAAGCACTTAAAAAGAAACTTCTCTGAACTTTAAATGACCATAAAGCAAATTTCCTAACATCCTCCCTGTTCCCAAATAAAAAAAAAAAATGTGATTAGCAGCCATAAACTAAATCTCACATTATAATACAATGCAATTTTTCTAGGTACTTTCCAAAAAACACACATTAGCCTAATCATTTTCCCACTGAAATAAATGGTAAAATCCCATGGACATTATACAGAAACAGAATTATGCCAACATTGAATTCAACTGAAAATTCTATCTATGGTTTTAATTTTGAATATCAATGTTAACATTAAAATGATAGAATTATAATAAAGAAGTACTGAGTTAAAATTAAACATATCAGTGTTACAAGACAACTGAATAATCCCTTCCAGTAATGCAAGCAAAGAAGGGGTGACTTCAATGACCGGAATGGCAGTATGATACAAATCTGCTGTGGGGTGAGGAAAGGGAGGAAAATATTTCCTTAACGTATTATTACTGTAGTCCCATCTCCACAGAATATTTTGTCCAAACTTCACTAGGATGGGACTTTGTGGGTCCAGTCAGCTAGGAGGAGCAGGTAACTATGACACCCTGGGGCATGCTACCCAGGTATAGCAGATTCTGCACAAGCTATAACACAAGTTCTAAGTAGCATCTGTAATACAAAGCAGTTATTATAACACCACTTAAAATTACAAGTATTTTCCTAGCTTCTTACACATCTTCTAGTGCAGGGGTGGGCAAAATGCGGCCCAGGGGCTGGATGTGGCCCACCAGGCCATTCTATCTAGCCTGCGGGGCCCCTAAAATATTTAGAAAATTAATATTTATCTGCCCTGGGCTGCCTATCATGCGGCCCTCAATGGCTTGCCAAAACTCAGTAAGTGGCCCTCTGCCCAAAATAATTGCATGCCCCTGTTCTAGTGCATTTGGATTCTCTTAACAGTCTTTTACTCTAGTATGTAGACAAGACAGGCAATTAAAGGAAGAGTTTAGAATGAAAAAACAATATTAACAGAATGCACTATATTCAGAGAGTTGGCTGTGGAAGATAATCCTGCTCTTCTACAGTATCTTTATTAAGTATGTAAAATCTCACTGAACAGTCAGTTGTAGCTACTGTAAAGAAATAAAAAAAACTAAACAAAAGCAAAGATCAAAATTCTCAGACAAGGGTGGGCAATTATTTGGACTTGAGGGCCACTTAAGAAGTCTGGGTGAGCTGTTGCGAGGTGAGGGGGTGTTGACCCAGCCTGACTTGGCAGGGGGAGGAAGCAATTGGTCCCATCTAGCCCCAACCCATCTGCACTGCACCCACCACTGGATGTGCCAGGTCTCCGTGGAGACTGTTTGGGACTCCCGCAGGCAGCACACGCTTGGCCAAGGCAAATGAGATAGCAGTGGTGGGTGTGGAGCAGAGTGACAGCAGCAGCTGGGCAAAGAGCCTGGCTGTCACACCAACCCAGAAGCAGTGGGACCAGCTGCAAACACCACAGCTCGGGCTGCCTCCTGCGCTTGGCCCAGGGGACCCACTTCTGGCCAAAATCCCTTGACAGGCTGGATCTGGCCCACACACCGTATTTTGCCTAACCCTGCTTTAAGAGGAACCATTATGTGCTATATAGTGTCTTTGAATAAAATGGATAACAAATCATTTGTAAAAGTGCCAAATTCTCAAATCAAAGTTAAATAACCAACATAGTCTTTTTTTTTAAAAAAGGACTCTGGTTCATTTGTAATGGAAAACATCCTGTCTTTTGCACAGTTATAATCTTTCCAGTTGCACTTGGTTACTGAACAACAAATTAAAGTTTGGCAGATCTAAATGATTTTTTAAGGAATCTATTCATGAACCTTTTAGCTGTTACAGATTCATCTACAGTAAAGAAAACAGATGTTCTACAGTCTCAGTTTACAAAATTTAGGCATGTATAAAAATTCAGTTCTATTGGTGGTAAGTTCCCATTGGTAGAAATAATTTCAGGAGAAGGAGAAGTGCAGATGTTCAGTCTGCAACAGCTCTTCCATGCTCTTTGCACCTTTCCAAGACCAGGGTGATCCTGGTCTGGGGAAAGCATGAGTTGCTCCAGTTCTTCTGTTCCTGGGGGGACTAGAACTGTTAGGACAAAGCTCCTCGCTGCCTTCTTACGGTAGGGAGTGAGAAGCAGGGAGGGGGCACTACGCTCTGCACTTGACTCCTGATGCCTAGAAGTTGAGTAGAGGAAGAGATGGGACAAAGCCCTGCTGCTTCCTTAGTTCAGGGATTGTGGGGACCTGCCCCCCTCCCTGTACCCTCTCCAAACCATGGTAACCTTGGTTTCTGGAAAGAAAAGGAGCCTTTCCCCATAGCTTCATTGCTCCTGGTTCCCATGACGAATTAAGCCATGACAAAGTGTGGAGATGTTCATTCTCCTAGAAGAAACTCTCCTGGAAATTATTTCTACCTGGGCCATTTTTAGTTAATAGCTGGGCTTCTTTTTTCCAAGAAGGGCCAATTCTGCTCTGGGAAAAAAGCTGGTGTCTGTACACTTGTGGTTTCTACCAAGAGAATGGCAATTTCTCCCAGCAGAAAATGAATGTCTGTAATTGCCTTTGTGTATAAAATGCTGCTTTTGTATCTACAGAGAAATATAGATAATTAACCTTATCTTTAACAGTAAAATTAAGGAGAAACTCATTCATTATTCTGTTTTCTTTATATGTAATTTCTAACTTATTATAACCACAAGTTATAGAGAACAGAAAGAAATGAAAAGCCAATGACAGTTGATACCGAAATGTATACTGATGAAAACTCACGATAAAGTTCGTTTCAATTTTTCAGAGCAGTTAATTTATGATTATTTGGCAAGGTCTAACTGAACAAAGTCTGCTTCCTTGAAGCAATTTGTCAGGGCACTATTAAAAAAAAAAATAAAGCCATGTAATGCAGCCCAATGGCATTTAGATTTTCCTATGAATTACTTCAATTGCTGTCTTTATTTTGGTGGAAAAAGATCAGGTTTTATTTCTCACAAGTACTATGAGCAGACAATAATATTAACAACTATTTGTGAACAGGCTCCGAGGCAATGGAAAGGTACAAATGTATTCATTTCTCTGTCTAGACTATTCAAGTATGATCCAATGCAAAAAAATAATCTCAGCTAGCATATGATTTACTAATCACATTTTGTTTCATGGCATGTCCTCAGCTAATAAAGCAAGGATTTCTGCAAGAGCAGAGAAACCAAGGGCAGAGAGAGATGTTGTAACATATGAAATGGTCCTAAGTATGACAGGGTTGGAAACGTTAAAAAAAGTAGTTTTATTAGCTTCTGGACACACATACAGCCCCTGGTACACCCTAGCTGGAGCACTACAAAAACACTGCTCTTAATTCCTCCCTCCCCTGTCTTCCCGCAAGGTGCAGGGAGCAGAGACAATATCAGAGCTCTCCTGCTGCTCACCTGTGCTCTACTCAAGTACCATTCCCCTGTCAGAACCAGGATACTGGAACCCGCACTCCCATCCCTGAACCGGAGAGGTATGAAGAGAACTGGGGGCTGGAGAGCCAGAACTTTGTCCCCAGCTTTGGTAATGGAGGGATGCAGGGGTGTGATTTTGGCAGTGCAGGGGCCTAGGGGTTATGGCAGGGACCTGGGTACTACTTGGCAACATGCCACTTGTGTGGGAAAAAGGTAGCTCAGCAGCAGCCATGGGGGCATGGTGGCTTACCTTGCTCCAGGTCCAGATCTGGCATCAGCTCAAGTTCCAACAGCAGTGAGAGGACTACCCAGGTCCAGCTACAGTGGGGAGGGGAAGTGGGGGTGCAGGGCTCCATCAGGCTCTGTTGGGGAGAGTGCTCACAGTGTGCTCTGCTCTCCCTCCCTCCCCCTGTGTAGGTGTGTGGGGTGGGAGCATAGAGCACTGTGTAATGCTGAAGGGCCGAGGAGTCCTCCACCACACTTCCTACAGTGGACATGCATAAGGAGCAGTGAAATGCAACAAAATAGTACCTCACACAAATAGGCTCTTTTTTGATACCTTTCAGCTGCTTTTAGCGTCTCAAAGTGCAGGTAGATTTGTACGTCTCACCCTTTGAAGTACTTTAAAGGTGTCTGAACCACTGTAATGGTGAAGTCTATTCACACCTGAAGTGTAAAAGACTAGTCAGAGGAAGACTGTCGTGTTTAAATCTACAGAAAAAAATTCAAGCCTATTTTGGCTGAAGATGATGGTAAATAAGATAAATGAAATTTTTTGTTCTTATGCCCAACATATTTCTTTTAAGTAAACTGTAAGGTTGCAAACCAAAAGGAATGACAGAAACATTTAAAATGCCTTTTAAACATTTCAAAGGGCCAGCTGTAAAATGTACATACTATTTGTAATATTACGCAGCAGCTGAAGCACTCCAATATAATACCTCTTGAAATGAAGTAATACTTTGAAGTGTTTCACTTCTTGTTATGTATGTACAGAACTAGGGAACACATAGGTCCTCCAGAATCCCACAATGCTCTTCCATGAAGGGAGGCAGTAGGAAGAAGAGTTGTGTTGACAGTCTGGCAGACAATCCTGTGAATCCAGTGCTCAGGGGTCTAGTGGCTCAGGGGCTGGGTGTCCACATCCCCATCCCCCACAACTACTCCTCCAGACCCTTACTTATCCCTGTATACCTTGCCCCACACCCAAACCACTCTACCTCCCGATTTCAGCAAGGGGGGGCGGGGAGGGTGGAGAAGTTCAAGAGATGGGGACTGCAGAGCTGGAATATGGGCTGCAGGGAACCCCTTCTATCCACAGACCCTCACCACACCACTGCTGACCTCTCTGCTCTATTGAGAAATATCTTCCACTTCCTGTAGCGTTAAGGGGCTTTGAGGGGTTCTAAGCATGTTCCCCAGCTGAAACATTACCATTTTCAAATGTTTCCAAAGTCACGACTCTTAGAAATCATTAAAAATAATGTTAGTCAACACCTTACAATTATATTAACCTCCTCTCTAATATCACTATTGAGATATAAGTGATTAGAAGCTTTAAAAAGTACTTTAAATTAATACAGCAGGAAAGAAGTATTTTCCTTATGATAATTTCCAAGTTTTATTCTACATACTGGAAAATCACTAACTTTTACAATAATTGATTTAAACATAAGTGGAGGACTTGCAATAGTACACGATTTAACCCTTAAATTCTTAAGAATGCTACCCTGCTCCTACTTTTATTGATTTTTCACAGAACTATCACCCACATTTCTCAGCATCCATAAAGTATACTTACTGCATCTTAACAGTAGTGTTAACATCTTAACATAATGTTAATTTGCAATTCAACTTAATTAAAATATACCAGTTCAGTTTCAGAAATGTAATTGTATGATACTGATATATTGATTTTATATACACACACACACACACACACACACACACAAGGAAAGATGTTCTTCCCTTCCTACCGTCAACTGGAAAACCTAAATGGAGCCAGTTTGCCAGCTCAAAATGCACTTGGGCACTAACTAGAAAATTAATCCAACTCTTTCCACATTATTTGCAGTCCCCAACTGTACTTAAACTGGTTCACATCTTCAAAAGTGTGACTAAGACATTGTTTGCTTTATTAAAAAAAAGCAAAGCATACAATGCAACATTGAACATGCCATGTTACTTAGGAAAGTAAGCACTAAAATAAAAAAAATAAAAAAATCGGTATAATGAAAAAAGTATAAATAACAATAACATTAACAATCAAGAGAATTACAAAACTAGTTTCCCTGTCACCATCAAGAACATTTTGTGGTCCCAATACCACTTTCATTCATTCAGACCTATGTTTTTATGATTAAGCAAAATATAGAAAATATATGAATTTTTTAATACAAAAAATCATTTTATAGCAAGTAGCAAAATTCATTTACTAACATAGTAATTCATTCAGTTATTAGGACTAAGTTCATATTTTCCAAATAAATATGTAATTACTAAAGTATCCTAAATTAAAAATGCATGATCATAAAATTACAAAATAAATTTTTGTGTTTTTTTAATGTTACTTTTCAAATTCTTCTTAGGCACTTGCTTTGAACAACAACAAAATATCCAAGATCCACCCCAAAGCCTTTCAATCAACAAAAAAACTGCGGCGACTGTATCTATCCCATAATCAGCTAACTGAGATCCCAGACAACCTGCCAAAATCTTTAGCAGAGCTAAGAATTCATGCCAACAAGGTTAAAAAAATACACAAGGAAGCATTTAAAGGAATGAAGTCTTTACATGTTTTGGGTAAGTCTGTCTTACAAGCTTAGCTAGCTACATGTCACTATATTATTTTAGTACTGCATTAAGCCTTATGGTAAAAGTACAAGTAACCATAACCTAGAAAGCACAACTATTCCCACTACAGAACTCCAAAATGAAAGTTTTATATATTTATTTGTTTATTTCGACTGACATCCCACCCTTCCCAACAAAGGTCCAGGGCATCCTGCAGTAAAAAGGCAGAATAACTTCTAAAACAGAAGAATTAACCAAAGAACAAAACATCTTAAAAGTGAAACTAGAGGATCAACATAAAACAGAAAGCCCCTAACCAGTATCTTAGCCCAGCTAGATTTGCTATTTGCCCAAATATAAAGGTCTGGGTTCAGAAAGAGATGTCTCCAGATTTAAAATATTAATGGCTTTGTGAAGCAGAAAGCTTAGGTTCAGCTGCAAGCTCAAAAAGTTTGCTCTTCATATGACAACATTTTTAATTTTTACTTTCTATGAATGTGTCAAACTTGTCCACAGAACACCCCCAAAGCCCCAACTCCCCACTGTCCCACTGCTTGTTCCAAGGAACAGCCAAGGTTTCCCGTCACATAACTCCTTATCCCCACAAGCCTCAGCCCCACTGCCATTATACTGAACCTTCTAGCTCAGTGGTCTCCAACCTTTTTAAGGTGAAGATCATTTCTTTAAATAAAGTGCAATCCAGGATCTACTGCACCCCCCGCCCCCCAAGCAGGCCAGTCTATGGGAGGTGGGGGGGAAGATTGAGGCTCCCACAGTGAGGGAAGGATTGGGACAGGGGTGAGTGGGGCACTGGCCAGGAAAGGGTCAGAGCCTGGGCAGCTTGCCCCGGTGCCGGAGTGGGGGGCTCCCACCGCTGCATGCATCTCAGCAGACACCCGGGAGGCATGTGCCATGTGCCTCCTGATGCGTGTGTGGGGCAAGGAGGCTGCTGCTGCACACTGAAATTTGCGCCCCCAGCCCCGGTCGCAGGGGATGCAGAGGGGGATCATCCCAATCGCCCAGCCCCGGCTCAGCACAGCCACATGCATCCCACCACTCATACATCCCGCCACTCCTGGACTGCATCTCGGCTGCTCTCCACATGCGTCCCACCAGTCCTGATCAAGGAATCTCTGACAGTAGATCTCAGTCTGGGGGGCGGGGGGGCGGCTAGCCAATCAACTGTTATGGGCTTCCCGATTGACAAGTTGGTGACCACTGTTCTAGCTGAAGCAGGGGAATTTCTGGCATCTCTAGATGGATTTGAGCTGTGAAAGAAATGTTGGGTTTCCCCTTTCCACCGAATGGGTAGCCTGGAATATCATTTGCCCAGAGATGCAATCATTAAGGGGACAAACAATAAAAGGATTTATTATATAAGAGCAAAGAATTATACAAAAAACCCCAAAACCTGACCATAAGTTTGAAGACAAAACAAAAAGATTCTTACAAGCCTGAGACAAACCAGAGACCCTCTCTATCTCCAAGACAGCCTCCTTCCCAATCCCCCACCTCCACTTTCCAAATTCCTCCTGCATTTCAGAAATCCTCAGAAATTTCTCTCCCTGGGACACCTCCTAGTTCTTTAACTGATGGGTCATTTCTCTCAGATGCCTATGCTATTAGGCAGTTGTTTTTCCCATTACAAGACGACAATAACTTGTATGCTCATCCCACCAGTGGCCCTTTCTTTTTGTGACTGGGAGTGGCATTTGTCCATGCCCTAGTATGAAAATAGTAAGATATATTTAGCAGTCACACCTACTCTCTTTTCCTTAATTATGTATTCCTCAGTCCCTTTGATTAAACTGGGACCAAAATCATAAAGACGTATACAGATAGCATAACATAATTTATATAATGATAAAATCAACATGAATGGATACCACGTAACACCAGCTTTCCAGTAAGTTGTATCAGTGAAACAAGCACAAAAAAATCTATGTGACACCCCACAAATCCCCCAAGATCTGATAGGGTTTGTGGCAGAAGATGATCCGTAGGAATCTAGGTTTTCCATTTGCCACAGAAAAATGTGGCCAAATGTAGATTTTCTCCTTTAAAGGAGAAAATCATGGGAAATAGCAGGTTTCCATTTACAGGCTGGCAGAGTACCAGACTCGATATTTAATGAGCAGTTTGTAGAACAGGGGCATGTGGGTTGGGAACAAGGGACACCAGCAGGACTGAGGGGATAAGGGATTGTGGATTAAAAGTGAGGGGCAATGGTATGAGCAGGGCACGGCATCAGCAGATCAAGGTTGCTCAATGCCACAAAGCAGGGGTGACAGTTGCAGCTGAACCCACATCCTGGTGCGTGAAGGGGGCACAGGGAACTCTGATTTTCCATGATTAAAAAACCAAAATCAAATGCCAAAATATATGTGAATGTATTTTATTATCATGATTGAGGCACTGGTAGGCTTCCAAATTGCTTTTAAATTGTAAATATATCAATAATACATTGTGTTCAACTGATATAGATATAGAGGTGTCCCATTTTAATTGCAGAAAAACATGGATTTTGTTGGGGGGGGGGTTTAAATCAGAGAATTTTGGGTTTTTATCAGAGAACATGGGATTTTAAACAGAGAAAGCCAGGATCCCTGGTTATTAGTAAATGTATGAGATCACATAGGACAGATATTTCATTCCATGAAGCAATGGAAAACTAACAAAACTCTGATTTATTAAATAAGTAAATGTAAGTAGGTGCAAAAAACATTATATTAAATTTAATTACTGTCAAATTTTGCTTTCCATATGTAGCTTTTGATAACATCTCCCCTACATAGTTCAGAGGTATCCTTTCTGTGGAACATCTGACATAAAATCACCAATTAAGGGACTAGTATGTCCCTTACCTGATTTAAGTCCCTATCTACCAATTTGTAGTTGTTAGGTAGGGAAGGTTTTTGTAATTCTGCAAGGCAAAAAACATGCAGTCCTTACTCAGACAACTGTTAGACATCCATCACATGCCCCTCCATAAAGACAAGTAGACAGAACCAACAGCTACATTAGCCAATCTATGACAGTTCCTGAAAACAGAAATCATCTAAAAATTCCACTTGGAATCCATGATCACACTGGATGCATCTACATGACACACTTAATGTAGAATTGCTTAATTAGCTCTGCAGTAAAGCATGACCAGTCTACATATAGAGAGCTATTAGGCTGAAGTAAACTAAAAAGTCTGCCATATACAAGTACTATCCTTAGGGAGAGTTATTTACTTTGATGCAACACACATCTAAATCAGTGGTCTCCAAGCTTTTTTGATCGTGCACCCCATCAGTAAAACATTTTTGAGCACACACCCCCAATATATGTATATTTATATAAATATACATATAAATAGAAGTTCTAATATTTTCTTCCTGTACCCCAATGGATCGTCTTGCGCACCCCACTTTGGAGACCACTGGTCTAGACAATGATGGAGCTGGCTGGAGCATGAGGATGTTTCAGTGTGGGGACTGCCTGCCAGCTAGCCCCACACTGAAACACCCTCATGCCCCCATCAGCCCCTCTGCAGCATGTTGAGCTGAGTCAGAGCAGTCCTGGGCTGGCTGACTGACCCCCTGCCAGCTGGGGCTGCACCACCCTAGTTCAACATGCTGCCGTCCCTGGTGCATATGTAAACGCTGCAACCAGGAGGAATAAACTCCATATAACAAGCTCGCCACAGTTTATTGCCTCGCATTCATATTCACGTGTAGACGTGCCCAGTCAGAGCATTCCGTGGATCTCCAGCCACTGTTGCAGTTTAGAGTTCAGTTGAATGTGGACTTGACATTTAATGAGCAATACGCAGACATTTTGCAATACCAGAACTATTTCCCCTGAGTTAAAGTCTGAAGGTATTTTTCTTTAATCATGTAGTCTACGCTAATTTTTTTTATTATGACTGGTTAGGTTATTTAAAGATTACAGAGGAAAGCAGTTATAAATTAATAAATGCTATGTAAACAGACAACTAGAAATGCTGTAAAATGTTCAGTGGCAACCGTCAAGCCTCCTGGATCATGGTGTACACATAAGGTCCACCTAGACCTTCAATGCATATGCTTGGGCAGGAATTTTTGGAGGAGTGGAGGCTGCCCAGACCTTCCACCCTCCCTTTAGGTCACCAAGACAGAATCCAAACACCAGACTGAGTCCAGATGTTTGGTGCCTCCATGGTTGTAATTGTATAAGTGTCTGGGAATCTAACCCAGGTCTCCTGTGTGGTAGACAAGGATTCTATTACTGAATCACAGGGGACTCCTGGTATAAAATATGTAGCAATTATAATATCATTTCTTTTACAGAAATGAGTGCAAATCCTCTGGACAATGCTGGAATAGAGCCAGGAGCTTTTGAAGGAGTGACAGTCTATCACATAAGAATTGCAGAAGCTAAATTAACCTCAGTTCCTAAAGGTATGGGGTATATTATCTAATAAGGACCACAAATTACTTTCTCAGTCTTTCAGGTGTATGAATGTAACACATATCAACAATACCAACCATTTAAATAACGTCTATAATTTTCTGTAAATTTCTATAGCAAGACTTATGTTACATTCAGGATCATTTTTTTTCATTTCCGAGATTTTGTTCATTTCCTGAGATTTTGTTCCTTTTTCTCCACTCCCTCAGAAACATTCTTGTGTCCCTCCTAGCTCCTGCTCCCATATTCCCTCTTATCACCTTGTTTCACCATACTCTCCTCTCTTGGTATCCAGAAAGAATCAGTACTCTCACTGTCCAATCCTACCTAAATGATGCATACCAGCTTCCTTTACATCAAGAACCAAAAACAAATTAATAGAAGCTGAAGAACTGACAGTAAGAGGTCGTGCACTCTAGCTCAGAGAACCAACCTGGCTAAAACTACAAACAAACTGCAACCCTTTCTATCAAATGTCCTCAGGAAGCCTTTCCTAAATGCTTAAGAAGCAAGCAGATCTCAGAACACCAGAGAATTATGAAAGGCCACAACAAACACAGTATTCCTGACTCCTTTACACTCTTCAAGTGGCATATGTCAGTTTTACAACTTTCATTTTTTGTCTTACAATCTGTACCAGCTTTGTAGCTCCAAAGTGCTGTACAACAGAACTAAAACTGCTTTGGCACTCAATATACAGTCAATATCAAAGTAACTCATTGTTTTGATGAGGTAGCTTAAATATAGGCAGATTTAATATATGGTATTTACCCAATTGTATTTACCCAAATCCAAGATGACTTCAAATTTAAGACACCCCCCTCTCCCCAGTATTTAAATTCTATATATGGATGTCACGGGATGGGCACCGCTCTGTGCTCTCTTCCCACTCTGAAGCTCATCTTGCCCAAAGTTCACCTCCTTTCTAGTGCCTACCACGTAATATATTTCCTTAGGTGTTATTTAAGAATGGAGGCTGCTTACAGCTCACGATGATGTTAATGTACTCTGCAGTCTCTCAATTTCAATTCTCTTGTCACCCAGTCCAGAGATCTTAGGCCTCTCTACTCCACTGTCTCTCACCTTTTTGCCTCTGTCTGCAGGACTGCTGCGCCGCCCTGCACTTCTCTGGGCTCACTCTGCCTTCATTGCTCACTGAGCTTGCTCGAGCCCCTTACAGAGCCCCATGTTCTGTTGCTTTCTCTCTGTATCTGAGTCTGTTCTGGCACTTGTGGGAACTTTTGCTTCACTCCTTTTCTAGTTCCCCCGGTCCTCCGGGTTAACTAAACGAAGTCAGGTCATCTTGGCTTTCACAAAGGCAAATACATTCCCCTGCACTAGGGTAACTATGATGTTCTGTCTCTTGTACTCAGATTTTAGTCTCCATCTCTTTAAAGCTTTAATTCTTCCCCCATCTACCGGCTTCAGGGTAACTCCTTAAGTCTCTTCCTGCTACAATCCTAGCTGTTCCATCTCCCCAGCAGGTACGCTTGCTTCCTAATAGTCATTCCTTCTGGTCTCCAGAGCCCTTTTCCTTCCCTTCTTTGGGTTTGTGTGTCTGACTGTGTCAGCCAGAGTGGGGCTGCTAATTACTCTTCCCAGGTATCCCTCCTCATCACAGCTGGCCTCTTGGTTACCTCCTCCCTCCAGCCTGTTAGTTCCCATAGCATTCTGGTGTGTCGGCTTGCTTTCAGGGCTAGGTTTCAGGGTTCTATCCCTCATTCCCTGCCACAATAGAAAATTATAGTTTGTTATAATTGCCCATGTATCAAATCCTCCCAGCCCCTAACAACTATAAAACTATGAAGATTGTCTTAAATTCCCCGACTGAGGTGGTGGGAAAAGCAGCAGTGGGAGGAAGGGGGACCTCTGCCTTTTGCTTTACCTGCCTGGCCTCTTACACCTGTGTCTATGCCTCCACCATGTGCCCCACTGCCAGCTGCCCATCCAGGCCTGTGCTTGTCCCCACCCACCCTTGCCTGTGCCTGCCCCCCATCTCACTGCTGTTGGTATATCAACAAAGCCAT
>NW_017728997.1:44873866-44876266 GCF_001723915.1 Gavialis gangeticus | reverse complement strand
TTTGCTTTACCTGCCTGGCCTCTTACACCTGTGTCTATGCCTCCACCATGTGCCCCACTGCCAGCTGCCCATCCAGGCCTGTGCTTGTCCCCACCCACCCTTGCCTGTGCCTGCCCCCCATCTCTTGCCCCCACTCTGGCTCATGGCTGTGCCTACCCCTAGCTCCCTGCCCCACGCCTCTTGTCCCTCATGCCTGTGCTTGATCCCTGTTGCCCGCCCCCACTCCCATATGCCTTCTCTTCACACTTACCTTCTGCTATAGCTCTGCTCCTCTGGGGCAGTCAGCATTAAGCTGCCTCTCTTTTTAGCAAGAGTTAATACACAAGGGGTGCATCTACAATAGGTGTTTACTGCAGTTGCTTAATTAGCTGCTCAGTAAATGTCCTGGTGTCTACACATGCAGAACTTTTAGGCAGAAGTAAACTAATGAACTCCACAGCAGGGTAGTACCTGTAAATACAAGTACTATCCCACTGCAGAGTTTTGATTTTGTTTTTCACTGCAGGGCTGCACACATAGATGCTGATGTGGCTGGTTGGGGCATGACGGTGCTTCACTGCAGGAGCTGCCTGCCAGCTAGTCCTGCACGGGATCATCCTTGTGGCCCAGCCAGCCCCTCCACAGCACACTGAGCAAGGTCAGAGCATCCCCAGGGTGGCAGACTGAACCCCAGGACTCCCTGGAGCTGCTCCAACTCAGCTCAACATGCTGCAGTCCCGATTGCATGTGTAAACATGGTGCCTGACAGCAATGAACTCCAGTGCGATATCTACCAGAGTTTATTGCTTTGCATTAATAAGCACACGTAGGTGTGCCCAAGGAGGACCTGAAGAACATTGAAAAAAATAAATTAACTTTTTAAGAGACAGTAATTTTGGGACCAAAAAAAAAAAAAAATCACATCTTGAATATCATTCCACAACACAAAGTATAATATGCTCATTTCTTTAGCAGATACAAAGGGCAGAATCTTATTTCAATTTATGTGCCCAACTGGCAGTCACCCAGCAATGTACCTGTGATTTTTGACACTTGCACACAGTTTGTAATCCCGTTCCACACAGCTACTGTGCATATGCATTAGGCTGCACTCTGGCTTAGCACGTATGTGGCTTTATACACACATAGAAATGTGTGAGCATGAATCCCAAACTTGAGGCTAGAAAAAAAACATGAAGCTAGCAGGTGTTAGACAACGGAGGAAGAGGAGGGCTCTACCATGTTTCAGCCTAATAGTTCAGTAGTTAGTGCACCTACCCAGGAAGCAGGAGACCTTGATTTTAGGCCTCCTCCACACTGAGAATGTTTGAATCCACATTTCTGTCTTGCTAGCACTGTACCCTGTCCACCAAGCTACTAATTAGGCATTATCCAGCCTGCTATCCAACCCTCCCTCTTGAAACTGATCCAGTGTGCCTTCCATTAGTATTCCATAGATAAAATGAATGGAGTGGTAGAAAACCTTCTGCTCCACTGGGAGCAAAGGTTCCAACTAAAACCCAGGGGCCCCCACCTTCCAAAATAGCACTGTCTCACTGGGCCACACATCCTCTAGCTTCTGCTCTTTCTTATGGCCCTAAATATCTCCTTCTCTTTAACCGCTAGTTTATTAGCTAAATAGGCCATTCAGCTAAAACATGACAAGACCCTGCTCCTCTGCCTAACACCCACTAGTCAAAAGTTTTTGCCCGGCTGCAATTTTTGTGATGCATACCTAGATTTGTATGTGCACAAGGGGCCATGTATCTGCTCTGAGGCTAAGTACAGTGGATATACTATACATGTATACCAAGCATATTTGGGAACCTGTAGTTTCCCAAATATGGTGCAGCTTACTAATAGTTGCTGGAGAATGAAAGGAGGGCAGGGGATCCAGTGAGGACGCATAAACTGTAAGCAAAGATCTGAAGTAAAATATTTGGAGGTATACCAATACATTGGTCTGATATTGGATCAGCACCAATATAAAGAAAATTGACTGTATTGGAAATAACCTTTTTTTGCCTGATGTGGCCAATAACGTAGCTGATAGATGTCCCATGCATGTGCACAGCCACAGCGTAGCACGTCGGCGGTGAGGGGCACAGCCAAGCAGCTTGCAGAGCTGCATCCATCTGATAAGTCTGTTGCAGTGGAAGGGGAGGAGTGAGGGAAGGGGAGGGGTGAGGGAAGAGGTGTCAGAGGCACAGATCAAGGCCCCCACAGTGAGGGGGGGGAGTGGGGCTGGGGCAGGCACTGTCCAACTGGGGTAGGGCACCCCCAGGGGACATGGGGAGGGCAGCTCCCACCACTGCACACTCTAGGAGGGCATGGGGGTGTGCCCCCTGGATCTGCGCAGGGCAGAGCAGGGCAGGCTGCCACTGCGGGCTGGTGCTGGGTCTACGCCAGGCTCTTCCCAGC
>NW_017728997.1:44872400-44873665 GCF_001723915.1 Gavialis gangeticus | reverse complement strand
GCCACACCCCAACTGGGCAGTGCCTGCCCCAGCCCCTGCCCCACTCCCCACCTCACTGCAGGGGCCTCCATCTGTCCCCCTCCACACCCCTTCCCTTCCCCCTCCTCTTCCCCTTCCACCACAACAGACTTACCAGCAGGACACTGCTTGTCAAGCTGCTGGGCTGTGTATCGGAAATCAGACCAGTATCAGCCAATATGCCTCCTTAAAAATTGGCTATCTGTATCAGCCCCAAAAATCTCTAGTGGTGCACCCCTAAATATATTAAGTACCATTCATCTCTAGAAGGTTTATAACTCACTTTGTTCATAGTGGGTTGCCAAGTAAAGGATGAGTTATGCATCTTTTTGATGCAGCTTTTACTGTTAAAGGTGCTGCTTTTCCACTCAACTGAATTATTGTGGTAGTCATATATAGCTGACTGAGAGGCAGTACCCTGAAGTTAAAGATGCAGTGGTCCTATGAAGATGTTTGCTACAGCTATGCCCTGGTGGTTTTAGAAAACTTCATTTTCTCCATGATTAAGGAACATATGTCTACAAATTACCTGGGTTCTGCTGTGCTGTGAACAGTACAAATGTACACCTATGTTAGGAACCAGAAGTAAATTGACCCTAATTATGAACAGATATTACCTAACCATGTCTTGAAATAAAAAACTAAAGCTTCTTTTAATCTAGTGCAACTTTTGCAGGTACAAATTTTAAAATACATTTTAAGCACGCTTAAACAACAGGTACATTATCTTTCCACTTAATTCTGTAATTCAGATACTAACAATACAATGAAAGACTTTAAGGAAGAGAAGATGTGGCAAGTTGCCTTTAAAAAGGAGCATATGTAGCGTTCTGTGTGCGTGCGTCTCTCTCTCGTACTCCCATATCAAGTCATGTCTGAAGAAACAGCAAACCATGCCTGAATAATGTTTACCCAGGCCACAAAAAGAACTAGATACACATGGTTTGGAGTCATGGTATAGCAACCTGGACCAATTCAGCTGAAATTTAATATATGTTCAACACATTTTAATTCAAAGCTCTATCTGCTTTCCTTCTTTCTTTCTGACAAAGTATATAACAGAAAAGACCTCTCCATCTTCTGAGTTAGTCACAATGGTCAGAGCCAACAAAAATGAAGAAATGGCAATTTCTTTGCTTTACCCTGGGTAAACATTCTGGATACTGGCATGCAAAACTGCATACTGAGCAACCCACTTCACTCACAGAATCCAAAGAGTTATACTGCCAGTACATACTTAACTACCA
>NW_017728997.1:44866150-44867400 GCF_001723915.1 Gavialis gangeticus | reverse complement strand
ACCTACCCAGGAAGCAGGAGACCTTGATTTTAGGCCTCCTCCACACTGAGAATGTTTGAATCCACATTTCTGTCTTGCTAGCACTGTACCCTGTCCACCAAGCTACTAATTAGGCATTATCCAGCCTGCTATCCAACCCTCCCTCTTGAAACTGATCCAGTGTGCCTTCCATTAGTATTCCATAGATAAAATGAATGGAGTGGTAGAAAACCTTCTGCTCCACTGGGAGCAAAGGTTCCAACTAAAACCCAGGGGCCCCCACCTTCCAAAATAGCACTGTCTCACTGGGCCACACATCCTCTAGCTTCTGCTCTTTCTTATGGCCCTAAATATCTCCTTCTCTTTAACCGCTAGTTTATTAGCTAAATAGGCCATTCAGCTAAAACATGACAAGACCCTGCTCCTCTGCCTAACACCCACTAGTCAAAAGTTTTTGCCCGGCTGCAATTTTTGTGATGCATACCTAGATTTGTATGTGCACAAGGGGCCATGTATCTGCTCTGAGGCTAAGTACAGTGGATATACTATACATGTATACCAAGCATATTTGGGAACCTGTAGTTTCCCAAATATGGTGCAGCTTACTAATAGTTGCTGGAGAATGAAAGGAGGGCAGGGGATCCAGTGAGGACGCATAAACTGTAAGCAAAGATCTGAAGTAAAATATTTGGAGGTATACCAATACATTGGTCTGATATTGGATCAGCACCAATATAAAGAAAATTGACTGTATTGGAAATAACCTTTTTTTGCCTGATGTGGCCAATAACGTAGCTGATAGATGTCCCATGCATGTGCACAGCCACAGCGTAGCACGTCGGCGGTGAGGGGCACAGCCAAGCAGCTTGCAGAGCTGCATCCATCTGATAAGTCTGTTGCAGTGGAAGGGGAGGAGTGAGGGAAGGGGAGGGGTGAGGGAAGAGGTGTCAGAGGCACAGATCAAGGCCCCCACAGTGAGGGGGGGGAGTGGGGCTGGGGCAGGCACTGTCCAACTGGGGTAGGGCACCCCCAGGGGACATGGGGAGGGCAGCTCCCACCACTGCACACTCTAGGAGGGCATGGGGGTGTGCCCCCTGGATCTGCGCAGGGCAGAGCAGGGCAGGCTGCCACTGCGGGCTGGTGCTGGGTCTACGCCAGGCTCTTCCCAGCATGGGCTAGGCCAGGCTGCAGTGGGCCAGGCACACCCCCCCATGTCCTCCTAGGGTGCACGCAGAGGTGGGAGCCGCCCCCCCACTGTGTCCCCTGGCCAA
>NW_017728997.1:44858927-44865672 GCF_001723915.1 Gavialis gangeticus | reverse complement strand
ACATATGTCTACAAATTACCTGGGTTCTGCTGTGCTGTGAACAGTACAAATGTACACCTATGTTAGGAACCAGAAGTAAATTGACCCTAATTATGAACAGATATTACCTAACCATGTCTTGAAATAAAAAACTAAAGCTTCTTTTAATCTAGTGCAACTTTTGCAGGTACAAATTTTAAAATACATTTTAAGCACGCTTAAACAACAGGTACATTATCTTTCCACTTAATTCTGTAATTCAGATACTAACAATACAATGAAAGACTTTAAGGAAGAGAAGATGTGGCAAGTTGCCTTTAAAAAGGAGCATATGTAGCGTTCTGTGTGCGTGCGTCTCTCTCTCGTACTCCCATATCAAGTCATGTCTGAAGAAACAGCAAACCATGCCTGAATAATGTTTACCCAGGCCACAAAAAGAACTAGATACACATGGTTTGGAGTCATGGTATAGCAACCTGGACCAATTCAGCTGAAATTTAATATATGTTCAACACATTTTAATTCAAAGCTCTATCTGCTTTCCTTCTTTCTTTCTGACAAAGTATATAACAGAAAAGACCTCTCCATCTTCTGAGTTAGTCACAATGGTCAGAGCCAACAAAAATGAAGAAATGGCAATTTCTTTGCTTTACCCTGGGTAAACATTCTGGATACTGGCATGCAAAACTGCATACTGAGCAACCCACTTCACTCACAGAATCCAAAGAGTTATACTGCCAGTACATACTTAACTACCATAAATATGTAACTGTCATACATGCAATGGTGACTGCCACAGGTTTGACAACAGAAAAATTATTCTGTGCGCCAACATTTAAGGAATTACACATAATTACATTTCATTTACATCTTTACAAGTACCAACCAGTAGTAAATAAAAGTATATTATTTAAAAAATGGTAAAGTTATAAAAATACTTCAGAAGTTTTAAGATCTACTTAGGTTTGCAGATTCATTTTCCCCATACCACTAATAAATGTGTTTCAACATCTTCATAAAGAGAGCTGAATTTCTCTCTCCAACTTCTGAAAATGTTTAGTCCCTCGGTTTCTGGGGTGGGGTAAGTCCAGCTGTGGGAAAATCCCCCCTGCACTATGCACAGCTCCAGTTCAACAGGTAATTGGCAGGATGGGACATTTCACCATGTGCTGACCCATGAAGCCACAAAGGAATGTCTCCCAACCCACTGCACAGGCCCGGTGGCAGCAGGTGCTCCACAGGGCTACCTTGGGCCACATGACAGGGAGGCCAGTGTTCTCCCTTCCTCCCTCTTAAAGTTTTCTTCCATGAAAAGGGCCATGAATGGCTGTACACTCTATTTGTGCTACAAAACAGCTTTTCTTCCAGCACAAATGAAATGCCTAAAATTCCAACATCTTCAGACTGAAGGAAGGGTAAGTTACTAGCTGATTCACTATTGCTTATAACATTCTGGGGGCACTTAAGAAATGTTCATGTGCACAAAATAAAGAAACACCTCCAACACCACTGTTCATGCTATTTCTATACTCAGCTGGGCTCAGTTTTGTTCTTATGAGTGGTGTAGTCTTGCTCTTTGTGCAGAGAAAAGCATTCACTCCATACCAAGCATGATTCTCTGCTGACAAAACAAGGGACTCTCTCTCAGTTACTCCTAAACATGAAATGTTCAAACAATGGCACAATCAAGTGTCCATCATCTTTATTAACAGTACATACAATGATTTATTTGAATCTATATATGGAGACAACTATATGCAGCAGAGTTTGGCTGTATGAATACAAATTAAATGAGAATAATTAAAAAGAAAGACACCAGAAATGGAAGTAATCAGTACTATAATTAAAATATTTAGAAGACCTTCTCATTAATTTGTCTGCATATTTGCTTACTCTAAGGTTTGAACAAACATAGCAATTTCTTTTTAAAAACCAGCTTTCTGAACAAGAAGCATTAACCAAAGTTTATTATTGTCTTTAAAATTTTGGAGATAACACACTCTGAAATATAATTCTTAAGAAAACCCAAATCTATCAATTTAAACTATAAATGAAAGTCCAGATTGTACAATTACATCTACTGCATACCTGCTTGATCTAAACAACAAATCAGCCCCTTCCAACACCTTCTTACTCTACCACAAAATTAAAAAGAGGAAGTTACTGGCAACTTAATATAAACTTTATAGCTCAAGATGTATAAAACTGCATTGATATTTCTCTCATTAGAGTTACCATCCTCTCTACTGGAACTTCACTTAGATGACAACAAGATTTCAATGATTGAACTTGAGGATTTTATTCGGTATAAAGATCTGCAAAGGTAAAAATAAATACGCAGAATCCTTCCTCCTAGAATAATTACTTTATAAAAGGTCAGTATTTTCATGTTTTTCTTCAATAATTTTGTAACAAACTTAAGGGAGAGGGAAACATCAAGCTATTAAGTGGTTTCAGTATGTGCCACAATAAGGAAAAGCATGGATACTTTTAAAGAAAATTTAGCTTAAACATTTCTTTTGTTATTTCATCAGAAAAATTACAACTCTCATGTGGTGTAGGGGGAAATTATGTTAAGCAGAAAAAATGCTTTTGATTACTGAGGTATTGTATTGGTCTTGACACCTGTCTTTGTCTTGACATAATGCCTTGTAATATTAACTCACATAAGCAGTATATGTACTTCAGAGTCAGACATTGGATACCTTTTCCCAGGGACACTCAAAATAGCACAGGGAGAGAGAGAATATTTTCCTGAGAGATAGAGAGGTGAGGCAGTTGCTGTAGAACGAAATATTTCCTTTGGAGACTGGGACTCTTGGAATTAACAGGGTCCAAGATGATAATGTTGAGGTTAAAACATAGAAAGGAGTGCATTTCTTGGGGAGATGGAGACGGTTAAAGTAGGACTTGAAGTACTAAGCGACCAGTTGCCTTTCCATGCCCAGTTAGCTTTCTGAGAAAATGACCAAACAGTTTTGAACTACAAGTTTGGTATTAAAAATAGGAGTCAACTGCAGGCTCTTCATTCACAGTTTCTGAAGAAACTAGGACAGAGGATCAAAGAATGACTAACAGGGATAAAACTATCCATTCATTCTAGTCTTGGTCTCTTATTATGTGAAATAATATTGTTAAGTCTCAGGTTGAAAATGGTTGGACAACTCAGACTTAGACTAAGCCCAATATCAGTGTGAAAAGGAAACCCAGAAGTAAAAAAAGGAGAGGTAGAGTTACTGTGCTTGAGTACTTTGAAAGTAAGATAGATAACTTCAGTTTTCCTTCTACTGTCTCCATGCTAAAACAATAAGCTGTCACACACTTATGTATTATTTACTAGCTATGAGTACTATATTTTATTCACACAATAATTTGATTACCTTTTTACAACCCAAAAAGTACTGAGCTGAAATTGGGTAAACATTCTGCACTAGATTAGTCATAGAGACCATAGCTGATTTTCTCTCTCTGAACATTAATATCTTCCTCCCCTGCCATTGTTCTGACTGTTTTGTTTTTCCATGTGTAATTATGTGTATGGAATCTGCTCAAAAAAGAATGCTCAAAAATCTAATATAATAAAAGGCTTAGTCTGTCTGCGTGTCTGTCTGTAATGCTTTTGCCCAACTGCGCATGCGCCAATTGGCTAGGTGGGCAGGGGCAGGGCCAGCAGACTTAAAATAGGAGCCCCTACATTGGCACCACCACCTCCTGCAGCCTCTGCTATGGTGGCTCCCTCCACCCCACCTCCATACATGGCCAAAAAATAACTTGGCATGAGTACTTTACAAGCGGTGGGACCAGCTGAGGAAAGGCAGAAGCCCCTCCACCGGCACCACCTCCTCCTGCAACCTCCCATGCGGCAGCTCCCTCTGCCCCACCTCCACACCTTGGAAATCAATAAATTGTCATGAGCACTTTACAAGTGGCAGGGCCAGCTGAGGAAAGGTGGGAGCCCCTCTGCCAGCGCCACCTCCTCCTCCAGCCTCTGGTGCGGCGGCTCCGTCTGCCCCACCTCCACACATTAGAGATAAATTATTAGAAATAAATCAATTGGGAATCACAATTTAATAGCAGCGAAGCCAGCTGAAGAAAAGTGGGAGCCCTTCTGCTGGCACTGCTGCCTCCTCAAACCTCCAGTCCAGTGGCTCCCTCTGCCTCCTTTTCCATGCACTTGAAAAAAAATCAATTGGGCTTCACCATGAATTAGTGGTGAGGCCAGCTGAGGAAAATTAGGAGCCTCCACCGGTGCTGCCAACTCCTCAACCCCCCAGTCTGGCAGCTCCCTTCACCCCTTTCTCACATGATGAAATTGCCATGATTTTCTGGAATGATGATGGGGAACCACCTTTCCATAAGGATATAAGAATTTATTTGAGATTCCCAAGACTTTGAAAATATAAGTAATTTGAATGTTAACTTAGATCCCATGACATTTGTTCTGTTTTATCCATATGGTGAACCAGGTTGACATCCAGCTTTGCGTACATCTTCCTGGATACGAGACTTCACCACAGAAAAACGTGTCCATGTTACAATTCAAAGTTGCTCAAACAACAGTTCGCCAAAATGAATTTAATCCAATTTTACATGGAGGAAAATGACTCAGTGGTGGATTGTAGATTCACATATACAAGTTGAGGCAAAGAGTTTAAATTACCTTAGACAACAAGGGAAACTTAGAGTAGTGCAATACAGTGGTCTGATGGACTTCTTAATGGAAACTGCTGAAACCTCCGGTATGCAAGTAGGAAAAACTGTCATTTTACCGTCATCGTTCCAAGAAAGACCAAGAAATATGATAGAACAATATCACAATTCCATGGCAATAGTGAGCAAATATGGACACCCAGATCTGTTTATTGCATTCACTGCGAATCCAAAATGGCCTGCTATTCAAGAAAATTTGTTTCCTGGACAAAATCCCTCAGACAGACCAGACTTAGTGGCAAGAGTATTCAAAATTAAGTTGGCATCTTTACTGGATGATGTCATAAAACAAACTACTTGGTCCAGTAATCGCCCTGTGTACACAACTGAGTTTCAAAAAACAGGACTCCCACATGCGCACATGCTATTATATTGGAAAACAAACTTGGTACACAAGCAGCCATTGATTGTATAGTTAGTGCCAAAATTCCCAATCCAGATACAGACCCAGTTTTATATGACGTAGTGAAAAAATACATGATACATGGACTATATGGTACTTTCAACAGTAATTTACCATGCATGAGTGAGAGAAAGTGTACCAAAGATTTTATAAGCAATTTTAACAAGCAACAATAGCCAATGCCAACGGATATCCTTTATATAAAAGAAGCCAAACGTGTAGAATCCAAGTAGGCAAACACAGAGCAGACAGACGTTATGTTGTTCCATACAATAAATATATTTTGTTAAAATACAACGCTCATATCAATGCTGAAGTATGCACATCAGTAAAGTCCATCAAATATATCTTTAAATACGTTTAACAAAAGGTATGACTTTAATGCACCAATATTTAAATAGTAAATAATCAATGACTACAACATGATGAGATAGCTAATAACCTTGATGCAAGGTATGTGACACCACCAGAGGCTATGTGGAGATTGCTGGAAAACCATATGCATGATACAGCTCATGGAATCATTAGATTAGCAGTTCATTTGCCATTCCAACAATCAGTATATTTTCAACCAGGACATGAATGTGAGGCCATCGACGCACAGACATTTCAAAAACAACTTTAAATGCTTGGTTTTCATTAAATCACAATTGCCCCAAAGTGCAACAGTATTTAAACTGCAAAATTCCATACCATTATGTATTTCAAAAAGGCATTTGGCAAAGACGACAGAGGTGGAGACACCATTCTCCCTAGGATGTATTCAGTGAGTCCAACTGATATAGTAAGATTCTGTTTAAGAATGCTATTATTGCATGTCCATAGAGCAACCAGTTTTGAAAAATTCTGTACCATTAACAATGTCTTCTGCAATACATTCCAAGAAGCAGCAAGAAGATGAAATTTGCTGGCCAGTGATGAAGACCGGAGCTGCTGTCTGGAGGAAGAAAGTGGAATTCAAATACCCAGACAGCTGACACACACATTTGCATTAATTTGCATATGTTGCAAGCCATCTAATCCACTTCAGCTATGAGAACAGTTTAGGGATGCCATGACAGAGGACCAAAGGAGACATCACAATTTTGACATGGCAGTACAAAAGGCATTGCTGGATATACAAGATTATTGATGGTTCATGGACTGAATTGTACTTCTTTTGGTCTCCCAGACCCAGGGGTGTTTGTTGAACAAAATAATGATATCTTTTACAACATCACCGAAGAATTTGCAGAGGCAAAACAACAAATTAGAAACCTCAATGCGCAACAGAAATATGTTTTCAATCAAATTGTTAACACTATAAATTGAGACAGTGCAAATAGCTGCTTTTGTTTGGATGGACCTGGAGGATCTGGGAAAATTTACTTATATAACACCTTAGTGTGTTACATTAGAGGAACTGAGCAAATTGTTCTCCTTTTTGCAACAATGGGAATAGCTGGTTTTCTTTTAAAATGAGGAAGAATACACAGTGGCTTCAAATTACCTATCCCAATACTTGAAACATCTACTTCATATGTTCACCTGAAGCTCCCAGACTGAAAAAGGCCACACTCATTAGAATTGATAAAGCCACTATGATGCACACTCATGCACTTAGATGCATTGATTTTTGTTGTTGAGATAGATTATGCAAAATGATACGCCCTT
>NW_017728997.1:44851849-44853927 GCF_001723915.1 Gavialis gangeticus | reverse complement strand
TATGTTCACCTGAAGCTCCCAGACTGAAAAAGGCCACACTCATTAGAATTGATAAAGCCACTATGATGCACACTCATGCACTTAGATGCATTGATTTTTGTTGTTGAGATAGATTATGCAAAATGATACGCCCTTTGGAGGAAAAATGCTTTTGTTAGGCAGAGACTTCAGACAAACATTACCAGTTGTAGTAAGATCTACAAGAATGGAGATGACTGAGGCATGCATAAAAAATAATCATGTGTGGTCACATTTCACCAAAATCAAATTTTCACAAAACCTGTGAACTGAAAGACAACATCGAATCAATGAATGGACTCTGAAAATTGGTGAACGAACTATATCGAATGATTATAGGTTGCCACCAACTCTAATTGAAATACCATTAACCTTTATTGAAATGGACCCATTGATATAGCAGTTTATCAGATGCAAAGAAAAATATCGTAACTCCTAAAAATAAACACCCCATGGAACTGAATACTGAAATTATAACTTTGCTGCCTGATGAAATGAAAAAATACTACAGTGCAGATTCTATGATCATGGATGATTCCAAAAATCAAACTACTTATCCCACTGAATGTTTAAATGCACATACACCATCAGGACTGCCAACACACAAAGTGCAACTGAAAATTGGTGCTACTGTTATGTTAATCAGAAATATGAATCCAAAAAATGGGACTGTGCAATGGAACTCAACTGGTAATAAGAGAATTGCACCAAAATTTCCTAGATGCTGAAATAATTACAGGTACTAATATAGGAGAACGTGTTATCATTCCTCAAATTGATTTGCCTCCATCAAACACACAACTACCTTTCATTCTGAAAAGGAAACAATTTCCCATAATAACAGTGTTTGCAATAACAATTAATAAATCACAAGGACAAAGTTTGGACTCTGTTGGACTCTACTTACCCAAACCAGTGTTTTCCCATGGACATTTGTATGTGGCCCTAATGAGATCCAGGAATGGAAACAACTAAGAATATACATTTCACCGGTGGCAAACAAACAAGGACATCTAAACAGTGATGAGAAAATATTCACCAAAAACATAGTCTTTAAGGAGATACTTGATGATAATTGATTCCTGCCAAACCATCTGAATGGTTAACCAAACTGTAAACAACCCAAAGGAAGATCGGGTAACCAACCCCAGTGGCATATTGAGTCACAGAACAAGGAAGCAATTCATATCTTTAAGTGCTCAGCCTATTTTATTTAAGTTTTACACATATTTACTTTATTTATAATGCATATAAAAAGTAAAATCTGCCTGTTTGTTTTTGTTATTTGAAATTAATTTGTCATGATGGGCATTTGGCTAGTGCTAATATAAATATCCATGCATGAGGAGGTAATCTTTCTTGTGTTCTTTCTAGATTGGGTCTGGGCAACAATAAAATCAAAGATGTGGAAAATGGAAGTCTTGCTAATATTCCAAGTTTGCGAGAAATACATCTTGAAAGAAATAAGCTGAAGAAAGTTCCTCCTGGATTACCTTATCTAAAATATCTGCAGGTAGTATACTACCCCTGTTTTTGTTTGTTCATTTTTTTTCTTTATTTTGTTTAGCTGTGTAGTTAGAGCAGGGGGTCTCAGACTGTGGTACACATATCCCTGTTTGCAATAACAATTAATAAATCACAACAAATGATCTATTAAAATCAGGGTGAAATTGAAGAGAAGTAAAGAAAATATGAATTATACAGTTTAAGGTTTGGTATTTAGTAATATTACCTGGTCTAGAAACATTTTTCATTACAATGTTTCAAAGCCACTTCACTTTCCTAAGAACAGCAGGCAAATACAAAATAACCCTCTATAAATAGGGTTTTGGGAGGCTTCAGTCGCTGATTTGATTTGAATCAGAGACCCATTAATCTCTCCAAAATGAAGGCTTCCAATTCGATTCGATTTGGAGAGATTCGACAATTTGGCCATAGAGCATGAGCATGCGGCCCCCCTCCCATGCTCCCATGGGACTCTCCATCCACCCCACCATCTCAGCATTCACAACCCACACATGGTACCTTGAGGTATGTAGAAAAAATATATAAAGCTGTGT
>NW_017728997.1:44848186-44851838 GCF_001723915.1 Gavialis gangeticus | reverse complement strand
CTTGAGGTATGTAGAAAAAATATATAAAGCTGTGTCTATGGCCAAATTGCTGATTCACCGAATCAAAATTGAATCTTCAGATTTGGCCAAATCGAATCGAGTCAGTGTTCCGAATCAGCAAACAATCACTGTCCCCCAAATCTGGCCAAATCCAAATCAAATATGGCTCGCTTTGCACACCCTTACTATATATAATCTAGTATTGTATAATGGGGTAGAAAAGGTTGATACAATAAACAGAATAATGTAACTTTAAAGTCTAATGTTTCTAAACTGCTATAACCATGACTTTATTCTACCGCAAGGTCAATCAACGAAGTGTTCCAATACTACAGAATATTTTTGCTAGCCTTAATGGGTAGCTTGATATTATCCTGTAAAATTAGCATTGGCATCATGGATTATCTTTTTTTTTTAATCATTCCACAAAAGTATTCCTCAATCCACTGTTCTTTTTAATTCAGTGTGTAAAGGTTGTGTGTTAAACTTAAACCATACTTGATAGAAATGTGAACACTGGAAGAAAAAAAAATCAGAAAAGGGCCAAAAGTGCACAGCCAAAATTGTTAGTGTAGTGTACTGATCATATGGTGAAAAACAAGTTTTTTAGAAAGAGACACGTTATACATGAGATAAATCCCTGTACTATTAAATCACTGTTACGCCATGAACAGATCTGTAGCACTACAAGTGCTACACGCAATTCATAGGCCTTTGGGTAGAAACAGACATTGCTAAACTGAAGCAGATCAACTGTAGCAGGACTCATCCTGCTACACCTGATCTGCTTTACGGGGTAAAACATATGTTGCCTCTTGAAACCCTTCTGGGTAAAGCATAGGTGAGTACAGGTTCCGGCAAGGAGAAGCGGGAAGGCACAGGAGCTGGGGAATTTCTGAAGCCCTGCGCTTCCAAGCTGGGACCCATCCTGGTCCTGTGCCAAGCCATGCTTCATACATGGGTCAGTGAGGAAGGTGAGGAATCCCTTAGCAAGGAGAACACATCACCCCTTATCCTGCATTGGGTACTTGGGTTGTCCCTTTAAGCCTGGAAAGCCCAAGGTTTGCCATTTATGGAGATGTACCCTCCAAGATGCCTCAGGCACCTCTGTAAGCAGGGGAAGTCTAGGGTTCCTTTCTTAAAGAGACATGCTGGGGAGATCCCAGGGGCATGTCTCTTTAAGCAGCAAAAGGCTAGGGTTCCCTGCTCATGGTGATACACACCTGGTAGGCCAGTGAGCTGGGGAATTCCCAGCACTCCCTGCTTTCATGCTGGGACCCACATTGGGCCATGTGCAAACTTGCACCTCACACAGATGCATGGGTCCCAGTGCAGAGCAGCATGGGAGCAAGGAAATTCGTGGCTCCCCATGCCTCAACACTTGGACCTGTGTGATCCCATGCCTCCACACTAGGACCCAGACCAACCCATGCTTCACACAGAGTTATGGATAACAGGGATCACAGCATGGAGGCACAGGGAATCGGGGATTCCCCAGGACCCACGCTGACCTGACCCATTGCATGAAGCATGGGCCAGTGCAGGACCTGACATGGGTCCCAGTGTGGAGGCATAGAGCACTAGCAATTCCCCAGCTCTTGCATCTCCCAGGGTGCATCTCCATAAGCAAGGAACCACTGGCTTTCCCTGCTTTGAGAGACAACCCAGGGGCCAGATGCAGAATAAGGGGTAACGTAAGCTTTCCCTGCTCATCAAGGTACGCCCTGAGATTCCCTGGGGTGTCTCGCTGGTGCTCCAGGGACTTGAGGGGCCTGATCTTTCCCAAGATTTCCTAGGGTATGCAGCATCAGGTCCCTCAAGTCTCCAGAGCACCTGTCCATGGTGGTTGGAGAGAGCAGGCAGCTCCATCTGCCCACGCTCTCCCACCACAAAACAAACAGACATCCACTGCAATAAAGCAGCCTCAGCTTCGTCATGGCCACAAATTTGAAGCTTGTGGTGCAAAAAAGGGTATGGACATGTATTTGTTTGGCTTTTGTGCTGCCAAAATTTTTTTATGGTGGCATAAAGGCAAGGAAGGGCAACATCTGTTCCACCCTTTAACATGTTATTTTTGTAGTGCTACAAAGCTCATTCCTTACAAAAAAATAGAGTGCTAAGGATGGATAGATGAGGTTCTTTGGGTCATTCACAGCCTCCTGGCTGGAGCACAAGTGTTGCCACAAAGGCATGCTTTCCAGCCAGGAGACCAATAAGGGGCTGGCCCCTTAGCTCCTCTGTTCTCAGGGGAGCCTGTCTACAAGTGAAACAGCCTCAGCTGTTGCTGCCATGGTGGCAGCTGATCCAGACTGGAAACTACTGGCTGTTGCAGGTGTCCTCCAGTCTCAGGCTGCTTGCAAGTCACTGCTTCCACTGCAGTCCTGTCCCTATTGCCACCCAGTGGCAACACGAATAAAGCTGTCTGGAAGGTGCCTCTGAGACCTCCCTGCTGAACAGCCTGTGGGGTAGCCAGGTGCTCTTCCTCCCTGCCTCCCCCTTGCAGGGAGCACTTTAGGACTGAGATGGAGGGCTGAAGGAGGTTGCAGTTGGATCGCAGAACTGACCACACTTTAAACTTGTCCCAGAAAGTCAAACGATTCGACATTTGAAACAACAAGTTCTCTGTTGTGGATATGCTATTCTTCTGGTTGATCAGCCATTTTTCTTAGCACAGCAAAGAGTATGAATGGCCAATTGTTTGTTCTTATATTAAAACAGCTGATATGGTGGGACAAATGTAGTCTAAGTCCTAAAATGCTACAAAAAATAGCACCATGAGGAGTGTGGAGAAATTCAGAGCCCATTACGTGGAGCACTACAAAGTCCCTGCATGCTTGTTCTTCAGCTGGGGTAGATAGGGAATTGCCTGTTTTGCAAGCCTGCCCTCTCCCCACTGCCGGGGAAAGGGGACCAGGGATGCTGTTGGCAATTGTCAGGCAGCAGTGGTACCTGTCATCACATCAGGAAGAGCTGCAGCCTCTAATCCCAGGTGGGCTTCAGCTCTGCTTCCCATGGGAAAGCCCAGTGCAGGTCCCACACTCACCAACAGCTGGGTTTAGAGTAGTGGTCTGTCACTGAGCCCACAGTAGCCACTCTCCCTCATTCACCTATTGGAATTGGGCAGGGAGAACGGAACACTATGGAACGGTTGTGGGAACAAAAGACCCCCTCCAGCATTCCATGTTATTGTTCATATGGTATATGTGGTACCACTAGAACATGTAGAGGTAGAGTATACCATCTGAACACCTGCTTTCTGTGGCACTACAGAATGAACATCTGAACAATGCTTAATTTAAAAGTTAAGGGTAAGATAGAGAATACAAACATTTTAATGAAAGTTCTTAAAGTCGTTTTATCTATTGTAGGGACAAATTAGAATTTTTAAATCTTGCTTAATAAAAATCTGAAATCTGTTGCTGAATTCAAATCTATTGTTTAGAAATGGTTAAAAACAAATAAGCCCCAATAAGGCACTTTTAACATACATTGTACATGTTTTTCAAATATCTGAAAGGTTGCCATAAAGAAGAAGAACTAATTGCATTCCCCTTCCACAGAGGATGGGGCATGAAGCAATGACTTAAATTTAAGTGAAGTAGATTTAGATTAGATCTCAAGAAAAACTTCTTTATTATTAGAACAGTAAGGC
>NW_017728997.1:44845959-44848175 GCF_001723915.1 Gavialis gangeticus | reverse complement strand
ATCTCAAGAAAAACTTCTTTATTATTAGAACAGTAAGGCAGTGGAACAGACTGTTCTGCTAAATCAAGGAAACTCCTTCACTAGAGGTTTTCAAGGGGAAGCTGGATAAACATTGACCAGAGAGGATTTAAGGGTAGCATTCCTCCTAGGGGGTAGAACCAGATGATTCCTGAAATCCCTTGCAACTCAATGATACACTGAGTCACAAATATTAACTCTTTTGCCATCCTATGAATGCTAGCATCCAAGGAGTAAGCTGGATAGCACAGTGATAACTTTTTTTAGAATGCTTTTTACTGAATTCAACAAACACTGTACAATATTTCATGGCCATTCTGACATGCCCAGGCCCTGCATACAGCTGCTAGAGGCACTACTAGGACACACTTCCAGGGTGTTATCATACCTTCAGGTTTGCCCTTCCGTTCCAACCATCTCCCTGTCCACTGTTCAACTACTGACAACAGACTGAGATGATCCAAAGGTCCCCTTCCCTGACCTACGTCTCAACTTTATCTATCTCACCCAGGCCTTAGCAGAAGGGATTTTGCCAGCTAGAAGAACACTACCCTTGTCCAGTCATGCACTCAGAAAACATAGTCCCCCCTTCCTTGGACGAGGCCTGCCTTTCTGGTCAAATACCCTGAAATTATACTTATCTTGACAATAAGTGAGTTGAAAAGACAACAAAAAGATTCATTAATAAACAAGAACAAACCTAAGAAATCAGTAAGCATATGCTGAGATATAAACAGAGGTGCAAGAACAAACAGAAAAATGATAAGATCCTACTCAGCATCTTAAAGCCAAGAATGCAGCTTCTATTTAGCTCAACAGGTTAGAAACCTGCTTCCGTCTCTGACCCTTCTGTCAACTAGGATATTCAGCTTGTTGGCTGAGGGGCTACAGCCTTCCCTATACCCAAGAAAACTAGAGACCAAAACTTGCTCTCAAGACAAAGCTTAAATACAGTTTCTTATCTGACCATTCACATACATCACTCATGGGATTCTTGGGAAGCCCATACTATGTATATAACTTCCTGCCCCTGCTCCAAAAGATGCTCTCACTTAACAGAGCAAAAGTCTTTTCTGATCTAAGTAGGACCAGGGGAATACTTGCATCCTTTCACACATATCCCAAGCATGCCTCCTCTTACTTAATTTCCCCAGTCTAAGAAATACCCTTCTTTGGACACACTATTTGCAAGTAACATTCCAGTCGGGGTCTCTCCTTTTTAAAGGTGCACCAATACATCAGTCTATAACGTATCAGCACTGATAAAAGAAAAATTGACATTATCAGCAATTGGCTTTTTTTTTCTGATGTGGCCAATAATGCCACTGATAAATATGGCGTGCATGGGCACAGCCACAACATGCATGCAGCCAGTATGACAGCTTGGAGAACAGCGTCCAGCTGGTAAGTTTGTTGGGGAGCTGGGGCTGTTCTCAGGGCAGGTAGTGGCTGCAGTGGGAGGGTGGGCTACAGTCACCCCAGAATTTGCCTTAGCCCCCTGTAACCTCCTTCCCAGCTCTGCCACCACCCACCCTGAGCGCAGCCCCGGCTCAACCCCACTCCTTCTTCACTGTGGGGGCAGCATATGGTTACTGCCTCGAACTGGTAGAATGATTGAGCCTGGAGGCCAGGTCTTTACAAAAACTATTTCTGACATAGCAACCTCAGACAGCATGGTCTTTTCAATTTTATTATAGCTGCAAAAGTCCAAACTTAGATGCAGTTGCCTTGGAATAGTACAAGTTATAGAACCGTTTATTTTCCCACTGGCTGGGAAATTGGCTCCGTGGTTGGACCCAGAGGGTAGTAATTGATGGAATTCAATCGTCATGGTGTTCTGTGACCAGTGGGGTCCCCTAAGGCTCTGTCCTTGGACCCATATTGATCAACATCTTCATTAATGATGTGGACATTGGAGTCAGAAGCAGACTGGCCAAGTTCGCCAATAACACCAAACTCTGGGGCAAAGCATCCGCACCTGAAGACAGGCAGGTGATCCAGGCTGACCTGGACAGACTCAGCAAATGGGCGGATGAGAACCTGATGGTGTTTAACACTGAAAAATGCAAGCTTCTCCACATTGGAAGGAAAAACCTGCAGCATCCTTATAGGCTTAGCAATGCTACACTGGCTAGCACTACGGAAGAAAGAGACTTGGGGGTCATCATTGACCACAAGATGAACATGAGCCTGCAATG
>NW_017728997.1:44834633-44840959 GCF_001723915.1 Gavialis gangeticus | reverse complement strand
AAGCAGACTGGCCAAGTTCGCCAATAACACCAAACTCTGGGGCAAAGCATCCGCACCTGAAGACAGGCAGGTGATCCAGGCTGACCTGGACAGACTCAGCAAATGGGCGGATGAGAACCTGATGGTGTTTAACACTGAAAAATGCAAGCTTCTCCACATTGGAAGGAAAAACCTGCAGCATCCTTATAGGCTTAGCAATGCTACACTGGCTAGCACTACGGAAGAAAGAGACTTGGGGGTCATCATTGACCACAAGATGAACATGAGCCTGCAATGCAATGCTGCAGCTACTAAAGTGACCAAAACGCTGGCTTGCATCCATAGATGCTTCTCAAGCAAATCATGGGATGTCATTCTCCCCTTGTACTCAGCCTTGGTGAGGCCGCAGCTGGAGTAGCTGCATCCAGTTCTGCGCCCCACAATTCAGAAAGGATGTGGAGAAGCTTGAGAGAGTCCACAGAAGAGCCACGTGCATAATGAGAGGTCAGGAAAACAGACCTTACGATGAGAGGCTAAGAGCTATGGTGCTCTTTAGCTTGGAAAAGCGCAGGCTCAGGGGTGATTTGACGGCCACCTACAAGTTTATCAGAGGTGACCACCAGTATCCGGGGGAACGTTTGTTCACCAGAGCACCCCAAGGGATGACGAGGTCAAACGGTCATAAACTACTGCAAGACCATTTCAGGCTGGACATAAGGAAGAATTTCTTTACTGTCCGAGCCCCCAAGGTCTGAAATAGCCTGCCATCGCAGGTGGTTCAATCACCTGCACTGAACACCTTCAAGAGAAATTTGGATGCTTATTTTGCTGGGATCCTATGAAAGCAGCTGACTTCCTACCCCTCAGGCAGGGGGCTGGACTCGATGATCTTCTGAGGTTTCGTCCAGCCCTAATGTCTATGAAATCTATGAAATTTTGCTTTTTGAGATTGGTAGACTCAAACAGTTGTATTGACAAACCTTTTTTAGAGTATACCTCACTTAAGTCTTTATATTACCCACTATTAAACATTACACATATCACTCATTAAAAGGAAAAAAATTTAGAATAGTCAAATCATTGTGATAGCAGGCTGAAAAATGGAGACTGATACAGTACTGCCTAAGTGTGGGGAAAAAAATTCCTTCAGAGATTCAATGCTTTATCTTCAGCACCCCTACCGTAGGAGTTTACATCAGATCGCTTACACAGTCTCAATTATACATTTTAACAATTTCTCCACCACTCTTTTCAGACATTTTTCTATTTCTTATTCTTACAGGTAGTCTTCCTTCACAATAACAATATTCCAAAAGTGGGAGCAAATGACTTCTGTCCAACAGAAAGAAGCATGAAAAAGGCATTATACAGTGGAATCAGCTTATTCAACAACCCTATGAAATACTGGGAAGTTCAGCCTTCAACATTCCGTTGCATTTTAAGCAGAAATAGCGTGCAACTTGGAAATTTACGAAAGTAACACAAAAAAATAGCATATTCACAAACAATCTTAATATAGGAATAGCCTATGTTTCTGGTTTTATAATACTTGAAATCTATTTAAAAATGGCAGTTTACCATAACTTAACCAGTTAACAAATATATATACTAACTTAGAGGCTGTAAGGTAGGATTTCTATAAAGGGACACAGACAGATGTAACAAATAGTGCTTTACACAGTCTTAAAACCCTATTAAAAATCAAGTCGATGAATAGCAAACAGTGCTATGGCAATATCAGTTGGCCAGAACTGCATAAAAATGATATAACAGGAATAACACTAAAGCGATTAGCAGTGATACTTTCACCAGGAGACAGTAGCATGTCTCTGCTACTGAAAAAGTACAAACTAAAAGCCCTTGGTATTGGTATTGGTATTAAGGGTGTGGACAGACATGTATATAAAATACTTCCATTTCTCCCCTTTTTCAAATACCAATCCTTTGTTTTATTTGACAATGTTCTTACTTAACAATCTTTGTTTAGTTGACAATTTGAGTAAATTATATAAAAAAACTTGATATTTTCAAGGAAGAATTTATAAAAACTGTACAGGAAACTGCATGTTGATGTTTCCTATTAGATTATTTCCTTTCTTAACAAAAACAATGAAAATTAAGTAAAAATAATTTAATTATTAAGGATATGTTTCTGTACTGAGAATGTATTATTTAAATATGTGTATATGGCATGTATGAAAATATAGCAAACAAAATATGAGATTTCAAGGCCAAGTCATGTGCCAATTCTGGTCACTGTTAAAATAAATAAGGCTAAGATGGAATTAAAAGGTATTCTATTTTGAGTTCCTCTGCCGTTAAAACAGGCAGAACTGATATTAAGACCTTAAAACCTCTTAAGGCTTTTGTATTTATCCTTGCAACTTTTTACTGGAAAATGCTCAAAGTCTCATTACCAACATAATTTGATGCACTCTGAACTATAAAGGTAACATTAAATTTTTAACATTAGCTTAATAATTAATAGGAACTTACTAAACTGTCTGTAAGCTACCACAAACATAGTAACGTGTATCTATATAAACTGCAATCATGTTCTTTATTTTACATACCATTTACCATTTTAATTGTACATAGATTAGACAGACCACAAAATTAATAACTATCCTAAAGTTGTGGAACCTGAGCAACATGTAGTGGGAAGCTAATGGTTCTGACTGCATATGTAGGCAAATATGTAAAATATTCATACTGAGAGTACTGTAAAATGGATATTTTATACATCTATTTAGTGTATATTTGTCACTGGCATTCAACATAAATTAAGTAAACTTAAAGAATACTCTGAAATGTATTCTTGTAATAAAAACATTGGATTGAAAGCAATTTTGCCATGTTTGGACCATATCTTGTGTGGGTAGGATAACAGAAACCACTAATCTTAGTACATTTTCTTTAATTTTTTGCAAAAAATTATAATCCCAGAACATAATTATAAATACATAATGCACATAATTTCTGAAGATCTCTTACATTTATAAATTACCTTTTTTGGATTATTGATTGTACATTTTGCTAGTGCTGCTCATACTACAAATCATTTAACAGTTTTTAATAAGATTTTCCAGACACTAGTGTTTCTTTTACGTGCAATTCTAGTGAGAAATGATACAGAGAAGGACTATATGAAGACAACACTGCATAAAGAGTCAACAGCACTCTTCCTCTCATTTTTTTCTCCAAGGTACTCCAAGTACTCCAAAATATTAGCATCCTTTAGAAAAGTGTTTTTCAAACTAAGGTACATGTACCTCCTGGGGTATCTGGCATTTTGTTAGGGGATTTGTGCTGAAATTTTAATAATGGCAGTGGAGCTTCTGGCTGATCATTAACCAATGGTATTTCCACATCTTGATATCAATGTCAACACTCTTCCTATGGTGTGGGGAGTACAAGCAGAAATATTTTGTAGATAAAGGGGTAAGCAGCCAAAAAAGTTTGAAAGCCAATGTTTTAGATGAAGCCTTCGAAATGTTCTTCACACATCATTATCTTTCTCACAGTCTGCTTCTGCTACAATGTTATTGTAGTCAATAGAGCTTGTGAATGTTAGTAAAGAAAAAAACTGGCTAGTTTTAGGTGAGGTGTAATGAGTACAAACTGAGGGAGATCTCCGAGTAGAATATGCTGTGCTTGGCATGATAGAAGTGACAAATGTTCCTGGGAGTAGCGAGATTGGCAAGTACTACTTTAGCACTTTGTCCAGGTTTACACTGCAGACTTCCTGCATTATAATCATTTCAGCCACAGGTAGGAAGATGTATTAGTGCTTTCAATGTAAACATAGCCCTAACTTTTTCACACTGTGCACTTAGTTCCAAAAACCATGTTACTTTCAGATAGTGGCAAACCAGTTGACAGCTACTTCACTTCACACACTAATCTTCCTATCGCCTTTAAGAGATGCTTCTATGATTAAGAGTAGAGTGTTGGCTGGAGTAAAGACAGAAGTAATGAGAGAGACCAGAATGGCAGCAGTAGAAAAAGGAAAAACAGATGGGATTATTATTTACTGTAAAACAAAACAATGCTTCTTTACAACACTGTTACTGTATGATCCACTGCAAATGTGCACACACAGCAAGAACAGATTTTTCTCATTAGCAGCATCTATTGGGGCCATGCATGAACCACCTATCTCCTTGTGCTTCTACACCAGGATACAAAAGGCTAAAACAATTGCAACACTTTATCAGTCACCTCTTAATTAAAGCTTTGTATTGCTGAGTGCTCTGACAGGCAAGGAAAGCGAGCAGTTTGGGCTGCTTGTTCTTTAACATAGGGCAGTCCAAATGGGAGCCCAAAGACTACATGGGTTAAATTGCATCTTCCAGGCTCCCACCCACCTGCCACACCAAACACTGTTCTGGCTGCAGAAAAAGCCCTTTCTCCCAGGCCTCTGCTCAAGGGCAGGGCACAGCACTACCTTCAGTACTAAAGGAATCTGCAGCCTGGGGTGCCTAAGTGGTATAATGCACCAGGAAAACTCATAGCTGCAGAGCTAAGGGTGAGTCAGGGAGAACGTATAGTGTGGGTACTCAGGGCAGCAGCAGGTGGAGCAGGGGGGCATCTGGGCACACAGTGCATCTGGGGCACAGGGAACAGCAGTGAGGGGTACCTGAGTGTGTGGTGCAGTGTTGGGGCATGCGGTGCAGTGTGGAAATATCCTACATGTGGTACAGCAGTGGCGGTGCCTGGCCACATGGTGCATCAGCAGGGTGAAGCAGAGGGAGAAAATGGTGCAGTGGGGCTCGTAGTGGGAGGGGCATGCAATGGAGCAGGGGGAATTTCCTGGCTGCATGGGGCAATGGCAGAGCGCAGGGTACAGCAGCAGGAGTGCACTGCCACAGCAAGGAACACAGCACTTTGGGTCCTTGGCCCCCTCTAGTGTGGCCCCTGCTTGTGCTGCCCTCAGCCACTTAGAAGTTGGACAGCCCTGTATTAATGGAAGCCATGAAAGTTAAGTAAAAAGATCGTTAAGTCACCACTGTCCCTGAAACGTGTAAGCTAGTAGAGACAGCCATAGTGGATTAAACTATTCCTAGCACTTGTGCTTCCAGGCAGAAGGGAAGATCACATCTCCTTACTTGTTTATACAGTGCATTGCCAATATGTTGTCTTTGAGGATGGTGTTCTATGGCAGTGGGGACCAACCTCTTCAGCAGGTATGCCACAAATTAACCCTGCATCCTCCCTGAGTGCCACATCAATACTCCTTCCCCCGCTTAATCTGCTGCTCTGCTTTCTACCTCCTGCTCTGTCCTTATACCTGAACTGCTGCTCTACTACCTGATCCTAGCTCTATCTGTCCTTTCCCTGATTTGTCACGTGCCACACACAGAGCTTTCCTGTGCCATTTGTGGTATACACACCACAGGTTGGCCACTTCTGTTCTACAGAATAGGCATGCTATAATTATTACGCTGGTAGCTCTCACTTCTGTGCACCCCTGACTGAAAAAGAGAACGTGTTCTCTGGAAGGTAAGTTCTTGCCAATTGGAATCTATCAGAAATTCCTATGGACTGCCTAGTTTTGAGTAAATGTGGGCTACCTGTTTCCTCAGATGTTCTACCATACCTTCTACAGACACTTGTGGGAATGCCAAGAATAGAGAACTCTTCCCCACAATTCATGAGGAATTTCTTTTGTGGCTCCCTGATAAAGGAAAGAAGCCACTTGGGTTTATAACAGGTTCTTGTGAGAAGGGTCCCAAAAGAGGGACAGGGAAAGGACATGGATAGGAAACAAAAAAGAACTGGAAGAGGAGCTATGGACAATGATCACAATGATTTCCAATACTCATCTTTGTTGATATCAGACAGATAAATAGAAGAGGACGGATTATAAATGCAGCGTTTTTAAGATTGAGGCTGCTGCAACTCTCAACCATCCTACATCCAACCAGCTGGTATGCTGAATAAGTCCTGTGGAGAACTGAGGAAAAACGTTTGTCACCTTCCATCAAAATGTGGATACTTTTTGGTAGATTCAGCAAGAGAACTTCTTTCAGTGTAAAGTACTACCAGTGTTTTAACCAAACAGTTTAAAATAAACAGGTCAAATCCTCAATCCCAGCCTGCAGTTCTCATGGAATGCCTGGAGCCATAACTCTACTCATTGTCACCATGGTAACCACAGACCTGGCTATGGTATCTGATGTCTCTGTGCCTTAGCCATGGTCACAGCAGATGGCTAGTAAAGTTTTTCAATGCTGCTGATACCTGCTCCTAGAAGAGGTGAGAGAAGGAACGGCCACAAACATAGGTGGAAGAAAATATGATTTGGTGGGGCTTAGCACGTGCGTCCTTGTGCACATGCATACCCC
>NW_017728997.1:44832766-44833655 GCF_001723915.1 Gavialis gangeticus | reverse complement strand
CAGCCCTGCTCCCCCCTTCCCCCCCAGCCAAAGCCCCTGCCTCCCAGCCCGGGCTCTGTGGCTGGCAGTGGGAGAGGGGCCTGAGGCAGCTCCCGGAACAGAGCGGGTGACCGGGCTCCGGAGCCCGGGGCAGCTGTTTGTAGCCAGCCTGGGCTCTGGACAGCTGCAGCAAGCAGTGGGCAGGCTGCAAATAGCTGTGCCAGGCTCCACAGCTCTGGCATCAGCTCCATGCTGGCAACGACTGCGCGGGCACCTCGGGGGAGGGAGGAGGTACTGTGCTGACATGCTGTCTGGCCTGAGGTGCATGCGCAGTCGCCACCAGCATGGAGCTGATGCTGGAGCTGTGGAGCCTGGTGCAGCTGTTTGCAGCCCAGAGCTCAGGCTGGCTACAAACAGCTGCGCCAAGCTCTGGAGCCCAGTCACCAGTTCCATGCTGGAGCGGGGGAGAGATCGGGGCTGCGCTGCCTCAGGCCCCTCCCCCACTGCCCATTCTGAGATGTGTGTGCACTTGCACGTGCATGTGCTGGTACAGAGCTGATGGCTGACCTCCAGAGCCCAGTGCAGTTGTTTGCAGCCTCCCGGCTGCAGCTGGCCCTGACTCTGGGTAGCTGCTGCCAGCCACAGAGCCCAGACTGCTCCCAGCAGGCAGCTGGGATGCTGCAAGCCCTGCTGGGAGCAGCCCGGGCTCCATCACTAGCAGCAGCTACCCAGAGCCATGGCTGGCCATGGCATGCCAAGCAAAATGGCCTCGCATGCTGGGGGTTGCCAACCCCTGCTCTACAGAATTAGAGATGGGTTATTTTTCTCCCAGGACTGCCATTTCATAGAATCATAGAAGTAGGGTCGGAAGGGACCTTGTAGATCTTCAAGTCCGACCCCCTGCCAGGGC
>NW_017728997.1:44827381-44827766 GCF_001723915.1 Gavialis gangeticus | reverse complement strand
GTGGGGCAGAGACAGGGGGAGGGGTGAATGGGGCTCCAGGACTGGAGTGGGTCATAGGATGCTAGAAGCCTAAGCAGCTTGCCCAGAGGTACAGGGGGGCCTTGATCTGCCCCCCTCCATACCCTTTCCTTCCCCCATGCACCTTCCCATTCACACATTTACCTGCTAGATACTGCTTCACACACAGCTGCGCTGGGCTGAGTTCCCAGCCGCCTGCAGGCTCCAGCTGCTCCTGGTTTTCAGGAGGATTCTAGTGGCAGTGAAGCATACAAGCTTTCGTTCTCCCACCTGAAACTCTTCCAGATATTACCTCTACAGCAGGGGTAGGCAACATTTTTTTGGTTGGAGTGCTGAAAACCCCCACAATGCCTACCTTGGAAGGTGC
>NW_017728997.1:44820609-44826799 GCF_001723915.1 Gavialis gangeticus | reverse complement strand
AGCTGTGCCAGGCTCCACAGCTCTGGCATCAGCTCCATGCTGGCAACGACTGCGCGGGCACCTCGGGGGAGGGAGGAGGTACTGTGCTGACATGCTGTCTGGCCTGAGGTGCATGCGCAGTCGCCACCAGCATGGAGCTGATGCTGGAGCTGTGGAGCCTGGTGCAGCTGTTTGCAGCCCAGAGCTCAGGCTGGCTACAAACAGCTGCGCCAAGCTCTGGAGCCCAGTCACCAGTTCCATGCTGGAGCGGGGGAGAGATCGGGGCTGCGCTGCCTCAGGCCCCTCCCCCACTGCCCATTCTGAGATGTGTGTGCACTTGCACGTGCATGTGCTGGTACAGAGCTGATGGCTGACCTCCAGAGCCCAGTGCAGTTGTTTGCAGCCTCCCGGCTGCAGCTGGCCCTGACTCTGGGTAGCTGCTGCCAGCCACAGAGCCCAGACTGCTCCCAGCAGGCAGCTGGGATGCTGCAAGCCCTGCTGGGAGCAGCCCGGGCTCCATCACTAGCAGCAGCTACCCAGAGCCATGGCTGGCCATGGCATGCCAAGCAAAATGGCCTCGCATGCTGGGGGTTGCCAACCCCTGCTCTACAGAATTAGAGATGGGTTATTTTTCTCCCAGGACTGCCATTTCATAGAATCATAGAAGTAGGGTCGGAAGGGACCTTGTAGATCTTCAAGTCCGACCCCCTGCCAGGGCAGGAGAAAAACTTGGCTCAAATGACTCCAGCCAGGTAGGCATCAAGCCTCTTCTTAAAGATCCCCAGGGTAGGAGCCAGCACCACCTCCCTTGGAAGTTGGTTCCAGATCCTAGCCGCCCTAACTGTGAAGTAGTTTTTAAGGATGTCTAATCTAAACCTACTCTCCAACAACTTGTGGCCGTTATTCCTTAAAGGCATCCATCAGTAGCAGCAGTGATGAAAACGGCATGTCATGTAAGGACAGAGAATTATTAAAGTAATACGCATGAAAACCAGAAGGAACTATCACAATCAACCTAATCTAATGAACAGTACAATACAAGCACTAAATTTTTCACCCCAAAATTCCTGCATCAGGCCCATAACAAAAGACAAGAGTAACACTGGCAATGTGGAGAGCAGGTTAAATACACTGAAAGAGAGTATCTGAAGTTGGACTTTTTTTTATTAACCTATATACAAGAGCAATGCTTCAACACAATTTAAAGAAACAGACCTCTCAGAAAGAAAAAAAATATGGCTCAAATGATGAAACTAAACTACTGTATCTTTTTCAGTGACCTAAAGTGGAAAGAACCTCTTAATTAAAAGGCAGTAGATATGAAAAAGAACTTATGTTCAAAATGTGACTACCTCCCCAAGGAAGCCATAAAAGAAAAGAGGAAGGGGATTTAAAAAGAGGATAGCATAAGCAATAGCTATTCCAAAGGCCATGCACTCATCTATATGATTCCATTAATTAATTTGTTACATTTCTACACTTAGGTTTGCATAGCCACAACAACTGTGAGCTTTAGGGCAGAGAAGCTAAGGCTGACAGGGGATTTGGTGTCTGTCTACAAACTCGTTAGGGGAGATCAGCAGCAAATAGGAAGGGCCCTATTCCCCCCAGCAGCACCTGGGGCGACGAGGAACAATGGCCAGAAGCTGCTGGAGAATAGGTTCAGGTTAGAGATTAGGAGGTACTATTTCACTGTTAGGGTGGCTAGGATCTGGAACCAACTTCCGAGGGAAGTGGTCCTTGATCCTACCTTGGGTAAATTCAAAAAAAGAGGTTGGACGAACACCTGTCTGGGGTTGTGTGATCCCAGTGTGTGCTCCTGCCAGTGGCAAGAGGTCAGATTAGATGATCTGTTCAGGTCCCTTCTGACCCCAAACTACTATGAAACTATGAATACAATCTAAAACCTTCTCTCAAGGGCAATGTTAGATGTTTATCTGGGCACAATACTACACAGAAGTTACAAAAAAGGCTGTTCACAATTTGACCCAGACCTACCTCATTCTGTTATAAACCCATATACAGTTACTTATCTTTGGGCATACAAGAGAGAATCTCAAACCCAAAAGCCTGAAGCTTCCTCCAGGAAATCGTCCTACATTATTGTTCCACACCTAGAGGAATTACATTGCTGTACTCCTACTTCCAGTTTATGAGCCTATGAACTGATTGGTAGCAAACTGATTATAATAGCGTTTAAAATTCTCAAATTTCTGACTGTTCACACATTGAACAATGCACCCCAAAGCAAGCAGAGATGCAGTGTATTTAAGTGCATAGCCTTGGAACTGGGGGGAAAAAAAAGGCCAGGCACTTAGAATCATGGGGCATGTCCACACATGCAGGCATGTGAGCTTGTAGCAGCTCAAACAGAAGCGGTGCAAATTTGAGCCAGGGCTTTTTGCTTCAGTGCATGTGCCTGAACATGCACTTTGGTGTGGTGCAAGTTGTGCCACCTGGGACAAAATAACCCTGCCTGGCTCCTCCTGGGTCTGCAGCCAGGGAGAGCTAGAGCTGGGGCCAGCACCAAAGGGCTTTGAGACACTGAAAGAGGCACATGCGTGTTTGTCTGGATGCACCTATAGGGTATATATACAGGAGTGGAGGGAGGGAAGGATGCTGTATTCAGAGCAACTCCAAAAGCCGCTGTAATTAAAATGCCTGGGGCATCTTATGTATCGGTGTCCCTGCTCATTGAATGAGCTTTAGATAAAGTGCCCCGGCCATCATTTTTAAGCACGGGAATGATAATACAGGAAACGCTGGGGTCTGTTGGAGCATGATAATTACCCTGCTCAAGCAGATTCAACTGAGTTTGCTCCAACGTGCTGTAACTACAGTCTTGCTGCTTCTGCATAGGTGCCCAGAGACAATCAGGGCTGGAAAGGACCTCAAGGAGATAATATAGTCCAACCCCCTTGCTCAAAGCAGGGACACCCCCAACTATATCATCCCAGACAAAGCTGTCTAGCTGAGTCTTAAAAAACCTCTAAGAATGAAGATTCCACAATCTCTCTGGGAAACCTGTTCCAGTGCTTTACTACTCTCCTAGTGAGAAAGCTTTTCCTAACATCTAACCTAAACTTCCCCTGCTGCAACTTGAGACTATTGCTCCTTGTTCTGTCATCTTCCACCACCGAGAACAGTCTAGCTCCATCCTCCTTGGAGGTAGCTGAAGGTTGCTATTAAATCCCCCCATAGTCTTCCCTCCTGCACTCAGAAGTCCAGTTCTCTCAGCGTCTCTTCACAAGTCATGTGCCCCAACCCCTGAACAATTTTCATTGCCCTCTGCTGGACTCTCTCCAATTTGACCACACCCCTTCTGTAGTGGGGGGCCAAAACTAAACACAATACTCAAGGTGTGTCCTTACCAGTGCCTAACAAAAGGGAAGAATCACTTCCCCCAATATGGTGGCAACAGTCCTACTAACACAGCCCACTATGCTGTTAGCTTTATTGGCAACAAGGAAACACTGTTGAGTCCATATTCAAGGACTCAGGTCCTTTTCTGCATAGTTGCTCCTTAGGATGGAACAATCTGACAGGCTAAGTGCAGGACTTTGCATTTGTCCTTACTAAACCTCATGAGACTTCTTCCAATTTGTCTAGTTTACTCTGCCTAAACTCCCTACAAAAATGTTGCTTAACTACAGAAACAGCCTATGCTAAGGGTTTTTGCACTTCATTATTTTATTTTGAAGATTGCCTTATGCCTCCAATAGCAGCCTTGAAATTGACAAGATGTAGTCAGCTAGGTCCCCCCTCTACATGTTACAGGTATGGCATAATTAACTACTTAATAGTGCAATTACCTTGAGACCAGCTACAAGTGAAAAGCAGCTATCGCACTACACAAGGCTCCAACCAGCTATAAAGTTAGACCTTAAAAATGTGTACTAACTTTATAGCTGGTTACTATTGAGCTTTAATCTGCACATGTAGCAGGGTCTGCCCATAAGCTGATGGGGCTTCCTGCCACAGGGGTGCACCATACCCTGCCAGGGCTGGGAATCCCACAACTATAGGGACTCTTAGCCCCATTAGCTGCCAACTCTGGGTCCTGGCAACATGCAGACCCAGAATCCTGCAACTGTGGACACTGGGTCCTGGAAGAACCCGGGGCATGTATGTGATCTCCCAGGCCCGGGAGTGCATGGAGCCCCTGGGGTTTGGAGATTGAAACTATCATGGTCTTCCAAACCCAGGAGTGCAGGAAACCCCTAGGGCTAGGAGATGATGGCAACTATGATCTCCCAGCTCTGGGGGTTTCACGCATCCCTGTGGCTGGGAGAAGCAGCTGCTGCAATACACATGCACATGTGGCATGGCAGGAGGCGAGATTGTGTGGATTGCACATTAGATCATTGCACGTGTAGCAGGGCCCCTACTGGCTAGTCTAGAAGTATTGAGAGCTAACTCCTATGTCAGTTTCACCAATTTTGCAATTAGATGTAGTATAATTACATTACAAAGGTAGTCAGAGAAGCCAAAGACTTGCTGCATAGATAACTTGGGGGTGCACCGTTAAGAAATATTTTGTGCCGATACTGATGGCTGATTTTTAACAAGCCATATGGGCCATATGGATCCGACTGCCGATATGCAGCCCAGCAGCATGGAGAGCAGCGTCCAGCTGGTAAGTCTGTTGTGGGGGAAAGGGTGGGGGTGCAGATTGAGAACCCTGCGGTGAGGGAGCGGGGCTAGCGCTGGGGCAGGGCAGGGCAGAGGACAGAGCTATGAGCAGATTTTGCAGGGGATACACAGAGTGGGATGAGGCTCCTGCCACTACAGACAGCACGGGAGAAGTATGTGCCTCTGGATCTGTGCCAGGGGATGACGGGTTGCCACTACGGGCTGGGGCCGGGGCTGCACCAAGCTCTTCCCAGTGGAGGAGCTGGGCCGGGGCAGGTGATGGCAGCGCTGGGAGGAGGACTACAGGGAGGGGGTGCTGCAGTCACCCCAAAACTTGCCATAGCCCCCCTCCCAGTGCCAGAAAATGAAACTATCCAAAATAGCACCTGCTCCTTCCAATGTCATTTTTGTTGTTGCCACCATTTTTAAAGTGTTTGATCATCAGGGATCCTGGTTTTCTCTGATTTAAAAAAATCCCCAATTTTTGGATTAAAAAAAAGTAACCCAAAATCCACATTCTGGCATGATTAAAATGAAACACCTACCTATATATATATATATATTGTTAACAGCTTCAATCATAAACCTCAAGATGTTCCAGAAAGGAACAGAAACAGATTCTGAACAAAACAAATGCAGAAAAATGGTGTATTTTGATTGTTTTCAGTAATTTTAAGTAACCATTATTTTTATTGTCTGAATATTTAAATATTATAAAAATGTGGTTCTGCATAAGAAGTATTCAAATACCCTCAACTATCCATGCTTTATTTTGCTTATCTTGGCTTCTGTCTGGCTAATACCACGTGAGATTTTTATTTAAAATAAAAAAGCATTCTTCAGATTGTGGAATAGTGTCAAGTCTGAAGGACAGTATTATAAAATATTTATTTTGAAATTCCTTCCTTTTCTTTATTTAAACCTTTTCTTTAATTCATGTATACATAATAAATTGTGTTGTTTCTTCCACTATATATAGTGGTGTTTCATTTTAATCACAGATTTCATTTTAATGTGGATTTTGGGTTACTTTTTCTAATCTGAAAATTGGGGATTTTTTTTTTTAATCAGAGACATACATGATCAACAGGGATCCTGGTTTTCTCTGATTTAAAAAAATCCCCAATTTTTGGGTTACTTTTTCTAATCTGAAAATTGGGGATTTTTTTTTTTTAATCAGAGACATACATGATCAACAGGGATCCTGGTTTTATGTCTGTACACTTGCTTTTTGCAATGTTTCAAAAAGGTTTCAAAGGCACCTAGATTGTGTCAAATATTACCTCTGTCCACAGCAAATGTTCATTACCATGAAAGAACTGACAAAAAAATGGAACAAGAATCTTGTTATATAGTTAAATAAATGATGTAGTCACCATATACATGTAACAGTGGAGCACATGATTCATAGGCAAATGGTCCAAAAACTGCTTCCATCCTTTGTCTAGTCCACAGACATAATACCAGTTGGGGAAACAACACTTCTGTAGCTAATCAGTCAGGCCCAGAAAGTAGGATCCCCATGTAAGCACAGAAATCTCATTGCACTTTAAAAAAAAAAAAAAAAAAAAAAAAAATT